>NC_085054.1:22248766-22933766 GCF_963662255.1 Cinclus cinclus
TCTTCATCTGCAATGCTAAAGCAACCACAAAAAAAAAAAAAAAGAAAGAAAAAAGAAAGAAAAAGAAAATGTATTTCTGCCAAATCAATGTCAATTTTAAGCAGATTATTCCTTCTGGGTTTACACTATAATTTGATCCAGTTGGTCAAAAAAGAGTGCATTATTGCTTTCTATCTAGATCTGAGGTAAAACCAGTGTGCAAAATTATAAAAAAAACAAAGGCTATCCACGGTAAAACTAGAAAAGACACAAATTTTCACTGACATGGGTACTGCACTGATAGCATGGGATTATTTCCAACATGTATATATATTATGGAAGGATAAATGGGAAGAGGACTGTGCCATATATTTTCAAATTATGGAACTTCATTCATGGCTACTTGAATCTGGGATTACAATTTAAGCCTATTTATAATAACAATAAACTAAATAAATACAGACTTTACAAACTTATCCATCGTTCTTTCTATTTTCTTCCTAGTCACGCTTTATTTTGCAAAACCCACAAACTTCAATATGTCATTTATCCAATAAATTGTCAGTTGTTTTCACAGTTTTCCATGACCACAGTCCCATCTGAAGTGTATTTTCTGAGTGGAAACAGATAATAGCTGCCTCATTTTAATTCCAGTCCCATCTTAAAATACATTTCTACTAGTAAGTCAAGATTAGTTTTAATTATTAGAGAATACTAATGATCTTGTATTCCAATTTAGCAGTTATCTGTAGACTTTTTTTTTCAACAAATGCTTCCTATCCTCCTCCAGGCATTTAGGTCTGGTCCCTGCATGCTTGCAATGGTGGCAAACTATGTGGAACAGGGCTGTTAAACGAGGACAAAATGAGCAGGAGAAAGAACTTTGATATTTTTTTGAATTTTCTACTGCACATCTCTAAGTGTCTATTAAATACAAAGGTGTTGGTGCTGTTTTCCAGCTGGGGAAGTCCCACAACCAATGGCACCTGGAATTATCTCTCTTATATTATGCTGTTATATTTTCTTTCTAAAAATCTACTCACTGTTCTCAGGAGACAGAATATTAGGAATAGATACTATTTTAGTCCTACTAGAAAAAATATATTGAGACTTATAATTCATTTGAAGAGCAGCTTGAAGCTCTGTGTAAAAGGTAATTAAATGAAGACTGTGCGCAGCCTGGCTGTCAATGAGGCCAGCCTAGAAATTCTTTGGGGAGTTATTCCTCTCTTCTGCTTGTATATCCCCCTTTGGCTTTACATTGCCAATCAGCCTTACAACTTCACAACTATCTTTGAGAAATTTAGAGATGAGTAACAGCAGAGAAGAAGTCCTCACATTTCAAGCAAGGTGTGAATCCAAGGTAAGCAACAGGTCTGCTGCAATGCAGGAATGTGTCTTTCCCAGGTTTTTTCACTGAGCAAAGCCTTCTGTTTCCCTTAGAACCCTGAAATGTGAAGGTTGGGAGCCAGCAATTGCACAGGAACATCTTCGTGGGGATGGCTCATTCGAGACACGGATGGATGCTCCCCTTCTAACAGGAAAGACACATCCCAGCTCTCAGAAATCCTGCCTGTAAACAGCAGAGCCCAGGACAGGATGGTTTGCTATTTACCCAGGTGCTAAGGGCTGCCTCTGCCGTGCCCTTGCCATGTGACCACAGCCTTGTCTCGCTTGCTTTATGCCCCAGTTCTTCACATTAAAACACAGAGCTAATCCCACTTCTCCATCACTGGAGGGCTGCCATGAGGATAAAGAACGTAGATGTTTGGCAGCCAGACAAAACCAACCTGCAATCCTTGCCATGACTAATGCTTGTGTAGAGATACCTCCACTCAGTTTTCTGGATGTTGTTCAGGTATTAACTGCAAACTGCAAAAATTTTAATGCAAGAAGCATTAAGATTGAGGGTTTGCTAGTATTATTAGAGGCAGCTGGTTTATTTTAAGAATAACTGCATTAAACCACAGTTAGGGAAGTGAAGAGGTCATGCTTAGCATCTCAGAGACATGGGCTGCACAAGGTGCCCAGGGGAGCATGGCTGTTCCATGTAGGGCTTCTGTTCACTGATGACTACGCTGGAGGCATTTGAGGATAACAGGGTGGAAGCACTGATTTACTTGCTGTTAAGCAACTCTCTTATAAACGGGAGTTTGGTTTCACTCACACTGAGATACTTACTTTGATTTTCTATTCCCAACAGACAGGACTAGGGATAGTGATTTAAGCAAAAATGCTGTCTCTGGTAAACATGGACCAGTTTCTAAGTGCATAGGAAGCTCTGTGTTTTGCAAATGCACTAGAGAACATACTATATTTATTCTGTAACATTACTGCTTTTTGTTTGTTAGTACAAAAAATACTGAAATTAAAGCCACATGAATATTACATGAAGCTTTAAATAATTTATTTTTAGTTTTGCTCTGCAGATGGCTTTACTTAAGGGTACTGGTAACAATCACTTAAAATATACATGCACACCTGAAAAAACCCGATAGTATTTCTTAATTAATGAAAACTTATTAACGAAGTGCACAAAGCTTTAAGCAACTTTTAGGTGCACTATAATTTTTCCATTCTGTTACCCGAGTTCAGCTACTCCAAACCAGCTGAATTAATGTGGAACTAACTGCAGGCAAGCAGGAGCTGGTAAGAAACCATCATGATTCGAAGCCAGAAGAATGAACTGAGATTTTTTATAAGGAACTCTGTTTTCTGCAAAAAATGCATGTCATGCTTTGTGGTGCTACACAAACTCCATTAGGATGGCAGCTTTGAAAAAACATAACTGCACCCCTGCTTGTAAAGAAAGGAATTAAAGAAAGTATTCACTGTAGATTTATTGGTTGAATTCCTTTTCTTTTCCTAACAGTGAACTGTCCAAACACTGAGAAATTGAGTTAATCTTGAATTTAAAACTGTGCATTAATTGTATAGGTATTATTTCTCTCTTAGAGTGATTTTTTTTTGAAGAGGCTTCTTTTCTATGATCTCCAATGATGACTAATTGCATAATCATAAGTCAACAATTGAGGTGTCAGACTGAAGACATGAATCAAAGCTCAAACTCAATTAAAAACAGCAATAAAATTAGGAATAGGCATCCTATCCCCAGAGTGAGAATGTGGAAAGGCATATGCTAATACAGCTCGAACTTAACTGATAATTCAGGTAAAAATGTATTTTTCATAAAAGTTATACTATATTTCATTCTAGAAAAGGAGCATAAAGTCCCTGTGAGCACGGATGAAACATGTTTGAAATAACACATCCTCACTAGAAATGCTTTTCAGTTTGCTCAGCTGTACTTCAGGTATATGAATTAATGGGAGCTGCATGACTGAAGCTTCATACACACATCCACAGACGGTCCTTGCCAGGAGCAAGAAAACATGTAAAGTAAAAGCATTTCAAACAGAAGGACTCACACTGCTATAGAGAATACTGGTGTGTGCTATCCTGTAAGAGGTAGGATAATCAGGCACAGTCCTGATTTGACTGATAAAAATGAATATAGATTGGGCTGGACTGTAAAGTACTGTAAATCAACACTGCAGCATTAATTTCAGAGTGTCAGAACCTGGCCATCTTGTTTAATTGACATTTTAAGTCTGAATGAGACCAGCAGATTCTCAGTAACTTGAATAATAATTGGACTGGATCCTATATATTATACATAAAGAGACACACTTCCCATTCTAGTGATAAAATTTGGTATTTCTGGGAGAGTAGATGTAATGACAAAGATGGAAATTACCAGCAAATCACTGTGGCTAATAAGGAAGTGTTGATCCAAAATATTAATTCTCTCCACAGAGGGATGACAAGCTAGACAGTAGGCTGCAGCAGAGCTGTAGAAGAACTGGCAATTAGACAAACGCTGTGTGTACTATCTTTAAAGTACAAAGAAATTATTTGTCTTTGCCAGACTGTGAAGAAGGTAAGCTATCATAAATTAGAAGACATTAATGGATGTTAGTTTCTTATTCACATTGGCAAGGTTCTCCATCATCTTCACGAAAATACAAGTATCAACTAGAAAAATGCACAGAAAGTTTCACTGTTATCATAGGCTCCTCCAGACCATTACTTCAAAATCAATCCCTGCAGCAGTGCCCAAATACCAGACTGGTCAAGAACACAGCACAGCTGACACTATTCATCCAGTTTCCAGTGCTCCAAACACATATAATGCCATTCCTCTCTCAGCTGTCTGTTCTGCAGTGTAGCTTGTTCATCTTCTCACCCATACAAAAACCACACACAAAAAAAGCAGTCATTTATTTTAATACAGTTTCACTGAGAATATGCAGAACAACTGAGTAGAAGGAAAGGTTATTTATTCAGCTTTATGCACCAGTGTGAGTTTTTCTGATGAGCAAGACCTGGAATGGTAATTAAGGCTGTTGCACACTGCCCTGGAAGGCCACTCAACAGCAGGACCACATCACATCTTCAGCAACACAAATACTGCAGCATAGCAATGTGGGACTGCTAAATGTGTAAAGTCTGCCAAAGAAATGGCACACTGGTCAGGGACAGATGCAGAACATTATCCTTGAAGATTTAAAAAACATGACTGATGAGGTCCCTGAGTAGGACTTCCAACCTGAGGGGATGTTTCAACACACAGGGCAGTCAGTTGTTCTTGCAATGCCTACTAGTTATTAAACCAGACTTCCCATCAGTGATGACTCACTTTAGCTGCACTGATTCAGAAAAGCAAATAAACAACAGCCACAGGTCATGTCAATGGTGTTGAAGGATTAGAAAATGAAGGTTTCAAAGTCCAAAAGTGGAAGAATAGTGCTTGATAATTGCATGGAAATGTAAATGCTTTGGGGATATTACATGGAGGCAGCAAATGGCATAAATTTAGAGGGACTGACTGACTGACTGACTGACTGACTGACTGACTGACTGAGGTATTTTGGTAAGTCAAAGTATAAATGGAACTGCTCTTTATCCAGATGATCTCAGTTCTGTTTGTCCACTTTCAAACCTGCCTCCTCTCTGTACAGTAAAACCATGGTAGATCAGATTGTGATGGTCTCTTACATCCTTCAGGATACTTGTGGCACTAGATTTTGAGGCTTTTTTTAGTTTTGATATTGTTTTAAGGAACAAGTTTGGATCTCAGCATTGCTAGAGGCAAGCAATTTATTTCACTATTTATCAATTCATCATTGTTCTAGCAATTGGGAACCTAGCCCTTTGGATTAACAGCCAAGATGCAAGCTGGTTAAATATGGCAAGTGAGCAGATTTTTAAGTTGCCTGCTATGCTGAACTCAATTTCAAGGCTCTAGCATACTTGCTAAACAATACAGCCAGCACCTACAGTTCTAACACCAACCTCCCAGCCTCCACATGCACACAGGTCTTGGGAAAACAGCTTTGTTATGATGCACAAATAAATCCATGCATACTTGTACTATTGCTCATTTAGGGGGTTCATGAAAAATCTAATACTTATCATAACTTGTATCAAAATGGAACATTTTGCAGATGTGAAATAGGAACAGACCCAGGCTGGAAATGGACTCAGTGATAACTGGTTTTGCTTCATGACTTTTATAGACAGCAACCTTACATGTAGAGACTTCAAGGCGCTCCACAGCTTTGCTGAGTGGTGATGGGGAAGATAAAGCAAACAATTTTCCTTTATCTGAAAATGTGTAAATGAATGATTCAACTGCTATATCAGTGATGATTGCTAAATGGTTCTTAACTTCTATCAATGGCCTGATGAAAGGAATTAATGCTGACAGTGATGAATTGTTCTCTCAGGCATTGAGACTTTATGACAAGAGAGGATTTATTTCGAGGTGAGAAGACACTATATCAGTTGAATACTTTCTTCATTACAAGCATTGGAGGCACCCAATGATTTGCTGGGCATTTAAGCAAATTGTGGTTTATCCCTTTGCCTCTCCACAATGATGTGGATCACCTCTCTTTACTGAATGCACAGGCTATAACACAGAGAAGTTTGCTCAGCATCTCTCCTCTCTCACTTAACCTGTTACATTTATCTCGGTAACCCATGACAGACCTCACATCATCTGTCTCCAGGTTCAGAGGGCTCCTTAATGTAAATGTGTTTGCTCAAATATATCAGACTTAATGGACATGCTTTAGGATGATGCATGTCAAATTTAATGTATTTACCACATCTATTTCAATTCCCCAAGAATGAGAAACATGAATTTAATAGCTGTTTACTTGGTACCCCAGCAAAACCACCCAGTTTTAGTAGTTTACATAATGGTGGACAAAACCAACTGTTTGGTTTGACAGAGGGAGGTGTCCAGTATTTTTTTTTTCTCTCATTGGAAACTTGGTGCAAGATTATTAAATAAGCAGAGGGACTGCTATTGTTTTCAGGAAGCTTTGGAACAAGACATTGGATAATTTATATAACTAAGCACTAAGAGCATGTACATTAAATGGCACATTCAGAAATGAAATGTGAAACATAATTTCTCAGTTCCAGTGTTCATCAGATCTAGATTTCAGAAAGAAACTAAGAGAAAAAAAAAGGCAGACAGCACTGGAGAAGCATCTGTTGGTTAGAAATGGTTGTTGGTATGGATACAGAAAGGTTCTGAATGGTAGTCTGGATTTGTGGGGAGTCCACACAAGCAGTGACCACCAGTTTCAAACAATGCAGGTGAAAAAACATGAGAAGAAAGGTGAGAAAAGAAAATGGATCTATTTGTTGGAAAAAGAGACATAAGAACCAGGAAGAAAAGAGGAGCCAGAAACAAATTTATCTGGAACACTAGAAAGAATGCAGGCCCTTCTCATAGAAAAGTCTGCTCATGAAGTGTGTTTTCTTATTATCATATATATATATAATTTCATAGTATGGCTGCTGGGTGCTGAATAAACAATATCAGAATACAAAAGCCAAGGTTATCATCTTTAGTATTTGATTCGTCAGTACAAATTACTGTAATGCTGACATTTCAAGTCAAACCCACTTCTACCTGCAAAGTTATATGTTCTACCTTTCCTACCAGTATATCTGTAAAATTGCTATCAACAAGCTGGCAACTTATCTATAAAACTTGCTGTGAAGTACTTTCCTGCTTTCTACTGAAAATTGAGTTTGATCACTTTGCTGTATATAAAGCTTAAAGGAGGGGATTTTAAAACAAAATGCAACATATAAAATACTCACTATACTCCCTCTCTGGAACATGAAGCATCTAAGGGATTCCAAATGCTCCCAAAGAAGACAAATCTCAAAAATGTTTCTTTTAAAAATAAATAAAGTTTCTTCCTTTTGTTGGACCAGACTGCTTTTAAATTATGCTGCAAAACTGTTCTGAAAGGTTGTTCTTGGAAAGCAGAAAAAACGATGATAAAGCCTGCCAGAAAGCAGATGATTATCGAGAACTTTAATGGATTTGAGTGCTGGGCTATAGCAGAGCTACAAAAGAATCCCTTGACCTCAGTGTGCATTTTTGTTCTGGCACAAAGCACCAAAGTCTACAGTGCACTTTTAATGTTGCTTTGATAGTGTGGAAGCCCAACCCTCTACCTAGCTGGAGACTTTTCAAAACACTTTTTAAGTCTCTGAAGGCATTTGCTCTGTATTCTCTACAAGGTTCCATTTAACACTGGATGAATCCATTTGGAGCAACTGACCTGGACCTCTAGTGAAAATTTGACAAATATTAGCTCCAAGTCCTTCTTCAAAGTTTCAAACATTCTGGGTACATTTATCTTCATAATCTTTGCCCAGCTCTGAATTTCACTTGGAATTCTCCAAATAAATAACAGGGGTCAATGCACAGCTAGGTAATTTGTTTCCAGGAACTGTGAATCTTTCTACTGTGGATTCTAACCCCAGCCTGCCTCAGGGATTTAACTCCCCACACAACTTCAGTGGGAAGTACCTTGTGCTTCCAGTGCAGCAGGCAGTACCAACAATACCCAGGTGGATTTTGGATTGCTATGACCAATTCTCCTGCTATCAAGTATTTGCTCTCTAGAGAAGCCATAAGAAACTTCAGGTCTATTCAGATTGTTAAAATCTATTTTATTCTTACCAGTGATGTTATTTTGATGAAAAAAAAATCTACTTGCAGTGAAGCTCCTGATATCAAAACTCAACAGACTTTTATCATACAATGAATCTGGCCTTTTAGCTCAATCAGTGACATGTTAAATATAACATTTGAAACCATAAGCTTTCCAGTTCAATAAAACAATTCCTTCAGATGAACTGCCCATGATTCCATGTACTCCCCGAATTTCAGTGCTTTAGACCAGAAGTGTTAGATTCACTTATGTTGCTAAGGATGGAATGCCTGCTGGAAATCCACTATGGAAAATAAACATATTCACACATAGAAATATCTGTGACAAAAATATAAACCCTATTTATTTTTATTGAAACCTGAGTGTAAATTAAAGAACAGGGCTTGAAACTTTCTCAGACACTTCTGAGGCTGTTTTGTGTGAATCTTGAGTATATCATTAGCAAAAGCTTATTTCATGCTGACTTGTACTTCTAGGAAAATTTCACCCATTTGGGGTAATAGAAAAGGACACTGGACCCAGAAAAATTATCATTCAACTTTCAAACAGGGGTCTGATAAATCACCAGTGCTGCCGTCTGAGAGAATGGCACATTCAATCTTTCATTTCAGCCTCAGCAGAGGTTCATACCAACACTGAAGAATGATATGATTAATTACAATTAAACTTCCTGTTCATTACAGATACAGTCCCAAAAAGTAAACAGCCTGGAAATTAGTGTATACCCAAAAATACTGGTGCTGCATACCCTAGTATTCTCATGTGAAGTTGTCTGCAAGAATAAATTCTTCAATAATTAGCATTTGTTTGCTTCTGCCATGGATTTTTGACTTTTCCCTTGAAGCTGTTTAACAATGGAAATTCTGCACACATTATAATTAATACAATCACACTTTTCCAGAAGAAGCTGCTAATTTGAAACAGCACTTGAAATATGAAATATTGAACTTTTTAACAAATGCTTTGTTCCTCTCAAGATGTCCAATTACCTTCTGTATGTAAAGGTGTCATCTGTAACTGTCTTGTAAATTTTTGGGCCATTGTGAAAATGGGAAAATTAAAGACAAACAGTGACATTTCTACTCCCTTGGGGGGGACAGAATTCTTTTTCTTTGTAAATGAAGGTGCCTTTCTTCTGTTTACATTGGAACAATACTGTCAGGAGCTTGACACATCATCTGTGCATTCAATAAAGGAATTTTATTTGTAAGAGTACTTGAAGGCCCTGCTGTACCTGTCTGAGCTGGGGATTCTGTCATGACACGAAGGGGAAGTCAACCTTTGCATCGTGTCTTTCCTCTTACTAGAGCACTTCCCACTTCATCCCTCTTTCAAAGCACAACTTTATTGCAAAGGGCTTGAGGGAAGAGACCTGAGGATGACAGGACTTCAAAGGGATACTCATGGATCCTTAGGTCTGCTGTCTGTGGGGATGGGAGCACTGGCAGCATCTCTGCTGCCAGGGCCACCTTTGGCTTCCTCAC
Source organism: Cinclus cinclus (assembly GCF_963662255.1). Lineage (NCBI taxonomy): Eukaryota > Metazoa > Chordata > Aves > Passeriformes > Cinclidae > Cinclus > Cinclus cinclus. The sequence continues at coordinate 22,258,281 of NC_085054.1, forward strand.
AGCAAAGGCATCCAGGGTGCAATATATTTTAAAAAACTCTCAAAATGATTTAATTATATTTTGAAGAACAATATAGCACAATATAATGACTGCTTCATATGAAAATAATCACACACTCCTGAGATATATGAGGAAGGAAATTGTATATAACTGGGAATTGTTGCTTTCTTTCAACTGAGCAAATCCAAAGAGCCAGCAAATACCTAAACTGATTTAGATCGGCAACTGACAATTAAAAACCTAGCAACTGGTATTTTACACATTTTTTTTGATTCATACCCAGGAGTATCTCACTAGATAGATTGTGATGAACCAGAATTGTCTCCCAGGGCACCTACCTAGAAGACTGCTGTTAGTATCTTGTTTATTGGTTAAAGTATCTTGTTTATTGGTTAACTGGGCAGTACTGCTGTCAGTTTAGTTGTTTTAGTGACAACTACAGAAACACGTACTTTTCCTGCTGCGTAAAAACCATTTTCCCTGCTTAATCATAGCCTTTCTACTATACATTCAGCTCTAGATCTGTTTTGATAAAACCCAGTAGAACAAATGCATTAAAATACAGGTAAAAACCCATAGTGAACTTTGTTTTCTGGGGAAACAAGGAGGAATGGCCTTAATGGCCAGTAATTGATGGAGAGTGGATTTAGGAATTAGTAAGAAATTCTTTACTATAAGGGTGGTGAGGCCATGGAACAAGTTAGTGAGAAAAGCTGCAGCTGCATAGAGTTTCAGCAGAGAAAAAAACATCAGTATCTTTCCATGAAAACTTTTGTATCAGAAAAATTACAGAACCTCTATCAAGGAATTTTAAAAGCATCTGAAAATCTGCTCCATAACCACTGTGTCCTGTCAGAGACTCAGATTTGGTGCCTGTGGGAGGACCAAAATAGTAATACTCTCAAAAGCCACCAGAAGTATATATTGTAGGACCCAATAACAAATAAAATATCAACATATAGCAACTCAGACTCAGCCACAACCACCAATTACACTGATGAACAATAAGGATGGTCTGGAGTCTTTTTATGAAAAAAACCCCAAAACTCTGCAAATTGTTTTGTTTGTTTGTTTGTTTGTTTTCTTTTTTTCTTTTCTTTTTCAGTATCTAGCTTAGAAAATGGAAACTTTTCATATAATTCAAAGTAAAAGTTTTGAGGATTTTTGGGATGGAGACAAAGCAATTATTTCAGTATGAGGAAAAATAATTTTGAACAATCTTAGGTGAAGTATTCTCTGCTGCACTGTTTCTGGTAACAGAAAATAAGTCCTTTATGCACAGCATGAGAGGCATGAATTCCTGTTTGCAGGACTAGTGCCTACCCAGTGACAGAATGCCCTCAGAGTCTTACACTGTACAAAATTCTTGTTATTCAGTTGCTGTCATGAAGCCAGGTTATGGCTGAGTTCTCAGAGAGGGAAGAGTTTAGGGATCTTTCCTTCAGGTAACACAGCCAGAGTTTATTTGTCTGAATTTGGGATTTACAAGCCAATGAAGCAAGTCAACGTTTCCCTACTGCCCCAGAGGAAATGTGTTTTGACATGATACCTCTGTTTGGACTTGCCGGGTTGGCAGTACCCATGAAATGAAAGAGATTCTGGCTAGAAAAAATGGAATCAGATTGTAACTTTTTGATGAATTTTTTTTGCTGCAGTGTCTATCTGCAAAGGGGCTAAAGGTGAATTTTTTCTTGTTCCGTCGGTTCCTTATATTGGTGATACACTGCTCTAATACAAACCTCGGACTTCTATTTTGTCTTCCATTGCCTATTAGATATTTTTACATGTGCTGAGATTAAAAATTAGTATATGTCTCTCACGAGGCAGGGTGGATGTTGTACCCTTCTACAGCAAAGACAACTTTATTTTCAATAACAGCATTAAGGTCCTCTGAAGAGAACCTATTTGCTGTTCCTTGTGGTTTAGCTTACCACAGCAATTATTCTATTTAAATTTTATTCTGAATTTTACTAATTCAAGGCCAGATGACAGAGTTACTGTAGATCAGTGTTATTTCCCCTGAAAGTGTCATGCACAACAGCTCTTATGTTAAGCTACTGTATGTAACCCACTGTTCTTGGAGGCTGAAATGATCTTTCATAACCACATCCCAAGGCCCTCCAATCAAACATTGCATTGACCCACAATTGTAATAGTATTTCCCCATCCCATGCACTTGATGAAATCTGGCTATGCAGGAGCTAAATGTAGGCTAAAGCTGGCATAAGGGGGCAAACAAACAAAGTAATGAGAATTAAACATCTTTTTCACAAGAACTGACCGCAATAAAATCCAGTGTAAAAGATAATTTTGTACCTATCACATGACTCTGACATGTAGCCCTGGTCATGGTGTCCTCCTCTTCTTCTTGCAGGTTTTCTGTGACTACTTTAGCCTGTACAGAGTGCAACAACAAAAGTGAAGAACATCTGTGACTCTGTTTATTTTGCTTTATGACAACTACAGAATGTTTTGCAGAAATAAATCAGAGTAAAGTTACATGGCAGCTAAGAGTGGAATATATAACCTGTCTTATTCTATGAATGATATCTGATGATAACAACTTTAATTTCATTCAAAATCACAATATGCAGCAATGAAAAATATCCTTGGAAGATGCACTTCTTCCAACTAAACACCTAATATAGGGTGCGGTATCTCCTTACTTCAGTTTGAAAACACTGAACTTTGGAGTCTTTATTTCCACCTCTGTTTAAAAGAATTTATTAGCTAGACAGAGAGAAAATAATCATTTAAGAATGCAGTGCACTCTAAGAGCCTGTATGTGATATTCAAGTTTGTGTTATTCAAATCCCTCAGATACTATGGTTTTTTTCAAAGATGTATCTTTGCCCTGTTATTCTGCTATTTCCCTATTTCCCAGGTGTACAGATAATCTGAGTCCTTCCCTAGCACACATGATATCCCCCTCCATCACGTGCCATCAGTGGCCACAATTCAGTTTCAAGGACATATTTTTCTGCCATGCTACATAAATCAAACAGGAATAAAGATATTTCCAGGGTGATGAGAGGAGGAAAGGCACCACCACAGAAAAATTGCTTTCAATATCTCAGGGATCTTAAATTATTTGCTAATCACTCTCTGCTGTTTTAAACTACTTACAGCACACTCACAATAGCAAGAGCACATTTTGTAATCTAAACCACTGGAATTTATCATCATTTGCATGACATATCTTCGATCACAGTGTAAATCCTGCTTGCTGGGTTACACAAGTAGCCCTGTTGACCTCTTGTGAGCAACCTAAGTGCAACACCAAATACTTGCTCTCTAGATTTTTAAAAGTGCATTTATCATCTCTTAATCCTAGGGATCTGATTGCATCTTTCCTTTCTTACAAAATGCCTCTTCTGAGGCTCTGGAAAATGAGGAGGCGAGTGCTCATTTGGTATCCAGTTCCAGGTGGAACAGTTTCTCACATTTGCAGACTGCATGGCCAAGAGCTGCTGTGACATTTCACAATATTGCAATAGATCCCTGGGTGTTCCCCAAACACACAGACTGCGCACACAGAGTGCCACACAAAACTCCCGGCGTCTTGGGTTTGGTGCCACATTTCCACCTCACAAAGTGAAGCCCGTGGCTGTTCTAAATCACACAGGGCTGTAATAAAATCACAAAGATGAAATGAAGCAGCACAGCACAAAAATGATTGTATCTCACCTTAAGCTCCAGCCAAGGACATGAAAAGGTACTGGAGAATGTGGAATATCCTTGGTGTAGGCTAAAGTGTTATGTATTTCTGCTGGCTAGCCTTTAGAGCAAAGTGCTTTTTTGATGAACACTAACGGGAAATGTATCCCTCTGAAGGTGAATGCACAAGGCCACCATTGGTGGAACACTGCTTTTTCCATAAATTCAGTGGCAGTCCAGCAATAACATTCTTTGCATGAACAGAAATCAGAGGTAATCGGTGCATATGTTATGGTGTAATAGTGCCTCAAGCCTTTACCTGGCACATCATAAGAAAAGTGATTTAATCATCAAAAATTAAATAGCTTTTAAGGAAAAAATCCTGCTAGAAAATTAATGTTAGAAACTGTTCTGGCCAGGATTTAAAGCAGCAGTATATATCTGATAAGCAGTTTGGAAACACAGCAGCTTCGGCACTGAACCATATGACTGTGTGCATTTTGCATTGTTCAGAAAAGAAAAGAAATCGTCCTGGTTTTGAGCTTTTCAAAAGATTTATTCTGTTTTCTCTAAAAGCATTAATTTTGTCTTTTTATGAGGAAAAAAGAAAGCACAACAGGCCATTCTACTGCATGTGACTGTTTTCAGTCACAGCTATCTCCCAGCCCTTTGCCGTCTGCTTCAAAGTAAGCAGACACCAAAGAACAACTGGAAATGATAGTAGTATGATTCATGAACTTTGAATTTAAAGACTTTGCATTGTTTTCCTTCTTGAAGTTTGGAGGACAAGATGAAATACCATGTATTGAGGGATCTTAAAGTATATCTCTTTCATAAGTTAGCATTAATAACTGTAAGCACATTTTAAATCTCGTTATTCTAGATGTCATCAGTCTTTTGGCACTAGATATTTCTTTTAGGAATTAAGTGCCACAGTACACACAATATGAAACTCAAAAAAATATGAAATATATAAATGTAACTTAATCTTCAAAAGCCACACAAAAATACTTTGTTTCCCAGCAAACAAAAGAGTGTATGGTGTAGCTGAAGTAATGCCTTTTCACCATGATTAACATGTCCTTAAAAACTAAATAGCATAATTAGCATTTCCCCATTATTTATGTATATTAAAGGACAATCTTTGTAGTTCCATCATAAAACTGTGTTTCTTTAAGATATACTTGAAAACTATTATTGCAGCATTTAGAAAGACTTCACAAAATGACGGACAAAAAGCACAGGAAATTATTGAAGCATTAGAAAATAATAAGTTAGAAATCGTAGAAGCAATGTGTAGAATTTTTTGTACTCTGTACAGTGAAGATATACCCTAAGCTGTCAGGACCATATTAAATGGGGCATAGTTAAACTGAGTGGCTCTGATAAGGGGCTCTGCTCTGCTATCTAAGTTCTAGATCAGTTGGATTGAATTTCCTGCATATTGCACATTTCCAGACTTTCATTCTCTCTCTTTCCTTTCAGTGACACTACAAGGACAGCCTTAGATATGCTTATAATTTGTGGTTTTATAATGCAGGAGACATCTACATTTTCAAAGAGGAGATGATACCAGAGGAGTCAGGAGGAAAGTTTTCAAACACATTCATTTTGCATATGTTCTCTGTAAGTTTTAAAAAAATGACCTTGTAGATGCTCTCAGCAAAGATGTCTGTATTAAAGTAAAAAAAAAAAAAAAAAATTGCCTGAATTTGAAACTATGTATGGAATGTCTTGACCTCAGGAATCCTCAACATCAGCCCTAAGCTAAGAGTATTTTCAGTTTCCATTATAAAGCTTTTTGCAGTGTTCCCAGAGAATTTGTATTTCAGATTCCTTCAGATGAAATTGTCTTATGTTCTGCACTTCAGTAACTCAGTTCTATCAGAACAACAAAAGTAACAGCCTCAGCTTCAGAATAAGTATTGTATTTGCCACAAGTTTCCAGGCTGTTTGTTAAAATTATGGTTATGGTTAATAATAATCATAATAATATGGACAAGACAGCTATCTCAGGAATGAGGGAAGAATGTATAGGGTTAAAGCATCTCTGCTCTCCTTCTGCTGGACTTTAAAACATCATGGGAAAGGTCCTTTCTAGGCAAGACATTGCTCATTAAATTTGAAGGTTAATTAAAAGAAGCTTCTCCAGGAAGGGCACACCTTCAGCCTGACTTTAGGCTAGAATCCTAAACTCTGTGTGAACACTTCTCAGTGCAGTAAAGTTAGTCCAGAACCAGACTCTAGCAGCTAACAGAAAACAGGATATTTTTTCCTTCTACATTACAACATTCCTCCTCTCTGAGTAAATTAAATTATCAGGTACAGTTAGTACCTTATTAAAGTATAAAACTAACTACAGGCCATTAACAGGGAGATTTTTAATGGCACAATGTGAGACAGAGGTCCAATGTATGTTTTTGCTTTTGAACATTCCCTCTTAAGTGACAAATATTCCCAAATGTGCTCAAATAATTTGACTTTTCCACATCAGCAGTGCATTTTTTTAGGCTTAATGACTTCTACAATATTCAGAGGAATGTTCAATACTGGTATGCAATTTTCAGGGAAAGGGGAAAAAATAATAATAAAAAAGGTCCTATTATTTTACTCGACTACAGTATGATTATAGCATCATTGTGCACGTGCCTGCACTGGAATTGAATTGCCAGCAGAAGCAGTAGATTCTTCATGACTATCTGTATAATGTGGCCTATAAACAAGCTGACACCTTTTGTATTAATTCACAATCCTCTAGCTACACAAAATCTTTCTATCTTATATATAAACAGTTATTATCCTGTTTGCCTGCAATGGCAATAAGAAACACATCCAGAAGTTCAAAAGAAGGTAATAATGTTTTCGTGTACTGAAGCACTTACCAGAGTCTGATTCTGCATTTCCATATCAGCTTTTGTGTTGCTGTTTTTCCTGTGGTTTTCTTGAGAGCTGATAGAGTTGCCATGAAGAGAGGAGCCCTGGGAGCTGCCCTTAGACACATTCCTGTAGGAAACATTATTTGATCCACTTTCTGTCTGCTGAGCTGCTTTCTTATCAACTCTGCAGGTAGAGAGTGATTCCTCTGATAAATTGCATTGCCCTTCTTCAATCACTCTACTTTCCCATTCCTTTAATGTTTAAAGTAACCTCTCTGTATCTTTCTGTCTTTAGACCTTAGAGTGATAAATGTTTCTAACTAGCCTTGATCAAACCTGTCACTTGCAATTTCAGGTAGTATATCAATTTAGCCTTTCACATGTGATGATTTATATTATATTTGGGACTGCTGTGGGGCAAACGTGAAAACACAATATACCCATTGCTAAGTTCTTCTGTGACCAAAGGTTGTGATAGCTGGAAAGGTAATTAATTCTGACAAGTTACCAAATATGTGTTTTCTGGTTGCAGTACAGGAAGATGGAATACATTAAAACAAGTACTTAATTACCCTCTATCTTTACACACCATCTGCCTAGATTCTTGATTTCTGGAATAATTTGTATTATCAGCTTGGATGTAACTCGCCTATCTTTAATTTCAAAGACCAATGGTTTGGTTAACAAAGTAACATGAACAAAATTATCATCTCATTGTTAATGTTTGGGGGTTTTCTTCCTAAGAGATTAAAGTCCCAACTGTGCACCTACTGCTTAAATGCACAGTAGTGCATTCTTAGCACAAAAAGAACATAGATTAAACTTCTGTTTTAACTTCTGGGCATCTGTAAAGTTACATGGACATTAACACACCTCAAATTGTGCTGGAGTTTTACCTGTTTAAAAGCTCTCTCATAAAGCTGTCTTTTGGTGAGTAGGCAGCTGTGGTAGAACCTCTGACTTGTTCGCATTCAATCTCACCAGGAGAGTCTTGGGAAGGCTTCATAATTTTGCTCTCCATGGCTAAAATGTCACCACCGTCTGTTTTCCTGTTAATTTCATTTTCTATTTCACAGTGTTGTTCAGTTTTCTTCTTTTCTTTTCTTCTCTCTAATTTTGCCTGTTTAATTCCGAATCCTGAAACTTTTGCATCCTTTTTTTCCACCTTATTTTTAGGAATATCATTCTTCCTGCTACTCAGTGCTGGGAGCTTACTCTTTCGGAAGCCAAACCAACTGGCTATAGAAGGCCCTGTCTTTTGCTTAGTCTCCACAGTGGGGGATTTGGTTTGTCCTTGACCCTTTTGCACATTTTCTTGAATGCATAACATGACTTTCTCCTCTATTGTAGGTTGCAGAGATGGTGAACTCAAAAGATCATTAACCTTCTCAGAGGTTTCTGCTAATTTTAAAGACATTTGCTGTCTTCGTGACTTTGTTGCTTCCAGTTTATGAGGACACTTCACTCCATCAAAGCTTTGGAAGGATGAAATTTGCTTGGAAGACACGGTAGCTGAGGCTTCTAACTCCAGTTCTGCTGACAGAACACTTCTTTTACCTAGAGCCTCATGCCTAAAGCTTTCAGCACTTTTCTCACTCTGTGCAGATAGACCGCGTGCATCTTTCTGAGAAAATGGTTTGCTTCCATCAAATTTTGAAGTGCTGTGAAACTGGTCGACTTTTTGAGATGATCTGAATGGCAATTTGCTTGGGCTTCCATGCTGGCTGTTGCAACTATTCATATTTCCAAGAGAGCCTTGTCTAGGATAGGAATTTTCTGTGGGTTTAGTAGTACATAAAAGAGCCTCCGGTGTCACTGCTGTCCCAGGACTAGCCTTGATTTGAAGCCCTTCCATGGCTGAGTTCTGCCTTGTTAGAGAATTCCCTCTGTCAGAAGTGTTTGTAATAATCTGAGTCCGTACTTTCCCGAGTCCTTCTGTCACAGGGGCAGATGGCTTCTCCCCTGTGTGAATGCTGAAACTCTGACTACGAGCTTTTGCTCCGTTCATGCCCAGAGCTGGCTTCAAGTGAGACTTGTTGCTAGAAGAAACAGACCTCTTAACTAATTTGTTTTCTAATCCATCTCCTCTGTCTACTACCAAGTTGCAGCTTTCATGTGAATGAGCTGATGCTGTATCCATACTAAATCCCACATCACAATTATTTTTTACTTCAGTATCAGACTTGGAGTCCTTTAATTCTGCATCCGTTGCACCTCTGGTGGTTACACACACAGACTCACTTTGCTTGTGCTTACTGGAACTCACATTACTTTTGGAAGCTGCATTTATACTGTCTTTTTCCTGCTTCCCTGGTACGGTAGAGCTCTTGCGGAGAAGCTGGGGAGATTTGACAAATAATTTCAGTCCTACAGGGAGACGGGTTTTCATTCCTCTCTCATTAGAGTTTTGAGAGGCATGTGCAGCATCACTGGCATGAAACAGCATTGATGGGAAATTGTTTACCTGAGATAGCAAAGGCTCACTTGTGCTGGTCGTATGACATTGAGGAGTTGTGGGGAGAATGTTCGGCACCTTTTGTAGCTGATCCAACCCACTGTCACTGGAAGTGTTGTTTTTGCTGGAATATGTGTCTTGTGAAGGAGTTGTTTCCAGTGACGGACAGCCTAGAGAAAAGGACCTGGCTGTTTGAAAATCTGTGCTGGAATACTCACGATTCCTGTGGAGACCCACCTGATTTGGGCTTTTTGGGCAGACTTGCTTTGTGGAAACTTTGGAAAGTCCTTGGCATGCACTGTGGGATTGCTGAGATGTACATGAATTTTGCATAATTTCTTCTGCATTTTCTTGAAGGTTAGATAATTCAATTTTGGCCCCAGAAGATACATTTTTTGCTTGCATTTCATGACTAGATTGATTATGAAAGCCAGAGTTCACAGTTCCTTTTAATGGAGATGATTTCAGTACATTTTTTGCTGTTTCAGTGGGACCAGCTCCTCCTAACTTTACTGCTAGAGGTGGAGAATTAGCATAATTAGGCCGAATCAACAGGGATGTTGACCTGCCTGGAGGAAGGGGTGGGGATGGAGACCGGGCTTCTACAGTGGCTAAATTGCAATGAAAGTCTCTGGTTGGAGGCTCCCCGTAGCTACTGGGCTCTATAAAGTGCTGAGGCAACAGTGGTGATGCTGAACTCTGACTCTTTGGATATTTTGACCCATCTCCTCTGCCAGGACGTTTCAAGTTTGGCAGGGGGTGGGCAGGGGGCTTTGGAACCTGAAATTCGACTTTTGAATCAAAATGACGAGGTGGGCTTTGAGCCTTTTTGAATCTTGAAAGCTTTACAGGTGGCAGAGCAGGTGATTTCTCACGGGCTGTGGGGCCCACTGGCGGAGCTACAGGTGTCTCACCACTCTCAGTCATCAAAGCTTTTTGGGGAGAAAATTTACCTCTGCTGGGTATTTTAGTTACATTTGGCTTTTGATTGATTCCTGCATGCACAGTGGAGCTTGAATTGGCCTTGTATGATGTATCATACACTGGCTTCACTAGTTTCTGTTGTGAAGTATTTTGCTGTGTCACTCTTCCACAGTGTGAAGATTCACCACAGGTCAGGGGGACAACTGTATTTTTATTCCCTGTATTATCTTCAAGATATTTTTTACCTTGAGTATTTTTCGCAGTTTCATCTTCCCGTCTTTCTAAAGCAGTGTAATTCCTAGCATTGGGTCCTGGCTGCAAATCAGTTCTTCCCTGAGATACAAGTTCAGTGTATTCTGCACTGGACGTAGTTTGTGGCTGGTTGATTGAAATCTCATTTCTTGTTACAGTGACAACTCCAGTTTGATGTGAGCTGAATTCAATAGGCTCGCCATCCTTAGCATCGTATATTACTGTGATGCACTCTTCAGAAGAGGTCTTTTTTATAACCTTCTGTTGCTTAATGAAATTACATGGTTTAGGCCTAATGCCTGAGTGAACAGGTATCTGGTTCTCTTCTTTATCAGTAGATACAAGCTGAGAATTCTCCGTGACTTTGAGCAAGTCAGAGGTCTTTGTATACCTCTCAGGAAAGGGAGTTGATAATAAATCTGAGGGACTTTTCTCATCACTGCTTTCTATATGCAATTCATCCAAGACTTCATTGTCATCAGTGTCTGAAAGCTGAAAATTGAAGTCCTTCCAGCCCATAGCAGAATGGTCTTGATTTAACTGTAACTCAGGCATCTTTGCTCTGGTGCATGATTTTATATCTGCCTGAAATCCACTGACAAAACTAGTTAATTTCTCAGGTGTTTCCTTTGAATTAAAAAATGAACTTCTTTCTGGCAAATGTTTCCTGTTAGGATCCCAGTCAAACAGACTGTCAGAAATGCTATGAGTTAATTTGTTACAATAGGTCCTGCAGTCTTTGCTTGGAACTTCCTGCAGCAACAGTAAGGATGAAGAGTCATCATCTGCATCATCATGAGCATCTGAATCATAAGAGAAAGTTTTGTTGTGTTCAGTGCAATTACTTCCCATTTCCATTGGCTTACAATGAGTCTGCTCATTATGGCCGCCACACTTAATTCCAGGGGAATATATTCCTTCGTTGGAGTTCATGCAATCTTTGTAGCCCCATTTTGATATTACTGAAGGTGGTTCAAGTAATATTTTTTGCTCCTGCAATTTTTTCAGCCCTTCTAGGATATGGTTTTCCTTGATACGAGTTGGAGGTAGATCATCTGCAGGACTCGAGAGGTTGCTTGGGAGCGAAGAACCAATGCTTATTCTTTTATCCCACCTCACGGATGACTGTCAAAAGAAAATAAAAATCACTTGTGTTACTCACAAGTGCAGTCAATAAAAGTGTTACCATTTTGGTAAAGAGATAAAGGAGTTGCATAAGGGAATTCTATTCCATTCTTTGCTATTTATAGCAAAGCTCTTTTTAAAGAAAGGATTTCACAGTGGTGTGAAGGCTGCAGTGCATTAAAAACCTGTAGGAAGAACAATATGAATGGAAGGATTAATATAAAAAAGAAGAGCAGTTTGGACTATGAAAGGCATAATAAATGTCTGAACAAATGAGGAGACTGTAAGTAAGCTGGAGTGAAAAAGGAATCGCTAAAAAAACTAAATGGGGGGTAACAGTTCAGCGACAACTGTTTTCAATATAAAAGAGAGAGGAAAGTAAAAAAACCTTCTGAAACAGGCAGCTTTTCAATTAATCCCCATTCAGATTAACTTAAACTAATACAATAAAAAAATTAATTTGATTTACCCTTTTGCTTGTCTTTCCATCATTCCAAGTGTAGGAGGAACCACTGGAATATTCACTGCAAGCACTTGAGAGGGAGAGTTCACTGCTACTGCAGCTGCTCCGAGGATACAGGCGGCTAGAGCCTGTCATATTTAATTGACTCTGGCATTTCAAGACAGGTATGCTGGATTTCACATTCTGCTGGCATTCCTAACATACAAGAAGAAATTGGAATATCTTATGGGTATAAAACTATCATTTAACTTCCCCTTGATTAAGAATGGCAAAGAAAAAGCAAGTAAGCCACTTATGCCTTCCTCTCATGCAATTTAGTGTCTGGTGAATTTAATACAGAGAACTAAATTCAAAATTGCTAACAATTTCATTTGTCAGGGGAAAAGAGCCACAATCCTCAATGTTTTCTTCTTTATTCTTAGACTAGTATTCTGCTGTTCTTATGGTAAAGATTATTCTGAGTCTATTTGAATTATGCTTCATACATAAGCAGCGTGTGCCAGTAAGATACAGAAAACTAAGTTATAAGAATACAAGTACATCTTGACAACTGCATTATAGCCCCACAATGTAACAGATGAGGCTGCAGAGCCAGGACAAGGTAAATTAATTTAGTATCCTGAGCAGAATGTCCACTGAGAATGGAATCTCTCCATTACAGTCTAATTTTGGTTTCCTATCTAGTTCAAAGCTTTGTCTAAGAAACTCTCTGACGTAGGACAATCCATCTTCGTGTCGCTCGCAGACAGCTGAAGCCTCTTGCTTATGCAATTTATTGACACTTTATGGCTGCCTTTAGTACTTGTGTAGTTATCGCCCCTTTCCAAATGCAATTTCAGCTGACTGTGACTAAGTGCCAGCTTTGAGGAAGAGAGTAATGAAGAGTAGATAGCACTTTAGGTAAAATATTAAACCTCTGTAGGAGTAGCTAGGATGCCTTTAATTTGTTTTCAAACTAATACTCTTGAGCCTAACAGTGTTGAAGCTTCTTTAGTGTTAAGTGCTTGCACTATTCTCCAGTTTCCTTACAGAATCAGACATCATTTTAATTACCAGGAGCACCAGACATGACTACATGAAAAGAGGTTGTAATGAGGTGGGGGTCAGTCTCTTCTCCCAAGCAGAAACTGATAGAACAAGAGGAAACAGTCTCAAGTTGTGCCAGGGGATGTTTAGATTGGATATTAGGAAGAAAAACCTCCACTAAAAGACTTGTAAAGCAACAGAGCAGGGAAGTGGTTGAGTTTCCATCCCTGGAGGGATTTAAAAGCTCTGTAGATGTGGCACCTGAAGATGTGGTTAAGTGGTGGGATTGGCTCTGCTGGGCTAATGGTTGGGCTCAGTGATCTCAAGGGACCTTTCCACCTGGTGGCAGGTGAAAGGTTGGATTTGATGACCTTAATCATAAAGGTCTTTTCTATCCAAAGTAAATTTATGATTCTGTGCCTTTGTTTCATGAAACTTCCCTTTGGATTTCCTTAAGGCAAACTGAAACAATATTTATTGATTTCTGTATGCAGATATACTTCAAATTAATTTTGCTTAAATGAAGAATTTACACTCAGGAAGAAACAAGAAATCTAAAGTTATTGAATCCATAAAAAAATTATCGAGGCTGTGTATGCCCTAGACACAGCTTCTTCATGGAAATCTTTGGAACAACACTCAGTTTGTAGGCACTTCTCATGCCCAACATGTTTGTTGGTCTTCTCCTAATTTCTTCCATTTATTCCCCATGTTCCTCCCATTTATTACTACTGGGGTTGAACCTTTTTTCAGCTGAATGGGAGAGAGCAGAATTTTTACTGCTGAGGAGTTCATCAGTACAACTGTTCATCGCTCAACTGACATCATAATGTTCTGGTTTTGACAAACGTAACTACAGGCCAAATCATTATTCTTCGTCACAGGCAAAACCTATGAATGGGAAAATCATTTAGAGACACCAGGAGCACATTTCTGCTCTGGGAATTATTGGTACATGTTCTCCTAGGAAGTCAAATGGATGCAGGGGGAACAGCTTTTAAATCCAGTGGCTCTGGGAAGAATACATCTTTCAGCATCACAGGCAGGCTGATGCCTGCGGTTTTTGCTCTGATGTGGATTTTGTTGCTTTGTTGAGACAAATGAGTCTTTATTTATGACATTGTGCTTCCTGTGGGAGACCCCCTGCCATCAGCTTCCTCAGCTGTGGCAGTGTCACTCCTGGGGAGGGTGACTGTACAGAGGCCAACAGCAGCAGCTGCCTGCTCTGTCTATTCCTCTGCATTTTGGTTCTGGCTTTGGGAAAACATGTCATATGGAATTCTGCCCTTTATACTGGGCTGTGTCCCAGCCATCACAGCATTCAAGGGAAGGATGCCTGTAAATCCTCTCCTTTAAGAATCTCCTGCAGGAGGTAAGAGATCACAGCCCAGTGACAAGTATTGCCTTCCTGTCATCTTCAGCTAGTCTGAGAGCCTCTCCATCCTCTCACTTTGATTCCTTTGCACCTAAGAGAGGAGAAAGGCATTTGGTCCTACAGTTTCAGCAATGGGAAAAAATGGAGCTATCTAAGCAAGGCAAAAGAACAGCATATTACTGTAATCATCTTTAAGAGAGGAGAAAATGTGCAAAAAGTATCATGTCGCTCCAGAATATGAAGTAGGGTATCTAGTCAATTTTTAGATTGCATTCAGATCACTTATGAGAGTGGAGTTTTCCCCTTCAATTTGCCTTTATTCTCTAAATTATTCAAGAAAGTACTTTGAATAGCATGTTTATGATGCATTAATTAAATACATTTAACTTGCATATGGGTCTATTAACTGACATGGTGAAATTTTAAGATTTTGTAATCATGACTCTTTAGTCATTACCTTTAATGAAATTAGAGTAAAAAGGCCTGACTGTAGTATTACAGTTTAAAAACATAATTTTCACTAGGAATCAGAGAAAATTGAAATAATCAGACCATTAAAGACACAAAACTCTTTATTAGAGCAAGCTTACCTGAAGGCTTAATTAAATATAATGCAAAAGATTGTTAGCATTTTTATGAACCTTTGAAACAATGCCTCTTCATTAAAATAGGTACTACAGGGGAGATTACATTTTTGTTGACACTCCTATACTTCAAGATCAAAGGCACAAGCAGGTTCAATGTTCTTTTCTTGTACTCTTTGTTTCCCTGCATGTGATTTTTGTTTTTTAAGCTACTTCCCTCTTTGACAATGAAACATGAAAGCCATGCTGGAGAACGTTTTGCCAAATAAGCACAAAGCTCACTCCGTCTGAAAAAAAAAATGCAGAGCCCATGAATTTTTAAAAGTTCATACATAATATATCATAAAAGTGGGATGAATAATACGGGGCATGGGCTTTAATAAAAAGCTCCTTGACCATTTCTCAGAGATTCTGAGATGTAATCAATACCCAAAAAGGTGTATCGGGGACATTACTAAGATTTACGCTTTTTTTGCACACAGTGACACTATCTGCTCACTATATCAACCGAGGACACAATATTGAATTTCAGAGAACAGAAGGAAGTAAAAGCATTGTTATCTGCCTCAATAGTGTTTCAATTCAGAGATCAGCTTTATGGCTCTTCCCTGACACCAGACTTCAGAGGAGAAAAGGAGGTTCCAGATGAGGGGAACAAGGGCAGCAGAAACACTCACGAGCATCTGAGCATCAGCACTTCGAGCTTGCACCAGGCTTCGGTTTCGTTCTACTTCTGAAAGCAAATCCCCAGATGAGAGGTCCAAGATGCGTGAGTGGAGTTTCTGGGGGGGTAGAAGGAAAGGAGCAAAGCATAAGCATTTGTCAGATATTCAGCAGATCAGCATTTTTAAAATTCCAAACTCTGATGTGAGATATCAAGGGAGTGAAGAGCCTGAGGTAAAAGGATTTGTTCTAATTTGAAATGTTGCTCTTTGTGCTTACTTTGTCCAAGACTTCCTGTCTGGAGGACAGATCATTCTTCATCCAATACAAACTCTACTTCTTCTTGTCACTGCTTTGCAACTTATCATTATTTCACACGCAACAATAACAAATGAACTTGAGTCCCACCTTTATCTACAGACTTTGACAGGTTTCAGGAAAAAAGCATAAAAATGAACTACAAAATTAACATTTATAAATCAATCAACATGTTAATGTTGTTTTATTTATGAGTTGTTACACCTTGTATGAATGATTGCGAAAGTGACCCTATTTTTAACCAGCATTGATCTGCTGAAGGCCTCCTCTGCACACATTTTAACTCAAAGTCATTAATGTCATCTGTTAGGAACAATTAATGTGAATAGAAAATAATTGCATCAGGGAACTGGGGACTCTGAGGATTTAGTGCATTAATATTCACATGCTGTTTGACTGTATACACAGTTCTTTTCTCAGTTTTTCTTGGAAGGATGGCTAAGCTTGTGCCTTTCCCTCCATGGTCACCTGTACACTAATTCTAGGGCTTTCTGTCTGCATTAAGCCTGGTTTGGTTTAATTGCAGTTTCTATAAAATCCATGATTTATGTGGATGCCTCAGCCAATGACTTCAAAAGAAAAAAAAATATCTGCAGTCTTGTTAGTCCTGGGCCAACACACCATGTAACAGGCAGTATAGATCTGACTCAGGGTCCATTGAAATCAATGAAAATGGACCTAAAACATAAAACCCAAGAAAAAGGGACTTTGGATCAGGCTCTTTTCACTTTCTCATTAATTCTCCCGGCTTGCAACCTAAGAGTTGCATCTACCAAAGAGATGCATCTACTTGTGTCTACCCCCCTCAGCTTGGAGGAACAAATGGTGCAGACCCTGCCAGGTGCTTTGCCAGAGGACTCTGTGAGGGATGCAAACCATGGAGATTCGCTGAGGCTGTGTGAGTGCCCGCCCCACCATCCTGTCCATCCAAAAAGTCTGCCCAAAGAGGGAAAAAAAATCTGTAGTCAGAAGAGCCTTCACAAAGTGTAGTAGAATCTCTCTGCAGGGCCCTGAAAGGCAAGGCACAGAGTATCTTACACCCAGCTGCTCCCCAGCCTGCTCTCTGGGTACCCACTTCAGAAATTAATGTGCTAGAGAACAAAGCAGGCAGCCATTCCTACAGCCTCTGTTATCTGCATGCTCTGCTTCAGGCTTCTATTCCAGACAATCTATAAATTTTTTTTAAAAATTTCTAATGATGAATTTGGGAGTAATTTCTCAAGAGTTGCTTATTCAGCCAGGTTTATTAAGGAGGCACTGTCTGTTGCAGAGAGATTATGGAAAATATTTTCAATTATCAATATTCTGTATAAATAAGTATTAACCAGTATATTGTTGAATAGACTAAAATCCTGCAAGCACTCAGTATCCAAGATACTTTTCATTATAAATATTAACTACATCCAGGCTATGCTTTTTTAACATCAGTGATGCCTGGTTATTCAGAGTGCACCTTTCAAACTACTACTACGAGAATTACTGTCAGGTGTTTGCTAAAGATTTAAACTCCAGGTAAAATGCCTGCCCAAAGTCACAGATTTACTGACTTTGTACATTTGTTCCTCTTGACAGTAATTCCAACTGCATCACTGAGCCACCAGAGAATTCTACTGTTTTCAGAACCAAGACTCACTAGTGCAATGAACTAGTGGTTTGCAGACAAATTAATTACTTTCTCCAGGGAAACCAGTCACCTGAGATATTTCAGTGGAAATTACACTAGTCAGATCTATGCATTGGAGATGCACAGGGGTCATGCTGTGTTTGAGTCACCTTTGCCACTGTTAAACTCAGTGACTCTATAAAACTGCAGTACCAAAGGCAAATCAGCAGACTAAAATGATTAACAAAGAAGGAAAGTGTGTTCTCAAGATGCATAATGTGATTATATTTCTGTATCAAATGAGATCATCACATTGGGAATATTCCTCCCCACACATATGCAAATAAACTAACAGAGGTGGCCAGCATTAACAAACAGCACAATAAAGTTTGAGGTCATTAATTAAATACATTTACACAGCACTGAAGAAAGTCTTCCAATTACAAAAGAAAAGCATAAGAAAAAAATGTTCCTCTTTCATTTATTTTTCTTTTTCCTTCTCCATTGTCTAATTAAAGAATGGGGAAAACTCTAGCATTTGTAAAAAACTCATTAATGATGAATTTAAAATCAAGTAACAGATTGTGCTAACTATGTATCTTCATTCTGATTTCTTCTCAGATACACAAAATGTACTGTGTCCTTTATGGCTATTTTCAGATGACAGTCACAGCTAGATCAAGGAGTTACTGCTGCCTTGAAAATTGTACAGTATTAAAATCACTGTTGATGTTATCATGACAAAACGCAACAGAAGGCAGGACACTGCACAGGATGACTTCCAGGGAAGAGATCACATCGGTTTAAATGAGTACTTAAAATATGAAACTGAGGAGTTACAATTGTAAATCCAAGTTATCTGCCCATTTGTAGGTGCCCTATAATGGTAAGGGGAAAATGAGCAATACTTAGGTGCTGGGGAGAGCCTGGACCCCACTGGAAACAGGAAAGCATCAGGATCACTGGGCTGCAGACCTGAAAATCCATGTGAAACCGAATACAGCATGGATTGGGCCAACCTCCTTGGAAACTACCTTGTACTGAGTACTACAGGGCAGGTGGGGACTAAAAAGTTTGTTACATCTTAGCTTGACTGGACCCAGGTCTCTCCACAAAGTGGGTGCTGTGAGGCCAGGGCAGAACAGAGGGGACTTCTCTGCAGATGCCTGTGACCAGCAGCAGCAAAGCTCCTCCTTTCCCTGTGAGATTGATGCAGAAAAGGCAGTGCCCTTTGTGGTTCAATGCCAAGATTAACTCCTGTAACCCACATGAAAAATAAAAACAAAGTAATTGATAATTTAGGTGGAAACCTATTATATCAAGTGCAATAGGAAATACAATTATCTGGTAGGCAGATAACCAATCCATCAACCAGCAGGCCAGTCCCCCCTCCCCCAGCAGCATTCTTATTAAGACTTTCTAGGAAGATAAAAGAAAGCCACTACCTGCTGGCACAAGGCAATATTACAGAGACTCCTCAAACCATTGTGCCTCTTGACTCTATCTCTGCAGAATATCTATCAGTTCCCATCTCCTTTTTAAACATCTAATGGTCTGCAGCATTGCCAGAACAATTTTCAATGAATTATGCCAAAGAGTACACAGCTCTCCAATATTGGATGAGTTAATTGCTATTAAATCAATTGGCTTTGCTTTTCTCACATGAGCCAAAGTCTATCATTCACAGGAAGAAAATTCTCTCTCTAGATTCCAAGGAGACATTTTCATCCTGCTGCTCCATGCCAAGCTGTAAATGTTTGTTGGGTGTGTGTGGCCCTCTCCTGTCTTTGCTGTTTTGCAGGGCATCACAAACCTGAACACGCACATTCTGGCCTGCTTCCCTCTGTAGCTCAGCCATTGAAATTGGGCTGGCAGGGAAAACCTTCTCATTTCCATTTCACCATAAAGACAGTAGGCCACAGAAGGAAAAAGTATTATTAGGCAAGATATTTATATATTATCACTTTATGTAGAAGCATAATCTTTCATTAAACAAAATCTTGATTTTTGTAGTCCTTAGATGCATTTCAGAGGGGAGGTTCAGCTAGAGATAAGAACATCCTTCACTTAATCCCAACAAAAGTTACTTAGAGTAGAACGTGCGCTGCTCAAAAAACCAAGTGTGAACTTCTCATCCACTAAATATTCTTGAATTAAGGAGAAAATTAAATATATATAAGGAAAAATAATGAAACCTCAAAAAGTAGAATTCAGATTTGCCTTTAGGCAAATAAAACTTTGGAATATATATTCTTTTGATAAATGGAAATACTGCCTTCTAAAGACTGTAGAACAAGTGATTGCCAATAAAAACCAGCCAAATATGAAGCAGAAGTGAAAACTGCAAGAGGCTTTCATTTTTAAAATTCTAATAATCTCCAACATAGGAAATATACTTTCAACTGTGCACTGTGTACATACAGAAGTGCCTGATGTGTTATTGTATATAACCAATTTCACAAAACCAAAAATATAACAATTATTTCTAGCTCTGGAAGTGGTCTATTTAATAGAAAATTTGGAATTATTTTCTACAATTCACTTCCTACAAGCAAAACTTCATGGCTAACACTTTTTGAACTTTGTAGTAAATGAAAACCAGGTCTAGTGAATGGTATCCTTGTCCATGGCAGGGAGGTTGGAAAGAGATGAGTTTTTAGGTCACTTCCAATTCAAACCAGTCCACGATTCTATGAAAATTATTCTTTCTCTAATGTTGGGCTCCTATTTAACCATTTACAGGATTTGGGCTAAAACTAGAGTGAGAAACTAACACCCTTTGACTGTTTAAAATACTCCTCCTTAACGCAAAGTAATTAGATGTTCATCACTTAGACCTCTAAAAGCTGTAAATAAAGCTCTGCACAGGCAAGAACATCCAACTTCTGATTGTAAAGCCAATGCACCACATTAAGCTGATTTTTCTATTTCTCTGTTGCTACAGGTACCTTTTCCAACAGACCAAGCTGCTAGTGAAGATATTTGATATTTGACAAAAACCATGGAACAGTCTAGAGCTCAGTCTGGAACAGGCAAAGAAGCTTAGAAGTCTTACACCTGACATATTTAGGACGAGCATGTAAGTTGTCTTTCACCTTTCAAATTCTGTTCTTAGGGCCTGCCTGGAAGATGAACTCGGTTTGCTCTGTCTGTTGCTGCAAGGGCTCTCTACAGCTCTTACCACCACCATAGCTGGTTGCATTTATTTTTGGTGGGAGAAAAGGGTTAAGACACAGTAGATTAGCCCCAGGATAAATCTTACACTGGTCTGAGCAAACAGTTGCAGACTTTTATTGATCCTACCAGCAGCTCTTTAAAATGCAGGAAACAATCACAAACATGCAGTATTGCTCAGTGGTGATAGGAGGATGTATTGTACATAAGTAAATATCAAAGGATTAACTTTAAAATGCATTTCAGTAAGCTGAGTTCTCAGTACAAAATAAAAAAAAAAGAAAAAAAAAGAAGAGGTTTTCAGCTACTTCTTAAATTTCAAGTGGAGTGTGTGGGTCTAAATTTTCCATTAATAGAATAAAAATACTTCCATGGAAGATCTAATTTGCATGCATCTAAATAAGCTATAATTCTGTTTTTGTTGTTTTTCCCTCCTACTAGGCACACTTTTCTAAAAAACTTTTACAGAAGCTGCTAGACTTTAAATCCAAACCCAGAATTAACAGGGGTTTGTCAGTTTGCTGGCAAATCCTCTGGGTGAGTTTACTGAGACTAAGGCAACATCCAAGACAAAGTACAAGGGTATGATACTAGAACCATTTTTATAGAAGATTAGGCTGCTAAAAAAAATCAGAAAATCCTGCTAACAAGGCAATTCCAACACAAAAAGTAAAACAAACTTTGATTTGAGTTGGCTGAAGAGTTTCCAAGCTTGCATCTCTCTATTACTATTGAGCCATTCAGAGATGGCAAAACTCAGTGAATTAAACCCAAACTCCAAAGGCTGGAAACCTATATTCTAGGGTATAATTTGGGAAGTATTAAGCAGGCATTTGATGTACAAACACAAATAGCATAATCTCTCTGTGTTCTTCAGAGAGTTGACAACATTAACGTAATGCTAAAATTACTCCTGTTCCAAATCCTTCGTTTTATTAATTTTTATAAACTTCTTTAAATAAAGGTTACATTGAACGACACAAAGTAATCCCCACTGATCCCAGTTTTCATTTTATATGTCTATCACTGTTTTCAAGCTCTGAGATTCCAAAGTGTTAGTTCTCATTTTAATAGCACCATGGTAGGAGTCTGTAAATATTGCAATAATATGAAAATGAGCTAATTTAATTTCTTAGGAAAATGCATGTATAAAGTTCCCTGTGGTTTGTAATTACTGTAAAGTCAACAGTTTACATCAATGACCCAGTAATCAGCTACTCAGAACGTGAATAATTAATGAAAAAATGTTCTCAAGGAGCTTGTAAATGGAAGACTCCTTGGAGTATGGTGAAACAGCCGTGCTGTGAGAAGAGAGTGATGTGCAGGAGTAGAGCCTTTTATTAAGTACATATTTGTATTTTGTCTCTTATTTTTCTAAATGTCTTCCCATTGATCTAACAGCACTTAGTGTGTCAATTCCACTGTGCTAAATGAGGGCCAGCACCACATAGGTGCTGTGAACTATAGCAACACCAAAGACTGAAGGGCACATCCTGCACTTCCTGACACCTGCTGTTGTTACACTGTCCACAAAAAAAACAAGAAAAAAACCCAACATTTTGCTTTTGACACTTCAGCATTGTCAGAAAGAGTCTAAGAAACAACTTTATACTCAAGTCCTCAACAAGGAAGAATTATGCCATTAATCTTTTCTGGCATGCCCTACACATGCTATCTAGGCTTCAGCAGTAAAAAGGTGGACTGGTTTTTGTTATTTCACTGTATTTAAGAAATGCTTTAATATAAAAACACAGGAGGAAAGTCTCATTTCTGCAACAGTCATTGTATTATCAATCCATATATGATTAAAAAGTAGTCACTAATTTCAACATGCTGCTAAATTGCTCATACAATGGCAGCCAGTGACATTCCTGGTAGAACAAGATAACATTGGTCATTGCCTTTGTGATTCCTACAGTTTAAAATCCATTTTCACATTCACTTTCTGACTATGCCCCAAAATAATCCAAAGGAATTAGGCAGACCTCAGTGAGATCTTCTTATTGACATTTATGTTGATCAATGTTGGCTCTACCAGAATTGGAATCTACAGATCAATTCCCTTATTAGATTCGTTCTCAGTGCTGCCATGATCATTTTATCACAGAAGCTGCTGCCATCAGATGCTACTTTATCACTTTATAATGGGATAAGCTGAAGCTTTCCTCTGGCATATAGCTGGAAATGATAACCGTCTGAAGTCTTAATAGTTCTTTCAAAGATTTTCAAAAAATATACTAATTAAATGCATGTCTGTTTTTAAAAATATTTTCAACTTAATTTACCTAAGCAGCAATAATTTTTGTCCACGTGAAAATTCCAGTTCTCAAGGTGTTAAACAAACCCCAGTGTTGACACTGGAGACTGCCTTATTAATCACTTGCTTCTTGCTGAGCCTACGAGCCAGATGACAGAAGAAAAGAGGCTCAGAATGAAGATATGACAGAAAAATCAAAATGGTCTCAGGAACAGTAGGAGTTTTATATGGACACACAAACACACGTGCAAACACTCCAAAATAGCACACACAATACATACACAAGGTCTGTCACAAGTGTTTCATCTGGTTTTGAAAATATGCAGGGTTATGGTATTTTTAGCGAGAGTGGTCTTACAGCTTCTGTTGAGAGAGGAGTTCATCACATTAATTTAAATCTCCGATAAAATAAATTAGTTTTTTTATTGCCAGCTTGAACTACAGGGCTATGATTGTTATGTATTGCTACAATCCAAGTCTTAATGGCATTTTAGCCCTGTGGTGGTCAAACAGAAACCATTTCAAACCTTCTAAAGGCTATTAAAACATGTGCAGATGTCTGGAAAATTAATACTATTATCTAACACTAACCTTTTGCCTGTAGGAAGAAAAGGAGAGAGAAGGCTCAAGGAAGATGTTTTAGATCAATACATGGCAGCCCAGGAGGGCAAGCTCTGTTTCACAGGGAAGTTCATTGGCTGTGAACGGGGGATTCAAGTGAGCAGATTCATCCTTATTTGGATTTCACTGAAATAATTCATTTACTCAGAAAAAACCCCAAAACTTAGGAGAGATGGGTGTTGTTTTTACAATCCTTCCTCACTGCTGTTTCCCAAGATCCAGCAATCTAGACACTGGAGAGGTTCATTCATTTAAATTACAAGAACACGAATTTGTCAAGGTTAATGCTGAACAAACCATATTTTCCTTGCCTCAGTATTATGCATTAATAAGTTTCTCCATTCCTCCACCCTCTTTTTTTTTCTTTTTCTTTTTTTTTTTTTTTTGGTGTGTGTAATACTGTTGAAATGTCATGTGGATTGAAAGGAGTTTAAAGGTAGGAGGAGAGTAACAAGAAATGCTTTTATTGTTAGTTTAAGGCTTTTACATATATATTTTCTCTCCAACTAATGCATTGTTTTTTGTCTCTGACAGAATACTTTATAATAAGAAGAGACTTTCTTCTTGAATACCTGGATACAAGGTACTTTATTCTATTCCTTTTCCTCAGAGCACTTACTTAAAAGTATGATTTAGAAAGAATAAGAGTGTAGATTCCCAGCTGGTAGGAATTATTGCCTTCACTTCTCCTACTGAAATGAAAAGAATTTTTGCCAGGAGAGGAATTACCCCATAGGCTTCCCGAACTTCTACTGCTTTTCAGAAATAAATCCAGACAGCCACAAGTGTGTATTTCCAGTGGTATTTCACTCTTGGAAGCCTCAAATTGACCACAAGACCTCCAGGTGGCACTTCAAGTTCTTCAAGGGTTATCCTGATACAACAAAAGCTCAAGGCTTGTGTAGGACACAGCACAACTCTGGACACCTGATGATCCAAACAAGCATCTCAAACCTTGGCTGTAATCCTCTGGAATTCCACCAACCTACTCCGGAGTGATGAGAAGCCGTGGAAGGATCTCTCCATCAGCCTGGCCAGGTAGGGCTGAAGCACAGGTGAGGAGGGAAAGGTGGTGCTGGCCCCAGCAAGGAAGGGCATGGATGGTCTGAGGACACAGCCCATGTCCATCGGCCCCTCCCTCCCACTGCCCCAGCCAGCAGGAACGCCAGGGGATGGAAAAAGAGAAATGCCAGTCACTGCTCTGGGCCAAGCTGCGCTCCTGCAGGGAAAGGCATCCTCCAAGCATTATTTAAGACCTGCACTGGCCTTGGGAGAGCTGGGATGGCATGGAAAAATCCCCTGTCCCACCCTGCAGCCAGAAGCAGTCTGGCCCAGGCTGGGAGCTTTGCCTCTGGCTCAGGTGGCTGAGAGCTGCAAACCCTCTCAGCAGCTGTCTCTGCTCAGAAGAAGCTGTGCCAACCAACTCTTGACTAGGAACCTGTGCCCTTGTGAATTGATCGTTTTTTCACTGTGGATAAAAGCAGGGCTTACAGAGGTATTATACAGGAATTTCAAAAGGGATCAGCTCCCATTTTGGCAGTAGCCAGATTTTTAGAAGAGCTCAGCACAATGCCTGTGCACTTGAAAGTCTGGTCCCATGTGAATGAAGGACCTGAAGACCTAGATGAAAGGTTAAATCCATTTGTTATTCCCCAGGGAACAAGCACCAGGTAAAGACTGGTGACAGGGCAGAGAGTACCCATATTTCTAATTTTTGTCAAGATCTCCTAGGGATCATTTAGTTGAATAAATCTAAGTGAGCCTCTAAAACACAATGCTAATCTCTGATTCATGCTCGCACTTGCAGTATCTATAATTCATAATAATTGCACCTAGACCCATGTCCGTGCCTGCATCTGCTGTACAGGAAAAGTACACAAGGCATATTTAGAGAAAAACAGTTAATAGTAAGTAACGGAAACTTAAAAAGAAAAATTGAGCATTTCTGATTTTAAAACATAACTGAATATAAAAATTTAGGATCAAAACACTACAAAATTAAGTAGCTCATTTCTGAAATGGTATACCAGAATGATGAGCTGAAGAGTGGGAGTATATTTGAGACTTTTAAAGCATTGCTATTAATTCACGATGCCATTACTTTGGCAGTCTGTTTTCCATATTTCTAATGCAGTAAGATGGAGTTTAATTCATAATGTTGAAGATGCCCTTGTGATGCACACAGGACACAGACAAATCACTGCCCCTTCCTGCACCCAGACATTGCTTAGTGACTAATGGAACACAGCCTGCCCACAGCTAGAGAAAGAAAGGAGCAGAGATGCAGTCTAAAAATGCTAAAAACACAGAAAAACTCATGGCTGTCAATATCACATTGTTAAAGATTTAATGACAAAGGAAACTTTTCCTTTCAGCTCGTCCTTATCAAGAGAGATACCCAGATGGTAATTTAAGAGTTAAGGCACTAATGGACTCTTCAGTTTCACTGAGCACCTCGTGCTGATTTTATCTTGCAATACAGTATTTCACATTCTCAGCGAAGTCAACAGAGATTTAGTCAATAGTGCCACGGCCTTTGGATGAGAATTTGAATCTTACCAGTATCCAAACTATCATTAAAGAAGATAGGTCATTTGGGAAACAAAGGAGAGCATTAGTAAAATTCAATACTTAAAGATGGGGTTGGTTCCTTAGGTGTTTTATGATTCATTATGAGTAATGTTTTATTCTAATTATCAACCCCTTTTTCTATGTGCATTATCTGTAAGAATATATAAAAATTATAAAGTATATCACAGGAAAATTACTTTTTTCCATAACAGATGGCAACAGAAAATACCTATTGAGTAATCTTATATGCTTCAACCCACTTAGCATAATGTTAGTTTGTTTCATTTGATGGAATGTGTAATTTTACATTACTAGCAATTCACACTGGCTTTATATAATCTGAACAGTTTAAATGTTATAAAGCAGAGCACTTATTGGGACACCTATTTCTCAGTAAAAGAGCCATGATTCTGTATTGCTTCACATTTTCAAAGTGCCACTGCACTTACATAACAGTAACAAAACCACAGTAGTAAAGTAAAATATAAATGAGGTTTTATTGTATTAAGTGCAATAACAGATTAAATGAATCCTTTATCTATTATGTTTCATATATGCTTTTGCATAGGTATCCTTTCTTTAAATCTCAAAGTTTTAAGAAAACAAAAATGAACTACATACTTATCTCCATTAGCGTAAAAAAAACCAAATCATAGATCTGCAATAACAAAGGTTATAATTCTGTAGTGCTTTAGAATTTCAATAGATTCCCACTTTACTGCAAGACAGAGCCCTTTAAATTTTTGAATTAATTTTATACATTCTTTTGGTATTCCATTTGAGAGTTATGAAGTGTGAAATATGTACCATGACAAGAAAACAATTACCCTGCACACCTGTTGCTTGGGTACACTGCATCTAAGCAGGACTTGCAGTGGCTACTATTTTATTCCACTGTGAAATCCAAAACGGGGGAGGCTTTAAAAGCTGACCTGATGATACTAACTTGCACTTTTATATGTAACACATGGCTTCTAGGTACCACACCACATACTGTGATAGCATGAGAACAAATCCACACTAATTTTTACTATCAGAATGTCCATGAGATTTTTTTTCCTTTTAGAAAGGAAATCTGCATGGCTGCCTCTTGACTTAAATACAACAAATATATACTAAAATAAATAAATTGCAAACTGCAAAACCAGAAACATATCAGACAACACATGTATTTGTTGGTCACACAAAATATAAACACATGAGTAACTCAGAGTTTTCACTAAGTTCACAACCAGTCTCTAACCAGCCTCTGTATTTATACTTGACCATTTATGCAGGAATTCACATGGAAATTCGCTAATAAATCTTGTTAATATGTTCAACAAACAGAACAGGCTGAAACAGCAACCACAATTTAAGCATTGCTGTAGGTTAAATACAACTGCATGGAATAAAAAAAGCATATCTTTTTAATGTTTATTACAAGTGTGGTGCATGAGGCAGGTTTGGAAAGGAATATAGCAATATTCTTTCCTACTGTGGAATTCCTTCCTTTTTAAAATTTATTTCCATATGGAATATACACAATAAAAGATAAAACGTGAACAATACTCTTGTACTTAATTACTCTGTCCACATACTTGCTTAGGGTTTCAAATGCCATATTGGATTCCTGCCATCATGTGAATCATCACCAATAATAAAAATCTATGCGTAGAATAAAGAAAAATTGTTGGTTCACTCGGTGTCAGTTGCTTATTTTTCTTTGTCTAAAAATTGTCAGTAAAAACTCACTCTTATTGTCCAGGTCTGCCACATCAGTACAGCCCCAACTGACAAGTTGCTTACTCTGAAATACTCTCTTTCTCTTGAATAATCCCTTTACATTTCTTCAAAACTTAAAAGATATTGCTCTCCTTAGTCAAAATCATTCATAAATACTTCACCAAGGATCATTTGTGGCTTTCCTGAAAACTATTTGCTCATCTGATTTGCTGGTTTTGCTATTGTTGTAGCAATTTATTTTCATCAGAACAATGGAAATGGCTCATTTTTAGACTTGGTAGCTGAAATTTATTTATTTAAAACTGTGTTACAGAACATCATATTTGTGCTAATGTGGAAAGCCTTTCATTGGTTTTCTGTGGAACCTCTCCAGGCTAGTTAAAATACTTGGACAGAGGAATGCTGAGCAGCTGGGGGTAATTTTCTCTTAAAAGCATTATCATTCTCATCAAAACTACATGCCCTGGAAGCCTAAGTTAATGTTTTGATTTTGTTTGAGAGCAAATTGGTAAGAACTGAATTGCTGAAACAAGGGACAACAGTCTGACAAGAAGGTAAATCACCAAAACATGAATTACTGATGGAGCAGGTCTATAAGGTCAGTTGATCCAAGTCCCTGATAACAATGTGCTGTTCTGCACTGACCCTCTCGCTGTGCTTTGCTTTAGCTTGATCTCTTGTGAGGGATCTTGCCCTACCTCTCCTCTCATTCCACCATCTATAACAAACATTTTCGTGTTCCTTTATCAGCCTGCCTATCTGGGAGCTCCTTCCAGGGATGGCTGCATATCAGATACACCACAGAATTCTTTCAGGTGTTGTGCTGCTGCTGTGCATTCACAACTAGAAATCATATGGCTTAGGGAGATTAGATGGAGTTCCTCCAGAAGGGGGATGTTTCCTTTCCTTCCCTCATC
Organism: Cinclus cinclus; assembly: GCF_963662255.1. Lineage (NCBI taxonomy): Eukaryota > Metazoa > Chordata > Aves > Passeriformes > Cinclidae > Cinclus > Cinclus cinclus. The sequence goes on from NC_085054.1 coordinate 22,286,867, forward strand.
ACTGACTGTTTTGGTCATCCATTTATCTAAGCAATTGGCTCTCCTAAATATTTTATCTCTGTAATATTTCTTCAGCATGTGTTTGGAGCTGCAAGCAGGGCAGGTCATAAATATGGTTTATAATGTATTATTACATGTTGATGATTTAAGCTGAGATGAAATACAGACTTTCAAAGTTTTGTATTTGCGTCTTCTCAGATATTATTTGTGAGTGAGGACATGGAACAAATAGTAAGTAGATTACAGTTTACTGAGATAAAGATTGGAAACAATGACATCACCATCCTCACATGAAGAATGTTCTTTAATTTGTTCTTAAAAGTCTCAAAAAACATGAGTGTTCCTTACTAGATCATTGTCTTGATTCCTGATAAACAGAGGCATTATAATTTCTCATGGCTACAAGGTTGGAGGCTCATGAAGATTCTGGGGTAGGATCTTCATGACAGTAACTGTACACTTTGGTAGCCTTGACCTGGAGGAGTCAATCCAGCAGGGCTATGGCCTGAAGTCTTCTGAGAACCATAAATAGAGTAAAATCCATTCTTACACTTCTTAAAAGGGGTTCTACTAGCAATGTAATTCTTGACTAAAGGTTAATGTACTAGTTTAAACTTAATATATCCCAAACATGCTTTACATTTATGTGATCACCTTTTTCTCTGTTGATACAGCCCTGGAGATTGTCTTAACTTGCAAGCAGTATTCAATTACTGCTGACAAAATTAGCAGATCTGGAATTAATTTCTCCTTCAAGCCACCAGTCCTGTTTTCTGAGTAAGGAAATATACACTACAGATGCTGTCACACAATATTTGTGTTTGCATCTCTACAGAGGAGAAAAGGACAGAGTTTGTTCTGGAGCTGGAACCTTCCTGAACATCTGCAGAAAGGAGTGCCCTGACAATCTGATGGCTACAGAGGAATAAATGTGAAGTAAGCAAATAAGCAGGTCAGCTGCAGGACTTTCACAACTTTAAATACAATTTGCTGATTTGGTATCAAGTCTGCCTACTCCCTCGAGAGCCTGCAGGCTCTGAGTGACTTCTGTGAGAAGGAGATTGTACTGCTACTGTGCACATAATAATCCACTTACTGAAACGTACTGGAACTCTGACAGACTGTTCCCCAACAGTGTGTGATGATCTTTAGGTTTCATTTCAAACCCTCAAACATCTACTCTCTGAAACACTTAAATATGAACAGATCTCATTGTTGTAAAGCAATGCAACCTCACTTTCAACCTCCTGCATTCAGACTTCATCATGTCTAACGAGGTCTGCACCAGAGGTCAGGCTCTGAGCCCAGACATTCCATCTCCTTCTGTCAGGTCTTAGGGCAATTAAGTGCCCTCTTCTTCTTCCCATAAATAATAATGTCATTGATGCAATTTACCCCTTCCTGCTAAGTTGTGCAACTGCTTCTGTCACAGTCTGTACAGCCACACTCTGTCTTGTACATCAGGGCAGAGCTGTCAGGTTATTAAAAGGGCTCATACCAATGAAGTCACCACCAAGTAATTATTATTTATTAGTAGTATTTAATCTGATCACCTGAGAATTCAACACTCTGTGCTGTAGTATTTTAGACAAAATTTTAGGTGTAAAATTAAACAGTGTGTATGGTCCATGAGTAATAAATATATGTAATTTAGCCAGAGAAACACAAGAAGAAAATAGATGCTTCAGGAGACCTCCCTGATTCGTTCTGGGGTTGATAAAGTAGAATTTTTATGATGGAAATAAAACGGCAATGAAAATATAGTTTAAGTTCAGGGATATAGTAAATCTTATGATTAGAAATATTATCTTATACTTTCCCAACTATGAAATTTTTATTACTTATTTAATCAAATAAATCAACTCAATAAATTTTGCTACTTGCCATTTTTTCATCCCCTTTCACTGAAAAATCCTGCATGGTTTATAAAAAACTCCTGTGACAACAACTTTCTGGGTGAAAAGTGAAAGCAGGATTTCTCCCATGGGAGCAATTCATCTAGCAAACACCTTGAGTCTATGTAAACAGAGCTATATAATACAAAAGAAATTTTAAAAATGGATATTGATAAGAAGGCAACCCCTGTCTTATCCCTTCAGCATCCTCCTGTATATCACTTCCACAGATTTCTCTCTTCACTTCTAATTGGTTTTCCTCCACTCACTTTTAAATCCTTGACTGTTATCCCCAGTTCTTTGTCTCACTTGCAGATGATGTACATGGTGGGTCACTAAAATGGAGTTTCTGATTTTCTTTCCCAACCCCTCTTGCTATGACAGGCAGACTCTAACATCTTTTTAGCAAGCACATTAACAGAGGAAAATGAAGGCTGCTTGGGCAGAAGTTACTCTTTTGTCCCTGGTTTTAACTATAACTATTGCAATTTCTCACATGGTACTGACACAAAACACTTTTCCAAGGCTTCATCATTTTAAAAGAGAGAGATTTCCTGAATATTATAAAATAACAATAATGAAAAAAAGATAATCAGCCTTCTCCTTATTTATCTATTCTATTACTCCCTCTGTAAATCACACACTTCAGCTACAAAGAATGTTCCCAGAAAGAGAGGGTAGCTCTTAAAAATGTCTACAGTATCAGAGGTGAAGAGAAAAAAGCCTGAATTATCTTTTTATCCTCCTAAAATTTGGCATCAGAGATGCGTTTCTTATCTTTTCATGACAGGGGTGACACAGCATCCGTGTCACTCCCTGCAGGCAGTAAGCACACCAAAATTCCTGGTAGCAAAGAACTTACGTGGCAACACACAGAATCACAATATCTCAACACAAATTACTTCAAAAACACGGTTAGCCCCTTTAACTTCATAAGCACTTACACTTTTTGTAAATGCATGAAAAAGCATGCAATACTTTTAACACCATTTCTATAGTGTAGGATTCCTGGGGCAGTCATGAAAGCTGTACGACATTAATTAATGTTTTTTTTTTAATTGGTAGCAAAATGAATGTGAACTGTGTGAGAAGCATGAGCAAAACCAACACAGAGCAATTGGTATGGTGTGCAATTGGTGTTACTCTGCAGTCAAATTCAAAACACTTGCACCAATCCATTCACTGGGAAAAAAAATGTGAATGATCTGATAAGACATAGGAACATAAGACATACAAATCATGTATTATTTGCTTGCAATCATACACACAAAAACCTAGGACAATGGTGAAAACTACACTTATCTTTAAATTTTCTTTTAAAAAAATTGACATTTCTGTTGAAATTTGAGAAGTCAAAATGTTTACTGTTTAAAAATAAGCTTACTCTGTAATACAAGAGTCTCCTTATATGGAATAATTTTATGGTAATATACAACAAAATCACAGAGGCTGATATGCAGAAAAAGTAGCTAACATTACTTATTTTTAGCTTGTGCTCTCTACCATGTCATTCTTCAAAATCTGTAGTTTTACTGAGTGTGGCTACTCCTAGGATGAGATCAGCATTAAATAAAATTGAACTGTATTGTATCAGAGGGTACAGGAAAGGTGAAACCATCCCATGCCCCCACCCCCAGTTAGCTGAATTTGCCCATTCCCTTGATTGGGGTCATGATCTAACAGGAATGTCCTTAAGCACATATTTGTAAGTTTTCTGTAGAGTGACACATTTAAACCAATATTTACCTCCTGCTCTAAATCTGGGCAGTGTGCATTTCCAAGAAGACATAACGCAAACTGTTCTTTAATTTTATGCAGGCACACAACAGTATTTGCTCAATTTCAGTCCTAAGAAAACATCCTTCTTCAGATGTTGCATCGCAGGCTGCAAGATCACAGACTACATGCCATTTATTTGAGTCTGGAGTATAATTAGAGGATAATTAAAATTCTGGAAACTCGTAGATTTCCTGTTTTGTTTGGTCTGGATTTTTTTTGTTTTTTTTTTGTAAAAAAGGACCTATGAAGTGTTTTAACAGAAGTTCTTCCTTTTCTAATGTACACTGCAACTCGTTCTCTGCTTTTTTTTTTTTCACCTAGAAGGTTAAAACATTTTGATAGCAAGAGAACAGACATAGCAGCAAATTTTGCTCCAGGGAGATCTGGACTTTCTGAATGAACTTAATTCCCTTTTGCCCTCAGCCAATAATGACAAATCAAGTAAAATGGGGGGGGGGGGGGGGGGGGGGGATGTTGGAAATCTGTGTGCATTGTTCCAGCCAAACTGAAAGAAAAATGATGTAAAATAGTTTGAATCCCTCAGGAAAACATGTTAGATCATTTGGTTTTCTTCCACCTGGTGCAGGTTCATATCTTTCAACTTTTTTTTCAGAGCTGCTGCGCAATCCAGTTTCAAGAATCTCAAGTCAAAGTGTTGATCCCACTGTTCAGATGCTATCTAACACTTCTATAGCATTCTCAGAACAGCCGGGTTCAATTGTTGACACACAAGGAACTGGGAATAGGAACTGCATCTGTAATAATGAATGTGCAGTGTGTGACTTTTGTGCAACCTAACCCCAAGCTGACATCAGCTGGACACAGAAAAAAAGAAAAAAAAAAAAACAAAAAGAAAGAAAAAGCTACCCCCAAACCAGGAAGAAGGAGCAGTTGATGAGACTGTCAAAAGCAGAAGTGAGCAATGAAGATCCAGACTGTGGTGGATGTTTCAAAACCGTGAATGGATAAAGATAAATCAGTCCTCTGTACAGGGAAGGGTCTATGAAGGATGAACTAGGAAAGGAAGCAGAGGACAAGGGACAAGAAACCAGAATAAAGGAGGTCTTGACCTAGCAACACCCAATTCAACATAAAATCAAGAGATGGAACAAAACCTGAGGAAAACTCAGGAACACAGATCCCTGAGAAGGTGACCTGGCACCCCCCTGTCTGTGCTTTAGAGTTTCTCAGTAACTATTTGTCCTCAGCATGGAGATTCCCTTGCCTTTAGCATCAGCTGTAAACAGACTGTGCTCCTGCAGAAAACCCAGCTCACCCTGGTGAGAGTCAGCAGCCCTCAGCTTTTGCACAACTGTGCAAGGGCCAAATTTTCCTCTGAGTTACAGATGCAGGGGAGCAAGGGTTTAAGGTACACATTTAATATCACTTATGTAGCTGACATGTCCTGCAAAGTTCTAATTAGTCCTCATTTGCTGTTCTCCTAGCTCATGGTCAGATTTGTTGGAACTTCTGCAAAGCAATTCTACTTCTACAAAAGGATGATAAAGTGATGGGTTCATTCACAACAACAGATATTGCCAAATGAAGAAGGATACTGAAACATCTCTTAGTATTCCAGAATGGCAAATGAGAGAGACATGGGTCAATTGGTTTCTCAGCTATATCCTCCTATAAAACACTGGCAAAAAAAAAGAAATCACTCTAAGCCTGTGAAGATGTCCTTAAACCCTTGCAAGTAAGCTGAAACCAGGACAGTATCACATATGGCAAAAGTTAAATAAATGGGCTGTCTTCTCACAGGAAATTACATTGTTCAATTCACCATCAAGAAGGATGTTAAGGAATACGAGCTTCTCCCCTGCAGAGGGATAATGAACCCACATCATTCCATTTATCATAGCGAAGAATCACCTAAAAAAGTAAGTTACTCTGCAGGTGTGCTCCTCTCTCCAGATTTCCATGCAATATCAGAGCTCACTGACACACATTTTCAGTTTCAATGGGATCAGAGTACAGATAACAGATATTCTTCTAATATATTAAATCTATCAACTGTCATTTCCTACTTACTGCCACAGCCTTGAAAAGAGAAGTATTTTATAATTTTAAGAACCATAAAGCTCATAGCTCGCTTCCTGCAAAGGCCATTTCCTACCTGAAGGAGGAGGTCAGAAGCTGGTTTGACTTTCTGCTGGAAAAGCACACTTAAAGTTCGATTCTGTTGTTCCAGATCAAAAACTCTCATTTTCAGCTTTATACATTCCTCCCTCAGACCCTGCAGCATAAGGGAAAACAGTAAGATTAGAAAGCGGGTAACAGAAGCACATAAAAAGCTCTAATGTCAGATGCTAAGAAGAAATAAACACACAAATTTTAAAGTAGTATAAATCAGAAAAATGTGCTACTTCATTTTCTCTGGTTGTTTGATCATCCATTATAACATTAAAGAAAATCTTGTAATGCCAAACAGTAGCTACCTGGAGCCTCCTTTCAGAGTTTTCTGTTAGCATAAAAATGACTTTGCTAGTAATGTGTTCCATTTTGCAGCTGACAAAAAGCATAAAGCAGCAATTAATATATGAATATTGTAATAAACATGAGCTAAATAAAATGCATAAACTATATCAAACCAGGCAGAAGTTCAAAGTGGCACTGTGCCTTCAAGGTACTCCTCTAAAGTCTGATCCCTTCCTTGCTTTTTCTAGAACAACCAAGTCAGCACTGCTGTGCCTGATGTGGATGGGCTGTGTCTTCCCTGGATGTGCCCAGGGGGGCAAGAAGTGGCATCCTGGCTGTATGGAAATAGAGTGGCCAGCAGGACCAGGGCAGTGATTTTCCCTCTGTCCTGGGCACTGGTGAGGCCACACCTCAAGTGCTGTGTCCAGTTCTGTGCCCCTCACTCAAGAAAGACATTGAGGGGTTGGAGTGAGTGCAGAGGTGGGCAATGAAGCTGGGGAAGGGTCTGGGGCACAAATTTGGTGAGGAACAGCTGAGGGAGCTGGGGGTGTTTAGCCTGGGGGAAGAAAAAAAGAAATAAAAAAGCTTCTTTTCATTCTCTACAACTCCCTCAAAGGACATTCTAGCCAGATGTGTGCTGGTCTCTTCTCCCAAGCAGCAACTGATAGGCCTGGAAAGAGGAAAGAGGAAATGGAAGGAAGAGCTTCAGTTTGTATGTTAGGAAAAAATTCTTATGGAAAGGGCTGTCAAGCATTGGAACAGGTGGTAGAGTCATCACCCCGGAGGGATTTAAAAGCTGTGTAGAGGTAGCACTTGGGAACATGGTTTGGTGGGCTTGGCAGCCCTAGGTTAATGGTTGGACTGGATGATCTTAAGGGTCCTTTCCAATACAAGAAATTTTATAATTCTATGAAAAAGATTTTAAATTGGCTATTAGAGGTAGAGTGTAAAACCAATAAAGTAAAGCCAATAATGTCTTTCAGGTACAGCTAACATCTATCTATCTATCTATCTATCTATCTATCTATCTATCTATCTATCTATCCATCCATCCATCCACCTACCTACCTACCTACCTACCTACTTACCTATCATCTATCTATCTCTGTCTATCCATCTTCAGTGTATATCTTGCTTTTCCTGGTCACCTGAAGGAACAGAGGATCCTGTCAGAGTGAGGATTTTGGAGACAGTGCAGAATCTGACGCTGAGCTTTTCAGCATATTTAGTGCAGCTGCCCATTTTGAGGTAAGAGAGCTTCACAAAGCCAGAAAGGTAGTCTTCTAATAAAGATTACATGTAAAAATAATTAGCTGCAGCCATATCTGTTTTGTTTGTTTGTTTTTTAAAACTTACATCTCCGAAATACTTACCTTTATTTAAATTTAGGACATTTGCTGCCCTGTGGAATTGCCTAGCTGGTATGAAGGTGGAGAGACAGGCCTCAGCACCCCTGTATGCTGTCCTGTCAATACCATTAACAATATGATGACCTGGCTTGATGAGAAAACAACTCAGAGGTAGAAATTGTAAGCAGAAATAGTTTAAATTCTTGCCTACAGTTGCTCCAGTCTCTGCTGTAACCAGCACTGAGGTTATAAGAGGTGAACACACAATAAAATATGTTCATCTTGAGACTCCCAGAAAACTGTAAACATCTTTTTATGCATATGTATCAGGTTTTATGAATGCTGGATGAATGCAGTTATTTTCTCCTGATGGTTTTATAACATTTGTTTTAGGTGGCTGTCAAGTGGCTGTTCAGTTGAAATTGCAAGAGCCTTCCAACACAACCCTCCAAAAATCTTGAGGCTGATGATTTCTAAAGCCCTGAAGCTTTGTTTCCTGTCAGTGAGACCTCTTATCCCTGGACTTGCACAAGGCCATCTCTATTAGGAATGAAGGCTGCAAGCATCAAGACCCATCATTATCTGTCTTTCACAAATCAGAGAATTTAAAACTGAGCCTTGGCTGTTACAACAGTGCTTAACATTTCAAGACTACTAAGGGCACTGAACAGGAAAAATGATTCACAGAAACTAACAGCGTAGAAAAAAATTAAATCTTAGCAAGGCCTCTGCCCAAAACCTTCCTATCTTACAGTTTTAAAACCATAAGATTTATGTTTCAAACTTTAAAATTTCTATAAAAAAGTGAAATATAAGATAGTAGATTACCCACCCAGATGCTATAAACCCTGCCAGTGGTAATGCCATACATAGCACAGAGGAGAAATGAGGCCCATAAAGGTAGGAGTATTCTGGTAAAATAAAGTCTGAGTTCAGAAACTTGAAGTCCTAAAATTACCAATTAATACAACTATCAAATGTCTGAAGCATATAATACCTATCCTGTGTGCAAAACAACTAGCTATTAAGGTAGCAATCTCTCAGATACTTAAAGTACACCTTGGGTTTCAGTATAGTGATATCTGAGCATCTCTGTAGTCTTGCTTTATCTTTTCAGTGTGAACCAGACCCTCTCTTCACCAAAATGGGACCCAATGCCCTCAGCAGAGGTTCCAGAAAAACACCGTTCTCCCTCTGAACATTCTTCCTTCTTCTTTAATTAACACTTAATTCACTTATATGTTTATTAAATTGATTAAAATGGAGAAATAGCTTTCATGTAGAACCCAGACTAAAAAGAGTAATCTCCTGAACACACTCCTGAACACAAACTCCTGGAAGAGATTACAATGCAAAAAGTAGACACACAGGTAAAAAAAAATATTTAATTAAATAGTTTATCTCAAATTTCAAACTGCTGATCCAGGTATTACACGGAAAAAAAAAATCCAATTCTCAGCAGTCCAATCAGCTCGAGTTATATGAGAAGTCTTTGAGTGGAAGGAGAAAGAATGGATGTTTTCAGTATTATAGCATACAGGTTTGCCTCAGTTAATTTTGCTGGATGTCTGACTTCTCAAATTTCCTAGAGGCAAAATTTTCTATTAGTAAGTGGTAGAAAATCCATAGAATTTTGCTACATAAAATTGTGAAATTATGCTGCGTGGCTAACTCAGCACAAATTCAATTTAACGTAGTTTCTCCAGACACACCAAAAAAAGTCTCTCATGTTCGAGAAATTCTATATGTATTGTAACAAATTACATACTTGAAAAGTGAACGTTTAAGACTGTAATTCCATTTCAAGGATTCAGTGACATTGATAAATCACTCAAGCTTTGCTCACTCAATTTGTGTCACCAGAATCTCTCAGTGGGATCACAGTCTTTCCACATCCAGGCAAGTACACAGCGCTTTAGTCGTTACGTTACAGCATGTACTTAATTTAAGTGAAAATTAGTCCTTGAGGGATGATTTCAAATTCACAGCAAAGCCCATGCAGTGTGTGCTACTGTACAAAATCACTCTTCTCCTTTTGTGAAAGCTCACAGCTTTTCTTCATGCCTTGCTCTGCTCCAGAGGTGTGTTATCTCTCTGTGGCATGACTGACTCTGCCTTACTGCTCAGCTGCATGATGGTACATTTATCTGTTTCCCAGCTACTATTTGGGTTCTCATATCTACCCTTTTGGGACTGGTGTGAGGACTGCAATTTCCTCTTTATGGTATGATATTGTGTTCCTGTCTTTTCATATAAAAGGACTTGTATGAACGGTGTCAGGAGCACTATAACAGTTAATATTCATTAGCATTTAGAAAAGTACCCTCTTTCCTCTTTCTATGGATATTAAATTAGTGTTATTACTCAGTAGTAGGTAAGCAGCTGTTAAATCCCATCAACCCTAAGTAAATCACTTTATTAAATGTATTCAGATCTGTTTTTATTGTATCCTTAGGAACTCCTTGGTTCCTCTGGGTTTGGAAGGATTAATTATTGAGGAAGTATGTAGTCATCAAAATGTCTGACACCTCTGCAAAGGGAATCAGGAAGCTCCTCTCTCCATTTGGGAAACAATCAAAATATTCCCAAACTAGAGATTAATATATTGAGATTAAGCCTCTGGTGAATATTTCACCACACATGGTTTTATAATACAAAATGTGTATGAGTTTTTTCTGCATATTAACATGAGAAAATACCTCCATTACCATTTAGACTGTATTGAAACCCATATTTGGGAGTTTTTTAGAAAATACCTCTAGTTATATGTCTAGCAGGTGTCACAGGAACAGCTCTAGAGTCCTGTGACGATGCACAGACTCTACTCCTACGTGTAAATACAGAAACACAGCACAGACAGCAGCAGGGCAAACTTCCCTGGATGTCATGGCTTGCACAAATCACCTCTGAGCTGCAACACTTCCAACTACTGGAAGGCAGTACCCCTCTTCCAGAGTCAAAACCTTTGGTGCGCATCTAAAAATCATGGGATGAGCAAAGATACTTTCAACCCTGCCTGTCCCCTCTTTCCCCGCTGTTCCCCTTGCAGGGAGAACTCTGAATGATGTCCTACTGGGCAGAATCATGTCCATAAAGGGAGGCTTTGGAGCCAGCCCTCAAAAACTGTTTGCATCTGAAACACTTTTGTGCATGTAGCAAGAGGTTTTTTTATTATCTTAACTTGGTGTTTCTTGCTGCATTTTAAGAACATTATTACTTGTCCTGTCATTAAGTGTAGACAAAACAGTTTATATTCTCCTTTGCACTATCTGCTTTAAAAGACTTTTAATCATCTTTTTAAATCTAAAACATCTTTTTTTATAACTAAATGATCCAAAGCATTTTAATAATGCCACATCCATCAAGTGGTCTAGACCTCACAAAGGATCATTCCATGAATATCGAAATGCGCATAGCTTACTGTTACAGAACTTCAGATTTTGTTTGTCTTTCCCTTTTTCTCTCCTTGACAAAAAGAAATCATAGAATGATGTTTAACTCAAAGACCACTTCAGAAAACCAGAACTTCAGACATTACTTGATGCATAACAGATCGCTGTAGAAACCACAGTGAATCTTTTCATTGTGCCAGGTTTGCAGTTATCCTACAAGTATTTTTCCTGTGCAGTACTTCCTCTGCTAACTGAATGTGTGAACATAGTTTAAAAATGTATACTATTTAAGAACATATACATATGTCTCAAATAAATAATGAATATCTGCAAGTTTTAAGTTACAGTGAAAATATCCAAATCACAACTTACCTTTTGAGTAAGTAGAGCCTGAACAACCTGATTAGCTACCTGAAAGAAAAAAAGGATTCAGAATGAGAAGGGAGTTGGATAATACACTGATGTTTTGGGGTTTTGCTTAAGTTGTGTTTATCCTAAATCAAGGATTTTTTTTTTTAATCCTTTCTCATGCCCTGCCAGTGAGGATGTTCACAAAAGAACTGGGATGGAGCATTGCTGGGACAATGACCCAAACTGGCCAAAGGGAAATTCCACACCACAGAACATCATGTGATATAAACTGTGGGAGTTGCCATGAAGGAAACTGTTCTTATCTCAACATACAAGTTTTATGCTGATTCTTCTCCCCATTTTACTGCATTTGAGCAAGTGGCTGTGTGGTGTTTCATCTCCAGCTGGGCTTAAAACCACAACAGTCCTCTTTTGGAGCCCAATGTGGTACCCAAAGGGTTAAGGACAGATCCGACCAGAGTTAAAATATTGTTATAAACATTCATTGTATTGGTTTCACAGTTACCAGTGGCTTTACACTCCACTTTCCATCTACAACCCCCACCATTTCTATAATTTCCATAATTTACTAGTATTTTAATCAGATAATACCAGTAAGAATACATGAAATCACATCAACTACTTTTGTGCTAGTCTTCATTATAAGCAAATGTGCACTGTATCAACTGCAGTGTGACATGAGGGACATTTACTTAACTTCTGTCATCTCTTCTTTGCAGTAGATTAAACCTTCACAGTTCTATGTGAGGCTGGAGTGCATCAGCATGGATTGACTGCATTCTCTAGAGCAGATTTTTACCAGCCAAGGATGGAGGCCTGAATGTTTTCATGAAGTTTAATTGTTTCTTGATTAAATATTGACAAAATGGTACATCTATCATGACAAGCAGAAACCATAAAGTGCCACAGAAAATTAAAGACCCTACTGTCATTGAAATGTGGTTGGAAGGCATTCACCCCACAGAGCACAATTGACTTGAATGAGATTACACACCATTGATTAGCAGAACTATATATTCAACAGGGAATTTTTGAAGTTATTTATTTTATACATCCTTTCTAATTTATATTTACCAGCAAGGATAGGGGCAGTGAGGTGGAAGAAGGAGGGAGAGAAAGAAAGACTGAGCTAAGATCTTCTGCTGATGCTGTCCAACTTGAAGGTTCAACACCATATACGGACAAGTTCTTGTATAATGTGCAGGCTTACTGTTTTCCTCCTGCATTTAGGCAGAGCAAGTAGAGATGTCTCTCTTAGAAAAAAAGAGAGATTTTTTTGTTTCGCTTTTGGTTTACAGAAATTACAGTAAAATTTATGCAGGTATCACTAGATAATCTGCATTGATTCTTGTTACTCTTGGTAAATTAAATAAAACCCCCACCACCACTGATATAAACTCAGAGGGGAGCAAAGAGCTGCAGCAGCTAATTCACTTCTGTAAATAATTTACTTCTGCTAGATACAAAAGCTACATTTGATTCATACTCATAAAATTGCCTGGTATCAAATTTTCTTTCCAGACTGGTCCCTAACTTCAGGCAGCCTGTGGAACAGTGCTCCAAAAGAATAGCTCTATACATGATTTAACAGAAGACACAGACTAATATTAGAACAGTAATAACCAACAGAAGTAAACATGCTAGGGTTTTGAAAGCCCATGTGCCTTGCCCTGCAGGCTCTCAGGCTCTCCATCCGACACTGTTCCTCCTGGCAGGTGCTTTAAGGTCTGTTTGCTCTACCTGAAAATTGAACAAACCATAGCGAATACATTATTTCTTTACTTTCTGACACGGAGTTACTTTACCAAGGAAGAGCTAAAAGGTTCTTTGATGTGTGCACTAGTCACTCACAGCAGCATAGCCTACAAAATTACTCCTACAGCTTTACATATTGTACAGAGGAGTGTAAATGGCATAATATTCCAAAAGGGAAAAAAACTGAGTCTGCTGATGCATATATGACAAATTTTCCAGTTTTTGAGTGAAGATAGGTATCTAAATGGAAGTACCTTCCAGTGATCCATTACTCCCATGGAACTCAATTAGAAAGATATGTAACCAGGTTCTTTAGAAAAGTGTGGCTATTTTTTTTGTCTATTATCTAGCAACTTGGCAAACTGTTGTTATTACCATTCAAGACTTTCAGGTCTGTATTTTTGGTATTCAGCAGGAACAGAGGTGGGAAGCCTTCAGTGGAATGTTCTGCAGTTACTAAAATTAATTTAGCACTCAATAAGTGGAATCATAGCCAAATGTTTGCATTTCAAATGAGGTTGCCATTCTACTCCTACAACATATGGAAATAAGCTGCTGAACTCAACAATCAAATTCATTTTAACTTACAGGTATCAGGAGACGCCATGGATGTGAACAAGCAACATGAACCAGGTCCACAAAACTGATAGTCACAACTACCAAAAACTGTGGAAATTGAGATCATTGAAGGCAGAGGAATTGACTTGTGAGATGCAGAAAGTGTTAAAATGTGAAGTTCCCACCTATATGAGGCATAACTGTGGCTCAATCCCAGCAAAAAGCAGGCTGTAAAATTACTTGACCTGTGACAACTGCAGTTAATCAAGGTGAAACAAGGAATAGGACAGAGATGTCTCGTTCCTTGGTCTACTGTTCTGCAGAAGGTGACACTCCTTGCTTTCACACTGCCTACCTTTCCTTTGAACTTAATAGCCAAGATCTTTAGGTGATGTTTCCTTTTCTGGATTTCAGTGAAAGAGATAAAAGTTTTTCCTTAAGCAATTATGTTTACAAATATATGTCATAAAGTGGTCTTAATAGAAAAGGTATAAAAGAATGAATCAAAGAAAAGAGACCCTAATGCAACATCTGTTATGCCTTTTACAAGTACTGAGATTTTGCACAGATGCCTTTAATGTATGACTCCATATGCACAAAGACATTTCATGTGTACTAAAATAAAAGACTTATTCTTTTATTCAAATCTTAAAAACAGAATGCCTTTTTTAAGACAACTCTGCATTTTTGATTAGTTAATTCTTAAAACATCAGCAAAAATATCAGCTACCCCAAGTTGCATAATTTCCTGCATATGAATATGGTGAAGCTTTGACAGAAATCTCAGTTGGCACGGTGATGTGAATAACCAGGACATTGCTACCTACCAATAAACTGACAGCTGAATTCCACAAACTGGGATTAAGCATGTTAACCTCAAAGCCCAAAGGTATAAGAAGACAACCCTGGATTTTACATTAAATTTTTCAGCAATGGAAAGATACATTTATGGAGTAAGTCTGAAATTAAATAAGCGATTTTCTTATTTATCAAGTACTGGAACATTTCATTGACACCTTTTTCCAAATACTGTTCCAAGTTTTTTACACTTACAATTCAGAGATAAGCAATTATTTTAAAATCCAAAATGAATAATTGTTAAAATTCATAAAGGACTCTGCTCAGCTTGACCCATATGTTTTTCAGATTTGATCTCTCTGAACATGTGAGTTTCATTGAATTTCACCATGAAAATGGTTACAGAGCATGCATTGTTACGTCACAGTTGCAGGCATTTATGCAATATTAAATGTAGGACATTGAAAATACTATTTAAAATAACTGATTAAAAAAAGAAAAATGAGACAAAATAACGGCAAGCATAGCTATAAAAACTCAGCTCTGATATCTCTTTGCTACAGACAGACAGAAAAATCACTGTGGCTATTTTTGCTTCCTTTATATTCAGCTTAATGGCCACCAGCACCTGAGCAGAGAGCACACTGTGCATAGCAAGTGTCCTTGTCACTTTGCTGTGACCTGAGGGACCACGCAGGGACCACCATTGCCAGGGTGGCCAGGTTAAATGTGCTGGAGTGACCCGAGCAGAGTTTGCTGTGCCCAGGGGACAGAAGCTGCAATCTGAGGTTGCTGAGTGATGAGTGAAAAGTGGAAGCATTCTCTCAGTAGTTATCAAATGATGCTCCCAGCCTTCAGTTCCTCAAGGGCCTTTCAAGAGCCAGAACGGCCAGGTGGCAGCCAGGGAGGGAAGCACTCCTTGTGCATCAGCCCAGGAGAACTTCATTGCACTCACAGCTCATTTGACTACAGAGGCAAAATTAAAAAATGAAAATCATGGTTGTAGTAGGCACTCACATGTTTCAGTGGCAGCTTCAGCTGTCTGAGGTTTGGGTGTGATCACAGCCCTGTGTTCCCAGAACAGCTCTGTTCCTCACTCCAAACCTGCCAGGTGCCCCTGAGGAAAAATGGGGCTGCAGCACGGACAGACACATGGCTGCTCCTCAAATACATCTGCTCCTAAAAACACTGAACTGGCTCTCAGAACCAGACAAAGGAAGGGCTGAAGAAATTTTCTCTTTCAAGAAGAGGGGCTGGTATGAGTTATGAACAGAGCAACCATCAGACTTAAAGCCTCTACAAAAATAAATTTTCCAGTGGAAATATTTTCAAATATTTTTAATTTTGAAAAAAAATCGTTGTATAAAACATTTTATTTGCTTAAGATCTCCAGTAACAATCCCTGTCTGGAAAGGACTTTTTGGTTATTAACTAATTAAATTTCTGCCCCATCTCCTCTTTATTGCTACTATAAAGAAAGAGGGTGAGAAAGTGTGATTTCTTGTGCAGCTCCACCTAAAGAACATGCTCAGGTGAATGCTGACCTGGGAACCCTGCAGAATTTGAAACGATTAAATATGGTTTTCTGGCCTCAGTCAGTGACAACAGCTTCTCCACCTCAGTGACCAGAAGGCATTAGGTGAAAGCTTGTGTCAGCTGAAACAATGCTGGTTACAGGGCCTCTGCCAAAGCATTGTGAAACACACAAATAAGAGTGAGATAAACAAGAAATAAAACAGAGAAGCCCAAACCCAGGGGTGGTGAGAAGCACTTTCTCCTGAAAAAGTTGACACAGGGAGAGAAGATGGATACAGTTGTGATAATATAGAAGAAATGAAAACAGCCAACATAATGTTGAAGGTAATAAAGTTCAGAGCACAGTTTGATTTAATTATATGTTCTTTAAACTGAAACAATGTGTGAAAAACAATCCTGGGTCAGAAATCCATCCTGTTACTGCAAACAGAATAAAAGCATGTCTTCTGTCCTTATAATCTGCATGGAGTGTTTTGCTGAAATGGACAGTCACAGTGCTTCACTCACTTCCAAAACTAATTATGTAAGCAGATTTTGTCCTAGACAATGAGAAAATAATTTTAAGTCAGGTTTTGTAATTTAAGCCGAAGTTAGCAATTATATGGTAATTTCATCCTTATCACCAAGATATCCATGCATGGTTTGAGTGTGCACTGAAAGAGTGACTCAGGGCTCTGCAGACAAAGGTTCTGCTCCTACCCAGAGCCACAGAATGGGCAGAGCATGGCCCACTGGGAAGCACTATCTGTAAATTCCCTGACAAAAATATGCCACCGTGGCAAAAGAGAGGATTTGCACTAAAAATCTGCACTAAACTGGAGGTTTATTGTCCCAGAGCTGTATTTCTCAGGCCTCCAACACTTCAGCAAATGCCAATTAAAAATTTAAAAAGCTGGTGGGAAGACTGGAATTGTCCTCTGCCCTGAGTGGTTTGCTTGCTCACGCGCTCCTTTCTCCAAGGTACAGCTGGGGTTCTTGTTTTGTTTGCATGTCAGCTAATTACTTATGCCACAGCACATCCTTATTATGGAATGGGTAAATGATTTCTAGCAAGCAATTCTTTGAGCCACTAAGAGCTTCAAACCTGCTTTAACTCAGAGGCAAGTTGAAGAGCCTTATTGGGGGAACAAGTGAGCATCAGTACATGTGTGGAGAAAGCTCCATGCAGCAGGAGAAAGTAGACACTTCTGGAGTGCAGGCATTGCTGGAGTGCTCAGACAGTAAGTGAGGAGTGAATTATTTTCTAGCTACAACTGGAAGCTCAGCTCTAGCTAACAGCTAGAAAAAAAAGCAGCATGAGAAGCTGTGTATGTAACCCTAAGGGGGAGCTGAGAGACTCAATTCTGGGGTTTTGGGATGTGTTACATGGGAAAGCTGAGGGATTCTTGGTGGGAGAAGCCACTGCCACTTTGTTCCACTTTACACAAAAGGAGTGCACAGCACCTAACAGGGAAATTATAATCTCATCCTCCTAATGAAAGCAAACCAGTTCCATGTATTGGTCACAGGGATATCAACTTTTCAGTGAAGAGCTGTGGACAAAACAGGATTTACAGCAGAGGTCATGGAGGACACATGTTTTGACTGCCAGACACATGTTCGTGGAATTAATTAGAATGAGGTAATACAAAAATTGCAGAACAATGTCAACCTTGTAAGAGAGGGAGAGATTAATTTGTATTAATTTAATTATAGTACCAGGTAAGAACAACCTTTTTATCTACCTTACCTCATCGAGACATCTTTCATACTGTTCTCTCTGATTTTCATTTTCCAGAGCCAGCGCTGAATTCTCTGCCTACAGTAAAATGGAATAAATAAGTAAATATGTAAATTTAGCAAAGGATATCTTTCACCACTTGAGAATTCATAAAAATCCTCAAGGGGCTTACCTACTATACTTCTTCAAGATCCAGAATAAAATGCACCATACAATTTACTTTTCTGCAGGTAGGTGCTTTGAGTAAAACCAGAAGTGACATTCATTTATGAAATTATTCACACCCTGCATTACAATTTAGAACAATATCATGGCAGATATTCCACTTATGTCCACTATCTCACCTTGTCAGGTGCAATAGAGTTGGCAATGAAACACTATAAAAGATATTGACATATCTCCTCTTCCTCTCCCTTTTCTGTTTAGAGGGAACTTCCTACTTGAAAACTTGGACACAAACAGATGCAGCCACTATCATTATCCACTACAGGGAAATGAAAGCCAACATTATGTAAACTTTTAACTGTGGCAGCCCCTCTCAAGCCTGGTTTCTGCAGTGGGGAACCCCATATGCACAGGTGATTCTACAGCTAACTGGTGAATTAATACATCCTTTAACTGACCCTGATAAATGTAATAGTCTTTGCTTACAAAAAAATCCAATTATTTCAAGAGTGAGAGGTATTTTGCCATGTCTAAATGTAGTCTTGGAGTCAGAATCTTTTTCTCCCACATATGTAATTTTAAATATGATAAAAATTCCTGTGCAATAGAGCCTTTCATCTGTCTTTAGTTTTCATTACGCTCACATTTTTTGCATAGTGAAAACTTAAAAATAGCACAATCTGGTAAGTAAATCACAGTAAAGTATTTTTCTCTATACATCTATATTGACTTTAGGAATTCTTACAGTATGGGAAAAGGAAAATCTCCAAAGTGTGATGCAGTTTCATCAGACCAAGTTTCAACTAGTCTTCTCTTAAACACTGAGAAACTAAAACAATATATATATAAAAAAAAATCTATAAGTTAAAACTGGCTCCAGAAATCTCTCTGCCTCCCATGCATAACTTCCCATCACATAACCACAACACCAAAATCAATACATTCCCATATTTATAACTATTATGCAATTTACAGTACTTGCATTCCTTTAACCTCCTGTCAACCTATAAAACTTTAAAAAGTGCTGTTTCAAAGGAATTGTGGTTACACAAAACAACAGTGATAAATACAGTTAACATTTGTAATTTTAGAGGAAAAATTAATTTAATGTGCTGTATGCTGTGAAAGGTGCACAGTTGCCTCTTCCTTGTTAAAAAAGTCATTGAATCAACAAAATAAGAATCCCAAAGTCTATTAAATTGATTCATTACTACAAATTTCAAATTCAGCTGAATCATAAAAGTAAGGCTAGGAAGCAAAAGCAAATGTACACTATTATCCAGAATCTTGAAAAAGATTGAAGAGTAAAAGTGTGGTAAGAAACAAGGGCATATAGAGTTTACTTATTTAAAAGTCTAAATAAGTGTACAGAATCCGCACTTTATCTCCAGGGTACAATTAAAGCCAGCAAAGGTGGTAAAATGCTCTGCATCATATTTTCACAATGTCACCTATGAATGGGTTCAACATATGGCTATAAAAAGTCTATGGGTGATCCAGCAGAGAGCACTGTGAGATGAGGCAGCAAAAAGTGGCAGATGCAGAAGTAGCAAAGTAGAAGAAGCTGCAAAAGCAGCAGTAAGAAATCAGAAGCTGGAGGGTAAATGGTCCTCCAGGCTGAAGAAGCCACAGTTTGCTTTTGCAGACACATTCTGGCAGATTGATTGATAAAATAAAGAGATGTTTGCTAAATAAAAATACACCCGAGTTAAAGATTTTCAAATGTTTTCTCTATGAATATCCCCCTAAAATGACATCAAAAAGAAATTCTGACTGTTTTGAAGCAATCAATAAAGGATTAGTTCACACAGACTTCCACTCACACATATTGATAGACTTACGGATTTTGGCTTTAATTTTTTTTTCATTTTTATTAATATAAAAATACATTGTATGATTTTATCCTAAAATAGTTTGGGCAGACTGCATTTCTATGCTTACACATAGAAAAGTGTACAAGAACTACAGCACACACTTGTACTATATGAAATACACAGAGAGCTCCCCATGCTTCTCTTACTCCATGTTTTGGAATGCTGTTAAATGGAATGCTAAATCTTCCTGGATCTGTTCACTGAACCTCTGATTTCAGCAAGCTATTCCATTACAAACAGGCTACCAAAATTAGGAAATCTAAACCTCACAGCATTATAAATAAATGCTACATTTCAGCTCTTATCAATCCACAGTGGAAACATCTGTAGCATAAAACCTATTCTCACACCACCGGTTTTAAAATTGTAGTGAAAGGATGCAATGCAGTCAATGTTAGCTTGAGTCTTGTGCTTCTTGATTGCCAAGCAAATCATGCCTATTTATTTGGCATTTTTGTAATGAGGACTTGACTAGAAGGGAACACTCGACTGACTTTGCTTTAGAATCTCTGCCAGTTCCCACAACATGGGGAAACCACTACTTGATATATTGAATCATTCTACAGTGCAACCAAATACTTGATAATAATCCTCATTCCCCCAAAAGTATTCATTTGGAAAATTTGTAATAGCACTTACCATCTCAAAACCCTGCCTCCTAATCCAAACCTTCACTTATTTAACAGAAATCACTGGGTTTTGATGTTATTGTAAGGCTGCTCAATTTTTGCTCCAAAGGTTCTGCCCTCCTCTCAGATTGTATATTTTGGGCATCCTTTGCCAGCACATCTCCTTGAAGGAAACTGCTATTAAATTTCCATTTTTATTTGCAGGCCATGCTTAGAAAAGGCTAAGCTGCGGGAGGAAGTCCCCCCTCTCTTCTCACACCTTGACAGCTTTTGCACACTTGCAGGCAGCCAGGGGCAGTGATAGTTCTGACCCCAGTGCAGCCACTAATCCCATCCGTGACCTGGCAGGGGACTAGACAGGGAAAACTGAGCTTGCTGAGAACAAGCAACTGGGAGTCCTGAGAACAGCACTTTCTGAGATAGCCACTGATTTCTGTAGTGATTTCATTTAGGCATAGCAGTCCTCTAGGAATTCCTGGATATTTTACGTCACACATAGAAATGAACAATCATTTTCTGTCCCTCAGCTTTACTAACACTGAATGCAGCCTAGCACACATGAACTCTCAATGCCTGCCACCAGCACCCTGGACACACACATCATTTCTTGGGGGAACAGCTCACAGAGTACAGCAGCATTTAGTCAGCCTAAAGGAACTGTGGCAAAACTTACCACTAAATGAAACATCAGTACGTGCTGCTTTTGGGTCTTTCCAGATTCAAGGATCCTAAAATGTCAAAATAGACATCCCTCCCAGAAAGGTATTTTGCACTAGAGTCTCTCCCAACACTGGAAAATTTTAAGATGGCTTGGGAAATGAAAAGCAGCCTCCAACTTCCTGAATTGGAGATAACATGGCTCTAATGTGTGAGATGGAGTTTGAAAGGCATAACTTCAGACTACTTTAACAAAACAGGCTGCCTTGAATTGATACCACTGCTAATACATAGTCATTATGAAAGACTTTGTCAACTGATTTTAATTCCTTCTTCAGGATGGAAAACAGCCTTGGTGATGATAAAAATTCTTTGAGTCAGCTAATAGCTTTCTCTCTCTCCCATAGATATTCCTCCTGTGGGACAGCTGTTTGCACAGTTTCAAAGTTAATAAAAGCCTACACACCTGATGCTTCAACAGACAATCTCCTGCACTTTTATAATGACAACAAAATTAATTAAAACATTGAATTTTCTACTAGAATGCATGAATAAAAGAAAAGCATGACTAAAAGAGAATTATGTACTAGTTCTCTTTACTCAACCTCTGTCTCAGAGTTGAGGCAAAACAAAGGATGGGAGGGGGAAGAAAGAAGAAAGCAGGGTGTGATAAGCATTGTGCACTAAGGGAAGAGGAGATCATAGAATCACAGGCTGGTTTGGATCAGAAAGGACCTTTAAAAATCATCTAGTCATGGGCAGGAAATGAAGGTCTAAAGGTTGTACATCTAGTTAGCAGCTCAGCACGCTCTGAAGGTATCATCAATAAAGGTCAAGAGGAACAAAGTTATGACAGTGAACTTTAAAATCCCTGACAGAATGCTACCCCACTGTTACCATGTGCACTCCTTTGTTATTCATACTAAACCATTTGTTCATTTATAGAAAGCTTTATTGATTTACACAGGCATTCATTTGTCATGCCCAGTGCAGTGTATTAGGAGTTGTCCAAGCACTTAAAATGTACTCAGCAATTTTTTCCTGCTTTCAGCTGCTGATTTTGTACAGTTTTGTGGTCACAGCTTCCTACAGCACATGAGAGATCAAACCCTGTTGTTGGCAAACCAAGAAGTGGTGCTGTTGCATTTTTTGAGGTACTTGGAGCACTTTGGGTAAGCTGCTGTTCTAGGAAGACTTTACCTCTTGAACCACCTCTGGGTCTTTGGTCACAGGGAACTTTTTGCATGTTTCTGTCCCTGCTATGCAGAGAATCTGTCCTCTGAAAGACCAACCCAACAAATTGTCAGAGAAAAGTTTAACACCATATTTAGGCTGGTCAGAAGAGCTGAAAATTACATTTGTGATTTTAAATCAATGTAATTGTAGCAACAAAAGCCTTAATTTAATTCTAGCACTATAACAGCATTTCCATTGGCCACTTTCCAGTACCTTTTATATTAGTAAAGACAGCTCTTTGCTGGAGGAAAATGGGAACTGGACCTCAAGGCCACCTGACAACATTTGGATGTTTCCACCTTGTCCTTTACACCTTTTCCACAACAGATCAAAGCTTGGGCAGCCATGGAGCATCTCCCTGCTGAACAGCTCTGCTCCCTGGCCCTACATCCCCAGGGCACTGAGACTGGGGAGTGATACCTACTGATTAAATAACCAGTGAATTTAGTGGAATAATACTTAACTAAAGTGCTTTTATATTTAAATGTCCTAGTCTTAACTATTTCTGCTGGATCATGGAGTTGGGAGAAAAAAAACCAAACCAACACACCAAAAAGAAAAAATTAGTGATATGATGACAGCCAGGCTTCTCACCCTTGCTTCAAACACTTAGCCTTCTCAGTAGCATAATTTTCTGTTTTATTTTTTAATAGTCTGTTACATTTAACCCCACTTAAAACATCTGACATATTTTATCTGAAATACTCAGCTGGTGTTTAATTCCCATTAACTTAAAACACATCATGGAAGTAGCACATATGTGATATTAAATAATAAAACACAGAACCATACAAGTGTCAATTACAGTTGTCTATAAAAAGGCCACATTAAACCTTATTGGGCAGCACTGGTGGGGATCATTCTTGCAATTCACAACTTCAACAATTTTTTTTTTTTTATTACTTACTGTTACAAAACTATATCAAACCTCAAAAGCAGTCAATCTCCCTGGACATGCTCTGCTATAGCTGTGTAACCCATGGGTTTGTAGACTCACAGAGAGCAGTACAACCTTCTAACGTATGCTAGAAATCAGAAGATATTTATTCAACATTAGGAAGGCAACATAACCACTTAAGGTTACAAAAAACCCTTGGGTTTAACTGTTGTAAACAAAAAGCAGCCCAAGGTCCATGCAGCTTCTTACGATGCCTCACCAATTATTGATGAACAGATTCATGTATTTAAACATGAATTTACAGCAGAAATTATGCAGCAGTTTTAAAATTTGTGTTGATTTCATGCTGTCAAAGATCAGAACACAGAACTCTCTCATTTATCTGCAGATTTTTAGCAGTTTGTAGGGAGGGACTCCCACCCACAGTCCTGGATGGGGCTCATAACCACAGAAAGCTTTTGCTGTCTGCTGAGCATTTCCCAGCTCACACAAGACAAAACAATGGGTGTCCAACCTAAATGAGGAAGCCTCCCTTTGGAGAGAAGAGTGTAACTTGAATTTATTCCTCCAAATCTACTTATATTGGATAAATGTATAAACTTCAGGATTCAACAAACCAGAACCAAATGAGATTGATACCCTGCTGATGAAAAATTACTCTAAAAATGTTCTAGAAATGACTAAAAAATGTTCTAAAACGTTCTAAAAATGACGAAAGCAAACCTCATATTCCTAGGAACTCCTCTGTGAAATAGTTCCCCCCACACACACCAATTTGGGACTGGAAATTTTCAGCTGGTCCAAGAATGGAAATACTAAGCTTTTTTGTTGTTGTTGTTGTTTTTTTGTTTGTTTGTTTTTTTGTTTGTTGAACTCTAAAGTAGTTAAGAATGACAAGCCTTTAAAACCTTCAACATTTTCCTTCCGACACTACAGAAATGTTTGGAGTTGACATTTTAAGAAGGTTAGGAATAGATCCAGCAAAACAGACTGCATTGAAAGCACAAGCTTATCTTCAAGCAAATAATCACCTAGGCTACAACTAACAGATATATCAATAATAGAGTTGTATGTTTACCTGCATGCAAATTGTAGAAAACAGTAAATTCTACCTGTATTTACAGAGATAATAATAGACTCTCAACACTTCTACTGCTAAAGCACTGTCAATACAGGCCTTTGTACAAATGGGTTAAAATTATGAAGAATGCCCTTTTTTTCCCCAAAAGAAATTCTTCCAAATGATCCCATATAAAACATTTTTTGAGCATAAGGAGTAAAAGAGATCTGAAGAAGCAGAGACAGCCAGCATACAGCTGTATTACCTGAAGTTAAAGATATGGGCTGTATAACACATGTACACTTGATAAAGCATGGAGAGCCAAAAGCCCCACCGAGATTCCCATCCCATTCTTTTTTTCCCCCTTCTTGTTTTAAGTGATTTGTTCCCTTATGGAATTGCTCTCCTCAAGAACTGAGAGCATTTCACTCTGGCAGACTTACTGTGCTTCACCATGTAATATTCACAGGCAGTTACTTCTTCTATCCAAGAAATAAAAATCCCTGGTTCATGAAAAAAGGTCTGAGATCCTGAAATTGTAAGTCAAACTGAGATTCTTAAAATTAACACAGACAAAGGCAAGTGGTGAGGACTTGATAAATCCAAAATAGCATTTTGTGTTTAATATTAACACATACCTAAGCATCTTTGCATTGAAAACTCTTATAGGAGCCAATCATATCAGATTTGGTCAGTTGCATTTGTTTCAGTTTTTCCTGCCATGGGAAACTCTAAGTCTTTGAAATAGTAATTATTAGAAATTAGTAAAGATTAGTTGAAAACCATCTGTAAACACAGCACTGAAGCTCAATAAAATACAGTAATTTTCAGAAGAAAATATTTGCTTTGCAAGGAAGCATTGTGGAGAAGACTTTTATCAAATTTAGGAGTGACACTGAAACCAAAAGCTAAATTTTGGCTTTGAATCTTTCTGAAATTATACATATGGCAACCATTTTTTTTCAAGGTTTTTAAAGGTAGTTGTTCCATTTATTTTTATTTTTAATTTCAGATCTTGAGAAAAACTCATTCATGTATTTTAAGGCAGTTTTTCAAGTAATAAGGGAGGCCAATTCAGAATTTACTGTAAATGAGTTATCCTTCAAAGCTGGGCAATTTTGACCATGAGCTCACTGACACTGACAGTTTTGTACTTGCTGTGATTCCATTATCCACACCTGAGTAGCACTCAAAGCTTCAAGGTTCATCTAATGGGGAGGTTGAAAAGAATAGGGCATCTCAGATCTGTGTATGAAAATTAATGTTTGGACCACTTTATCCCAGCAGGTAACACTTGTTACTTTTCCCCTCTTGTCTCTGAGATATTCAGAGAAAATGCTACTGCTGATTCTTGGCACTGGGAAGTGGATGTGGAAAAGGAAGACCAAGTGACAAACTGCCTTCACAGGTAGGAAAACTTGAAATTAAGTATCAGGAAGACAAGGATTACACAAAGTATATTCAGGATTTTATTTTATTAATTTCTAGAAAGTCTATATATCAAGAGCAGCTTTAAAGTAGCTTTTCTATGTTTTTTTCTAATAATATTGGACTGAAAATAAAATAGAATTTCACAGGTCAGTGGAACAAAAATTGCTTTAGTGCTATAACTGGTGCTTCCAGGCTGCCCAATGTACTTGAACTGAAGGGCTGCTATTAAATTACAGCAAGTAGTAAAAATTTGGAGCTCAATTTGGCGCCATCTTCAAGAAGCACCAACACCAACCTCCTCGCCACCGACCCATTCCACTCCCCCAAGGAAATTGCACCACTGAGTTTGTTCATGGGGGCTGATGATAGAAACAAAATATTCAGGCTTTACTGCCTTCCCGCTTTCTGTGTCCTCCTTTATCGGATAACCTACAACAGAAATGTATTCCACACCCAATTATTTTGGATCTCACTGGAAGGTAAAACAACAGATGTTTTGCTTTGACTTCAGAGAAAGTGGAAGCTGAATATTTATCAAGAAATATTTTTTTCTAATTATTTATCCTAAGTTCATTCATTTAGTTTCAACAAAAGTAATTATGAAATAAAATTATTTAAACTGACAGTCTGGAAAACACTAATTCCATACACTTGAATGTCACATTCACTAGTGGGGTGATGGGAAATTCATAGCAGTTGTCTGCTATGCAGGTGGGAAAATCATTTGGGTTTTTTTTTCCTTTGCCAAAGAAACATGTATGAGCTTTGATGAAATGGAAAAAATAAAATATACAACTGATTTTCCACTTTAAAAAATATCACTTGAGCTTTCTTTAATTTGAATTCTGAGAAAAAGAATGACTTTTCTTTATTGTACTATGCAATAGATTTAAAAATTATGTGATGGCGTTAATTGATACTGCCATGAAGTATTTTTAAACATAATAAAATATAAAATATATTCTTTTCCTCCTCCTATGATGAATCATTTTACTCTGTTCCTTTAAAGACTTCAAGTTAAAAGCTTTCCACCACAATAAGCTATTAATGTCGCCTGTTTCACAGTTCACAACATAAATTTATAACAAGTTTTTCTGTTTTAACTACATGGGAGCACTGAGTTATTCCTGAAGGCGATGTTTCCTGCAATTCCACTCTCTTCATCAGAAGTCACCCATAAGTCAACCTCCCCAGGTATTTCAAAATGAACGTCTCTTGGCCTCAGTGATTTCTGTCCCTCCCAGCTAAGGAGCTGTGGAGCCAAGTGGAGCAGGACAGGTATTGGTGCTCTGTTATGGAGAGCATCAAATGCCACATAACGTGCAGCAATTGTTTTGTAGCCACTAGCCAACTCCTAATAACTGAATCACAAAATTACTGCTCATTCCTTGCTAGCTGAAATGAAACTCTATTTGCAAACATCACCCTGTTTCTCCTGAGAGCTTTGAACATTTTTCTCTTTTGTTCTTACAGGCACACAGCAAGAAATGGGCAATGCTCCTTGCTCCACACAGCAACAAGTGGCTTCTGCACTGACATTTGTTAAATTGAAAGTTCTGATTTATTCAGTTTTTAATCTTTTAGAGTGAATTTGCAGAGCAACTGTATTTTGCCCAGAAGAACACCAGCCCAGGCCTCAAATTCTGTCTTTCTAAAGATTCAGCTGATTAGAGGTTTATTAGGTTTATTCTGCCCTGTGCAGACTGTTCACTTAGAGAAGATGGGATAAGGATCCCATGGAAACTGTCTGATGTGGCAGCATCTGATTGTGATCCTAACTAGTTCCTACTGAGCTGGCTGACATCCACATCAGCTTTTTGGCCTGGATGTGCTGTGATTGTCCTCATTTCCAGTGATTTTTCTGATTATCACACTGACCAGGCTGCAGCTCACACTGCATTGTGGTGTTGGATCCAATGGACTGGGTTTCTCTTAGTGGAAATGGGAAGAGGAGCTCCACCTGCTGCTGGGCTTACCTGGAGTCAGAGTGACTCCCCAAAATGTACACAGCACAAGTCTGAGGATCTGCTCCTGTTACACTACTCCCAAGGCTGACATGCAATTATAACAGGATATCTTCAAACATTAATAGGGAAGCCCTAAGAAAGTCAACTACCAGGACAAAAATGTATCCCACAATACCAAAATAAAAGAGGTCTATTGGGAACTTTTTCCTGCACACAAGACATGTGCCAGAGGAATCTTTTTACTCTGATATTTTTATAGCTTTGTACATTATGAAAACAGAAAAAAGAAACCTGTACAGAAATATATCTTCCAGCAGCTACATGGAAAGCAAATCCTATTGTAATTATATACTGTTAAGTGCCACTGTGTTACATTAAACTCTTTCTCAATTATTAACTTAACTTTGCTCTTCAGCATATGAAATTTGTCTCAGATTTTGCTCTTCATACTCACATTTGTTGGCAAACTATGTTTTAGGAAGTCCAAGAAATGCCTTAGACCACAAGTTTGGGAGAATGTGGCAAATCAGAAGCTCTTAAAAGACAAGGTTTGGCTGAAAATCAGTCTCATATGGCACATACTTTAGGTCAAAGTATGGGATTCAGTGGTGCCCCAGTAAGAAGCTCAGGCATGAAAAGCACAGCAACAGCAGCAGCCCAGCCCTAGTCTGCAGAATGAGCCAAATTCACATCACACATAATTAAACACAGCTCAAGTGCAGCCACTGGAACTGCACCCACCTTCACATGTCTAAATTTGATAGCCAAATATAATAACATCAGTATCAAAAATGAAGAAATGTTGTTGTTATCTTATTCCAAGCTCCCATTCAAGAGCAGGATCAGTGATTAATCAATTGGCCTAAAGGGAAAATGCAGAGAAAAGAAGAAAAGTAAATCAATGTATGAAATACTGTGCAATGTCACATATACCTAGAGCTGATCACATTACTGCTCTGTCAGATTGGCCTGCAGTTGGGAAATATTCCTGCTTGGCAGATGTCACCAGCGAGGCAAATCACTTGCTCAAAAAGAGGAGAAATTCTCATCTCTTATTTATATT
Source organism: Cinclus cinclus (assembly GCF_963662255.1). Taxonomy (NCBI): domain Eukaryota; kingdom Metazoa; phylum Chordata; class Aves; order Passeriformes; family Cinclidae; genus Cinclus; species Cinclus cinclus. The sequence continues at coordinate 22,315,419 of NC_085054.1, forward strand.
CCATGTCTCTGTGAAAATACAGTTTTGCCTAATACTAGCAAAGTTATTTTCTACAGTGAACTAAGAATACCTATTTTTACTCCTCTAAATGGGTAAAATTTTGAATAGTTACCCTGGGGTCACTGCACAGGGCAAAATATTTGAGCAAAAGAGTATAAAGTTGACCATCACCAGAAAGGAAAGAAACCTGTATTGTGCAACAACAGCAAGAGGAGGCAAAACTGTTTCCTTAGAAGTGAAGCTATGTCAATGCTATCTGCAAAGATCTGCTAAAGCTGGCTCATTCTCTGTTCTACTGGGGCCAATACTCTGGTTCTCAAGAAGAGCTCATTAGCTCAAATGAAAGCAGTACACTGCTTCTGCTACCTGAACTACTTTGCCTGGCAGGGCATTATATAAAAAGATGATGCTGTTTATAAAGCTTGCAACAGAGCCTTTTTCTCTGTTTCACACCTCCTACCTTAATTGAATCAAATTTATGCATGTATGTGTGTAGCAGTAATCTCTGCACAGCACTGGGGAGACACTACAATGTCTAACAAAATCCTTTTTATGAGATACAGATCAGACTTAAGTTACAGAAAGAACGCTCTTTGTTATTTAATAAAAAGAATTTTATAATGGTCATTATTGGTAACAGCAGCTAATGTACAATGACATCAAATAGGACTAAAGAAAATTACCAAGGAGGATGCAACAGACTTTTCTCTGACATGTCTAAGGTCTGAATAAGCAAACTCCATCAGGTTCAAGAGATGAAAAAAGAGGAGCTATTGGAGACAATTAAGGAGAAACTTCAGCTGTTTCAGCCCCATGATGAGAAGCCTCACTCATTTCCAGATCACCATTAACTCCTAAAAGAAATGCTAACCAAGTCTTGCAGCAGGACAGAATAGAAGAAAATACTTTAACTTCTGTTTAAACACACAGCATGATGCACAGCCCTCACACCCATTTCTCAATTGATCTGAAACTGTTGCTGCAATAACTTTACAGAGGATTTTGTCTAGCAAAGCAGCCAGTGTGTACCTACTTAGAGATTAATGAAAAGCTGAATGAAAAATCCATGTCTTACTTGTTTCCTCTATTTAAAATATTTTTTTTCTGAAGAACTTAAACCTTAAGACCCAGGACACTTAAAATCAGAAGGGTTTTTCTGAAGGAATAGACTTTTTGACTGAAGACAAGAAAGAAACCTGTAGGCTTATTAAAGGGAAGCAGCTGTAATCACCAATTGAGCACTTCTCCTAATTAATTCCCAAGTCTTGGCCTTGTTTGAATATACAAAACCCAGAAGAGGAATAGGAAAACCATGAATCACAAAGATGAATGAGCACTGTCACCACAAGTGATGGAAGGCCAGCAGGGATCCCAGGTTCTCCCGTGGGAAGGGAAGAAGCTCTGCCCTCTAGATGGCATTATGTGCCTGTAGATCCCTGCTGGAGATGGGGAGCCCTGCCAGGCAAGGTAACCACATCTCCACCTGCCCAGGAAACAAGGCCCAGAGGTCAGCAAGATCAAGTGGCAGCTCCTGGTTTGTGTTGGAAGGTGAGAACTGCACATTCCTGAAGGGCAGAGAAGGGGCCCAGACCTGTTTTTCCATGTGAGAAGCAGAGGAATGGTGCTCAGCCTAAAGTGAAAAAATTGGAGGATCTGATTCCACATGGGGAAAGGCAACTTAACTGGAAGGGGTGGGGAATATGTGAAAACATATAGTAAGAACCAAAAACAAACGGAAAAAAAATACTGTCCTTATGAAAAAACAAAACTCTTCTTAACATTTAATATCTTCTGAAAGAGACAATTGTGCACTAAAATGTGCATGCAGCTATCCACATCCATGCACATGAGGCTATAATGAATCCATGTGTAGTGTTTTTGAATATATACTGAAATTTAACACTTACTTAGAGATAATCAGATATTTACAGAACCATCAGCAAAAATCAGTTTCATGCATAACGGACCAATGTCAGACTATTCCACATTTGATTTATTGATCCTCTACATATATTTATAACTAATCTTAAAATCTGTGCTTGTCACCATGACAGATAAAGCAGACTTCAAAATAATCGTTTGGGTATTTTCTGCTGTGAACTATCAAATTAGCTGTATAATAAAGCCAGTGAATATCCAATTTAAAGAGTATGTTAATCATACAGATTTAACATGTGTGGTTGAGCATTTCCCAACACAGGAGCCAACCCTTACAGGTTAGAATTCACCAGAGTGCCCCTAATTCTGGTGTTTGATTGTGAATATACCTGTCCAGAATCCCTTCTATAATCGCCAATTCTGTATTTCTACAAGGTGAACAAAAAATAAATCACTGCCAAATTAAGAAAAAGTGCATCACCATAAGACTTCAATACTGTGTCAGAATTTTCAAGGTTAGTAAGGAGAAATTAAAAGAGAAATTATTTTACTATGTTGTAAGTAAAGAGTTATAAGGGATTCAGCTCTACCAGCTGAAGTAAATTAATTGGGATTTCCTCTGCAGCCAGGGGAGAACGTCCATAGAATACTAGGATTTTAAAAATAATATCAGTTTGAAATGAAGTGCAACTATTTATTTAGTTTATGAACTGTAGAACTGTCATTACTGTCAGCCAAATTGCATGCATTAGTATGCAAATTAAAAATATAGGGCATGAGTCTGAAAACTGCTGTCACATAGAAGCTTTCCTCTGAAACAAGTGCCACTGTGAGTAATGAGCAGGCTCACAGAAAGGGCTTGTGCAGAGCCAGGCCCTGAGTGCACAGCTGAGAGAAACTATTTAAAAAACTACTGAGTGTCACTCTCCACAGTGATGGATGTGTGAGGATAAACACAGCCACCTAGATCTATAACACCGTGATGGAAAATCTCATTCCATTGCACGGGGAGAGCAGATTCTCAATTGCACCACACGCCTGATTGTTAAAAAGGTAAGTTACATTAACTGCTGGTTATCTGCAAGAAGGCACCACACTTGGAAAGAAGGGCACTGAAAAACTGTCATTAGATTGTAAAAGGCAGACAGAAATAGATTTCTTCACTGCAACCTAGCAAGGACTGTGTGCAGAATACAGTTAACATTCATTACAATAGAGAAAATCTGACAGCTTTAATAAAACCGAGATGATTTTCCTTGACTTCTGTGACTTACCTTTTCTTCACCAACTACACCTATTCCTCAGATCCTTCTGGCACCAAATCATTATTCTTGTGGCCATACTCAATACCCTGAACTATTTAAAGACTTGTTATATCAGCCAGCTAAGTACCAGAGAGCTTTCTCTGTGGTACACAGCTGTAAGAACAGAACCATTGGACCAGAACTTGGAAAATCCTAGAAAAAAATAATTTATTACCTGCTTTTTAGAAAAAACATATCTAATTTCATTTGGCTGTGGTAAAATGAACATTAAGTGCTTATCTATGTTCTCATTTGTTTCAATAAAATTTCTAGATCTGAATATATTGTCCTGAGGATTCTATAGTATACTTATAATTTTTACAACAGCATGCACCAAAACTTAGGAAAAAAATCACTACTATAGGTGAACTAAAGTTCAGTACCCTGACTAAAATATTAATGTGAAGTAAAAAAAAAAATGCATATAAGACACATGCATATATTGCATTTTCTCCCACCTGCAATATGTTGGATTCACTGTCCTGGAAAAGATCATTCTATATCATCCTGCCTTGAGAAGGAAGAAATCAGGAACAGCACAAGTTACTCACTCCTTGCCTATGTGCCTTGTACCTCATTTGGATATACTGATGTGTGCCATGTGCACTGAAGCTACAAAGTAACTTTCATTAAAACCTGTTTACTGCCTGAGCAGGCTAAAGGAGAAAAATTAAGACACACAGCAAAATTCACAAGTACTTGTTGGAGTATGAAACAATGACACACTTAAAACAATTAAATGCTGTTTTAAGACACAACAGAACAGGAATAAGAGTTGAAGCATACTCTGTTGAGCACTTGGTTGAATTAGCTTATTTCAATATATTACTGCTTTCTGGGTATCTCAGAGTACACAACAGAGAGCTGATCTGGAAGCTTTTACCTTTTCAACATGTGCTCAAACCTCACAAGGTCTGCATGTTGTGACCCAAAACATTTAAAACATTTAACTTCTGAACCACTGCCATGGTGTGTCACAGGAGATGCAATTTGATATTCCTTTATCTTCCCTTAGACTCACTCAGAAAAGAAAACAATACTGTTTGTAACTCAGATTAAAATTCCCAGGAAGCACCACAATTGATTTTAGAAAGCATTTTAAGTTTTCATTTAACAGAATAGTGAGAAAAATGCAGATAAGCATGGCCTTCTCTATACCCCTTGCACCATGGAGAAAATGCCTTAATGTACAGTTATTTTCATCAAGGCAGTCTCCCATTCCAGGAGATGGAACTGTTTGGTGAACAGTGGATCAGAAGTCTGTCTCTAATGATAGCAGGAAGTGGTTCCAGCAATGACAGAGTAAATCTGGACAGTTCTTCTTACATCCAGTGGGCTGAGCTATTTTCAACACCCCTGTTATAAATTCATATCCCTACTAGATCATCTTGATTTTTCTGTGCCAAAAGAGAAACTGCCATGAATTTCAACTGGCTTAGGAAAAAAAAAATAAAAGGAGAGAAAAAAATAGAAAGATAAATATTTTACATGTCTGCAAGAAATACATCCTTTTCTCTTAAATACTCACCACATACTAACTTAATTGAACTGTCTGCCCAGGAGAGGTTTCTGTTAGACCTCATCCATGAGGATATTATTTCCAGTAACATCCCAACAGATAACTCTGTGCCAACTATGGAGCTTCACATCCTTGTGGGAGGCTGGAAAAGCCAGGGTGGAAGATGTGAACTGGCAGGAGGGGTACAAACATCTGGGAAGGACATGATTTTGAGGACTTCAGCTGCAGCAGGTGAGGACAGACAGCAGGAGCAGAGCAACCCAGGGCACAAAGGCAAGGAGAAACAGGTAGCAGCTATGAGATTTGTTTCCCAAAGACCAGCTGAGCCACTGAGGGCCTACAGAAGATGAGCTCAAGAATCAACAGGTTATAGAAAACCTTCAGCTTGCTGTACTTGACCAGTTTTAATTTAAAATTTTCTCAGTTATTGGAAAGCTGAAACAGTTTGCCAATATTGTTATCTGGAAAGAGCTGGAATAAACTGGGCTGTTTTTGAAAGCAGTGATGCAATTCTGTGCTGATTCATTATCAACCACTGTGTAAGTTTGGAAATAAGACTTTCCCTGCCTCATTGTCTGATCCCTCACTATGAAAAACAAAAGAGTTCTTCAGCACAGCTCAGAAAACTAATTATAAAAGTATCCTACTGAAAAGATTTAAAAGTAAAATAATCCAATAACTAGAATTAAGTAGGTTGGTCTTTGGTGACAAATCAGCATAATGAATGTAGTCATGTGGATGGCCAAGGCACTGGGCTAAGAAGAGGCTTCTGGCTGAATTGGATTAAACACGTGGGCTGGAGCAAGACTGGCTGCTACAAAATTTTTAGAATGTAGCTACAAAACACTTAAACATTTCATGATTTTTCTATGCATCTAAGTCAAGTGATTCACATTTCCTATACACCAGTGAATCGGCTGACTTTCAGTAAACAAGAAGTTTTTCCTCACAGATATTTTCAGAAACTCGGGCTCTTTGCCTCTGCACATGGTGTGTTTCTTTCCACAGGAAAGAAAATAATTATTATATTTCTTATCATTTTACATTGCAGTATATGGAAAATCAACAAAATAAAAATAAAGAGGAGAAAATGAAAAGCAAAACAAAATACAGCAGCATCCCATTCAAAGTTATCTTCTCAATCTACCCAGAGGAATTATGTACCCTTCTCATAATTCTTTTTTATAGTTCATAGTTCATTGCTATCATATCTTTCTTCTTCGGCAGAGTAGTAAAAACATAATATCGGAAATACTTTACATACTTCCTCATTTGTTTAATGGTGATGATACAAGGGAAATTACTCCTCTAATATATTTTAACATCTAGCTTATTATCCTGAGTGAATTTTCTCCCAAAGCTCAATTTATTAAAGCAAAACACATCTTTCTATGATAAACTGCAAAGGGTAAGAGGGCAAAATTCTTTAATTAAAATTAGAGTGGTTTCATGATTCTACCCCAGCAGATACTGCTTCTACTGCAACTTCATTTACTGAAACTTTCATTGAGTCTCACTCACCCGCAAGCAATGAGATTTTCACACGTGAATTAGACTTTTCATTCAATAACTTCAAGGTTACAATCTAATGCTACCCCAGTGGTTTGCTGGAAAATGCAAGGCTGGGGGCAGCCCTCAATCAGTATTTTTTGTAGCTAAAAGAACTTGTGCCCATTGCAGCTGGGGAAGGGGACACTCAGGGGAACCTCCTCTTTGTTGCCCGTGCTTATTTCATTTTGAATGCAAATACTGTGGTTTTCACAAGGTGTTAGCTGTGCACTGTCCCAGTCACTTCCTGAGCAGCCAAAAGCAAATACTTTCTCAGCAAGTTGCATTACCACAGCTGTAAAGAAGGACGTCCAAAGGAGCTGGAACATTTCATACAGTCAGACACAGCTAATTCATACTGAATTACCCTCCCTGCATAAACGTCTGTGCAAATGACAGACTTTAATAAGCCTTCAAAGCTGACACAGTATTTATCACTGATTAAATTTTCAAAATCAAAGTAACTATAGCTTTTACAGACATGTTTAGATTAAGACTGACATTAATGCTGTATATCAGTTTAAATCACTTGCAATTATGCAGGTGCTTGGTGCTTGCATTTCAGTCATTTGAGGCTAAACTGGGGCAGAGAACCCCTAAATCCATATTGAATAACAAAGCTTTGGGACATTCTTAAGCCTTTGCAGACACTGTTTGTCTAATATAGAATATTCTTAAAGCTTCCCTCTGTGAACTGCAAATGTGTAAATTGTTCTTGCTGGAAAAAAGAAACAGTAGACAATTTTGAAATGAAAATCCATATAACACCTAACATACCCAAGAGAGCAAATTAAAGCTTTGTGAAAAATCTCCAACTTGTATGTATGTGACTTTGGAAACATAACATTATTGTTTTACTCTAATTGTGGAAATGGTGAAATAATCTGTAATAGCTTTATGGGGGGTTGATGCATGTCCAGAAAAAATTATACTTTTTGCATATTTCTGGCTACAATTTTAAAAAAATCAATTCTTCTGGTGATGAAAGCAGAATTAAAAAAGCAGCAATTCCACCATGGAGTTCATATGCTATTCACCATATTTCATTAATATTTCATTTTTTGCAGCACTCCAAATACACAGAGAAGATATCAGAGAATGGGTTTTTTCTTTGTAAGAGCTAGAGGCATTTGATCTTAACTACTGAAGTAAATTAAATGGCATTTCAAGAGCAGCCAACTAAAAATGCTGAAAGAAAGAAATTTTGATATCCAGGAAATCACAATTAATTTCAACTATGTCAAATGGTTCACAAGATGGTGTGAACCGTTTTTTATTTGTCATCTGTTTCATTTGATTAGAAATGTATGGTATTTATCAGTCAGTAGAGTGGAAATAGAATTTGCTGTAAATGATATAGGATGCAAAAAAAAATTATAGGCAAGAGGAGCAATGGGAGAATATGTGTAGATATCTCTTATCAAAGTATATGTTAGCTTTCACTTGGGCTGACTACAAAGATACTTTATTATACTGATTTGTACTGTTCAGTGAGAAAATCTCTAGGATAAACAGTAGTTAATAAAACACAAAAGGTATTACTGAAATTTATTTGGTGATAGATTTGACAGCAAAAAAAGGAAGACATTTTAAATACAACTCCCATGATATGGAAGCTATTTAAAGAAAGTTTTCTGTGAAAATGAAGCCTTGACCCTTTTCTCATTCTTAAGATTTCCTGCTCCAAATCCAACTGACCAGGATAACTAGAGGTTTTATCCCATTCACAGCAACTCCTTAAGAAAACCCCCATGTACCTCACATCTACAACATCAGTAGTCCAGGAAGGACAGAAACAATTTGGTCTATGTATAGAAACAGGAATTATTTTCCCATATGGACATTCCAAACAAAAGAAACTAAATAATCTGTGATATTGTACATCTATCTGGAGGAGCTACCCATTTATCCCTGAGCTGGTGGATAGCCTTTCTCTTTTGGTACTTCATTCACTGAAAAATTAGTTCTGATTTACCCAACTTTTTATGTGAGCAGCCAAGAGAAGGTATTAACCAGAAAAAAAAAAAAATACCTGCTGGATCTAAACTTTTATAGAATAAAAACTTCACACCACTTGTGTAGGCTTTTCCTTAGATGTGCACTGTCAAATACACTTATATACATGTGTATAAATGTAAATTTGTAGTACATGTGCCTATGTAGAGACTCTAAGAGAAACTCACCCAAGCAACAGGACAATGAACACAGCTGAAGAGGAAGAGGATGAAATAATTCTACAATGCCCTAACAGACCAGCTTGTCAGTTGAGTAACAAACTAATAGGAAGAGATATCAAAAGCTTTCTTACCAGTGATGATATTAATGAAATTACATTAATAGGCACTAATGGATTAGGTCACACACTTTGACTATAACTTTCAACAGCTTCTGTTTACAGGCAGTGTTCAGATTCTAGAGGGCACAGATGGAGGACCAACTCTAGTAAGCACTTTATTAGCCTTTCTGATTTGATTAATTCAATAACATCTAATCATGTAAAGTAAGATTAAAGATCCTGACACCCACAGCACAAAAAACTAACAAACAGTAATTTTTTGTTCCTTTCTAGATAGGCTAATAAAATATTTAGAATAATTAGTCTGAAAATAATAAAGATTTAGAACAGCTAACTGAATACAACTTTTAAAAAAGTCTCGTAATTAATAAACCATAATAAACCTTGACACTGCAATATATATTCTTCAAGAGGAAAATACAGCAAAAATACATAATGTTAAGCAACACACAGTTAAGAACACTTTGTTTTGATTATATTGGATCACAATTAATGTTGGCCCTGGAGTTCGTCTTTCTACTTTGATAGCTCCTTACTCTACTTATGTAGATTAATCCTTGAAGTACTGGCACTCCCTAATACGTGGTTTTGAACAAGCCTCTGCACAACACCAACACCAGTGGGGAGATGTCTCCACTGCCCTTCCTGAGCCAGATCCTGCCTGTCCTCAGTGCTACATTTTATACCTGGGCAATCTGCCACACCTGGTAAAGGCTGGGACATTATTGAACACCTCCATACCAACTGAGGACAGAAAGAACTGTAAATGTCACACAGACTGATTAAGAGTGAGGCAAAGCAAACAGAAATCATGAATGTTTTGGAAATAAATACCACAAGGAACCTACAATCATTCTCTATCAACAAATAGCATATATTAAACTGCACATATTTTTTAGAGTTTTACTGTCTTAAAAACTTAAGCATATGTTTTTTCTCCCCAGGGCAAAATTAGAGTTATTTAATATTACATATGTTTATTTTACAGTCTAAGGCTTTAAAGTAAAATTGCAGAGACTGCCTACACCTTTGAGATTTCAGATCCTGTATTTAGATCCAAACAGGATTGATTGTAACTGTTCATATCTTACTTTGTTAACAAAGTGCTCAAGAAAACAGAGTTTTACTCTATAATAGTACAACTCAACCCAAAAATAATCATGTAAAAGGGCTTTCACACTTAAAAAAATATGTATACGGCCAGTGAAAATTCTATTGTCTACCAATACCCTACACAAGCAAAATGCCACTCAGATCATTCTAAGGCATTCATTTACCCATACCTATAATGCTGCACAGATGCTTGAAAAGAAGAAAAGGGAGGAAACACTAGAAAGGTGAAAAATATGACTTTCTAGTAGTTAAAAATTAGATTAAAAGGTCCAGTCTTATTTTTACATAGACATTGAAGCCCATGCTTCCATCAAGGAGCACAAAATAAGTTCATGTATATTGTGGTCAAAGTTTTACCTGCAACTTGTCCATGGCTGCCTAGACCCTAATTTTCCAAAAATGCACTTAAAATGTAGTGTGCATTTCTCCATGAGGTCTACAAGGAAATAGATTTTCCACAGTCCAGCAGATAAAAGGCCTGAGCTCTCCCAAGCAAGCAGTCCAGCAATTAAAAACTGAGCAATAAAGTACACTGGAACAAAACTAGTTTTATGACAGTTGTTAAACCACCTATATTACTCTTGCAATATTAATAATTGAAACAAAACGAGTAAATCCAATTTTTCTTGTTAAATGGTCTCAAAGGAATTAAAATAATGTATTAAGTTCCTTTTAAAGATACGTGATGCTCAGCATTAGAGAAGAATCTTTTAGTGGTTCTAAGCTTCTTGTTCATCCTTGGTAAATGAATTCTAAAAAAATACCCCATAACATGAAACCAGGTGAACTGTGAAAGATTAGATTAATACTAAAGGGTGATTCAGTGCCAATAAATGAATGAGGCAAGAGGAAGGGTGGATTTTTTTGTGCAAAACTGTTGTGCTTCTTACCTCCAGAGCTTTCAAACGCTCCAAGAGCAATTTTGTTTTCTCCTTTTCATCCTCAGTGCTGCTGCTTTCACTTCTTGAATCTTCATCTGCCAGTGTGCAAATTTTTTCCATGCCTTCTTTACATCTCCTACTGTCTTCTGACAGCTTTCCCTGAAATGATTTTTTTTAAATGTCATTACTCACAGGTGCAAATGAAGTTAACTATGCAAATATCTCCAATTCTCCCTTGTATATGAATGAAAAAAAAGACAGAGGAAGTTGCTAGTGACATGATTACAGTACTAAATAAGTGGAGTCATGAAGGGTCTGTGACACATGCTATGCCAATTCTGCAAGTGTATGCACAACCTAACTGCTACATCTATTTCAGATTCGTAAAAAGGAGAACTCATCGTTTCTTTAATAACTTCCATTTTCTTCTTTAAAAGTTGCAATGAACATTGAACATACCAGCTTTCAATGGTAGCATTTTGCCACTCAGAGATAAAGCAGTTTATTGAGGAAAAGCTAATGTATGTACATGCATAACATATTTCACCTTTCTCTATCTACAGCTAATATCTGAATTATTACATAATGGGCTGAGAATCAAGCTGCTATCAGATGAATACTGATTTAAGATCTGCCTAGTATATAACTGGAGAGAATGAGAGTGACAACAAAACTTTCAGAAGTGCCCCAGTCTATTTCTAGTGAGCCAGCCTGAGTTATCAGCTGCAGCTGCTGAGGTCTGTAGAAATTACAGGATTGAACAGTGAATCCTGCTACCTCCAACAATTATCTCTCCAAGCTCTCTGTCCACAGAGAGAGTGAGATAGAGAAAGAAAACACCAAGACTACAAGCAGGCAATGTAAAACATAGCCCAAAATGAGAAGGCAAGAATAAGGGGAAAAAAGAGCACAACCACAGATGTGGAGAATGAACCATGATCAGAGCACAACACAGGAGGGACAGGCTCTACCTTGCAAACCTTCTCTAACTGCATGAGCAGATGCTGCCTGGCAACTCATGAGCAGATTGAGAATGGAAAATGTGAGGTAAATCAACATTAAATACTGGGTGTCAAAACCAATCTAGAGAATTGCTTCAATGAGCATCTTAGTCTTCTTCGCTTGCTTCTGATAATTATGTACAAAAGCTCAGACATTCATGATCTTTGAGTTACCCCATAACTGAGATGCTTTCTCCATAACTACTACACATCATGCACTCTTTCTAAGCATAAAAGTGTGCATTTTCATGAAGAACTGATCCAGCTTGAATAACTGTGCAAATATAACTGTTTGATAGTTAATAGCAAGGCATTATCTTAACTAAACCCCATATAGGTAACTGAATTAAAAATCAGCAGTCTGATCACATTCACAACCATGTCTTTTTAAAATACTAGCTAGCTTATAAATTGACTATTCCTGTATTAAAACTTTAATCAAGAATTAGTTTTATACAATATGGACTTAATTACTGAACACCCTTAGACAAACCATGAAGCAAAGACCTCCAAAGAGCCAAAGATCTCTGAGCCCCACAACACAGATGTCAAACAGCCATTCCATCAGGTTTCCAACATTACTACTACCCTGATCACAAAGGAACCATAAATATAATACTTGGGCTTTGTTTTTTTTGTGCTTGCTACTCACTGATGCTACAATCAAGTATCTGTAAAAGAGCCATTAAACCATTTTTGCTTCAAGTTGCCCTAAGGAGTACACTGAGATAAAACACTCCAATGAACTCAGGGGAAAGAAATGACAAAGGTATATCTCTGATGCAATTCAAATACAAACTATTAATTTTAGGAGGGAATGTGGCATGAATTGGATGTGGCTAACAACAGAGGAAACAATAAACATATGCACAGGGTCACCTTTCCTGCACAAATTCAGGGCAGCAATTTCAAAGGACAGGTAGAAGAAAGCAAAGCACAGGTTATGACATTTCATTACAGAAAGTGGAGTAATACTTCTCACAGAGAAAATCCCAGCCATATAAAAAAGTAACCTGTTCATCTTCTAATTACAGAATTAGATGAACTTTGCACACTAATGGCATAATCAGGAACACACATCCTGTTTTACTATGATGTGCACTTGAATACTTCATGACACTTACTGCTGTTACCCCTGCCTGAGTGTTGAAGTACAGCTCACATAGTTGCAAAAGTAGTTTACTACTGGGCAATAATAAATGAGTTTCAGCATTTCAGCCATGGAAAAAAGTGCAGAACAGAGGAAAACACTTCTAACCTTAGAAACTGTGCTTAGAAATGCCATGTGCTGAGGGCATTGCCCCATCACATTCACCAGCTCCATCTGGGGGATGTCCAGTGAGGGTAGAGTGGGAAATCCACACTCCAGAAAGCAAACAGGTATTTGTAAAGCACCCTTTGTGCTAAAAGTCAAGTCCCTAAAGAGGGAGGATGAAAAAGCCTTGTGAAATGACAGAAACCTCTTGAGTGTTCAAAATCTGTTACTCTCAAAGGCAGCTGAGTGTGGGGGAGGAAGGAGGGGGCAGAGATCTGCCAGAGGAAATGTGCATCTCCTGTGGGATGTCGGTCAAATCCTGCAGAGGGCTCTGGAGTGAGCATGCTGAAGGCAGCAAACAATGGGGTAAAGCAGCTTACTCCTTTTTCCCTGGAGTCCTACACTTCTTGTGTTATCTCAATTAAAGAGCATCTTTTGCCACTCCTGAGCAGTCTCTGCTTGTGCCTCACATACTGCTCAGTCACAGGCAGGCTGTGCTCAAACTGAATCACAAAATCTTCCCCAGGTCCAAAGCCCAGCAAAGGCAGAGTAAGTGCTGTCCTGCTGATCAGTATCAGTGCAGTTTAATTTCTGGGAAAAAAGGTAAAAGATGGAAATGTTGTTCTGGAAGTAAAACAGCCATTAAAAAAAAAAAAAAAAAGGAAAAAAGCAGTAACTAATAACTTTGCTCTGGTTCTCCCCAGACCCATGAGTTTAAGATACATGTCTGTATCATGAGAGGATGCAAACACAGCAGCCTGATGAGAATTCTGCAGCAAAGGCTGATCTTTGTGTCAACAAAGAGACAATAAAAATATTAAAAATTCAAATCTTACTGAAACTAGGATTATGCTGCTCACTGTAGACCTGTTCCCACAGAAATTAATGAGAAACTTACATCTGAGTCCCACACTGTGTAAGCTTCTCAGGCTGGTTTAAACTGTCATTGCTCTTCTGAAACCAAAAGTATTTTGCAAATCGTAAATGACATCCTGCCCTGACCATGATTTCTAAGTATTCAGTTTGCTCCATAAATCAAACAAGCAGTCCACTGATGATGAACCCTTTGATGAAACACCACGGGCCTTGTGACAAATAGAAAACAAGGGATGGGAAAAGTCCCTGCAGCCCAAGAATGGCAAGCTCTCCAGGATCAGTGAAAATATATAAATCACTGAAGACATTGATCTATGAAGCTGTACCATGCACTGGCCTGACTGAGACTTACCAGGCAGCTGGATTTCAGTTAGCTGAGCTAGGAAAGAGCAGTACAATATTCCCTCTTTCCACTAATAAATAAAGTAAGAACAATAAATTAAGATAGCAGGAAATCCACCTGAAATTGCAAATGACAATTTACTGCAATATGTGGAATGTAAAGCAAATTTTTTCTCTCTTCCACCTATCTTTCAGAATATTGAACAAGAAAGTGTACTCACTGTTGATAAACAGGGAGTAAATACAGTGATAGAAAAGATCATAGAGAAGCTTTCAAAAGATAAGAGAACAGACTTTGTATTTCAGAAATTACCTGTTTCTTCATCCCAAGAAAGGCAAAAGGCTGCTAACCCTAACAATTACTCACTGGAATGTCTTTCCTCTAAGAACTGTCACCTTTTCAGGGAAGAGAAAAGTGTCGAAGGGAAACTTAGCCAGCTATTTCTTAATCATTATTTCAGAAATTACGTTACTTTAGAAGTTTTATTGGTAGTACCACTAGTTTTCTGTCCTTTGCCTTGTCTTCTTCCTTCTAGGAATGATGCCACACATACACACATGGAAAAGGAGAGAAAAAAAGAGAGCTCACTTCAAATTATTTCAATTTGCAGCTGTAAAATTTCAAACCAAGAACAGTAAATGTGAGAAGACAAAAAGAAAAAAAAAAGCAGCTGGAAAAGATTACTCTAGAATTTTTTTTTACAGTGGAAACTATGATTAGGCACTGGACGAGTGGCTAAAATAATACAAGACAGCATAATCTAATACTGATATAACTGGATCTGGGATCTAGAGCACTGATTACAAACAAGCACTCTTTCACAAGCATCTGACAAAAATCTGATTGAACCTAACAAGAATTAAAAAATACCAACACCTTTGAAATGCTATTTTGCCCAATGAATGTTGGATTACATGAATTGTTTATCTGGAAAGTGAGAAGTAATAATTAAGGATGATATTTTTGCTTGTAGAAGCTAAAGATCATTTTCATGTGATATACACAAGTCCTTCAGAAAAGTGAAGTTTTTCAGATGCAATGCAGTAAGGATCCCTCCAGTACAAAAAGATCTCTTTCAATTTTGGGTGTGAGATCGTGATGCCTGAGTGGGATCCTCTTTTCTGGATTCCTTTTAATTCTTCAACTTCTGAAATTTATTAGAGATAAAGATTTTACAATGATTACAAATTCAAATTCTTCTGAGAGTCATGCCTGCAATTTTCCAATCCACACTTTAATCACACATTAATCAACCAAAAATAAAAATATATGTAAGATATATAATTAAACAGTGCTTATGATTGCTCATAACCACTTAACTGAGGAAAGAAATGAAAAATATTCACAATGTAGCTATTAATTGTTCTTACAGAGAGGCAGTGGTAACAGGCATTCAAGAATCCAGCCTATGTGGAACCCAAACTATGCTGATAACTCAGCACCTCAAAACACTTGGTGCTTTCTGTGATATGTCCAGAGCTTCCACAGAACCTTCTAAGTAAGATATTTACTGAGCAGTTACCTTAGCTTTCAGTGATTGAATGTGGTGATCTGGCTATGCTACCTACACTTCTAACACTCTTTCTATAATCCAGGCAGACTCTTCCTCCAAACCCAAACTGCAATTTACAGATCCATACACAGAATTGTTTATGTTTGCACTGCTTCTGGCTGGGGTAGAGTTATTTTTTCTCACAGTAGCTGCTATGTGTTTTGGATTTGTGCTGCAAACAGTGTTGACAACACCAATATATTTCATTACTGCTGAGCAGCACCTACATGGACCCAAGGCCTTTTGTGCTCCTCACCCCATCAGCGAGGGGCTGGGGGTGCACAGGGAGCTGGGAGGGGACACAGCAGGGACAGCTGACCCCAAGTGACCCAAGGGATGTCCCAGAACATATGGCATCCTGCTCAGCAATATGGAGGGGGAAGGCTGGCAAGGGTCCATTGGCCAGGGACTGCCTGGACATCAGGCAGTGGGGAGTGAGCTGTTGTTTACATTTGCATCACTTCTCTTTCTTGGGGTTTATTTCTCTTTGCTAGTTTCCTTTCCATTACAATTTGCTGTTATTGTTTTGTTATAACATTTCAATTGCTAAACTACTATTTTCTCAACCCATGAGCTGTCTCACTTTTACCCTCCTGATTCTCTTCTCCACATCCTGCTGGAGTGGGGTGTGGGGCTTGGTTGCCAGCTGCACTCAAACCACAACAGTGTATTTATAAATTGTGGATGCTTTTCCTTGCAAGACCAGTCTACAATCTTGATGCATTCTTAGACGATGTCTTTTCCAGTGCAGACCTCCTAGGGTTCAACATTATTCACTGTGAGCACTATGAAATTAGAATTTCTAGACAGTTGATGACGATAAAAACTGTAGTTGAGGGTTTATTTGTACTTTCATTTAAAAAACAGCCTCAAGCTATGCACAAACAGCTCAGTCTGACTGCACAAGCTGAAAAAAGGCAGAAATTGCTGCAAGCACTACAGACTTAATATTCCAGTAAGTTTACATTTGTTTTCCAGTGTCACCTTGCTCCTCTTTTTCACCTACCATGACCTTGTTTTCCTAATTATAGTCTTTGAAAATTTGCAGTATCTTCTGATATACTTTATAATCAATTTCATTTAGCAAAACCCGAGATGTGTAAAAGACACAGATGTTAAGTCTAATGTAAAGTAACTGTGTCCTGCATGATTCTCAGTACAGGAGTAACCACAGATATCTCTATGATCTGAATATGTCTTTTCCATATGCAACTTTTAAAACAATATTTTTCTTTATTTCTTAATGGGAATCCAATTAAACACAATAACCTGGGCCAGAAAAAAACCACAAACCAAATCACAACTGAGCAAACAAGTTACTATATATGTGTGTGTGTATATATATATATAATTACATGCAACTAAAATTCTTTGGAGTTGAAATTATCTTTAAGTATAAGGCTACAAATATGACTTCTGCTTTATCTTCCTTGCTTTTATCTATGTATTCAGCTGTTTTCTCTTGCTTTCTTTTCTCCCAGTGGAAGGAGAGACTAAAATATAGCTTTGCTTTAGACAGCACATCAGTAAGTGTAATAATAACATATTTTTGTTTAGCTAACAGCTTTTGTTCAGAACAAGCTGACCAAAATTGAAGGAAAACAAAGGAATGCAACATATCACAAAAGTTTACAGAAACATCCCAAATTGTTCATGATTTAACATTACCTTGTCAGAAAAACATATTAGATTCTTCTTTTTCATCTCTGGATTTCACTTACCAAGTAAGCAGAGCGAGCAGCAGCGTTCTCTAGATTAAATACTTGTGATGGATAAGAGGACCAAGTGCATACTTTATGTTTCTGATATGTGCCTCCCTCCACCCGCGTATCAATCTAAATGTACTCCGCATTATTCTCCACTCAGAACACTCCTCACCAGTACAAGCTATCATCCCTGCTGAACAGCTCTGCAGTAGCATTAATAAATTTCCCAATGATGCTTTTATTGGCTGTTCCAAGCATCAAAAACATATATTTCTTTTGAAAAAGTTCAGATCAGAAAGGAGCGTAAGAGCAGAAAACCTTCAGAGTGCACTTGAGGATGGAGTGTACTCCTCAGACCAGCAAGAGGAGATGGAATTTCTTGTCCCCACGTCCCAGTGCCAGCTCCTGTCCGTAGTCAATGGATATTCCCATTACCAACAGCACTGTCCAGCACTGTCAGAGCCAGAATCAGAGACTGAGCTTTCTGCAGGTGACTGCCAGGCCAGGTGTCAGGTGCAGCAGCACCAGGGCAGTGTCCAGGAGCTCACCGTGCTCCTGCTTCCTCCTCAAAAGGAAAACCTTCAGTTCCATTGATCAGCAAAGTTACCAGCAGGAAAAAAGAACTGCTCTAAGAAGCTGCTCCTTTTTCATATATGTGTATAAGGTAATAGGAGAATAATATTCAGTGTGATTTTTCATGCAGGTATTCTCAGGTATTGGTTCATTATAGTACCATACTTAAAGTAATAATCTTTCCTTCCAGGAAACCTGTATGTAGCATTTAAACTTTTGTGAAGCAGTTTGTAGGTATTATAGTAACTTGGCTAAAGCTACAGTACTAAAATACCTTCCTTTGACTGAAGTAGAAATAAGCCAAACTTTTCTGAAATTCAAATTCATCAAATTTTATGTAAGAGCAATTAAGGCAAAAAAATTTACTCTGGATATAAGTTGCTAGAAATAAGCCAATTTTCTTTCCATAGTATTTTGGAATGAGATCAGCATATTAACTGACTAGTTCTCACCATAAGCACAATTGCAGAAGCTAACCTTAAGTTACCTAAGTGACCTAAGAAGTTACCTGGGGGATTAGGAAGCAAAACAACTGGTGTATTATTCCATTACCAGGTAATTTTTTTGTTAGTGCCAGGGAACAGTTTCATGTCTCCCAGTCTTGTCAGGAATACTTTTGAAAGAAGATCAAAATTCATCTTCATGCAAAAATAAAATGTAGGAACTATCATTTGAGATTAGATCAAAATTTCAACTTTTCAAATACATTATTGTAATTCAAACTATGTTAATTTTTCCTGATCATAAGAGCACTTTTTTTTCCCAAAATAAATTTACTGGTGTACTGCTAAGTGAGTTCTTTTGTTAAAATAATTTTCAAAGACATAATGATTGTGAATTCAGCATAATCGCCCCCCTTTTTTTTGCCTCAGAAAATAATAAAAAATTTCAGATTTTTTTCAACTTTTTAAAACTTAATAACTAGCACTGCTTTCTGCTGGTTTGAAAATATCAAGGAAATAATGTCAAAATGCAGAAGGAACAGTATCTTTTATGGAGATGGGGAAGGAGGGAGAGAGCAATCCACTTGACCATATATAAGTTCATTCATTTGGAGAAAGTGAAATATTTGTGTTCAGGCAATGGGTGACTTTTGTGGATTCATTCCCAAAGTTAGAACCAGAAGAAAGATACAGCAAAAGATAGAAACACTATAGAGAAGAGGGAAATGTAAACCAGAACGTCAGTATAATGCAATCTAGTACCATCAAATCAGTCAATCTCTGCCTCCTGATCCTGTAGATATTTAGAGGATGCGTGATGGATTAAAGTGGAAGTATAATGGCACCTGTACAATGTGAAAATGTAGATCTGTATATGGAGATCTCATCTATCCTTTGCAAACTTAGTACTTCAAGGACTGGCATTCAATTCTCAAAGGAAACCCCTGATGGCAAGAGAGATGGTCAGAGTCAGGCAAAAACTGTGGGTGACTGAATATAATCAAATATGTGGATAACTCTTGTGTAAATATAGGACATCCTTCTTTTGCTTCCTCTTTAGTTTGGCAGTTCTTTGTTTTGAGATGTAGCCAAAGCCAGGTTGGATGGCCTTGGAGCAACCTGGTACAGTGGAAGGTGTCCCTGCCCATGGCAGGGGCTTGGAATGAGGTGATCTTTAAGGTCCCTTGCAACACAAAAAATATGTGACTTCATAATTCCGGGAAGGAAAAAACAGCTTGTTTTCTGACAAACAGGCACACAAATGGCACATTCCACTTATGAGGCTTTGCTGTGTAAAACACAACTCCTGTGCTGTGCTTTGGTATCACAAACAACCAAAAAACGAAAGCTTTTTGCACAAAAATGAAATTTTGAACAATGTCTCGGGAGCACCATCACCTTCTTTTGGGGGCAAAGAATCCAACTTAATTTTTGTTAAATATTTATCAAAATCTTTGTATAGTGGTGGAAATCTACAAAAACCCATAAGGTATTAAATTGTTACTGAGCTAGCCATGCATTTCTCTGCATGAAAAAGCAGTCCAACAGCAAATGCTTGTGTCCTTGAGAGCCCAGGATTTCCAGTGGAGCTCCCAAGAGTGCAGATGGCTCCTCTCTGCCCTTCTCGGTGAGACACAAATCTGCTAATATTTGCCTACTAATGTACTCCTTAGTAGCTTAGGGGGCCTGGTTCATGCTGTCCCCTGGGGGCACTTCCACTCCAGAGACAGTTGTTTAAGGATATATATCCTCTTTCTGCAATAGAAGTTAGCATTAAAAATACTGCATGGATTTTAGCTAGGGAATTCAACTAGTGCTTTTTTTTCAATTCATGGCCATGTCCCATCTATAAAATGTTACATATCAATGGCCTGAACAATAAGCTTGTGTAATTTTGTGTTAAGATAAAATTATATTGCTAATTATATTGCCAGAAGCTTTTCTTCTCATGAAAGTGCTGTTGACACCAATGGCTGTGCCATTATTAGAAGAGAAAATTAGAAGTGAAAGCCACAACTGTTCCACACTTGAGTAACACAGAAAATGCTGAGAAAAAGCTGGGCTGATGCGGCCAACAATGACACCTGAAAAAGTGCCTGTAATCACTTGTGTATGTTTTTACACCCCCCCCCCCCCCCCCCATTGTGACTGTAGCATGTCTGTGCTGAGCTTTAGTGCTCATGTGGACAATTTCAGAACTACAGCAAACTGTGGACTTACTACAAATTCTTTTCCTCCTCTATTTCAATCACTTGTTCACTGACAAAAATCAGTGATAAAGTCAAAATTAGCTAAAAACCCCTTAAAGTCTTTGAATGATCTGTAATCAGGTAAGATTCTACTTAGAGTATCCAGCATTGTAGTCAAACAGGAAAGTTTTTTGATATCCAAATCTCAAGGGCAAACTCAGGAAGGAAAGTCTGTGGGATGCTTACTTCAAAGTCTCGGGTTCAAGATCCGCACGCAATTACTCCTGCAGAATACATGAGCTCTTGGTTTGGCCTTTCATGATCTTATTTTTAGGTGGTCAATGTCTCTTGGAAACACCATAAAGCCAGTACATACTAAAGTCCTTTAGTCAAATAAATTTTCAAGTACGAAATATGATGGTTAAGGCTATTCAAATAACATGCATTCTTGTTTACATTTATGCAAGCATTCACTATAAATTTTCTCTTTATTATTGTGAAAAATGATAACAAATGAGAATTTTATTTATAATCCTGTTTCTTAATTCATTTACCCAAAAGAAATCACATAACTCATCTGTAAGCCCAGCAAATTAAAATCCCATATGGCATCTATGGTCTGTGGAAAGAGTTAGAATATTCTGCTTTCAGTAAGAATACTGGCAAAACCTAACAAAATATTGCAATAACACTGCATGCTTTAGGCTCCACCTTCTTATTATTCTAACATTATCACTATGCAACATTTAAACGTCATTAGCAAGAATATTTATTCAGGAGTCAGGCATATTGGCATTATAACAAGAACTCAATTTCATACATCCCAGAACAATAATCACATTTGTTAAAAGAAACCCCATAGAGACACTGTCCAATAGATCAAAAGCATTTACTGTGCAGAGTTATTTTTTATGACTATTCAGATATTTACTTCAACAAACTTCACACACTAAAATTAAGTCACCATTGTGTCAGAGAATATGGGACATGTGTTGATAAGCCACACTGGAAATCACCTCATTAGCTGCTATGAAATACACAGTTGTATTTCAAAATACATAATTCTGCATTCATAATTTCATAATACTGCACTAAAATCCCTTACTCTACTGAACCAACTGATCATATAGTTTTGTTCATATCCCACCAATCACAGAGAAAATGTGAGATTCAGGATATGTTCCGTAAGGTAACTGAGTGTAGAGGATGGCTTTCAGAACAATGTTAGCAGTTATACATTCAATAAGGTTTCTGTGTGCATATGAATATAACATATAAAAATTCATTTATGCTTCCTTCACAAATACAGGTTGATATTATGGTTATCATGTTCCCAAAAGGCTAAATACATAAGTGCTTTTAAGGAACATTACCTGGGTTTTACATTTGGTGTTTTTAAGGAACATTACCCGGGTTTTACATTCAGGTTCTATTCCTATTCGTGAATTTTGCTTATAAATATATCAAAAAACTGCCTGAGTACATTTGGAGGAATACAAATGAAATGCCTTTGTTGCAATACTGAGGTATCTTGCTGAATATGGACACAGCACTTACTCGAGACCCATCATGTATTTAAATGTTATGTTTGTCCATGATTTCCACACAGCTGGTTTCAGTAACACATTAATGACTCATAGAAAGCTTCATTAATATGCATCTCAATGTTATAATGCCTTGGAAACACTTGACACCAGAGATTCTTTGCCAAGTACCTGTTTTGAGGAGGCTCTCAGGTTTGAGCTGTGACTGTGACACACAGGCAGTGCCACATCCCCTGCCCAGCTTTTACTGTGTGACTGGGTAACAAGCACACACCGAGTGAACCCATCTCTGACTTACATGCCAGGGAGCCATCCCAGGGCATGGGAGTACTGCCATTCCTCCAAATTCCCAGATAAAAAAAGCCACTTGTTCACGTTTGTCATAAAATTGAACAAAAGGGATGTGAGGAAGAATGACTCAAAAAGACATTCAAAAAAACCCCCACCAAGTTCACAACACAACACAAATGTTCTGTATTTCTGACCCGTTTTCCAGCCACAGACTGGTGTATGATGCAGTAGCCTAGCTATTCCTCCAGGACAGGAAAACTCATTGCTTCTGAGTCATGGATTAGGAGAGAAAATTCATAAGCAAAGAAGGCTGTATAGCAGCAATATGCAAGAAATGAAAATGGTTAAAAAACAAGCTGAGTGATATCATGAATGAAAATGTTCCCAGGAACAAGAGAACAGAAAGGGAAGGAAGCTGTTATGCATTAAAATAATCCCACCATGACAGGTACATGGGTGTTTTAAGGCCTTGGGACAGAAACAGCTTCACTCTGAATGACAGCAAAGCTCCAGTTTGAGGGATTTGCCCAGAGTACCACTCATCAAATTCAAACAAAACACTGAGTCCAGAAAGCAGGGAACAAAAGGGGTCAGTTTGCTAGGTGGAGGGGGCTGTTTGCTAGAGCTGGAAGAAAATCAAGAACTGTTCTTGCATCGAAAACTGGGCACAATTGCCTTGTTCTTTTAGTCAGAAAATTAACCCAGGTGTTGTTACACAGAACGCACTGCAGTGCCCACTCTCCTGCCTGGCTGGAGACAACAAATGTTTATATCAGTGTGGCCCAGAAGGAGAAGAAAACCCAAGACTTTTTTACCCCAGAAATTAAGAAACAAATAAAAGATAGTGAAAAAAGCTACACAGAAATACTCAAGCAACGAAACCAATGACTGGTTTATCTCCCCTCTAGGAAAGCAGGACACAAAATCTCAAATTTCAAAGACCACGTAGCTTATTTTATTTTTCCAGTTTAGTGCCCAAAAGAAAAATAAAGAACCCCCAAACCTTCAGTTCTATGGAACAAAACTGCAGTAATTTTTTGCTTTTCTTCTTGAGAGTGGAAAAACAAAACCCAAAGAAGCTGAAACCTAATTGAGGTACCACCTTACTGGGGTTTCCACAGTAAGATAGCACAGGGAAAAGCAGATAATAAAATCTTTCCAGATGTCTCTTACGATCAGACAGACAATCCCCCTCAAGGAGAGTCTGACATCAAGCCCACTTCAGCACAACCACTGTATGGTGGCAGGACTGAGCAGGACGTATGGATTTAAACCCTGAAATAAGAGAAGGGAACTGAGTTTCAATTTTGCACTCCAAAAAGATAGTGCATAAAACAGAGATGCCTTTGTCACCAGATTCTAAAGAACGATGTTCTATTATAACTGCAACAAAAAATTTAATTTGTCCTGAAATTAAATTTTACAGGCTATCATTTTAACAAGAAAATTTGATTATATTGAAGGTTATACTAAAAGATTCCTTTCTCTACAACTCAAGCTTAAAATGAAAATTTAATTACAGTAATAAATACTCTTTAATATACATTTTTGTTTAGCTATACTGCCGTATTTTTGATCCATCAGCTGTAAGAATGAATTAATATAACGAAAACTTTTGAAAAGTGTTTTATCAATGGATCACTACCTGGTATAGACTTTAATATATTATTTCAGTGTTTTATAAGAATGCTTATATTGTTTAAAAAGATACAAAACAGGACTGACTTCATTAAATTATATTTTTAAGAATTCATGTGCCTCATATTTGATCAACTGAGACATATCTCGCTCCTGTTTCCAGACTCTTAAATTAAAAGTCCAGACTCTTAAATTAAAAGGCTTTCCACCACTTCAGGTTCACTCTTTCCAGAATGCAACAGTCCATTAGGAAAATGTAGAACTCTTCTGTCTTATAAACAGACCTGGTTGCCTTTGAAAAACCTCTAAAATGTTTCTCTCCTAAATTCTGTCCCGAGACACTCTCTCTCTACCCCTAGGGAGGGGAATAAAATGCACCTGCCACAAGCAGGATATGAAACTGTGAAGCTTGATAGGGATGATCCCCACACCCAATAAGAAAAGGAGTGGTAAAATTATCCATCACAGTCTGAAGGTCAAGTTATCAAAAACACCTATATTTACTAGAGATGCTGGAACATATGACTTAAAATATTAAGTGCTTTAATAAAGGTTTCAAAGGTAGTTTCTTTGTCTTCTGTGAACTATGAGGAGCAACAGCAGCAGATAACACAAGGACAATAAAAGTGAAAAATCTTAAATTCTGCTGAGAGAACACCTGGGGAAATGTAGGCGGAGCCAACTACCACTTAGAAGTATTCATAACTAATAAACAAACAGAGGAAATAATGCCAGAAACATTTATCTCAGTAGTGGGATTTTTGTTTTAAAGAACTTGTCTATCACAAGAAAACAGGTAATAAGTCACTAATACCTGATATACCTTCATGATATTGACAGTTCCTTCTCCGTGCTGGCCTGGGGATCCTTGGCCTTGTAGTAGATTTCTCACTGTCTCCTCCATTCTAGAGAATAAAAATATTTATAAAAGTCAACTGCATGGAAAAAATTTAAGAATTGCATTCAGTGTTTTTGTTCTTTACAAGAGCCTAATGCATCCATGGCTACCATGAAATTAATATTTAAAGACAATCCTTACCTTATAATGTTCTCATGCTCCATGTTATTAATAACACATTAAGGGCACTCTTTTATCTTTTGGATATGCACAGCAATTACTTGTATTGTTTAAATCCTACTGGAGCTCCACTACAAAAACTAAAACCAAATGTGTCAACACAGGGTAAACAACACCACGATAAGATTATTGACATTAAGAAGCAGTCAAATTAAAAATCCCACATGCAGTTCTGAGCCAGTAGTGTGGTTTGGGCTGTCCATGGCATTACTGATGTTCACTTGCTGTGTTATGGGTGCAGCCTGTGCCAGTGCCTTGGTTCAAAGGGGCACAGCTGCTGAACACATTCACTCTTCTCTGCCCTTTCAAACACATGTGAAAAACAAGTTCAGGCTCCAGTCTGGTACCACCATCTCAGGACAATGCAGTCAACTTCAGCTCCATCAGTTAAAGGAGAAAGGTTTGCACTTCTGTTTAAAAGTTGTTAATAGACACCACCAAAATCATCTTTGATCTACACACATTCATCAAGAATGTTAAAGTGATAATAACAGTAACCCTGCTGAATGGAGCCTGCTCAGACTAAGGAGCTCTGCTCCTTCCCACTACAGGAAGCCACCTATTTAACACTGGTCCCATTCAAGGTGCATCAGAAATTGAATCCCGTGGGCTTAGGAGATGTCACTGAGGCTGACCACAAATAGTGGGCCTGGGAGCAGGGCTGGTTTCAGCTATGGGTAAGAGGAGGAAAAGGATCAAAACCAGACTAGCAGTGATGGACACAACAACAAGGACACTGGGTTTCACAACAAAAAATGGTGAGTGACATTTCCAGCCAAAGGTCCTCACGCTTCCACCCACTCCCCATGCCCTATACAGATTCTCACCCTTTCTTCCTTTTATATTTTCTGCTCTTTTCCTTTCAAGCAATCTCAGTATTTTGAGGTTGTTGGAAAAAGCCCAGATGGAATAGGGGCTGGAGAAGGGAAAACTTCTGTGGCACAGGCATAAGGGTGATGCAAAAGCATGAGAGAGAAAGGAATGCCTTAAATCATACTGCCAGATACACTGTATATTAAAACAGTGACCTTGAAGAATGTGCCAGTATTCCTGGGCATATCAGAACAGGAACTGCCTGCTGCTGTTTATTTCTACTGTGTTTAGAGAAACATGACTTTTGTGTAGTACTCTTTCCAAACGAAATTGAGCAGAAGAATTATTCACAGCATATCTTTCTATATTTGTTTATTTCTAAGGTAACAATCCAGTGAGACAGAAAATATTAGCTAACTGCTCTGGCCAAAGACCAATAGCATTATCTTTTATATGAGCCTCACAGTCATTCTGTTCTTTCAGATTTATCAGAATGAATGGCAATGGCTAATTAAGCAACAATGTGATGTTATTCCAGGTTTTCTCCTTTCAAGTCAGCCCACTACACTACTTTTCAAGAAGCAGACACTGGGTGTTCATTCTACTCAGATGAACACTGACATTCTACTTATTCCTGTGATGTTTTTTGTCATTGATGTGCAGATTTCTACACTGCCAGAATGCCCACAGAATAGTTTGACCATCTGTTGACCAAATGTGCGTAAAACCAAGCCAGCTCTAATCTCTAGTGCAGACAGTGGTGCAGTTTTTCAGTTGCAGATTGGAACCATTTCTGCTCATAGGCTGACCTTAATCAGATGCCTTTTACACAAAAGAACAAATCATTTTGGTTCACACCATAAATTCCTGTGCAGCCCTCACTGAAAGATTTAATTTCTTAACATGCTCACCATTTCATTTTTAAATTAATGGTGTAATTGCAGTCTTAATTATTGTGTTTATCTATGCAAATGCAATTCCAGTGTTAGTCCTCCACAACATTCTTCCAAATTAATAAACAAACAAAAATGGAAGAAAGAATAGATACAACCAGGACTAAATCAGAGTTTTTCAATTTAACCCTAAAAGTATAAATGAAAATAAAGTCTAGTTGCAAATTACTATGATCACTTAAACCAGCTAAGGAAAATTATTAATTCTTAAATTCAATAGGTTCTTTAATCTTCAGTCAAACTCAGATGCTGATTTTGAGCCGCAGGCCTGTGCTGTTGGACAGCCTTACAGAGACAGGCGAGCACACAGCTTCTTGTGGCAATCAGAAACACCTCCCATCAGCATTCAGATTTCTTAGCAATAGGGTAATTTTTGTAACATGACCAAGAGCTCAGTTAAAGACAGTTGAGACTTCTGTGGTTTTGCTGTTTGCAGCTACTATAAAAGTCTGTAGAGCTGACAGCTACTAAGTGGAATCACAGACATAAGAGACTGTGTGGTCACACCACTATCAAACAAGCCCTGGGAGGATCTAACAAGCTTTGGGTACCCATGGAATATCTAAAAAAGAAGAGAAAATTAGGTTGCAACAAGCAGGGAGGTAAATTACGTTCACAGTCAAATTCACTGCAAAGCTCTGATGGCCAGTGCTTTTGCAGTATGTGAGCTGCTGCTTCTTCACTTACATCCCAGCTGACCAGTTCTGGACCAAATATGGTACAGGAGGAGAATCAAGACTTGTTTCTTATGAATGAGAGTTTTTGATGCATGAATTAATGGCACCTTAATCGAAAAGTGATTGTTATCTTATAATCTATAAAACTCTCCACAGTGACAGCATATGCCAGAACAATTTACTACAAATCCTATTTAAAGAATGAAAAAATAAGGGAGCCTCTATAAATTTAGCTTGGGATCCCATGTTTTGCTCTCTGAACAAGGCCACAAAAGGTTATAAAATTTTGGAAGTGAAGCAAAAAATTTAGGAGCTTTATGAAAGGCTATCTCTACATATCAACCTATATTTTTCCCCCCTTCTGGTAACCACAGAAGGTTATCTGCTCTTGGTTTTGATTCTAATATCTCAGCTGGACCCAATCCAACACCCAGAATTTCCAGATTATTTTTAGGATAGTTATCCCCACAAGTGTATTCTGCCTTCTTGCTGGACTGCTTTGCCAAGGATTCTCTGTATCTTATGTAACTAGCAAGCTGTTAAAAACTGAAAAATCAGTCTCTAAAGCTCATTGCTTATGAGTCTATATTCTTCAAGCTCTATTTAAGAACATTTATTTTCCCATTTATTTTGTATTTTTTTTACTCTCTTTTCATCTAAAACATCTCACATAATGCCATTAAATTTTCTGTTACATCTGTCATTTAAATGGAAAATTGTTTTTTCTTAAAACCCAAGTGTTCCTTTCAAATTCTATTTTTTAGTATGTCTGGAGGTGATGGGGGTGGTTAGGGGAAAATAAATGAAAACCATGTTCAACACAAGCTCATTAAGTTTCCTGACAAAATGCTGGTTTAGTGTAGGGGAAAAGATCTCCACCAGTCCTAACCAAAGGATAAATTTCTCAAAGCACAAAACAGATGAAGAAATGAGACATTCAGAAACTAGAATCTGTTCTTGAAATACAAGAATTTAAGTAACATAGAATATTAATGCTACTGTGGAAAGCACTGTGAAGACTCCATCTGGATGATATTTACAATTACAAACACAAGTGTTTGGGAGTGGTTCATCCAGAAAGGATCCCACAAAAGGGAGTGCTCTGAAGCTGTTGAAATGAGAGTCTGTGCCACAAGAAGAGATTAAACAACACAACTTGCTAAACTTAAGATACCAAAGGTTTAAGTGGCCAGGTATGACTGACACAAGAGAATCAGTGAGAAACAGTATGAAAGAGAACTAGTTGGATTTCATGGTTAGAAATATATTTTGGCTTGAATTAGGATGTTTTTAATAATTGAAAAAGTGAGACTCCGAACCAGCCAACCAGGTAGAGCAACAGGATGAGAAATACAAATAGTTTTAAGCCACAACTGATTCATTTACGAAATTAATTACACATCACGGTCAAGAGCTGAGGACTTGAATTTAGTTCTTGCTGCTATTCCTCCTGAATACCAAATCATTCCTACATCTAAAATATGCAATTTGTCCTGTGCTGTTGAGAGAATACCAGGAAATTAATCCAATTGCAATGGACAGTTATTTATTTTGGCTTTTTTTCCAACTGTGTTTCTGAGCAAGAGGGAAAGAAGAACCTATGGAAATGAGGAAACATCATTCCCTGCCCAGAGAGCAGCTCACAGCACATAGATACTCATGTGTCCAAGGCTGCAGGAAGAAGCTTCCTCTGTATTTTTGCTGGAGACTTGCTTTTAACACATCTCAATGTCATATTTCTGAGAGCTCCCTGCAACCAGGCCAGGCTGGGCAGACCCTGCTGAGGTAGATGCATCAGTACTGAGCAATTAAGCTCCTAAATTTCCTACCAGTTTTCTCAGGACCATCACCTTCACAGGCAGGCATGTCCTTTGAAACATCCCAGAGCAATGTCACAGTCAGAAAACCTGCTTTGTGCCTCTCCCAGTTCTGCCATAGAAAAATGCTCTCTCAAAACCACACTCTGCCCAGCCATGTCCAACACAGCCCTTTCTGCAGCCCTCCCTCCAAGGCACAGGTAACATGTAGTTGTTCAGCACTAGAAGGTAGATGACAGTTTCAACCCCTTTCCCCTTGACCTACTTCCTTCCAGATTTCCACAGGCTGGCAGCTACCTTTTGCTAGGTGCTATCACCTTCCCTTCTCATCATCCTCAAGCTGATGTGACATTACTTGGTGGTTATTTCAAATGCATGTCACAAGAATTCATTCAGCTTGATTCTGACTTAGTCTTACAGAGATGTAGCCAAAGGTTTCTACAGAATCCTACTGCAGCAGTTGAGATTGATATTTCAGCTTTTCCTTTCTCGTGTCACGCAAGGTACATGATAATGTTTTGGTCTCAAAGGAAAATATCAATAACAGCTCTTTCTCTATCTTTAACTTAAGTTGTTACTTCAGTGTTAAAATTCTCAGGAAATGCTTCCTGTCTCTCTTCTATTTAAGTCTCCTGACTTCTCATTTTAGTTATAGATTTCCTGGAGATGTGGTCTGGGTTTTAGCTCCTTGAGCTGTCTCAATCCTTCCTGCCAGCTGATCACAGAAAAAGGAACAGGTTCCTGTGTGGTTTCTCAGCTCTTCTAGCTCCTGTTCACCTGTGGTATTTTTACTAGCTGGATTTTGGTTGTCTCTCTGGAGACTGCATTCTGTCTGGCCTTGTGACAGAATTCTGTGCCTCTGTCCAAGCTTCCCAGCTCTCTCTCCAATCTCATAATCCAACCAAAGAGCTTCTTGAAGATCCCAGATAAATCTGTTTCCCTACTTGTTAGCAATTTTGAACCTCAGATTTGGGGTTACCTGCATCTCACTTCCCTCACCATTCAAAGCTTTGCAATGGATCAGGTTAAACAGGGAAAATATCAAAATGCCTTTACAAGGTCTAACAGGGAAAAAAAAAATAAAAAAAGAGCTCAACAGCAGTTCCTGTTCACTGCATCCTTGCAGGAGTGTCTTTCCTTCTACCTGGTTTCAATTAAATTAGTGGCTGTCTGAGCTGCAGACACTGCTTACTCCCCTCTGTCTCCAGGCATTCCCATCAGGAGCAGACATGCTGCCTGCTCTCCCCAGCTCTCCCCCTGATCTGCAGGCTCATCTCCTGGCTGTGCAGTGTCCTGCAGCCAGACTGAGAGCCTCGTGTGTGAGCCACGCCGGTCCCCAGGATGGAGTGGCCCCTTCTTCCAGGGGCTGTGTCCCAGCCTGCTGTCCCCTGTGCCCCTCCTGAGGAGCCCCTGCAGCCAGCTGAGAGCCCATGGCTCCAGGGGCAGGGGGCCAGGAGACAGACACAACCTTCTACAAAGAATTTAGATACTGGAAATGGATTAAAAAGAGAGACAGAAGTGCAAATGGGTATGTGATAAACTTAAAAAAAGAACTGACAGATGGGAAATGCAGGGGCTTTAAACCCCAAGGGGTTTTCAGTTCTGCTTAGGGATACGGCACTGGTACAAGCCTTATAGCAATGAGCTGAGGGAAGCAGAATGCTCAATATCCTCAATTAATATTTCAGCTGGAAAATAAAGTAATAACATCCTTCATAACAGCAGCAGAAAGATGCACATATAATGTATAATTTATATTTATTCTTTCTGTTCATCAACACAGCTGCTTATCAATCCAGAAATATCCAGGCAAATCCTGCTCCTGAAGCACCATCACTGCTCTTTCCCCACCACAGGCCCTGGGCAGCTCAGCCCAGTGGCAATTGCTAGTGGCAAATCCAACTGCATAAGCCGTGCTCTTTTCACATGTTCACACAAACGCCTCTTTCCAAAACACGCTCCGGGACAGCATGTTTGAATTGTTGCCCAAAGGTCAGCTCTCTGAGGATGAGGAGCATCACAAGTATCTTGTGCATGATGAAGGCAACGACTGCACGACCACGCTGGAGTGAAACAGGTCTCAAGCTCCAGTCACACGAGTAGAGGAGGATTCTTCCCCAAACGGGACAACCTGACCAATCTGTCTGTCCCCTAGACCATACCATCACTCCAAATCACTCAGAACTGAAAGGCTGAGCACAGCTTTTACTTTGTTGAACCAGTGGCCATTGATCCCAGTGGAAATTTTCAAGGTATCCTTAAAATAACATGAGTGCTTTGAGCACCAGATAAGTAGGGTAGGATTTTGAAAGACCTCAGCGTTGGCACATCACTGCTCCCACACAAGTCTGAATTCTGCTATCACGCAATGGCAGGGCTGACATTTCTCTGAAACTGCTCTAACTACCATCGGAGCCAGGAAATGTTGGAAGTGTTTCCATTGTCTCTCTCAGTCATATGGATTTCACTCATCAGACTTCCATCTACAGCAAAAAGCTCTGAACAGCAATAGAAATCAGTGATAATGTTTATTTCTGTGTTGACAGATAGACAAATGCCATATGGACTGCATGGGTGTCTTCCATCACCAGCCCAGTATATGATTTTGTAAATTACAGGCATGGAAAAACAAAATCCAGACCAAGACTAACTTGCAGAAAAACTGCTCAAAGGATTTTTCAACTGGAAGGACTGTCCCTCCTACAGCTCCCCAGTAACATATTTGGGACCTTAGGACAGGAGATATTTTCACTATAAGTGGATAGAACCAGGCACACACAGAAAGTTAATTAATGTGTCATCTTAAACATATGATCATAAGTTCAAACTATATTCATGCTGGAGGCACCAGAAATAGTCACAACTAAAAACCTCAGAAAAAATTCACAGGCAAACAGACTGCAAATATTTCCAATTACAAATAATGGTGGGGGTTTACATTTTCTCTTTTTTCCTACATTTTAAACAAATATTTGCTTTTCCATATTTGCAAATGCTTAGCTGGATGGAAACATGTATCTACCAATTCCTCAAAATACTTCTATTTCATTTTGCATATCAGGACCCCGATGCAGACCTACCACTATTATTTTAAGTTACTTACAGAATTGTACAACCCCTCAAAACTAAAAAGCTCTTGTTTAATTCTGAGTTACAGCTTCAAGGTGGTACCAAGACCACCCTCACACAGCTGCAAAAATTTCTGCACTATGTCACAATGCTATTTGTCAATTTAAGGACTTTGAAAAACTACCAATAAAGTCAATGGGGACTCTAAATTTCAACACCTCCCCCCCAAAAAATAAAAAAATCAAGAAACCTAAATCTGATATCAAATACAAATTCACATGACAGTTCCAGCCCATTTCTGACATTGTGTGGCCAACTGGAAAGGCCTAAACTCCTGCACATGTAACTACAGAAGACCCAGCTATGAGAGGAAACTTCCCACTTTGAACTTAGATTTCCCCAAACTGGGTCACCTCTGATGCCCACAAAGAACATCAATAAACAATGTCCTGGTTCCCAACCATGCAATTTGCTTAAAAGTACTTTTAAAAACAAAAAGAAGTCTTGATAAATATAAATTCTTCTGAATTTTTTGGAATTCAGCCTTTTGAAATTTCAGCTCAAAATGACTACAATAATGAAAGTTAAAAAATCGAGATTTTTCACATCAGCTATGACTTACTGAAAACCTCTAAGATGGATGAAAAGTGTAGGAATACTCCAAGTAAGATGCTTTGTTACAAATAATTATATGATATTTTAATTCCATGAGGGATATCTAAAATTTGTCTTTCCTTTTTTCTCCTCAGCAGAGAGCTTGCTTTGGATCTTCAAGTATATTCCAAACAGAGATCAAGTGTCTTCAGGAGCAGCTGATGCCCTGATGTCCTTCTGTGTGACTGGGACCACCCCACACAACAAACCCTCCACATTACACTCTCCAAATTACCAAGTAATGGAATGAAAAATGTATAAATAAAATGCTTCCAACATATTTTGCCTCAAAGTAACTCCAAAGTGACTACCAGGACAGTGAATGCCAAGTATCTTCTCCTGAGCATAAGGAATGCCTTCCTCCAGCTAGGCTTCCTGCAGCAGTGCCTGGGACAACACAGGTTCCTATTCCAATGGTGCCCAGCTCAAGGGAGTTTATCCTTCTTCAGGACAGACACAGTAAGCAGCAATAGAGATCCACTACTAAAGAAACCACAGACGTACGAATAATTACTCTTGCAGTCTAATTTTCAGGTGTTTAGAGAACGCCCACAAGAGCAGGTCATGCCAGAGATGTCAGAACAAAAGCTTTGTGGCTTTAGATTTCCAAATCACAGCAGCAGAGCAAAGCAGCCTAAACAAGTAATATATGGTCAGAATAAAGGTCTCCAAGGGCTTAATTACCTGTGCCATTAGGTACTGGTAGCCTCTCTAAAATTATATTGACAGCTTTTCTACAACCAAGCAGTTGATAATGAGGCAATAAAAATACATGAAAGTGCACACAGAAGAGTGCTGCAGTAGTGTCATAAACAGCACCATCAGCCTTGATACCAACAAACAAGAGCTGCATGAAACTAATTGTGAACTGGTCACAAAAAAATCGAGGACACATATTGTCATTAATAACTTTTCATGCTCTCCCTTTCTGTATGGGTGCAAGCCTATCAAAAACAAAAGAAGATAAAAAAAAAAGGAAAAAGACTAATATCAAGGTACAAATGAAATGCAAAAGGAAATAGCAGCTGCATTTAAAGAAAAAAGAAAAAAGAAAAAAGAAAAAAGAAAAAAGAAAAAAGAAAAAAGAAAAAAAGAAAAAAGAAAAAAAAAGAAAAAAGAAAAAAAAAGAAAAAAGAAAAAAGGACAGGGACAGTTTCATGTTTCTAAGTTAGGTTCCATAAAGCACTCTAAGCACTCTACCATCTTTCCAAGCACTGTATTCTGTCACAGCCACTATCCATTTTATGATGTAACAACAGGAGTACACAGCTTCAAAATGCCAAATTTGACACTACCGAAGCCCTTCTCTTTAAATTGGATTATCCTGGGGATGAACAGAATAAATGCAGGGGAACATTTCTGTATGTAGGATTTGTACTGAAATGCACAGAAATATTTGCTGCATGGATGTGCTTCCACTACTGCCTGCTCCCATTTGAAGAGAGAAAGGAGAGAATTGAGAAGAAGAGAACAATTCAAGACATGAGGATCAGAAATAAAGACAACACAGCATAAAAGATGTAACAGAACTTTAAGAACAAAAACAAAAAAAGACATGAAAAATTTAAGCAAGAAGTAAGAAGAAAGAAAAATAAAAGTGCAACAGAAAAGTTAAATGTAGAGAAGAGAAGTGAAAGGATGTCTAGACATCTCTAAGGTGCAAATGTTTAACCATTTGTACTGTATTGGTATTTCTTTTGAGAAACAGGACAGCTATTAGCTGATCTTCCAACAGAAGATCATTTAGGAAGGGCTTAGAGAAGGATTTTCAGTCTGACTACAGCCCTAAGTGAAGAATCACAGCATCACTGCCTCCTCCTCCTTCAAGCACTCATTCTTTAATCATTTATCTTCAGCACAGCATGGGATCCATTTTCAAACAGCTCTGCAGGATTTTAGCCACACAGCTCCCATTGTGTTTAATGGGAATCCTGTGGGCACAGCTCTGTATGAAGCTTTCAGAATGTACTCCAAAAATCTCTAAATAATGCACTAGTTGGACATTACCCTGTTTACATCTCATAGGACATGACTATAATGAACAAAGGTTAGGTCATTTGTGAAAGTAGTGTTTATTGCAAACCTCATTAATGTTTCCCATAGGAATTTTTTTCCACTGTAAAAACATTTAGCAGAACTATTTAGGATTTATTTTTTCTATAATATCTAAAGCAGAGAACAAAATCAACTCAAATCTCATTTTCTTCAGAAAGGAAGATCCAGAAGTTAACACATCAGCCTAAGTTTCAAGAAGCCCCTTTTCAAGACTTCCCACTGTCATAGGATACCTCTGCGGCTTTATTTCAGATTTTCCCTCTGAAAATTAACAGTTTCTATTTCATAACAGCTTTATGAGGATTATAAATACCAGTGAAGCACTAATCAAAGTTTCATCAGACACAGGAAAAAAGCCTTAGTATGAGCTCCCTTCTCTCCCTTCAAGAGGAAGGCTCTTTCCATGATCAGGTCTGACATAACTTGAAAGCTTTGAGAAATGCAAATCTTTGCCATCCAGCTCTATAAAGAAAAGAGCTTCATTTCTGTGCTTTCACCTTTCACAAGCAGCACTCAGAACAGATCCACGAAGATACAACTTTCATGCACTCAAACAGTCGATCACATTCTATCACCCCTTAGAATAAAAATCATATTTGGGCACATAGAAACTTCCATTTTGGGGGACAGATCCTCAGGCTTTTGAACACGTGCAAAGTGGAGCAGACCCACTGCAGAGAGAAAAGGCTTTTACATTCACTAGGAAAAAGTTTAACCAAGGAACAGCAAACAGAGCATATTTAGCACATATTTCTAGCTTCAGAAATGAACATTAGATGTAATATTGAAATCACTAGTTTAGTACAAACTGTCCCCTTACCAATTCAATTTGTGCTACCACAAAAAAGTAAGATCACCTCAGGAATAAACACATTTACGATAAGATACCTGAAAATCTGGCTCAGCAAATAAAATTATCATGTTGTGAACTAGATTAGCACTTTCTCCTGGATATACAAGAACAGATAGCAGATATGGCAGTCTGATATGAAAACCTCAAGAAATATCTGTAAAACACGAAGTTCAGCATTTTGTAAGATTCTAAGTTTACGTCAGAGGAATTCAGAAAAATTAGATGACTCTAGAAACTACTGTGTCCACCAGTTTCAAAGCATACCAGCACAAATTATTCCAAAATTGCCTAACTTTGAGCACAAGTCATTCCACTGAACTCAACAGCTCATTTCATAGACTCAGAGTTTAAGTGAAC
This sequence comes from Cinclus cinclus, assembly GCF_963662255.1. Taxonomy (NCBI): domain Eukaryota; kingdom Metazoa; phylum Chordata; class Aves; order Passeriformes; family Cinclidae; genus Cinclus; species Cinclus cinclus. The sequence goes on from NC_085054.1 coordinate 22,351,695, forward strand.
AGACAGGCTGGATTTTAGCTAATCTGGTGGAAATAAAGCCTCACAAGCCTGCCTTTCTAAGAAATGATTTAGCATTTCTCCTGAGGGACTTTTTTCCCCCTCTAAGCAAGAATCAAGACAAAGCAAAAGATCCCTTTGAATCCTTAATTAAATATTATAAAATGTTGAAAGAAAACTATCATTATCTTATAATACACCATTACCATGCTGGAGACTGATTTCTGGTAAACCAATTTAGATATCCATGTCCAGGAGGGGAAAAGGGCAACAACAAAAAAAGTCACAGTGATAGAGGAAAGAGAGGCTGGGTTGGACATGTTGGGAATGAACATCAAGCACTGAACAGCAGCACAAAGCTTTAAATACTCCATTTGTTCCTCAGAGAGGAAGGACCATTTACCTTCATCATGAGCAAAAATGCTACATAGGGCAGGACCTCTTGTGCATGACAGGAGAATTCCCATAATGTGAGAAGAAGGTTTGTCAGATCCTTTTATATCCATAGCTGGGCAGGTGAAAAAGCTGCACTCTCAGGCAGCTGCACAAAAGCCATACAAACTGTGGACACAGGAGAAATCTGAGACTCCCGCTGCTCTGTTAATTTAAGCACTCTTTTATAACACAATTATAATAATTCACTCAGGTTTCAACATTCTTATAACGTGCAGTTATAAGGAAAAAATATTTTTATGACAGGTGTGATCTGGAGAGGCCAAGGTGGGCAGAGAGGGCAGGGTGGGCTCAGGCAAACAGAACCAGGGTGGGTCAGACCTCTGGGAAACCCAGATTTTGTCAGCCTGCTTTATAAAGATGTCAGCCAAAAGGAGGCAAAGGGAAGAATAAAGCAAGTGGGCAAAAATCCTGTCCCTGCAAAAAGTCCCATCCACACCAGTGGCTGTAGAGTGGGTGTATCTGCTGGTTCCTTACACAGCAGAGACAACCCTACCTGACACAAATGCAAGCAATGTCATCTTGCAGAGCATCCAATGCTGCCATTGAGTGTAAAATTAAGCTAAAATGAAACCAAATTACTTTAGATCGCCCACATTCACTTTTTTCTTTTTTAGTAACTACTCTAACAGCAATTTGTAAATTAACTATATTTGTCTGTTCTATTTTCTCTGTTCATATTTGTCTATATTACTGTGTTCCAAACAGCATTTTTGTTTCATAATTCCTATGAAATAAAAATGCTGACAATCCTTTTCATTATCACAGTGCTAGGTCAGTATTTTTATACCTTTATTAAGCTCATTGCTAATGATTCACTTCGAAATCATTTCAGAATACTACAGTGAAGTGTAATAGATTTCCTTAATCTTCATGATCTCAAACCCTAATTCACTGCTGAAGCCACTAAATACATAGCATGTTCTGAGAAATTGCTTGGCTGCAAATGGCATAAACTAAACCCGCTAAGAAAACATACTTACTGTTTGGAAATGTAAAAATTGTAAATCCAACAATATTTGGAATTGCTGAAGGAATATGGTAACTCATTTTACAATAAAGGCCACATTCTTCTTCACACAGGCTTTTTTGTTTTGATATTTACACTGATGCATCTCCAAATGAAAAACAGTCTTATGGGAGGAGAAGAGACAAATCCTTAACTGGTGGGGTGATCACTTTTGCTGTTTGACTACTAACACTGTTTGTTAAAGGCAAATATTTTAGAATTTGAGCAAATACATCTTGATTTCGATAGATTATATTCAAAACTCTTTGAACAAGTGGAAAGCTTCTGGATTTTTAATTCATTTGGGAGCAGTCTTTCAGTCTCTCACTGATAAAAAATTACAGCAAGAGAAGAAAGTTATTGCTAGATTAAAACATAAGCAATCAACTCACTTTCCTATTGAGTATTATTTGTTATTAATCAGAGGCTGCTGTTGTCAAGAGAGTTGTTTTAAGCACCTGCTTACAAACATTACCAAAACAAAAACTGGAGGAATTTAAATGTTAGCATTAAGGGCTGAAAAATGGTTAATAGACTTAAAAGAATGTGTTTTAACAGTAATCTGAAGGGAGAACAGCACAAACATGCCTTTAATAAACAACAGTTTTTAACTGCAAATACAAAAATCCCATTTTGCTGTATTCTGTAGAATACCTGACAGTATTAAAGCCTTAAAATAATTTGGCACTTCCTACTTTCTGTGTTTTGTCCTAAAACTTTCTCATTTTTGCTAAAAAGAAAAGGCACAGGAAAAGTGGGTAACTTGCCTAGAGTCAGTCAGCCAGAAGGGTTGAAACTTCCTTTCAGATTTCAGTGAAAGCATTTCCTGCAGGGGTTAATAATTTAGTCAGAACAAAACCCAGCATCCCAGTTTATCCTTTGTTACCAAACAACACCAAGTACCCTCTGCCTCCTACTTTCTTCAGGAGTGTAAATGCATTGTTTTACATCTTAGTCCTTTATTTAGACACAAAACAGAACCTCTGGTTCAAACTTCGCTCTTTAATCCCAATATTTAAAATACAATTATTTTCCAATAATTTAATACAGAATCACCGACTATGATTGTTTGGGTGAAAAAAATATCATCTGCTTTTGAACTGGGCTTTGAAAATTTATAATCAGTGTAGATCTAAGATGATGAACATTGTGTGAAGTAAGTGTACTGGGTTGAAAATACTTGTGCTTTAAATATATGAAAAAAACCATTAAATTTTAACAATTATAAAGATATTTCATTTGGCAGTAGAATTGAACAGGTTACCTTCAGAGTCCAAACATACATATGGGAATTCATATAGAGAACCTGTTTTAAAAAAATATTATTGCCCATTCTATATGAATGTCTAGTAATATATAAATGTGAAAGCATTATAAATGTGCAAGTCTGATTTTAAAGAAAAATATTCATAAAATTGCAATCTATTCAAGCTATTGAAGTTGAACTTAAACTTTGCTAGAGGATAGCCAGTTCCAACAGTTAATTATTTTTAAAATGCCATGGGAAAAAATTTAACGATGTCTATTTTTTCACACATGTTTATTTTGGGATGAAAAATTTTGCTTGAGGTTTTCAAGCCATGCAGACTGCAAAGATTATACTGAATTACAACACTCATGCTTTATTAAAACTCTCAAGTATATATACTAATGAATGTCATCTCCTATAAAATTTATATATTTCTGCCCACACATTGCATAAAATTGAGATAAAATGCCAAATATATAAACGAATGATAGCTAAAGTTTTATGAACTACAAACACAAGGTCAGTAGTGCTTCACTTCTGCGAGATAAATTTGACATCAGGACAGCACTATGAATCACAACCAGAACTGCAATGGCCAGGGAATATAAACTGCCTATTAAAAAAAATAAACAAAAAATACAGTAAATCACTCTTTCATGGACTTCTCAAAACACAGTACCACCAGAAGCAAATGCTTCTTTCAGCTCCTGATGAAACTGTTCCATCCTCAAAGAATCATGAAATCTTCCTCTGAGCCAAGGCCTTTCAATAGGATTTTCAATCCCATTTGTATACAGACGTTTTTTATGACTTAATAATATGAATAAATAAGAATTCATCCAGTGGTGTCCATTTCTGTCACTTTTTTTTAAGCAGATATCTGTGCTCAGCAGCAGCAGATGACATGCCTTCCTATGGCAGTGTAAAATAATTTTGTCATCCATAGTGACAGATGTCATATACCAAAACTGACAGAAAAACACATTCAGAAAAAAATTTACTTTAAAAGAAAATTTATTTAATTCCACTAAATATATGTAATCATTTCACTATTTAATTATTTAATATATATAATTCTTTGTTAGACTTTTCTTTTGGTAAGCATGTCTGATTTAGGTCTTTGTATTTCATCATGCAACAAGAGCAACAGAGAAAGCCATTCATTATTGCTTTTAATACAACTGCTCAATTCAGGCCACCTCCTGGAACACAAGTCTTAGAAAAGCTCAGCTCACGTCCTCAACTTTCCTCAATGGTGAAAAGTTCAAAGCTAGAGCTGGATGATTGAATGGGTCCAGTTTGGTGGCATTTGAGCAGAGTCAGGAAATGGTGGGCTGTGCTTTCATTTTGTTTTGTCATTTTAAGGAAGAATCTTTTTACTTTATCTTTGCTACTATCAAATTTCATTGTCATTTTGATTGAATGTTATTTACACCACTATATGTGCACATATCTGTGTGGCTCCAGAGCTTCCTCCTTGGTGCCCTATTTTTAAATCTCTGCAGAAGCTCAGACCCTGTGCTAGATTATGTCCAGTGCTGATGCTGCCACAGACATGATAGGAAGATTTAATTTACTCAAATCCAGAGCCAGCCCAAATTTTTGCTTGAAATTAATATTCAATTAAAGGAAAAAATAACAAAGAAGAAATTCCCATTAATATAATTTCAAAACTTCTGCTGGATGGTCTTCCTTAAATATTTTGGCTGCTTTTATTTCTGCAGTTAAGAAAATGGTATCTCAGAGAATTAGCATTACTTTTATAAGAACTTATGGCTGCATTTTCTTTTTATCTGAGTTACTAGCTGAGTATATTCACTACTATAAAAGCAAGACTGGGGATCTTAATGCCATGTTTTTCTAACTTTAGAACCAGATAATGCATGCATATGTTACTTAGGAAGACTTAATAAAAATCTATTAATAGACTTCTAAAACATATTCTCCAGGAAATGCTCTGATGGCCTATTCTGCACTCTACTTTGATTATCACTTTCTTCATCACTGTATTATTATGGGTCCAGTTCAATGATCAATCAAGTACAAATTTTCAAAGTTTACACATTCACACCAATTTAACCAACAACTCACACCAGTTTAACAGTAATTTACAACTTTTTAAACAGAAAGCTTTCTTTAACCTCTGACTTGTTCTGTTCCATACATTCTATTTTGAACTGAAATCTGCAGATATTACCCAAAAGGGAGCACTGCAGAAGGGATGGCCAATACAAAGATGCACTAGGAGGGTGCATTCCTTTTCTTGTCTGTTCAGCTTTTACTTTTATAAGCAAATACTGATTTACTGAATGGTAAGAGGGGAGAAAAATACTAAAAATGTTCAGGATCTCAAATGCAAGAGGAAAGAACTGCCTGATTTTGGTCCATCCCCAGTGTACAGTCACAGGTTGCTACACAACCTTCCCCAGGCCCACTGTACACAAACACCCTCAGAAAAGGATAAATGGGATCTGGAATTAAGTGGATGCTGCCAAAAACTTTGATAAAAGTTGACATAAGCATTCCAGAAACACTTCCAATATCATTAATTTTTCAAAACTCACAATTAACAGAGACATAATATCTACAAATTGCAAGGAGCTTTATAACCACTGAAACCTTTTATACCTACATTCCTTGTGGGGAATATAATCAAATAAATTCAGTTGTAATTACATAGGACTCATATTCAATTTAATTCAATTATTTGGAACAGTGCAGGACACCCTCATTAAGATGGCTCAGCAGTTTGTTTTCAAATGGGACCAGTAAGTCAACATTTACAATGAGCCATCACAAAGGCTGCCCATCCACTCTAATGGTTCAGAATAATCAGTTATTACAGCCAATTCAAAACTCTACAGAACTGTGAATAAAACTGTTCTGGAGTTGATGCTGTCCCCACTGTTTTCCTCAAAGGAAATGAACTTTAAGTTCTCTGGATTGCTACAAGAAGCAGAGTACTGCAATAAAGAAGAAAAAGATGTTTTGACCTCAACATCAACAGGCTGACTTTGGTATACTGCCTATCTGCAATACATTAAACAGCAATGTCTTTCTATCTTGCCCTAAGCAAGAGTACAATCAATTTTCAACAAAATTCTTCATGCATGTTTGTTATATTTTTCCTCTTCTCCCCCTCCAAGGATTCCTCTCCCCATTTTAAACACTCTGTTTCTCTCTTTTGGTAATTCTTGTAACACAGGAACAAACTGCTACAGAATCAACAGCAAGTGTTTGTGACACATTGATGTGATTAAGGGAAATTTTTTAGCACTTAAATAGATCTTTTCTTTTAATCTTTGTACCTGAAGAGACAAAATATGCTTCTTTTTCCACTATTAGGGATATTTTTGTAACATCACAATCATTATCATACTAAATCTGCTGGTTCCATGACAACAATTGTAATAAGACCTGAGGCATGAACAGGAGCCCATTGTACAAAAGCATGTCTGTGAAGTCAGACACAGCTAAATCCTGGGGTTCAGTGGCAGGTCAGTACAGAGCTCTTTCCAGTCAAGGAAACAATTGAAAAACAAAACAGCATATCTGGAAACTTTGTTTTAAATCTGTATTTGAAACACAGTGTTAGTAACCCCAACTTTTTAACGGGATCCCTGTCAGAAGTACCACCAGCAGCACTGCCCACGTGTTGTGCTTCCTTCAATTAGTCGCAACAGACACCTCTCAAAAATTTATTCATATGTTCATTTATTGAACTATAAGAAAATTGCACTTAAAAAAACCCAAGAAAAACAGTTATTTTATTTTCAAACTAATATTCACATAGCAGTAAGACAAAACTATCCCAGAATACTTCACTCTTATTAGTTGGTCACCAGCTCCTCCAAACCATCAATATTCACATGCTGTATAATCCAGCTCCTAGATCTCAATTTGGCCAGCTCTCGTCTGGAAGTTCTTGGCTCATTTTCCTATCCTCAATTTTCACTTGTTATTAGTTGAGTCATTGGCTGGGAGTCATTACTGAAGTTCTATTTTTGCCATTTCCTGCAAAAGTGTCAAGGAAGCATTTAATTTCCACTACCCTGCATGGAAAAGACACTGAGAGCATGTGAGGAAACTGCAAGGATCTGACTGAGTTCAGTGAGACCCAACCAGACTGAGGCTGATGCTTTGAGTGATGCAATCTTACTAACAAGCCAAGTATCTCGCACAACAGCAACAACTTCTATTCAAAAGAAGAGGAAAGTGATAAGAGTTTATGTCTTTCTACTTACAACAATCAAAAAGGCAACATAGCTACAGCAATTTCTTCACTGCTTATGGGTAGAAATTCAGACATTGCATCTTCCCCAATGACATGGGGAGTTATGAGGAACAGTAACAGACCACAAGTTCAAAAAATGTTCCCAGATCTGCATCACATCATATCATGAAAGTTTTATAATACTTCTAGAAAGCAACATGCTGTAAAGCAGAAACACAACAGCTTTAATTCTGTTCGATGGTTAAGTGTACCCAAGTAATGTTTTTGTGAAGCTCTAACTTTACCCCCTGTAACAAACTGTGAGAAATTAAGGAGATGCTAACCAAGTACTTGCCCAAGAATACTGTAACATACATAGTTAATAAGGTTCAGTGCTTGAGCAGGAATGCTTCTATCCTCACTCCACCTATCATCTCTCGTTACTATTCATGTCATTACTTAGCTGTAGGTCACTCAAATTCATTTTCCCAGGGTAATATTATAACCTTGCAGGTATTTGAAGCAGAAATAATAAAACAAAAAGGTTAATTGTGCATTCTGTCAGGACCATGTGGCATCAGGCCATGACCATCAATTGCCTGGTAAATCTTATCTCAGTTTTCTTTGCTATTTAAACTCTCCCTGGATGAATGATAATTTTGCATTTTCTAAACTGACTAAAAGGTAGGTTTCAAAATAAATTTTCAGGTTCTTTTGCTCATACCTTGGTTTAACATTCTAGAAGCCCTAATTTTGGTAATGCTTTGTATACTCTTACAAAGAGTAAATTTTACTAATTTCCTAATACTTTAATACTACTTGCTTTTGTAGTTTAAATGTATTATGAGACTAGTCTCCCTTAGTACATGGCTACAATTGAATGCATAAACCATCTTAATAAGCCATAATAATATGAAGTTAGAAAATGGTATTCTTTGCTACCAGCAGTCATGACAGAATGAGCCTTGTACACAATATACAGAAAGGTGGAAGACTGTAGGAAATTTTTTTACACTTTTGGCCAAATTCAACTCATAGAGGAAAAAGTTCAGCCATACCAAGGACAATTTAGAACTTCATCAGTAAGATCATTTTGAGTTGGATTCATAACTGAGCTTGTGAATCTTAGACAGAGCTGAGTGTGATTTTAGAAGGGAACACCACTAGAGTAATCAAACTCTGGTGGGTGCACTTTGAATACAGCTATCACCTCTGCCAAGGACTGAAAGTGTCCTAAATCATGGTTACAACAACCATATGTGGGGAGAGAAAGGTGATGCTGATCTTTTGGTTGCAGCTTTGCAGTTGCAACTTAGGTTGAACTACAGGCCATGGACACTGTGAAGAGCTACAAGAAGGGTCTCAAAATTACCAGTTCCAGGAGAGATGTGGGGCAATTTTTCTCCAGTGACTGCACAGTTACACAGACCCCTTCAAAAGGAACTAATTCTAGAAGGACAACAGCTTTAGGGGAAAAGAGAATATTCTCATGAGGAGGCCATTCACATGCCAGTCCGGGGACACCCTCCTGAAGGACAGCAGAGCAGCCAGACACCCTGACCCCAAGCCTTGTGTAGGTACTGTGTCTTCCAATTCTGGTGCTGCTTTCATTGAGTGGTCAGAAAAGAGCATCCCTACACCATCATTTCTTCTTCCAACCAGTTAAAAGACAAATTCTGAGCAGCTCACCTGTTTGCACACATGAGCTCTATGAAGTGACACAGTCTGACCCGCAGCTCTGGCTGCTTCCTCACTCAGCATGAAGACCTTTTTAATCACCCTTCAAAAGCATCTTTCTCATAGTGAGAACTTGTGCACTTAATTTTGGGGTTTTTGTTCCTGCTGCAGGTATATTTTTATTTAACTTGAAATTCCTTTACTTTTTTATATTGAATTCCAGCTATACAACAGACCTACAAAGCCCAGAGAAAGCGGAACTAATTCATGCCTATGTTCCTTAAGGACAGCAAACGCTTTCTTACTCCATTTAATATGATACTGTGCATGCAGGAGCAGCCAGGCAAAGATATTAATATTATCACTCTGTTCCAGTAATTAATAGCAACTTCCCTCACAGCTCTGATAAAGTGGGAAATATATTTAATTTCTTTTCCTTTCCTGCTCATGAAATACTAATGGAATGGGAATAGGTACTGGACTCTTGCAGTGACCTTGTATTTGGACTGCAACTCCTTCAGACTGACCCAGAGACAGCATGGAGACATTATGAGTTTCCAGCAGTAAGTGGGATGGGACACCCACTAAAAATTTAGAGACCATGCAGCTCAATGAGGCATTTCATTTCTATCACAACACATTATTAATGCCAATTATGGCATGAAAGATCCTAATGTGAAATTCTTCAGAGAGCAGGCAAAAAGCACTGATAAGTTCTGGAAATAAGGTTTGTCTTAGTTACCAGTTTCCACACCCAAGCACACACTCATCTGTTGGAATCTTTGCAACCTGCTTCTTTCTCTATCACTTTCAGAGGTGTTAAAATGGAAAACTAGGCATAGCCTTCTCTCTCCAGAAGAACAAACAGCTAATTAAGACTCAACATTACTACTGTAGACATATTTTCATTTGTAATTTGTTTAACATTTCCTCTTGTCCTCTTACCCTTGTATGGAAGAATGACACACACATCCATGTGGAGCTTGGAGAGGGCTGTGGAACAAGCATGATGGAACAATGGTCATGCTGAGACACTGCTGGCTGCAGAGATACTAATGCAGTTCATAAAGCACAAAGAGAGTGTGTATGGAGAGCAAGGTTTACCTATGACAGCAAAAGGCATAAACCTCTCTTTAGATGCTGGCAGAGTTTGTGGAAGGAAATACTCTTGTCAAGTGCTAGACCTGCACATCCCCAGAAGACAGGACATGAAATTCTGGAGTACCTTAAGAAAATTGTCACTAGTCCAATGCACATGAAAATCACATAATAAAGAAACAAAGCTCAGTAGTACACATTCAATAGTAAAATCAAGTTAAAAAAGTAGAATTTTGTTTTATGTTTCCAGTGGTCTATTACTAAACAGCATTATATGAAATGATGAGCTTAAGATCTAAGTTCTCCCAGGAGTGTATTTTTCCACTTTGTTCAGTGTGTTTGTTTGTTTTTCAGCACATAGATGCTGATCACCAGCATGAAACTTAAAGGATGAACAAAAATAAAAAAAAAAAGGATTTTAAAATGAAAAGCAAAATAAAATTTTAAGAAACAAATTAGGATATTACCAAAGAACATTATGAGTAAAACCACATTTGACTGGCATGTCTTCTCCTGGTGTTTATTTTGTTTGTGATTTCTGCTGTATGGGAGCCATTATGAGCAAATTAATCACATCAGATTTCTAAGAGGATAAAGGGTCCTCTTCCAATAAAAGCAAAAAGAAGTTCTCATTAAAAAGCAAAACAAGACAATAGGGTTTGACCTTCTCACTATATAACTATATTGTCATCCCATGGAACAGACCCAGGGGCAGAGGCACTGGGTCTGAACTACACCGAGCAAATCCAGGTTACTGGAAGAGATCTTACTTCAATACTTTGGTATCATAAGGAGTATGAGATCGAAAAGCTGCTGAAAATCTTTTAAATGGCAAGTAAGATTTGAATAAAAGTAATTCTTGTAATTTCGATTATACCAGCATTTATGTTACGAGTGTAACCAGACAAGAAGAACTTGCACAAGACAAATAAGAAACTCTGCTGGAATGAATGGGAGGTTTTTCCCAACAGAAAAAAAAATGAAGAATATCAGATATGTATTACTGATATCAGGTTCATGTGCAAAATCACAAGAAGTATTTGAAATATGATTTTTTTGTACATGGCAAAGCTTTTGCTTAAGAGCTCCCAACAAAATGACAGCAGGCAGCAAATTAAATGCTAACCATGTATTAACGTAACTTACTCCAACGTCAGCTGCCACATTCATCCTCGGCTGGAAGACATCTACTTTCCTCACTTGTACCTTCCTCTCTTCAGCCATAGCCACAGGGATTGTTACAATCCATATTCACATATGTCTTTCAGCACAAAGACAGGATTCTGAAGTATTATGAAAGGTTGGTTTATGTGCATGTTAATGTATGCCTATGAATTATGTAAGTGCAAAGAGAGCCAAAAAATATATCACAGAATATCTACCTACCTCTATTGACATTCTATCTAACACTGTGGCATCACAGGAGAAAGGGGACAGGCACAATTCACACATTTTAGGTTTTGACTGCTATTAAGTAGCTTCACCTCTTTTTGCTTCTATGTGTCTGTTGGAAAAAGAGGTCTGTCCACCACTACAGGGGGATTTCAAACCTAGATTAATTAATTATCAGATCCGTAAGAGGAAAACCTCAAGAAAAAAAGCTCCTTTTGAAATTTGGGATAGCAGTATTTGCTCTTTACAGTTAAGAATCTTGGTTTATTTTTCTCCAGTGTTGCTGTGATTCCATCATTCATTTCCTTTATCAACAAACACCTTCCCTGTGTGTTTCTTGGAAGCTATAAATGAAGCATATTCAATTTTTAATCTCACATGGTTTCAGTAACAGATGCAGGAATGTATCTGTCTTTGGATAAGTTGATAATCCTCCACAAAATCTGAGTACGTTAGGACTCTGCCCATCTACCTTCACTAATCCTAAACTTCACAGTTTAGAATCACAGGTAGAACATAGCAAAGGTTTCTTTTTGCCTTTCTCTATATAGATAGAAAATCTGATGAAAAACTTTATAGCCACTACACAAAATATTTTTACTTTTTTCACTCACAAGAGAAAATTGGGAATTACATACACAAACTGTATTTTCACACTGTTTTTTTCTTGTATGCATATTTCAGCAATTACAAGTTACAGGTGTCATATACCCAGGCATGGAAAAAAATGTGATATTTGACATTTGTTTTTGGTTTGTGGGTTTTGCCCTTTCAATTAAAATAGTTCTCTAAAGATGTCTCTACTAGCTATGCCTTTTGGAGTCATAGAAGCAGACTTCCTGAATAACTGGGAAAGATTTTGTATGACTAATTGGATAAATTTGGATTTCCCCTATATAGTCTCCTCATTTCTGGAGCTGAAAACCATCAGTTGTGTTTTGACAGAGTCTTATGGTCAATGAAGAATCTCCTGAGCACAGTGCTGCAGTATGCAATGCTTAAACACCAGATTTTATACATGGTAGCTTCCTGACAAGAACAAAATATACTAATGATATTTTAAGCATAAGAAAATTAATCATTGAGAGAATTAATTTTAGAAATCAGTAATTTTTATGTAGGCTTAAATAATGATTGAGATAACAGACTGCAAAAAACTGAAATGCAAACTTTAAACACCAAAATCCAGAAAATTCATAAAACAGCCTTAGAATGGTGATATCAAAAACTATCCTATTTATATGTCCTTGAGCTGTAAATACAGATAAGTTCTTTTAAGTCTGACATGTGAAAGCTTAACACATGAGAGCTCAAACTGAAGAAAACAAGCCTACATAGAGATTCCTGTCAGAAACCATTAACTTCACCTGCCAAAAAAAGCCACTGTTGCTGCTGAAACAATCCCCAGGAATACAGCTCACCATTTATAAAGAAGGCTGCACACTTAGCACAGAATTTCTCTGTTAGGACTCTCAGCAGTGCTGAGGGACACAGAAATGCCTATAGATAAGTTTTCCCTTTTTACTGCTGCATTACACAAAGTGGGTGGAACATACCCATGTAAGCAGGACTGTTAGAGCTGCTCTGTGACCAAAATTGCCTTTAGTATTAAATTAACTGCACATGTTGAACTTCAAGGGACTGATGGGGAAGAATATAATTCCTGGAATTAAACATCTCATTATGTATTTGTACATCAAAACCTGCCTAATAAAAGGAAAGATATTTCAACCTGTAATCGAAACAAACTTCGCACCACTCTACAGGATAACGTGTTAAGACATAAATAAAATATGTAAGCTACTTTCAACATCCCTAGATATTCTATATGACCAAAGTTTAGTATGGTTTGGGGTTTTTAAAAAATTGTATCAATCATCTCAGAAAGGTGCTTAATCTAGCAAGACAAAGAAAGGAAATACTCCAAACCTCTGCATCAATCTTTTCTCCCAGAGTACTCGCAGTAGACTGGAAGATGGATAAAGACACAAGCGTTCACAAAAATGTGTGGGAAGCATTCCTGGCACCATAACCAGGAAAATACATACATCTACAGATAGATGGATGGATGGATGGATGGATGGATGGATGGATGGATAGATAGATAGATAGATAGATAGATAGATAGATAGATAGACAGATAGATGAATCTGGCTGATGTAACCAGAAAGAAATTCTGTAGTTCTCGGCTCCTTGCAATCGAAATGATCTATACAAAACAAGCAGTCTACAAAACATTAGATTGGCCTAAAAATTAATCACACCCAGCAGGAAGATTTTGATCCATTCAGATTATTTACTAAAATGCCTGTAGGGGGTAGATATAATCTTTCCTTAGAAATGAATTAAAGATACAATTCCAAGTGTCATGCTTTGAACACATAATCAATACTCCCATTACTAAAATTTCCACTGTGAACTTCCTTAAAATGGTATCAGCCAGAGTAATTTTGAAATCTGAAAAAAGAGCTGACAAGAGGAAAGCCTATGGTTATACAAGGCAAAGGCACACAGTTAACCTCTATGTATGTAACTAACTCCATTGCAGCCTGCACACATTTTCCAGCCACTTCTTGGGAATTATATGCCATGGGAGTACACTGAACCTCCAACAGACATAGCAAGGTGCGTCACCTGCAGGTGAGACCACTTTATTTCGTGGACATAATGTTCTACAAAAAAAGATGCCAACAAGGAGTCTTCAGAGATGTTTAAGCTACTACTTTCACAACATCAATGCACAACAAATTTCATTAACAAACTGTCAACATGCAACCCATCACTTTAAAATAATGCTTTGTTTTGAAATTCAACTATTCTTGCCTTTTTTCATGAGGCATGTATCCAAAAGGTGCTAGAGAAGCCAAATAAGTAAAATTATAATGATGACCTCATAGCTGATCTTGATTATAATTTCAATTAGTATTGCAATTCAGGACTTATCGTAAATTAGGGCTAGAAATTTAAGCTGCTTGAAAAATACAAAAGTTACAAACCAACAGATTTTCTGCTTCTTACAGAGACAGCACTGCACTGTATAAGAACTTCTCATTTCCTAGCAATCCTTCCATACATTTTAAAAACCTGTGCACTGTTTCATCCTATACACCAAGGGTCTTTCTTGACATCAAAGCTTAAAAACTCAGGGACTTAACTGCATAAAAAGAATTCTTCAATTCTATTCTACTCCCGTGATGACTAAACTGAGAAACTTGGTGCAAACTGGAAATTAAAAAAGAAAGAAGAAAAAAGATGCCCAACACTGGGTTTATGAATAAGGTTTTCCTCCAACTGTTTACGGCTATGCTCTCTTTCATCTTTGTTCTAAATGCTAGTCCTTAATGGAGCAGCAAAAAAATCTAAAAAATGTAAATATAACTGTAAGAGCAAAACCATCTTAAAATTATAATTAAGACAGTTGGTTAATGACAACTGCCAATTTATCTCTAAAGAAGACAAACCTGAAGATTGCACAGGAGATGCACATGAGACGGACGTGGTCTATGTGCTGTCGGTTCTCAGAAGTCATTGCCACAACAAGGTTTTAAATTATGGGAATTAAAAAAACTGAACTCAGATGGTGAGGAAGGAGAAGACTGAAGATGGCTAAAACTTGGATATTAGTTTTTAAGTCAACAATAGAATTATCACAACTTGTAAATGAGATTAAGAAAGCTGCCAGAACACTTTTGCTGCAGCAGAACTAGCTCATGATAAATCTATGAAACTATTATAATAAAAGTATCTAAATCATGGGCAAATTAAATTTGTGGCTTGCATAAATCACACATTGCTACATATCAGAGTTTTATGCTTTCCACGGTATGAAAAATTACGAGATTTCACATAAAACACTGAAACAAGGAACAGTTCTTCTGGCCAACATTCCAAGTTCTCCAAAAGGGGGTCTAAAGATCTCTTAAAACTGATTGCACACAAGTATGAACCCTAACTATCAGTATATAATCAACTTCATGAATTTTACTCTATCATTCATCTTAAATTCTCTCACACTTAATGCAATCAATAAGAAAAGTTTCTCCAGAAAGATGCAATACCTGCAAACAGCCTCTCTTAGCATGAAATTAAAGTCGGGCTCCAGTGGGTAGGCGCTGCTGGGCACACTCCTCTTGCGCACGTTCCGGAACATTGCTGGTTCCTTTTTCTGACTGGGACAAGTGACTTCACACAAAAGGCTACTCAGGAACTGAGCTGCTTTTTAAAAAGCATTTACATGGCCCCACACAGAGCAGAGACTCTTCTGCATGAAGCGTTCATTACTCATGCATTTCAAATCTGTTGCATGAGCACACGGGACATCAGAACCACTCATTCTGTCTGGTGCTCTGTTCCAAAGTCTGCAGAACTCCTGTTCCCACTTGCTGCTGGGGAAATCAGGCTTCTTTTCTTCACCACATGTTAGCCAGTGTCTGACCTACATCAGGAAGAAGAATGAATCTTCCACTAATCCACATCCTAATAGCCAGACTTTCTTAAACCCCAAACAGGAAAGCAAGGCGTATGACGAGAAGCGTTATTCCTGACCCCACCTTTCATTAACATTCTTATCCTTCAACTTATTTTTCATATCCTTTTTTTCTCTTTGCAAAAAATATATCAGAGAAAATTAATGACATTTATAATAATCTACCGTGTTCAGAAATTACAAAGATATGATCTGCCATTACTCTGTCAGGAAGCGAGGTATCTCTGTCGTAGTATTTAATACAATAAACCTTTTAAATCAGCTTTAACAGGACTCAATAAGAACATGCTTGCAGTGAGTAATATTCTGTACTGGACTGCAAGTTATTTATCGAAATTGCATCATCTATGTCACACTGAATTTTGAAACCCAAAATTGTACAGTGGATTGAATTTTTTTTTTCTTTTTTCTTTTTTTTTTTTTTTTTTTGCCTTTCCAAAGGTTCTTAATCTGATCTGGGAGCCTGCAGACTTATACCAGGTAAGCAGAGCTTTCATCTTCTCAGCTAGTGAGAAGACTGGTGCTGTCTGAAAACTTCACTACACTGGACAGGCATCTTTGGAAATGTGTGTCAGGTATATTTCAATTCTGGGTTTTTAGAAAATGCATTTGTAAAAGGTCTTGTGTAATAAGTAGCATACTGATGGTTAGACCATGGAGCTTGGAAATTCAGATAGGAAAGCATTTTCCTGACATCCAACACTGCTCTCTCCCATTTACCCCATTTTTCCTGTTGAATTTTAATCTTTTTTAGCATTTTTTAATATTAATTCAATGCTACTTAATAGGCTTGATCAACTGCTACTTCCCTTTGTTTTTCAGGCAAGCATTCAATGCCTGATGAAGAGCTCAGTCCTATTGCACACTTTATGCAGTTCATCAGAGTCAAGATTGGTGTCTTTTGTCTCAGTTGTGACATCACTTTACTGAAAAAACAAAGATTTATTTTGCAAAACTGTGAATTCTGCAGATGAGAAGTCTCATGTATAAAAATTTACATATACATATGACAAACAAATTTGCTTTTTCTTTACTAGCTGTTTCTTTGGCTGCCTCCACAGGATACATGAAGACAGGGACTGAAATGCCCATCTCAGAAATTGGGTTATTTGACTCTCAACTACCGAGAGCAGCTGCTGGTGAGGCCCAGAGACACCTCCTGTATCACAAATCCATGCAAGGGAGGCCCATGGTGAGCACTGTAACAAAATCAAGACTTTTCCCTCTCAACCCAGCACTCCGCTCATTAAAAAATGTGGCAAAATGAAGCCTTCTGCTCTGCCACCCCTCCTCAAAAATAAACACACAGGTATTTATCAGATGGCCCATTTATGAGATTATTTTCTTAAAGGAGAGGAGCTGTTTCTACCCATATCCTACTGGGGAATTTATTTTTGTTGCAAAACTCCTGGGGAAGCACTTCTGTCCCTGTCCCTGTTCTGAACACTTCAAATCCAAAATAATCCTCATAAACCCAAAAATCCTGTAATAAATGTTCAGCCTTGCTTTGTTTTCAAATGTGCTTTTTAAAAATATCATTTAAAATTCTTGACAAGAAGCATTCCAGTATTTCCTTCCTCACTAAGCACGAGTTACCTGAATTTACCATTCTTGATTCTGGAAAGGGAGACAAGACATACAAGGAGTCATCACTTTTCCTGCTCAGTTGCCTCAGCACTGCCTGCTGTGGATCTTTTTTAATGGCAGTTAGTTGGCTGGGTCAGAGCAAAGGCACACACTTTCTGTGCTGTAATCACTGTCTCTGCCCACAGATCCCATTTCATATCATAACTGCACAATTTTAATTAGTCACACCAGATTCAGGTGGACTGTGCTCTTTTGTTACTCACTCATCACTAGGAGCACAACACCAAAGCACATGCTGCATTATTCCAGAGGTCCACAAGGCAGATTTTATATAAGCATTCTTGTACAACTATTTTGAAAGATATCAGGTCTGATGATCAGCCACTGAGTATGGGGTTAGAAATAATGGGGTCAGTAGCCACTTGAAACATTTTTATGGCTTCCATTAAATGCAATCTGTCTGTGAAAGACTCAACATCTGTTTAGAGTTCATTTGTGTCTTTTCATTCGTACATTTTTTTTTCACCTGGAAGATGGACCAGATTCTCAGTTACCAAGGTTTTCTTTCAGTGTTTAAGTACTTCCCATCCTATTCCTTAATTCCATATATAACTTCACAGCAGTATTAGTTAGTGAATTGTTCTGAATTTGTCTGTTTGTTTAGCTGTGAAACGTCACTATTTTCATTTAGAAGACAACAGAGGAAACAAATCCCAAGAGATTTTGAATCATTTTCATAATCTTCTTTTAAAGCCAACTGATTTAGGAACAGAAAAATAAAGGGTGAAACATGTTTGCACAAATATTTCTTCAGGTCAGAAACAGAAAATTTCAAATTAGGCATACTCTGAATTATTAGACCATATTTTTTTATTACACTTGTATCAGCTTCTATAACATGAGACACAACCAATCTTTACAAATCTCTGTTTGGACCAGGAGGGCAATGAAGCTATTACTACCATTTATTAAATTAACACATTTTTCAAATGCAGATTTTAAATTTCAGAAAGTGAGATTATTTCTCCTTGAAAGCCCTGCTTATCTTCCCAACATACTTTGCTGATTGTCATTTCTGCAGGATATGCATCCTCTTCATCCAAAGCAGTGCTACAGCTCAAATAACCCGTGAGCTCCCTGCACAGCAGTCCAGGGAATATTCCTTGGGGGAACAGGGAATGGAGGATACACTGATGCTGACACCAGTTCTGCTGCTGTGTTACCCACTGAGCACTTACACACCAGCCACCACCCTAATCCGGATTTACCCCAAAATATTTTGGTGGGAGAAGGAGTGTTGTTTTTTCTTCGTAATTTATCTCTGCAGCTTCACAGGCTATTAGCTAACTGTAAAACCTGCACTTGTCTTGGAAATCATAACAAAGCAGATAAATCAAGTAAACTCTCAGAGTACCTAAAATGTACTCTTGTGTATTATTTACATTGCTGTTACTGGTATGTACACCCAACAAACAACAGCAGATGCATTCAGAGCTTTAACTGAAAAGTTTGAATACAAAACATTAAGAAATAAAATATTATGCTCATATTCTTTTAAAATTTAATTCTAATGCATTTATGAAATCAAGAACAATATAATTTACCAGCAATATTTTGGGTTTGTCTGTGTAGCAGAAATACTCAGAACTAGCACAAGAATTGGCTGTCACTCTTTAAGCATTAAATTAATCTCAATACTGCAGACATAAATTTCTGTTAGAATTACACAAGAATAAACAGAGACTAAACAAGATGCTTAAATAAAAGATATTCTTATCTATTATATTTATGGGATAAAAAAAAGCACTGGCCCACTTCAACTTAAGCATCAGAATAAAATCACATCCTCAAAGGAATTAGTTAAACAGTCCTAATCCTTCATCTTCTAAATCCAGCACTAACTCTCAGACTTTTTACTGTTTAATCTGAATAGTGAAGAGGACCATCATCTAGTTCTCTGAACAACACGATTATTAACCTTTCAAAATGAGAATCAAGGCACAAACTAAAGATTCAAGATGAATCTTCCAAGATTCCAACACCACATCAGTATATTTACCTAGAAATGTGACTAATCACACAAGCCTTGACAAACTGCAGAAAATCAGCAAATATCCCTCTGTTCTGAATGCAAGAATTAGGAAAAAATGGCCATTCAGAAACTCTGCTGGGTGTTAGTCAGTATATTTGTAAAAAGAAACTTATATAAGAGCAACAACTGAGCAGTATTTATGTGTGCTACAAAGAGGAGAAGCTCAGTAAGCACAGGTGTGCAACAGGAACAGCTGCACACATAAATATTCCACAGTGGGATGGTGAGATCCTGGAAGGAGTATTGCTCCTGACAAGGTGGGGCATGAAGCTTCTTCACCTAATTTTAGGTGCAAAAATTTATGGGCAACAAATACCAACCAAATAAGTAGAGCAAGCCAAAAAAAAAGAGAAGGTGAACTAAATTACCTGGTTATAATACGAATTACAATTCTCCACCACAGGCATGCTGGTTTGTATTTATAACTAGATTAATATCCATATTAAAATGCCAGATTACTGCAAACAGAGACTGTATCTTTTAGATTTAAAACATAATTAACTACTCAATAACCTTCATAAATCAGAGGGGAGGGTTTTGAAGAAATAATAATAAAGCAGTGAGTTTTTCTCATTGCACAGTATTTCATTTCATTAGGACTTCATCAATGCCAATGCTGCTCCATAGTATGTGCCAACCTAATGATAAAAGGTTATTTCAAACTTTCATATGCTCCAGATGGCAATGATTCAGAAAGAATCTCAGTCTTTATTTCAGCAGGATTAGGAAACCTCTTAGGACAACCTCAATTGACATTTCTCATCCTGCCAGCACTACAATGGATCCTGGTGCCTGTGTTTCACATTGCAGTTGCCAGTATAATTGTACTATTACACACTGGTTGAGAATACACATATAGCACTGCCATAAACACTAAACATGTCACAAAATATGCAGCACAGGGCTCACACTGAAACACAGGCAAGTCTGGAACAGGAAAATATCATTCATTATTTTGCAATGGTACAGATTTCAGCTGAATGAAACCCAGAATATTTTGAATATTTTCACAAGGATGCTCACTAAAGTAGAAAACTAGTGACACCAGTGACCCATTGTTCCCCCACTACACACTAAAATTGTCAACAAATATTTTAGAAACAAATCCAAATGGCCTGTTCAAAACTCAATGTTTTTTAACATTCTACAGTAAATTCACACCAATCTAAGAGACCCTCCCACTATACACTACTGTATAAGCTTAGACAAAAGAAGCTCATTTCTCAGTGAAGGGCTGAGACTATGAAGAACAGAATTTGAGACACATTTGCCTTTAAAGAAGACACTGACAGCTGGATTGTTTTGTGGCTTTACTCTGCACAGTTTGAGAATAAAAGCGTAGCAGCAGCAATTTGCAGCACTTGAGAAGATGAAGAAATGCTTTGTCCTCAACAGAATTTATAATCTGAGATACCCTTGCACTCAACAAGCCAATGGGAGGAACTGCCACTGTAGATCACTTTTAACACAAACTCACTTTGATGTGCTGTAATTATGACTATAATTAAATCAGTCAAGTCCCTGGCTTTTTAATCTACTGATTACCTTGCTCTGCCTTACCTGCCTTTCAGAAAGAAGCAGCGTTGGTCAGAATTTTCTGTTTTGTTACTGATCTTTCCTGTAAAAAGCAGTATACACCAGGGCATAGTTACTTGCCTGTAATCCATACATGAACTATAAAGGATCAGCCTTCTCATTGTTAGTAGATACAAACTGGAAGGAATCTTCCAGATGGAGACAAACAGTGCACAGCAATAAAAGCACAATCAACTCAGTGCCTATGAAAAGGCTTTAGGATGAAGGATGGAACCTACAGCTAAAGACAGAAAAATGTTTTCTTCTGATCAGGTGAGGCAGTGTCTCAACCCATGCCACATTTATTCAATTAATAGACTGCAGCTTGCAAACCCTGATAAGGGTACTACAAATTAATAATCTAATCTATATTCCTAGAGAATGAAAACTCAGTTCAAAACACACATTTGGCTTGGATTACCAGTTCTGGCATGATGTACATCTTTCTCTGCTATGTACTGGCACAGAAAAATGGACAATTAGAACTCATAAATATTGAAGAACAAAAACACTTGTAGAAAAAGGTATGTCAAGTTCTAAAATGCAGCACAAGCTCCTGTGCCAAAACAAGACTACGGAAATCCCTGTTCCTTGCAGTATTAAGCCTCATAATCTCACATCTCCTCCTGTCCACTTTTCTCATGACAAATGCAGCTCTTCCCTGGCATGACACTTCTTCCTTCCTATCTGGAGTGGTGGTGAAAACCAAGAAGAGTAAAATCCCTTATCTTCCTAGAAAGCAATTGAATTGGGATTCAGTTATCACGGAACAGAATGATGCAAAAGTAGAATCTTCTCCAAGGTAAAATGTAAATTAAGAGTATGTAACAACGTCCTAAAAGACTAAAAGTGTTCTCTACAATATGACTTGCTCTGAACTGGATTTGTCATTTCTCTGCATCCTTTTGCAGCATATCCTTAATTATCTGGTTGTCACAAGAAGAGCTCATTGTTTGATGCAATACAATATTCTACTGACATCCTTTGGACAATGTTTTCAGGATAACCTATCTGTAGTTATTACACTGCATGCTTAGAAGATGGATGTTTTCTGAAATGCATATTTAATTAATGCTATTTAACACACAGTTTGACTGAAGGGTCGTAGTCTCCAGTTGGTAAAATTTGAGATTACGGGGTGGGCACTATACACAGAATTAAAACCACATTAAACTGAAATAATCATTCACATCAATCTACATTTGCTTACAGTATTTGCAAACTGAAGCACACATTATGACCAAAGATAATCACATTAAGATTTTTGGCAATGCTCTACAATAGAAGCTATTTGAAATAGAAGACAGTAATTGTTACTAAATTGTGACAGAGTCCCTGTGGAGTTAGGAGTTATAACAATACTAGTCATGTAAGTTCAAGATGATTAATGATAATGCAAAAACTGTCAGGATTGTAGCATTTAACCCTTTACAGGCAAAGCCCATGGTAATTAGAGACCCCGTCCTGGCATAAGCCAGACATACCTGAGTACTATTGCTACATTCTTAGTGCAGTTACCTGGCACCTTTCAGGAGCTGGTGGGGATCTGGCCCACCAATTTTCCTTATTTGTTTGAATAGTTTTAATCATGTCAGATGACTTAAAACTGTTCCATTTGTCCTTCAGTGTTTGATTCTTAAGAAGGGAAATGCCTGCTCCCTTCCAAGAGACATTCCCTCTGCTAAGTCTAGATCTAAACCTGGGGAGAATCAGAAGAAAAACCTCACAGCTGTCCTTGCTGATACTGATGGACTAAACCCAAGCATCTTTTCTTTTTTATATCCCTTTTTTTTTTTTCCTCTACATGACATATGCCAAGAAAATGAACAAGCAACATGCATGCAGCTGAAACAAGTTCCTTACACCTTCAGGAGATAAATCCCTGAGGAAAGACTTGTAGAGTAACTATGAAAATGTAGTATCAGAGTAATGCATGAATAATTAGAACTACATCTATAAGCTAACACAAGGAAAACAAATTCCATCCTATTCTCTTAATGTTTATCATATACCCCGAGAAGCAAAAGCTTGCATCTAGTATAATGGATTTTCAGCTTTAACTATATTCACTGCAGCCTTTAATAATCATATTTGAAATGTATGCATAGAGGAAAACAGACACCCAAAATATTTTGGTAAAATAATAAGATTGAAGCTAAAATTTTAAGTTGCCCTGTCCAATTTTGAGCACTGAAAAAACAAATGAACTGCTACACAGCCTGTTACATTAGAACAATACCATGGAATAATTACAAGTTCTAAGATAAAATTAAAATTACCATAATAATTCTCCTGCGAAACAATCTAATCTATGCAGACTACGAATTGCTACTAGGTTGAAAAAATGCATTACCACCTCAAGTCAGGCAGATAAATAATTCTATTTTCATTACTTAGTGGAGATACTTAAAAGGTTATGCAGAGCAGGATGAAAAACTGATTATATTTGCAAATTATGAATTGGTCACATCCAAGGACCAGCTCTTTACTCATACACCAGCATTAGAAAGCCAGCTATGCAAACTGTAAGTAAAAATATGATTCCATAAAAGTTTCTTTCTGAGGAGAGCAGAAATCCCAATCTATAGAGCCCATCTTTGGGTACAACAGGTGGTATATAGAAAGGGATATCTTTGTGCCTGTTTTCTTGTACTGTTCCTTGTACCACTTCCTTTAGAATTTGTGGAAGAGTTTTCTCCTCCCTGCCTCATATACATATGAAAACCAGAAAACCTTGCTTTAAATCGAGAAAAAAAAAAGTATTTCTCTATTATTCTACTCAGAGAGACAACAGTCTCTCCTCTTTCCCACAAATCTGTATCTTTCTACTACTGAAGGTACTAAACTCCCCAAAAGTACTTGGAACATGCTTTTCCTTCTGCCCTTAATGAGAGGTGAATCACAGAATGGTTTAAGTCAGAATGGCTTGGTTGGAAAGGGCCTTAGAAATAATCTACTTCCAACTCCCCCACTATGGACAGGGATGTCACCCACTAGATCAGCCACAGAAGTCACACCAGAATCTTAAGAGGCAGGAGCACTTTTTAGGATCAGATTTTAACTGCTTGCAATTAAAATGGGAGTGTAAGCTCCCTGGTTTATTTTGATGTAAAACTGTAAAGGAAAAGCATAGACTCAGTCAACCAATGAACCTTTGAAGATTCCAATCATGTTCATAAAAGAGAAGTATAACTATGAAGATCATTTGACTTTATGTCAGCTTTGTAATCATATTATTCCCTCATGGTTTATATTGCTCTATGACTACCAACATCAATCTGAATGCACACCACTGCCCATTAATGATACATTTACAGTTTACAAGTTTTATAGTACAGAAAAATTACTAATACAAGCCACCTCAACCATTGAACAGGAAAACAACCACAAAAATTGTGATCATAAACTCACGTTTCTCTCTGATCCATTAGGAAAGAGAAACTGTCTATAATCTGCAAATTGCATATTGAGCCTGGGTTTTCAATCATTTTACAAAAGCAACCACAAGTCTGAGAGGATCAGTAAACTCAAATGGGATAAATCCATGTTGTTTGGGTAGCAATTAAAGCTAACCATTAAATCAGAGGACCAGTCTTATTTATACTGAGTTTAAATGTGTGTATCTTTCTGACTCTCTGTGGCAAATACTCACTTTGAAGAAATCAAAGTGTGGACATGTCATGTGGGACTTAACGGAGCACAGGAAGGGCCCCAGCTGACATGGCATGACAGGCACATGCAATGGAGGCTTGAAAACTGTCCCGTAATTTCCATATCAAGAAGGGGTCATTAATAAAAAGTGCCATTGTACAACACTATGGGGTAGGACAAGAAGTCAAAGAGAGATGGAATCATGGGGTTGGTGTAGAAAAACCTCTTCTGTAGCTCAAACCAGATTGATGCTTTTAAAAACTGCCTTTCATTTTACCAGAGTCATCCACGACAGAGCCTAAGGTAACACTTCTTTGCTGGCCTTTGTCTCACCTGTTCTTACCTAGTTTACCTCTTCTAATCAGTTTTAATTTAATCAACTTTAATCAACTGGAAAATAATTTCTATTTACACAGATCTCTTTGGATTACTGGGTTCAAAAAGGTAAATGACAACACTGTTTCAAAGGTGACTCTCCATAGTATTATTCCACTGCAAGGATTTAAGGCCTTTATCACCATACTGCCTGGGTATTTCCTCCATTTCTTTTCTAATATTCTTTGTTATACAGATATTATGAAATGTAGATCATTTTTTAAAAGACAAAGATATGCAAATAATCCGAATTAGGGAATTTTCCATGTTTGGGTTGAGAAAGACGGACCTGATTTTTACATGAATAAACTAGACTTTGAAGACTTCTATCCTAGTAAAACAAGAAGCAGAATATCATTTCATGTCTGAGAAATCAGTAAAAGGCAATAGATGCAGAAATAGGAGTATGATGCATCCTGTAAGCACATAGACAAATACAAACCAGACACAGGATTTCCTGACAACACAGATCACCATGCTTTTGCCTCTGGAAGATAAAATTACCTATTTCCCTGGTCCCCATGCAAGAAGCTTTCAGCAACTAAAGGCTGTCATGAAACACCACCACATGATTTACCAGTGCATTGGGTACTGAAATAGGGCTGGCTCTTAATGTAGTCTCAGTGCCTTCAGAGCCCACAGAAGATGGAGAACTGCAGGTACCTCCCTGTGCATCTGAATAATGCCTAGAGCAAAGCAACCCTTTGCTCCCTGAAAGTGCTACACAAGTCAATATACATCATGCAATACCATTTGCTATAGATTCTGGTCCTGGCACGACTTCCGTGTTTCAAGTCTACCCTGGTTCTTCAGTCACTCTCTTCAGTCACTCTGAGCTCATTGCTATTGTTCTTCCTCAACTTCAGTATGAAAATATTATTTCAACCTCATGGTTCCTAATGTGAGAATGAGATTTTTTTTTTCTGAAGAAAACAGAACCACCACACTCATTGAAGGTATTTCTCATCATCATGTATTTTCAAAACCATCATATTCATACACAGAACTAAAGAGTGGAAAAATTTTTGGGCTGGTATCAAAAATGATAAAATTTCCATTTCACTTTCTCTTGGTCAAACAACAGGAAAACATCATATTTAGTACAAAGTAGCCCAGAAACTGAGTGGGTCAAACTCCATAGAAACTTGGAGCAATCTCTTCTTTGGGCTTAGTTTCATGAGTTTAGTAAAGCCATTCCTTTGTACTCTGTCAGATGAAAAGTATTCACACAAAAGCTCCTTGATCTTACTTAGAATGTTCTTGACAGTACTGAGTAACTATTATAGATGAAATATGTACCTAAGTGTTGTAGATGCACATAAATAAAAGCACTAATGTACTCCCCAACAGTGTAAATCTAAAAGAAACTCCATTCTTTTACTCTGTCAATTCTAATCAAAAGGTAAGATCAATATCCTAAGCAGTAAGTCAGAGTCTGAGAAAAGCAGCATTCACTGCATGTCCTGAGCCTTGTAGAGTCCAGCAGCTTCCCCAGTTCTGACATCCACCCTGCTGCTCAGGGGAGGAGGTGGAAGAGTCAGGACTGAAGGAATGAAGTTGAGCCTGGGAAGAAGGGATGGGTGGGAATAAGTGTTATTAGTTTTGTCATTATTTTTTTGCTACCCTACACTATACCTAATTAGCAATAAATTAAATTAATCTTCACCAAGTCAAATCTTTACCCTTGATGGTAACTGGTAAGTGATCTCCTGTTCTTAATCCATGAGGGCTTTTTTGCTATTCTTTTCTCTCCCAGTCCTCCTGAAGACAGTGAGTGAGAGAGTGGCTGGGTGGGCACCTGGCAGCCAGTCAGGGTCAGCCTCCCCCATGTTTGACAGTGCTCATCTTGCAGTCAGCAGCAAGGCAGGAGCAGGTGAACAAGAGAGACACACCAGACATGGAGAACTTACTTGTGTGTGACTCTTATTCACCAGTTCTCCTTGTGACATTTCATACAGTATCAGCTTATAAAATCCAGAGGTATCTAAAAGCATAGGGCAGGATGACAAGGTCAGCCTTTGATACAGCCTCTATTTCTGGGCCAACCTGTCTGCCACCATAACCCTGCACAAAGGCCATGCAGGGAGAATGACAGGAGGTTACTGCAGAGCTACACCAAGAATTGCAGACAACTTCCTCTGTAACCTCCCTCTGAGAAAAGGAGTGAACTCCCACATAGCATCTTACTCACCCCTGCTATGACAGAAACAAAGGAATGGCATCAATAGCTGCCAAGAGAGCATTTTACTCTCCCCAGAAATTAGATTAAAAGGTTATTAATAGTTGACACCAGGCAAAGTGACCAAACACAGGCCTACTGAGATGATGGGTACTTCCCAGGCATGGCCTTAGTTGCATGTGGATAACCAGCCATGGCAGTAAGGCCACAGAGGTAAAAGCAGGTGTGACCTCTAGACTGAGCAGACCTTAGAAATTACAATGCGATGGCTCGACATCAACATGCTGATGAAATGCATAAAAATCTCCTTATCACAGCTGTGAGGAAAACAGTTATCATTCCCACTCACCTGTTGACAAGACAGAGTGGAGCCAGGGGAATTAACAATAATTGGAAAATACAAAAAGGATGTGCCTAAACCTACAGCCACAAAGTTCTTTTATATCAAGTGTTGTAGCAGTCATTTTTCCCTTGTCAGAAGCAACAGGCTTAACCCCATGGTCAATATTAATGTGAGGGGAATACACAGTCTAATGAGAATTGCACTCATCCCATTCACAGGACCCTGGCAGATCAAACAAGAGCCATTTCCTGCTTCTCCGGTAACATCTATTCTTAAAAGCCTGAGGCAATTTTCCAGTCACAGACATTGGTACCAATAAACAACACAACTTTAACTGAAATAGTTTTTGAAATTTACCCAAAAGGGATTTTAAGAGCTGATAATGGGATCTTCAATTACTGTTTCCAGATACACTTTATAATAGTGTTTATTGAACTTGTTTCATTCAGACCAAAATACTGAACAAAGTAAAGCTACCTCGTTTACTGCTTTAACATTTAATCACAGTTTAGAGTCACCTGAACTGTATGCATTCAACAGACAATGAGTTCTATTGCTTACTGATGTACAGCAGAGAAATGCAATCAATTTATATTGTGTCTATTAGTGTGCTTTTGAGAAGGATACTATAAATCACACCTACTGCTGTGGGCAGACTTGTTGCATTTCTGTTCCTACTGTTGTAGGAAAATGCTGAAAGTAGAAAAAGCACAGCTGAAACTAACAACAAGGAGGTAAACGAGACACTGTACAACAACAAAAATGGGAAAGCCAGACTGCATGGCACTGTCTTGGAAGAAACTGGGCTGGTTTCTTTTTATAGGGTACGTCTCAGTGCATTAGAGAACTGTGCAGCTATACAAGAAAAGAAAGAGCCTCATGGAATTTAACAGCTGCAGTGAAAGATCTCAGTGGGTTTAAGAAAGAAAGCATCAAGTATTTCAACTCAAGGTGAGATTATACTAAGGCAATGCAAAGGTAACAGAGTCCTAACTACAGTGTAAAAACCCAACTTTAGTATTAAATATATTTCCCGCAGGGTTTCTCCACACCTCAAACACATTTCATCTCCAATAAAATTAAAACACAAATTTAAAACTACACGGACACATGTTACAATTCTGGAAAAGAAACTTCAGCTTAAAAGCTCTTTCAGCAGGTATCACATATTTATCAAACTAACTACTGTGCCACTTTAAGGCTCTGGCAGATTTATGCAGGTGTTAAGAAAGAGAAATTCAATTTATTTCAGACTACTAGGCTGAAATATTTCTTACCTGGTAACAACAGAAACGCCATTCAATAAGAAAACCCCTCACCTTCTGAAGTTCTCCATCTCAAACCATATGCTTATATGACAGATTAAAGTTTCCTCACAATTTCAGTTAGGAATAGTGAGACCATTGCTCTCCTGATTACAAAGGTCAATTTACAGATTACCACCAACTTTTATATTTCATTCTTTACATCATGCAAAGAAAATAGTTTGAAATGTAAAGAAAGATATGTAGAAATGTCTAGGTAAATCCTCTCAGTTCAGGAATTACACATATATAAAAGATGTATGCTGTAGTATATATTCTTACATTGATCTGTCTATATCTGAAAGACAGAATGTTAGAGCCCAAAATATTATTCTCCAGTCATCTTCTTCACTTGGTTCTAACATTTCTTCCCATCACCATTTGCCATGTCCTGTTTAATTGTGTTCAAATTAAGAAAAAAGGTTCCAAATCCTTCAAACAATACAGAATCCCTAGGCAGCACAAGATTATCCAGCTTCCTGTTCCATTATTTGTTTAAGCAGGATAAGAAAAAATACACTCATTTAGGGAGAAAGTCTGTTTGTGTAAGCAAATATCCTAATATTCTACTAAAAAAATCAGCAAAAATAACCTCTAATATTCATCATAACAAACATAATGTTTTAAAATAAAACAAAATATTTAAGTGACACATTCTCTTCCTAGCATCTGGCCTACACTAAAATAAAACCACAGCCTGATGAGGCCAGCAGGAGTTTTCCTCACTGGAATAACAGGGCTAACCAAGTAGCCATTAATGAAAAATGATATTTAAGTTTGCCTTCAAACAGTTTAGCCAATGTGCAGACAGCCTTAAAAAGAGTGTAATGCTGATTTAGAGGGCCTTCACCTTTATCTAAATCAGAGGGGCAGACATAAAGAGACAAACAACTTTAATTCAAAGAACTTGCGTCCCTCTGGTTCTCGATAGACCTGAGCACGCTCGACTGCAAACAGCAGTGGAAGAAAAAGAATGGATTAATTTGAAGATAGTGGACTTCAGGGATCCTGACTAATAAAATAGTTTTTCTTTTCAGAAACATGGTAGAAATGAATCAGACTCCTGCAGTTCCACAGGAATAATGAAGAGCTCTCCTGAAAAGATCTGAATATGCATCAGTTACAATTTTATGAAGGTACTGGGAGCATCACTCTGGAGACTGGCTCCCCCTCATCCCTTCTTTTCTTAACCATGGCTCCATCACCTTCAAAGTTAATTTCACAGGTTTCTAGCTATTGCAGCAATAACACTATTCTAAAATCAGGACCTCAGGAAATTCTTCCTTAAACAAAGATTAATATAAAACAGAGCAAAATATTCTAACCAGGAATACTCATGGGGGTGGATTTATTTTGTGTATATTACTCCAGGAGTCTCATCAGAATAAGTAAAATTGAAAACAAGGATCAACAAAGAGGAACAGTAGAAAATGAAAAAAAAATATCCTTAGCATTTTTAATAGAGAATTTCAGAATTAACTGAACATTTTATGGTTTTTTAAATTCTTTTTTGAATTCTGCAGAGAATTAATGTGAATTTTTCCAAACACAAATAATAGAGGAGAACATATTTTATTATTTCTATCAGTGGTTTTTAGAGTGTTGCCTAGAAACCCAGATTTAAATCAGAAGAGCAGCGTGGCAAACACTGAGGAAATAAGAAAAAAAAAAACAAACAAAAAAATGGCCAAAGCAGAAAACCCTAAAAACCCTGAGAAACATAACCAATGAAAAATATAAACCTCCAGGTTTTTTTACCATATTAAACTGAACTTGAGCTTTTAACAATTCAGTGGTCTAAGGGAAGGAGTTAGTATTCAGTCTTGATGGAAAATATACATGAAATTCCATTGTCTCTTTTGATTTTTTGGACTGTTTTGTTTGTGTTCACATGACAAAAGCAATGAAAAATTTGTTTGATATACAAGACCTCATCGTGCATCATGAAAACAATAAATAACTCAAATCCTTGCTATTATCATATGAATGGTTTGTGTTAATCCCTGTTCTAAGATGGTTCTATTGTAAATGGAGCTCTGTTCTAGCCCAAAGCTCTGGACCAGGCAATGCAGGAAGAGATTTGAAGCAGGTCCAAGCAGGATGAGCTTGCCCAAAGCTGCCAAAAGGCTTCACTTTTTCTTCTTCTCTTTATTCAGATTGATCAAACCCATTCTTGTTTACAAGGCACAAACAGCCACATACTGGCTTATCAGTGGCATGCACTTCTTGAGAAGTGAAACCCTACACTTAGAAAATTATTGGGAATCCTAACAAATGCAAAATCCCTAGAAAAGAAAATTTTCATCATCCCAAAAAATGATGGCATAAGCCTTTTAAGTATTCCAACAAACATTTAGCCAAGCGCTTGTGGTGTTTACAGAATTTCAGAGAGGGAGCAGGTTTTGCCTTAGATTAGACCCATCCAAGTTATCAACAGGTCTGGACAATGTTTCTGCACCAAAGAGTGTTTCTCCCATATTTTGAATACAGTTTACTCACAGTACATACCTGGAAAACTGTTCCTGCAGCCCCCGCATCTGAGCTCTGCTCCGCTCCGACTCCAGGGTCACCTCCCGTAATCTTTTTTCACTCTCAAGTCTCAAATGTCTTTCTTCCTCCAGCTCATGTATCAGCTTCTCACGCTGAAATACCACAAAAATTTATTTGTTAATTTTACACATAAACCGTACTTTTAGGAAAACAATGAGATTTTATTTGGGAAAAATAATTTTAAAAAATCAAAATAATTAACCTATTAATCCAGTGCCATAATTTTTGTGCAGCAATGTTACAGAGGGAAGAATTTTTTCAGAACATCCCATCACACTGAGCTACCCTTCCTCAGCTTACTCATGGATGTCAGCATATTGAAAAACACCCATCCTCTCCTTCAAAATGCTTTTCCTTCACCTCCATTCAAAATAAATACAAAAATTATATTTGAGACCTGTGACCTGTCTTGCTAGAATGCAGACATGGGAAGTATGAAACAAATCAAGAGGTCAACTTGTCACCCATCCCTGAATGTTTCAACCTGACAAGGAGGAAAAGAACCTGAATCTGCAGCCACTGGTTTTCTTTTTTTGGCTGAGAGGAGGAGCCCTATCAGTAGAACAGAGTTTATTTGAATTTACTTTGTGAAATGCTGTCACAATGAATGTGCTTTAAAAACTGAGTGCAAATCAAACTAATATGAGAGCGATAAAGGTGTCATTAATATTACTAACAGCTCCCAAAGGCAAGTAAGATATGGGTTTTGCTAATTCTTAAAACAAAGGATCCAAAAAGCCAACCCACAACACACAGCACTACCTGGATTAATCTACATATTTCATGGCCTCACCCTTTTTTTTAAAAAAAAAAAAAAAAGAAAACATCACATAAAGGATACCTAAAGATTTTTAAATCCTATTTCAGTAGTGGCTAAGTATAATTTAAGAGGAGTAGAAATATTAACCTAAAGTGATTTAAAATGT
Organism: Cinclus cinclus; assembly: GCF_963662255.1. Taxonomy (NCBI): domain Eukaryota; kingdom Metazoa; phylum Chordata; class Aves; order Passeriformes; family Cinclidae; genus Cinclus; species Cinclus cinclus. The sequence continues at coordinate 22,383,851 of NC_085054.1, forward strand.
TATTGCAATTAAAAGAATGTATTTACAGCCTTTTCTATGTGACCCTGTTAAACAGAAATTAAATTAAATTTTATCATAGTGAATTTAAATGAGAAAAAAAATCAATAAAACCCCCAAAGATTTTACATGACACTACATTATTCTCTGTCAGTGATGGGGTTTCCATGTCTAGGAACAGGTTAGGTCATGGTAAAGCTACAGGGAGTTTCCCACCCATCTGCTTTGTGCCTGTGGTGCAGGGAGATTTGCAGCCTGTCAGACAGCCTGACATAGTTCCATATCTGACCTAAATTTTCATGACATACCTGCAAAAATGTATATAAAAATTATCCATACAGTTTCATTAGTAAATAACAAAGGTATCTTAGAGATAAGCCATTAAATGGGGGAGACAGGCTATTTGTACAAATCTCACAGCTATAAATCTTACTGGATAATAATTTACAATAGCAGTAACCAGGGGACCAAAAATATGAACATTGCCAAGTGGAAAACGGATCTTAAAGACAGTGATAAATAAGCAGATGCCACAAAGGGAGGCTGCAAAGGTTTAAATGAAATATCTATATGCTCATGAAAAAATAGGAGGAATTACTCAGAGAACGGAGGGGTTCTGTCTGGTTGGCCATATGTAATTCCAGGAAAATGGAAAACTGCACAACAAGAAACAAATTACTGGCAAATTTCTAGAACACTGTTCTAACTAAATTATCAAATCACTGTCCTTAGTGTTACACAGCCCTGTCCTACCAGGTGCTGAGCAATCCTGAGTTTCTGCCACAGGAGGATGGGCAGAGAGTTCAGCACCAGGCGGAAGACAGACAGCAACTGGCTCACAGAGGATAACTGAGGTTAATGATATGGGAAGAATATTCACAGCAGTCAGTATTGCTTCGGGTTAGATCCCATCAATGCCAACTTCAAAATGATCCTGCTCCAGGAACTCTTGCTGAATGCTTTCAGCATCTTCTCTTGTAGGGAAGTTTCACTGCTGCTAAAGGGGCATCTAGGACCTCCCACGCCAGTGGGCAACAAGGAAAATGACATAAGTATATATTTACCACCGGAGTGGCCAAGGCTGACCCAAGGCTGTGCCTGAGTTACCTGACACAGTAAAGCTTAACTACAACAATGGACTGTAAACCAGAGATTCAGCCATGCCTTCAAGGCTTATTCAGCGTCACAACAGCCACAATGATCTTATTCTGATACAGAAACTAATTCTGCATGTCTACTGTGGTGACCATGCTCTGGTCCTCAAATAAATCTTTCTACACTACGTACATAGCCAGATCTCCATGGGTAGGACAGACAAAAAGTGACACCCTAAAAGCAGATGAGTCTCCTGTTCTCCATCTTGCTGCCAAGGTGCTCTGCATGTTGCTCACAGCTCCACTGCCTGTCCTACAGAAGGACTGTGCTGAACCTACAGGCACAGCCATGCTCCAGCTCATCACCCACCCACACCTACTGGTAGAGAAGTGCACACACAGCACAGATTCACCCAAACTTCTACCTCCAGGTCAAAGAACTGTGCAGGCTGTTTCTAGGTTTCATTTACCTCTTGCTGATGGATTAAAGAATGCTGTTGCTGCCATTTACTTCTTCTATTCACATGGGGAAGGCTACATTACCATCTTGCACAAAAAGATCAGCACATCCACATGGGGACTGTTTTCTTAAGAAGAAAAAACGTAGGAATTACCTTAAGAAAAGTATTCTTGAAACCCCTAAATATTAGGAACTTCTAGAATGAGCTAAATGTCCAGTTCTAATTCAGCTACCTCACAGGCAAGAATTACAACACATTATCAGTTATATGAGCATGTACTGTTACTGCACAAAACTCCTGCTCCTTTCAGGTTTAGGGATGAACAACAAACCAGTTACAAGGCTACAAGACCAGAAACAGCAGCACTGACCTATGGCACTGAAATTCTGGCCCTCTTCCCAGCTACCTAAACCCTCCTGTATGAATGGGGCCAAGACTTGCCCACAGGACAGCTGCACAGCAACAACACCACCAGCCCTCACTGCCAGGATTCTTCACAAGAATTTATTGGCAACCTTGCAGCATTTCTGCCATTTCTTGCAGGCAGAAAGCAGATCTGCTTTCAGCCAGATCACAGACAATAAATACTGTGAAGTGGGGAGAAAAAGGTGTAAGAGACCACCCACACTTGGGAAGTTTTCAGTCTGCAGGAAACAAAACACCCAAGTATACTACACACAGAAAGTAGCTCCCAGCAGTAGTGACCTTATCCACCAGAAAAGAGAACTAGATTTTTATTCAAACCCAGAAAATCCATAATGAAGTGTCAGAAGAGAGAAGTGAGCCTAGCGTACAGAAAGGCCAGGATTAAATGGAGATTTTTTAGATTTTTTTTGTTTCCTGGAAGAAGAAAACATATCTCTGAACTTTACAGGAATTTTGTGCTGACATAATGTGCTTCATAAGCTTCTCTGTGCTAACCCCAGTTTATTCCTGTGCAAAAAAAAAATGTGTGAGAAGAAATAAACAGAACTAGTTAAAGGTTTTATAGTGAACATAAGCTTAATACAAAGTAATAGAATTAGCATGCTATGTGAAGAAAATGTTGAATAAAAAAAGTATCATGTAAAATGCTTCAGTTCATTTTAACACAAGAAAAATCATTGCCATATTCCAATCAAGTTATGTATTCCCACTTGCCAATTCCTCTTTAATTGCAGATTCTTCTCTCCACGAGCTCTGCTCAAACTATTTTTCCCTGCTTCCTCTCCTTGCCTTCTGCAGCACAGCTGTACCCTTCCCTTCTTAGAAGCATAACCTTTACTTGATTCTTGCTTCCCCTTTTCAGCCTCCCCAGAGAGCCTGACTTTCATCACATCACCCAGTCAAATTCCCGGTAACTTTCCAAACAGGCAAAAAATTCATGTGAACAAACTAGAGTGAAAGACAGTGTTATCAAACTCAACTGATACTTTTGTGTAAGTACTGGAATATTTTAACATGGAACAAAGTTTCAAGGGTTGCTCATTATGCTCCTGAGCCAGCGCCTGCACTTCAGCAAGCTCCTTTTTGTGTAGCTGTAGAAATGTTCGTGTCAAAATGTTTCATTCCTCACCCAGGCAGGGACATGTACCACACGTCAAGTCATCTCCTAAAAGTTAAGGAAGGAATCCAATCTGAGCTACTCACGATCAAAACAAAACACATAGAAACTATTTATAACTAGATTGGAAGTAACGCATGTGTTTGACAGAAAAATGTGATTTGTTCCTCAGCACTTGAAGAGACCAAGAGACACCATTTATTCTCAGAGTTACTGGTTAATAGCTGTGCTCTAGGTCTAAGAACTAACCCTGTGCAGCCATACAAGCGTCTCCCAAGAGGAGCTCAACCATTTGTGTCTCCCTTAATTACTTTGGGATGCGTCACTAAGGTCAGCACCCAGTCCTTTCAGGTTCTACCAAAGTGCAAATGCCTGGGAAGCACGAGCTGGCTGGGGCAGGTGGCAGCCTGGAAGGCAGACAGCAGCACATGGTGCTGCAGGGTGAGGGATGCACAACAGGTCCTTTGCTTCTGAGCAGCCTGGCACCAGCATACAGGGAAAGTGTGGCACAGCAAGGTTTGGCACGGAAGTGCTGATGTCTTACCTCTTTTTCATTCCTGGGCTACTTCATTGTTAACTTTAAATCTAGATGGGATGACACTAAGGCTTTCCAAGTCAGGGACATGGAGTTTTACCTCCTTTACCTGTTACTGCTGGCAAAATCATCAAATGTCTCATCAGGGTGGCAGGACCAACTTCATTAAAGTACTTCTCAGAGAAGTACTCGGTGATTTCTCCCCATGAGGGTCAAGCATTTTAGCAGCTCAAGCAGAATTCTCATTCCAAAACTCTCCATTTCCTTGTCTTTATCTTGGTGCATGAATTTTTTTGTAATTTTTTTCTCCCCCAGGTCCTGCTGAGGATGAGGATAAGGAGTAAAGCTGACACAAGGCTGAAGTCAGCCTATCACATCAGAGCATTTTCTTTTTTAACTTGCTAATTTATCTTTCTCATAAAAAAATCATACCATCATAATCAATAATTGTATCTATATGTTAAAGAAAAACATGGCTGTGTGTCAAGATGACAAACTAAAGATGACTGCAAGTGAAGAATTAGAAGCGTGGGGCACACACACACACCCCACACAGGCTGTTCAGGGCATTGCTATCCATCAGGGACAGCCCAACACTTATCAGGAACTGCTCCCTCCCCCTTCTGTTTAGCTTATCCTTGGGTCTCACAAAAAACAACACTTCAGAACAACAACATATAACCTGACTGATTGGCTCAAATATCAAATATATCCTAAGAGGGGCTCACATGCAATCTCATCTCATCATTGAGGTTATATTATGAGTAGGGGAAAGAGCTACTGATTAAGTAGAAATAACAATTCTCTAGTCTTGAACTTGTTCTTTGCTTCCCCTGTGCATAGCAAGAAAGGGTTTACTATGGCGCTGCTAATTATGCAAATATGGGACCAATATTTTGTCAAAAAAAAAGTCTACATGAGAATATTTAGCACAGGCTTAATGTTGCCCAAAATCAGGCTAATAACCTTCACATTAAATTTTTAACAACTACTTTAAAGCATTTGCTAAAGAGGGTCACAATTTCTGTGTAATTAATATTGATTTCAAACAGATACTTTGCAATGAATGATGGGAAGAAGAGATTAAAATATTTTTTGGTTTAGAGTTTGAAGTACCATTAAGTCATTGCTAACCCAAACTGAGTCTTTACGTATTTATTTTTAATGCATTTTCTAATGCTGTGCTTCCGATACCTTGCCATAAAAGTCATAATTTAACAGACTCATAGCCTGGTTTACAACACAACATCCCACAAGCCAGAGAGAATGTAGAGTAGACAACAACAGCTGAATGAAGCAAACAAATAGCAGCTACTAGAAGCACACTAAAATTAGTTTTTGTAGCAAGTCAATGCCCAATACTCTTATGAATAAATATGCACTCATTCAAAGTATTCAAGCCCACTATTTTATCACCACTGTACGCCCTTTTGAAAGACTGCTACAGGCAGGAGCCATAGAACAGCCTGGGACAAGACATGGAGAGGGATGACGAAGCACTTCCATTTCTCAATAATTAATTATGAAATATTAATTGAAATAGAAACTGGAATTTGCAACTTGGTCTCCCAATTGGTTTAACAAAGTAACTCATTCTTTCTAATGCAATGAATATTTAATTCTCCCAACAAAATGCCTGATGATCAAAAAGTATTTGTTCAAGTGCTGCAAAATATACCCGAGCCCCAGCTGCTCATGGCCCAAGCAGCTGGGGAAAGGGAAGTACAAATGTTCTCTGTGTTACAGGTATTTTGTGAGAGCCTGTGTCTGGGCCTTGCAAATCAAACAGATCAAGGAGCCCAAGGTGGTTTGCACTCATCTCTCTCACACAGATGGTGGGTGGAATCTCTTTGGTGAGATTTTCACCTCTCTCCAGAGGCAGGTGGACCTGCTTGTCCCCCTCCTGCAAAGCCCAATGCTCTCTCCCCAGACTCCTCAGGTGCAACCTGGTCCCAAATCCAGCACACAGGATATTACAGTCCTCTATCTGAACCTATTTCACTCACAAAAGACAGGAAAGAAATGTGATTAAAAACCAGAGAGCATATATCATTTTTTATTTCATCATGAATTGCACTGGGTACGGTATTTTTGTTCAAATTAAAATGAGTCAAACTTCAGTGTCCTTTGTTTGCTACTCATCGATCCCTGTTAAACCAAATGTTTCTCATTCTGTAATCAATACTTCTCTGCAAAAATAAACCCAGGCACTGACAAACAACTTTGCAGAACATTGCAGCATTCCTTGTAGTGGACTTAGTCAGCATGAACAAACATTCCCCCAAAGAATGGGGAGAAAAGAAGTGTACTTCTTATTGTGCTTATTACAATTTTTACAGGCTGCTTACAGCTGAATCATTTTAGTGAGAAAAGATTTATTAAACTAACCAGCTATTGAAAGCAGGGCTTTCCAACAGTGACAGTTAATATGCCTTTGTCCCTGGTACCTTTGCCAGCTACACTGGGAATACTGACAAATACACTGAAACACCCAAGCCTTCCCAGGGATGAAGTTACAGGTGTATTTAAAGCACAGTGAAGCACTGAAGTAAAAACAGCAATAACATAAACACTTGGAGGGTTCATGGAGGGGGAGGTAGCTTTGCTTCCATGTATTTTCAAAATAAGAAAGTTAATTGTGAGGTTGTGTGGCTGCTTTGCAATCAAAATGAATTTTTGCATTTCACCTTTCACCTGACTTGCATTACACAGGCTAAAGAAGATTGGTTTATACGAAGCCTCTACTTTTTTCCCCAATTATTTTATCATGCAACTATTTTCCTTAAACTTCTTCCTGCTACAGCTTTACAACAGTCAGATATAAATACTATAAAAAGCAGTATCCTAATTTTAGGATGGTATCTTCTAGCTTTTTCATACCAGTAAGAAAAAATGGTTCTCGAGAACAGCATTTTGCTCCCAAAATTACAGGCTGCCCAAAATGAACAGACGAAAAATCTGACACTAAATAATTTGGTTTAGAATTTTCTAAAAATGCCTTGAGGCCAGATAAAATTAAATAATTTGAAGCAAATCATTCATTTTCCACTATGAAATTTCTATGTGCTAGCACATCTGTGTTTTCAGCCTCATCCCAGACAAGCACATGTGTCCCATAACTTTCAGATGTAAACCCCAAGCTTTTCTTGCCTCTAAGATGAATAACAAAACAGAAAATGCTCTCTACTATTATTATTATTATTATCATTATTATCATTATTATTATTATTATTATTAATATTTTGGTGACAGTAATTTACACACTTCATATTGTTAGGTGATAATGCTGCTCCAGAGCCATTCAAGGAAATTAGAAACTGTTTCTTGGTATAGTTACTCCTTCTGAACAAAATAAGAAGCTAGCTTTCATTGTGCACTAGCTCAAAATTGCCACCATCTGGAAGGACAGCAACTTAATTTAGCATTATTTATACTGCATTGATATGGTTTTAATTGCATCTGTGCGACAGAATAACTGCTGTGCTGAAGCTCCTTTATCATTGCAAGCCTACAATTAATCTGAATTAGGCAGGCTATTACACCAGCAGTACTGTATATATAGTTGGAGTTGTGATAACATTTATTCTATAAAGGAAAAAAATTAAATAACTCATAAAACCTTTTGTCTTAGAGCTGGATAGTGAGCACCACTGTCTGCCCATCCCCTCCAGGAGATGTGGTGAACAGCCAGTGCTTCAAAAGGGAGCACTGATTGACCAGCAGCTCTTTATTTCTGTGAAATGCCCAAAACCAGGCCACAAAAAAAAATCAGAGTCACTTTGGGAAAAGAAATTAAATAGCAAAAAAATCCCCCTCATAGTCTTCCAGAAATGACCAGACTGCAGTGAACTCTGTGAATGTATCTCTCAGCTTTCAGCACCTGTCCTGGGGCCACAGCTGCAGACACAGCCCCTGACAGCAGCACATGCACAGCTGGAACACCTGCACCCCAGAAGCATCATTCCCTCAGCTTCCTAAAGCTCAGCTCTCAGTCAGATCTGCAAATTTGAATGTAGGCAAGTAACACAGACTTTAATAATCCTGGCTCCCTAATAAAACTGTTGCTATTTATTTGAAATTCACAATTAATAGCCCGGTTTTGAAGACTTGCTTCAGTTCTTAGCATAATTCATTTCTCCATTTTAAATGTTTCTTATAGTTGGACAGGTGTAGAGAGAACACTATTAGTGAACCTGAACATCCCACATAGTCAGGCCATGATTTCTTTTTAAATTAGTAATCTTTAATTGATTACACTTTTAACAATGAATTTTCAAATGTAATTGAGCTCCTAATAGCTTCTACAGACAGCAATTAAAGAAATCTCATTTCTCTAAATTAAACATAATTAAATGTTTTCCAAGTTCAAATAAAAACTTGCAAATTGTATTAAGATAGATATAATCCATATGAATACCTAGTATTCAAAAGTGTGAAGTAAAAAACTCTGTCAATAACAAAATTAGAAGCAGTGACACGGCTAAGTAATACAAGGAGAAAAAAATCCCTGAAACACCTTAGATTACAATGGGCAATTATAATTTCAATTCCTTTGCTACATGTTTGTTTTTGTTAAGGTGACTTGCATTACATTGAGATTTCTAACCAGGCATAAAGCTGTTTGTTTGGTTTCTTATACTGGGTATATACAATATCTTCTTATTAGAAACAAAGTTTTATAACCAAGATAACTTGTTTACAAAGACCCTTTTCCAATTCTGCTGCAAACAAGCAGAAAAAAAAGAACAAAAAACCCAGTCTCTGTTTATGTTTCCCACTTTGATTCCAGAAGTTTTACAATAATGGTATTTGAACCATAAAGCAGCACAAAAGAGTGTGTGTAGAGAACAACTTGCAAGAGCCAACCCACCGGGGCCAGCAAAGCGTCAGTTGTCTGACTCTCCTACAGCTTGCTATCAGATCTGCAATTCCCAAACATTTCCTGAAGGGATAGCAATGTAACAATGCAGAAAACAGAAGGTGAAACGCTGTCTGGCAAAATAAAAGCTCCTACTCACAGAAATGGAACTGAGGTTTTGAAACTTGAGTTTATCGTAAGAACAAAACTAAATCTGTGAATAAATAAAACTGGCACCAAAACATTAACTATAGCACAGGTATAGCCTGCATTTGCATGTCTAAATGCTCACAGACTGAGAGTTCAGAGCTCAATGTTCTACTGACAACAGACTGCAAGCTTCTCAGCCACTTTCTAGTGGATTTATCTGAACAAACGGGCCATGGAACAAACTCCCCACTCACAAAGATGAGAAATAAATGAAATCAAAGATAACAAATAAACGATCCAAGAAGGACCCATGCTCAAGAAGATGCCCGATCTCATGGGATATTGTCTATATTTGGGAAACAGAAACTCCCTCTTGGATCAGAAGTCTTGCAGCAAGGGCCAGAAGATTTGTGTGAAGTTCTCTCAAGTACATTACAAGTTCTTTGGACTTTTTGTGACCTACAGGAACAACTGTGTTCTGTATAGGTACACGAGATGAGCATGGTTTAGGGTAATTTCCACATTTTCACTTGCTGAGATTACCTTTAATTTTTTATGAGGCATTGGTTTCTTCTATAGCTAAGTAATAGGTATTTGCTGAAATACTGGATGAAATTTCAGCCTAGCCATAGACTTGAGGAGGAAGGAGTAAAGAGAATCCTTGAGGTCTGAAAGCCAGGGTTTCCCACAGCTAAGAAAGTTTTACAGAAGTGTTTTTTAAAAGTCAGGCATTTTCCAGGTCCTGTCTTCATTGTTCAGCGTCTATGGAAGATAATCCCATTAACTGTGGCAAACAGTTAATGGTCAGTTCAGATTCAGAAGATTTATTTAAATTCCTTTTAACCAGGTAATAATATTTTGATAAGCCATTATGTAAACATTATCACAGAACAGTATTTTTTGTATACTTGCAATTGGTTGTGAAGGCCAGACAGCGTTGGGGTGAGAAGTGAATGGAAGGCTATGAATTCATAGTCATGCTGGACTTTGATTTCTCCAACATTGATGCCTCTCCACACAAAATAACTTGTTACAGTGAAATAGGGTGCAGCAGAAATAAAACACAATTTGAGAAAGAGCAGAAGAGAAGGGACAGGTGAAAAAATCAATGGGAGGTGATGTGTCACTCATGCTACTACACTTGTACACCTGGTATGGATTTTAACCTATGCAATTCAGACGAAGCAATGCAGAATTGATTGCTACACTCCCTGAAGTGTGCACGGGGGCACAGGTCCAGAGCATGAGTAACAAGGAGGGTCCAGCCACCGCCAGGTTTCCTCTGGATCCAGCTGTGCTGGTGCCAGCTGTGCTGATAGCCAAGGTCACTGCTCCAGACTGGTCCCTCCTGTCAGCAGCTGGAGGTCACCAGCCTCTCCAGTCAGCAGCAAATTGCCTGAGGCTCAGCACAGGAACAAGGCCAGGCTTAACTGAGCCCCCAGCAGCGCTTGGAAGTAACCTGGGTGGTGCCATGAAGCAGAAGATGGAGCAGCAGCATAATCCCACCCACCCAGCCAGGGTGACAGTGACTCCCCGCAGGGACACAGCCACATCCTAAATGCCTCCTGCTTATCTGCAGTGCCTGTGTGCCTGCCTCCTCTGTCACTGACCAACATGGCCTTTAGATGATACAAATGGTTTCTTTTCTAAAGGACTGAATGTTCACAGAACAAATGGGCACGGGGCTGAATCAAGCGTTTCCCGCTTGGATCTGTGTTAGTGAGATAGGAGTTAAGGCAGCAGGATAAACACAGGATAAGCACCAGGAAAAAACACACTTCTGAGACTTTTATTTGGCTTTAATGGATTGGTCAGTGGAACTCTGGTGCTCCAGCGACCTCTGGGATTTACTCACAGGCTAGGACAGTATGTGTTTTTTTTCCCTGATGCTGGGGAGTGTTAGGGCTTCTTCACATTCTGCACTTCCCATTAATATGTTTGTATTTCCTGCTAGTAAATAGGATGTCAAGGAGTTAATTGAAATAGATACAAGGTTAAAGAAAATTTATGCGGCTGAGAGAAGTAGAAATTAACCATGCCAGTCATGAGATGTGCTCAGAACCATCTGCAGTGCCATCAGACCCCCACACACCTGGGATTCACCAATATTTTTATTTTCACACACACCCCTCTATTTGCCTTTCTCAGATATATTCAACACCTCTGGCATCACTGCTTTGCTGCTACCTTTCCATACAGCATTTCTCTTCCTCAGGCTCTTTACAGTATTCCTCATGAACATGTCAGATCTTATTACAGTTTTTCTGTGTCTACTTGTAGAGTCCATTTATGGTTGGTAAGTAACTGCAAAAAAAAAAAGGTGCCTTATTTACTCAGCCGTTCTTGCATGGATTCCAGAGTCCTACTGCTTTAGTTTTCCGACAAATGTGTCTGTTTTCCATATTTACCCTCTAGCACTGCAGGCACTGCCATAGGCAGTAGGGAAATGCTGTGGTTTTTCTGTTAGCTGGCACATCTTCTATGGTATTTTTAACAGAGCTGTCACTACAAAATCTTTTATTAGTACTGACAACACACACACTCACAAGAACTGATTCAACTTTCAGGGGACAGCCTGAGTTTGAAAGTCTGGTACCTGGCATGAAAAATTCAAATAATTTTTCCTGCAGTTTCTAATTCATTCAATGGTCAAAATAAAATAACTGAAAGACGTTGTCTACACCTGATATCATTTTGCACTATCACTTTTCAGTAACAGGTCAATTTGAATTTCTATTTGTGTTTCCAGAGACCAAATTCAGCTCAAATCTACATGCCAGCCTTTAGAGGTTCTACTCCTTTAATCCCCTTTCTTACTAGAACAAGGAGCCTGAATACACTTGTACAGCTGAAGGTCAGAAACAGATATAAAAACTCTGACACTTTTCTGTTCTTCATTAACCACATTAATCTTTCTATGCAGGATATATCTGTTTTATTGGACTTAACCCTAGTTTATCCTCATCTATTAATTGCATGTAATCACATACACGTCTCATTTAAGACACAAAAAAACAATCTGGCTTTTTTCAACTTAATAGTGAGTGTTGACAATTTTAAGTGTTAGCTTGATACTCCTGAAGAGAAAAAAGTAAATAAGTTTCTTTTTCTACAGGAAAAAACTAACTACTGGAACCAAGTAGTGCAGCTCTATCCTCTTCTGCCATTTCCACCTTCAGCACTTAGTTGAAAAAAATCAGCAGCTATTAGACCGAGCAGAAGTTCTGCTCCTGGACAATAAAACACATAATCACATAATTAAAACTCAGGACTTTCCACAAATATTTTCTGTCATGTAGAACACTGAAACAGGAGTCAGGAGAGTAATCCTGAAATTTTTAGTACTTTTTAGCAAGCACACTAAATTTTCAGATAATTTCCACACATAGCTCCCATGTCTTTCACTGGGGCAGAAACTTTAAAAGCAGGAGAGTTACCCCTATTCCCTGAATCAGGGAAGCTCAGCGAGGCTTCCTGAATCCCAGCCATGCCAGTTTGGGCACAAAGAGAAAGAATGGGTTAGCAAATTCTTTGCAATTATATAGTCTTTAAGTTTTGGCAAGAAATAAATTCTGCTGTACATTTGCAGAACAGGAGATTTGCTCTTCCCCAGAGCTTCTGGGGACTCCTGCAATATATTACTGAAACAAACAACTCCTGTCCTTCACTCAAGCCATCAAGTCTGACATCAAATTCAATACAGGAGAATTATGAACAAACTTGTCTAAATGGGGCTGAGAAGAACCACCCACATTGCAAATGACCAGGCAAGCAGAGCTGGGTTCCTGGGAATCAGGTGCACATGGGTTTGGTTCAGCTTCAGCTGCTGTGCATTTATGAGGACCAATGTCACCAAGCACTGCTGGTCCTGCTCCTGCCCAGGCATCAAGCTATAAGCCAGTAGCTACATGGAGAGAGCAAAACTAAGAAAAGTTCCTGTCTCCCTTTACACACTGAACACATTTCCAGAGCTGATATTCTTGTTTCTTGCAGTTCACAAGAGTATTTCTGCTCACCTGCTCATGTTTCTTCTCATCTCTTCCTTCTGATGTGTGTCAGATCACATGCAGTCTTCACACCTTGACTTCCACTCATCTCCTCCCACCTATTTGTGAACAGGTTTCCCTTATGCACTGATGGAAGATACAGGCACTGGAAACCTATTAGATTATGAGAGCTGACAACTCTCCAAGTCTAGATCTAGTATGAAATTAATTTCCAACTTCTCGCTTAGCGCATGTATTTTCTGACAATATCTCCTACATCATAAGTTTTCCCTTTTGAGGTGGTTAATTATGAATGACATCAGGAAGTAGTACATAACTCAAAATTTCCAACAAGCACCTGGAAATTCTGACCAGCTCTTCTAGAGACATTAATGGAAAAAGTTTCTTATATGGAAAACTGTGCCAGTCACTGCCCTCGGGAACTCTTTAATACTTACCACCAGGAGCAGGATGTTCCCAAGAGATAATGATTTTTCCCCAACACTCAGAAAGTATTTCTAAATAAGCAGTGTCACCGTGGATGCCAATCACAAATGTGCATCATAAAGATGTAATTACACAATGACAGTTGTGTGAACAGCACACACTGAGCCAAATCCCTCTCACTATGCATTCCAAGCCCCTGGGCTGTGACTGTTCATGGCACACCAGCACTCCAGGATCCAAGCATCAAACAGCACTATTTAGAAGACCCTGTCTCTTCCCCAGAGAGTTCACTACCTACACAGGCTAACAGACAAACAGCAGAAGAGTCAGAACAAAGCTTGCTTTACAAATTAGCTATTTAGATCAGAAACTAAATATTTTCCAAGATTATAAAGGATTTAGGTGGCAGAGGTAATTACAGGCCTTGCAGGACACCAAAGTTAAAGAACATGACCATTAATGAATGAAGTGGAGTTTTAAGCACTTGGTTATTTACAATCACACAGCAAGGCACTACACGGAAGGCACAACTTCTCCATGTAGTTTGGAGAAGGAAGAAAAGCCACTTCACAGCCAGGTGAAGTGTACCCTGTACCAGGCCTGGCACTTTCATTAATTTCCAGACTAACTACAGAGTGCATCATGCCAAGCGGTATGGAAATAACACAATCCAAACATCACAGTCATTCCCACAGTCTAGACAGTCTCCTCTTGCAGGACATTCAAGCAAGTCTGATCACCAGTTCCAGACTTGGAAAACTGTGTCATGAGATCTTCATCATGAAAGATCCCGTAGAATATAAAAAGATGCCTTATCACAATGCAATGGACACGGAGCCAAAACAAACACAAAGGATGTAAAAGCAAATTCCTGACAAAGCAAAAACTGAATTAAAGTGCATGAGAACTGGAGTTGAGAGGGAAAGGACAGCAAGAATCACAGTTGCCCAAATTATATGAATCTGTACAAAGCTAAATAGGCTTAGTACAGGAAGACATTACTTCCTTACCAGGTTTTAATATTTATTTTAAATCTTGGTGAGAAGTTGCAGAGAGATGTGATTATGCTCTGCCATGAGAAAAACAACAAAAAGCTCATGGGTCTTAATGCCACAAAGAATACTGTCCAACATATAAAGTCCAAATATTTTTCAGATGAGCTGTACATAGATTTCCTGTCTACTTGCAAAGTGTTCAGTGGTCAGAAACGGGCTAAGAGTTTTTCCCAGTCTCAGCTGTCTGTGTTTTATTCACCCTCACCAGGCTATTTTCTATATGCCTATGTTGTGTCACTGCCCAGAAGGAGCTGACAAGCCAGCAGAAACTTACCCTGCTCTCTTGGTGCTATGGAGCAGTTATGGGTGAGGGCTCCATGGGCTGGATGCTGAACAAAGTCTTGTTGCAGTAAGGAGTTTGTATTCTCACGTGCAATTTAAAGCACTGCTTGAGCTGACTCGTTTCAAGGGTCAGCACTGACTTCACAGAACACGCTCCAAGAACACTGCATGAATTTAAATAAATGGGAAATTAACAGAACAGCACAACTGAGCAACGCTTGGTATATAAATTTTGTCCTTCCTGATACAGGAACTTTCTCTCCTTCCTGGTAACCTTTTCTGCCCCATGCAGGGAAAAAATCAAAATATTTAATTTAAAAAATATTAAAAGAAGTGTTAAGAAGAGAAATTAATGGATTTTTCTCTGTTCCCAAAATTAACAATGAAAACACACCTTTTACAGAAGCAATTGCTGGTATTATAAATTCCACTGTAATAGTTTAACTACTGGCCACCAAAAAGTAAACCAAACAAACCAAGCCAAACAAAAATCTATCAACTTCTTTTACTTCTTGTAGTACACTAATTTCCCCAGGTACTTCAAGAACAAAGTTGCATCACCAAGTATACCACAGCAGTTTCACTACTATTAATTTGTATAAATTTCCCAGTTTGCATAAAATTAAAAACTGTTGGCCCAGTGCACACATACACCTTTCTTCTTCCTCATTCTTAGATGTTGTGACTAATTCAGTCCTACCCGAGATCCCTTTCTTGCATGAGCTAAAACCAGACCAGAAATGTTCTGCCTTTTCAGCCTGCAGATTGGTGGCCCTATTCAGGTCACCCTTGCAAAAATATTAATCCAGTGAGTTTGTGGCTTACTCGAGTCAACTCCTGCCATTGCCTGGAGGAGTTTAGGATTGCAGAGCTTAACCTTTGATATGAAAATGTCTGCAATTCACTGTTATTAGTGCATGGGTGCATCACTCCCATTAGGCAGTGAGGTATTGCCTAAAGCAGGTTCCATCTGCTCCCAGTCATAAAGCAGGATTTGCTTCACGCTGGAGCCAAGTGCCACTCTGATATTCCATGCACCCATGGATGCTGTGAGACTGCCTGTGCCCTTTCTGTACTTGCACATCCCCTGCCTTTGTTATCTATAAATGGCAATTTCTACCGGAGGGCAGTTCAGCCATGCTTTCTATAGAATGCCTCTGTTTTACTTTCAGACCTTATATAAATGCATTTTGATGTTGTTTTTTTCTTCTCCCATGTTCACTGATTTTTACT
Source organism: Cinclus cinclus (assembly GCF_963662255.1). Lineage (NCBI taxonomy): Eukaryota > Metazoa > Chordata > Aves > Passeriformes > Cinclidae > Cinclus > Cinclus cinclus. The sequence continues at coordinate 22,399,492 of NC_085054.1, forward strand.
TAATTATGTTTGACTTTTTTTTTTTTTTTACGTTGACTAAATACATGCTGAAGAGAAGAGACACCACTTCGGTGAGTTCCAGCTGAAGGGAAAAAGCTTATTTCTGCTCCTCTGGATACACCGCTGATCTTTCCGTGCCGGTGGTTACGGCAGAAGCCACCGAAGCTGCGGGTGGGCACCGCCGCCTTTGGAACGGCGAGGTCCAAGCGCAGTCCCGGAATTTCAGGGCGCCTTTCCCGTGGCTGCAGCGCCCTCTCCTGGCCCACGGGCGGAGCGGGGAGCGCCCGGCCCCGACTCAGCCGCGACATCCACGGGAATCATTCGCTACCCTGGAGTCCGCTGGGTAACCTGCGCTCCGCAACTCATTCACCGCCCCTGAGCCACCCGTGCTTCGAACGGCGGCCGGTTCCGAGCACAGGCAATGAGGCTGTCGGTGGAAAATGACTGCTGGAAGTGTCAGCAACTTAAATCGTACAGAACACCTAAATTCATAATACCGTTAAAATACACAATTTCAAAATATCCACGTATTTGCAAATTTGAAGCAAACAACAAAAGGTACCCAGGACATATGGTTTTATTTTAAAACCACGAAAGATAAAACTGCAAAGTTGTGAATGAGGACATTTGGCCTAATGAAGTATGGAAAACTAATGAGGTCCAGGAGCATTAAACCAGGCTTGTAAAGAATTTCAATAATCATTATTGATGCTAAAGCCGCTAGTAATGTCACTGAGTGTCCATGAGGGCTGTGTGATGAAGTTTCTGAGAAAAAGGAGCCAAACAGAAGGGCTATCTGTGCATAAACACACACCTTCAGAGAGAGGGCAGGACAAGGGTCAGATTGTTTCTTTCTGGCTTAGGATATTTAATATTCAATAAGACATTTCAAAACAGCTACTTTGCCCCTCTCTCTCTCTCTCTCTCTGCTACTTTCTAATTAAAGCACAGATAGATGCTTTCATAGAATGTAAGGACCCAGAAGGTGGGAAAGAACATTTAGCCTTTCGTATCTCATCTCTAACACTTCATTTATTACTAAATATCCTCTATTTTTAAATGACCCGGGTCCTTCCCCAACAGCAGCCTTCCCCCCAGCCGGAGGGGACAGCAAGGATTCATCAGGCCAGTGACAGCGAGCGCCTCTGTGCTCGTGGCAGGGCATTGTGCTGCCATCTGTAACACCCTGGCTCGAGAGGACCTCAGCATTCCCCTCCTCCCTAAAAACCTGGTATGTAGTGCAGATGTTGGGAGCTGGGGCTCTGAGCACGCTGACCCTGCTGGCTGATTAATGGGGCAGCATTAACGTCAGCTGCGGAGCTGACCACAGGGCCAGGGGTGGTGGCCTGAGTCTCAGTGCCCTGGAAGAGCTGAGCACCAGGAGAGGTAAATGCAGCTCCCAGGAGAGGCACAATTTCCTACAGTCATGGGCTGCCTCTCTACCTGTGCATTTTCATCTTATTAGAAGGAATTATTAAAAAAAAAAATTAAAAAAAATTCTTTCTATCTTTATTTCACTCAGCTCAGCAAAGCACTATCAAGCTTGGGTATGATTTCTTCCTTCTCACCAAAAACTAGCACCCATGCTAAAAGCCTGAACTTGAGCAAAGAGCAAACAACTGTAACTACATACAAACGCCTGGGAATTTGGGAAAGCTGAGAACACAGTCAGACTTTCAACTTACTTTAATGCAATTTCACTCAAGACCTTTCCTGCACTTCAACACATCCATCTCCATATGAACGCTCCAGTTTGACAGCGTTTGATGAGAAGAGGGAGATCTTTTCAAAGCTGATTACAACTTAGGTTTCAATCCGGAAACAAGAGGAGTTTGCACTTCCCTTGGTTTTTGAAGTGGCTGCTACATTTATCTAAACCTGTTACATTTAAGAAAGTTGTAACAAACAGAAGTGACTCAGTTGTTTATAATGGGACATGTTACTGACTCTGCGAGTTTTTTTATGCCTTTTCTTTTGTCTTTCTTCCACTCTTCATTTAAAAACTTGCAGTCTCCACTGTTTTACTGCAAAAACTGTTTGTAAAGCAAGAATTGTGCTGATCGCATCAAAACTCATTAATATAACTTGTTTTTCCATTATTAGCACCATCTGAGCCTGTTGAAAGCCTTAACCAGGGCTTTAATTTTTCCACAGAGAGCTTTAAATTAATTAGAGGTTTACATGCTAACAAAGAATCTGATACATTCATAAATCAATCTAATGCAGAAGGATTACCAGAGGGTGGAAACCTATTCAGTGGGGACCTCACATTCACTTAACATGGTGTGTTTTCAACAAAAAGGTGCAGGTGTGGAATAGACGGGTACCAGGAAGAGCCCATGATAATCACTTTGCACCACTTAAAGACACAGCAGGACACATGGTAAATCAGAGCCTAGGGCCCACCCTAAGTGAAACCCATGTAGATATAAAAGGCAGTAGCATCCCACTTTAACCTTCACAGCTAAATTGTCAGAGTGGTACAATTTCTTTTATGTAGGTTACAGGCCAGTGAACTAATGGAAAACAGAGCTGAACTAAAGGACTTGCATGGAAAGAACAAACTAACAAAACTGTATAGCACATATACAAATTAATGAATCAAATAAAAAAAATTAACTTTTTACTGGGTAATTTTTAAACTTATCCAAATTATCAAAATATAAGTGTATATACTTTTGGTTCATTTTAGTTTTTTAAACTAGTTTCCACTAAAACAACACTTACTCTGCTACAAGAACTCTACTGTTAAAGTGTGGCAATATTTTTCTCATATTTTTCCTAACCTGGCACTGTTCACTGTTAAGAAAATTCCACAGAAATAAACACTTTTCCTGGTCATGTTTTGTGCTCAAAGGTGTAATTTCATGCACTTCAAAAGATATAAAAAATACTTTGATGACTAATGTGGTTTTCAGCTTTCAGTATATTTTGAAATAAACTTGTGATTTGCTTTGAAAGCTGCTTATTTTAATAATGGGATCTCTGTCACTACAGACACCTGCACAATCTCCATCAAATGCAGAGAGGAGTGTACACAGATGAACTGATCATCTCCGTTTCCTTTAGAAAGAGCCATCCAAAGTCATCCCTGATGAGTCAGAAGAGACATGACTAAGAAAATTGTGAACATGCACAGTATGAAATTAAAGACCATGAGTGACATCAAGAGCCAAACAGCAATCCTGGCTCAGTGCTGCTGGAACTTTCAAGGGATGGATTGGCAGTAATTCCATATTTTGATAGTGAACAATCAATATTTACTGATGGTGGTTTATAAAATCAAAGAAACTTGAGCAATTGTCAGGTATTCGGCCTGAATTATTCAGTTCACAATTAAAGTAAGTCACAAATCCACACAATCCAATATATGAAGTATCAGGTTTTCCATACAAACATATGGAAAAAACATACTACAAAATTACTTATATGGTTTTGGTGATAAATATTTATCTTGAAATGAAGTGTCTTCATTTCATCTTCTGTTGTACCTTCCAGTAACAAATCAGTTCCTGGAAAACTGTAACTCTGGCACATATCAAAAGCCCAATTCTTTTGGGGAGCACTGTGGGCACCACACAGCACACACCGACTGATCTTCAGCCTCAGAAAAACCTCTCCTTGTGCAGGTCCATTTCATCATCACTCACCAGATGTTTACAGATGCACAGACCCATTTCCTGAGCAGACACCACAGTGTAAGTCACTTCTACAGCACACGCTTTGTGTTATTAGTCATTGGTTTTATGTACGTGTCCACCTTGCAGTGGTTCCTGGGTGAGCCCGAGTGGGAAGGACAGGGAAAACCCCCTGCACCACATCCTTCCAGCACACACAGGGACAGGACGCACGTTCCCTGCTCTCTGACTCTGCTCACCCTTACAATGAGCGTGTTTTGCATAAAGGGGTCACTTCTTACCCTCGTGACCTCCCTCTGACAGAAAACCCAAATTTTTTTTTATTTTTTTTTTTTAAGAAACAGAAAACTCTAGCAGGTATTACATGAGGAGCCATCCTGCCAAAGGCTTGCATGATGCTCTGCACAGTTCCCAGGATGCAGGGCAGCTCCCTGTGCTCCCTGCCTTGCTTCACACTGCAAGAAATGCTCTCCACGAGACCCAGCGAGGCACCGGAGGTGCCACTAAAGGTGCCACTAAAGGTGCCATGTGTTGTCACCTGCGCCCTTTCCAAATGAAGGAGCTGGTTCCGTGAAAACCTTCATGCCAATCTAAAGAGCACAACAAACAAAAAGAAAATAGGAGCGAGTAAAGGCGATTAGCTAATTAGTGATTAAATAAAGCTGTGGAGGGAGGCTGCGGGGGGGCCCCTTGCTTTGATCCTGAGTCGCAGCCGGTGCCAGCACAGCCGAGCCCGGGGGCGCCCTGTGGCTGGCTGGTGGCCCTGCCCAGCCTGCTGGCCCCGGGGGATGTCCATCACACCAAAAGGAGCAGCACAGGGACTGGGCACCCTGCGGGCAGCCAGGCTCGCTTGCTCAGAATCCCTGGCCGGAATTTCGCTGTGAGTGTTTGTGAAGCGTCCGCTCCAAACCGGGATGTGCAGCCGGCTCCCGCCGCACGCCCTGCGAACGCAGCTACGCGACTTTCTTAATCCCTGGCATCCCCTGGGTTCAAACACTCCAGCCCCTGGACCCTTGCTGTTCTCACACAGCTCACAGCCCCGCAAGTTCATTAATGTTAATTAATGACTGCTGTGTTTCATATTAAAATCACCAGCTCTGAGACACAAAGAAGTTTCCATACATCAACTGCTTCAAAGCAATCGTCTCTACAGGCGCGCTGGCTCTCGGCTCTAGTTGCAGGATAATTGTGCATAATACCCCGCAGGGGAGAGGGAAAAATCAACCCAGTATTTACCTTGGGGGAGGACTGCACCCCCGCAGAGCTACCTGTCAGCTCCTAATGGGTTACAGCACTTGGCCTCTCAACAAATTATACAAAATTACACCCTGGTTAGCAGAGAGAAGTGATCCACAAACCCAGAGTGAAAGGCATAAGAAGCTTCTGACAGGCAAGAGAGGAGACCACAACGTGGGTGCACATACCAAAATCTTTAGAAGATTAATCAGTATTGCACGTTTCATACAGTCTTGGATTATCCCACTAAGTATATTTTACACTCAATATATTGTATTACTGCTGTGCCTCCAAGGGAATGCTAGATTTTTTTAAAACATACAGGAAATATTTCAAATAGAGTAAATAGCTCTTCCCAGATTTTGACATTTATTTACACTGAAAACTAAAATGCAATTGCAAATCCAATGCCTGATCTTTGCCATTCTTCCTCAGGCAAAATTCCTCCGGGAGGCAGCAGGAGTTTTATCTCAGTCACAGACCCTTGGATTGCAACTTTACCTGATAAAACTTTGTTCCTCAGATCCTCCACGACTTCCGTGCCCTTTCTAACACATGGACCAGGCTCCACAACTGCTTAAGCCCCACCTCAAAGTCTACTTGTGGCCAACCCAGCCATGTTGCAGACTCCAAGGGCAAGACCATCGGGGTGGTGTTGGGATGGGAAAGGGCTCCCAGAGCTGAGCTGGGCACATCTGGGGCCGTGGTGAGAGCAATAAACCCAGAGCTGGTTTCTCCCACCTGTCACTTAGGTCCTTCCAAATCTCACCTCACTGTGTTAATCACTAAGGGTTTATAAATGGCACTCACTGGAGGCAGGTGGGATTTTAAGGACCACGCATCACGCAGTTCACAGAGCATCCCTTCCCCAGAGACCTTCTACAGCTGCTCCCCAAGTTAAACAAGATTGGGACCACCAAAGTTTTTCACAGCCAACTGTGCAACTTGCTCAGATCAGTGCACATCCACATGTGCAAGGGGATAATTTGGGTTTTGAACAGGTCTGCTTTATCCCATGGAAGCTTAAGACATTTTATCTGAAGATAGGGACAAACAAACTCCTTAACAGATGGGAACAGCTCCTCAGATATTAAGTAATTAAGCACACTCAGCACATGTTGGCTCCTGAAGAAAATTGTATTGAAGAGATAAGTCTCACTCTATAAATTGAGGTTTACACTCAACCAAAAATCTGCCATTTCATCTTTTGCTCATAAGGCTAATCTCATGGATTGCTACATGAAAAATGAAGATACAAGGAGTATTACATGATTTACAAAATTATCTGATTGTAGGGGTTCTTTTAAGCTTCCATGCTTGTGTTCTTTCATTTTTTCTGTGGTTGGCTAATGTTTAACAGGCAAGTAAATCTGCAGCTTTTTCATCTGAAATTTCCTTTCTATACTTGCCTTGCTTCTAATTCCAGTAGGGACCATCAGAAAAAAAAAGCAGCTTTTCTATACCATGGCTTTTCCAAGGAAGTCAAGCCTTAAGTTTTCTCTCATGTATGAATACATCGCTGGCAAACCTTTGTTGTGTCCACGACAGCCTGGATGCTCTGGTGACCACCTTCAGCCAGACCAAACGTGCCTGAGGCAGTGAGACAAGAACTGCAAAGCAGTGAGTGGGCACAGCTTACCATGGCTCCTTCGCTCTTACTCTGGGCAACTTCCCTCTGCAGCCGAGCCACACACAGCTTCTCCCTGAGGAAAGAAAAGCCTGTGAATAGCAGCTCATTCCTCACTGGCTTCCCCATCGGGGCAGCATTCCTGCACATTGCTGGGATAACCCCCGGCAGGCCCCGCTCTCGCTCTCGTCCCCGTGTTCCCCCAGAATATTTAGTGGCTGCATTATTGTTTAATTTCATGGCAGTTTGACAGAGCTGTCAATAAATCAGCTGAATCCAAACATCATTTGCTCCATTCAAACAACAAAGTAGCTCATCATTCCAGTGATATGGAAACAGACTGTGCAAATCAGATTGTGTTATTTATTTTCCTATAGCCCTGCACATCAGCTTTATTCTGCACTATAGTAACACATGCCAGAAGGCTGTTGCATCATCAATAAATATATGCATAAAATTGAAATTAAAACCAGCTATTCTATATATAAACACATTCTGATGCATTTTTCAACTACTGAATTATTCGATTTTTTTTTAATTAGCCTTTATTCATGTAAGATCCTTACACAAATGTTTGGCTCCACTCAACTAATAATTAGTTTGTTTAATTAAGGATTTGGCAACCCCAACACATTTTCAAGTACACTGAAAAGTTGTAAGAAAGGAATGAAAAGCAGTGATTAACACACATAGAAGACGAAAGAGAATTTCCCATTGTATGGTCTGGGGAAACTCCATCCCCCAGAAACCTGCAAAGGTGGCAAGCCAGGGCAGAAGTAGGACCCAGGCCCTGAAAATGCTCTTGTCATTGACTGGGTCACTCTCACCCTGCATGGAAAACTTACTGCTCTATGGTATTTTATTCTCAAACTTGCAGGAAAAAAAATAGCCTTTAAGCCATTTCTCAGGAACCATTCCTCATGAGGAAAATCTGCACATGCCTGCCTAATTCCTGTGGAATGACAGCGCTCCTGTCACTCAGCCACAGCTCAGTCTATGCCTGGGTCAGTGCACCACCCCCCTCTCCATTTCAGCAGAAGTTGTGGTATTCAAGCTGAGTCTCTGTGCTGGTCACCTGTCCCCATGTGCTCGCTGCACCCCTCAGCATTCCCAGCACAGCCAACAATTGTGGGTGTCAGATTAGCACCAGGCATTGCCAAAATCCTGATCTGTAAATAAGGATGATGCTGAAACCACCGAGTATCAGCAAAATTGAAAATGATACAGCCACAACCCTGTAGAAATTGTGTTTGTGTTCTCCAGCATGATGGCAAGACCTTCTTTGGCACTTGTGAAAAATTATGGAAAACTGAGAAGCGGCATGAGAGCCTTAACATAGGTGTCCTAAATGCATTTTCTAAAAGACATGTACTACTCCCCCCCTTCCTTGCTCAGATACTATCACAGGCAAATTACAAAATTGGTTAATCCTATTTTAAGGATTTAGTTCATCTGCTGGAAATAGCCCCTTGCATTTTTGCACTGCTTCAGTGCCCTAATATGTTCTAATGGAAAAAGCAAGTATTCCCTTTGAGGAGGTTTTGACCTTTTAATTGCAAAACAAATGCCCGAAGATATTTTATGAGAAAATATGTAGGGGCTGGGGGGAGAATAAACAAACAAACCCTCTCACAAACCACTCCTCCATGCACTTCCTGCCAGTGGTCTGAAGACATTTATTTAACTATGTCTCGCACATCAGGAATACTCCTGCTTCCCTCTCTCCATGTTGACTCCAACATGGAATCAGTTACATATCTCTGGAATTTTATCAGAATAAATTTCATACAAGGTCCATTCACAAAGAAGACTTCTCCAACAATGCCAGGTCTCCCCTGTCTGGGTAAGGATCCTGGCTGATGCTCTCTAAGGGTTTTCTTAGCAATTTTCCCAGCGAAGGACAGCAAAGACTGGCATTCTCAAACTTTGCTTATAGCATTGCTGCTGTTAGGAACAAAGCCACTTTTCAATAGCAGAAAATGAAAAAGAAACCTGACTGTATCATGTAGGAGAGGGAAGAAAAAGTGCCACAGTGTGTACAGAAGACCCATCTGTTCCAGCAGTGTCTACAAATAGTCAGCTTTGAGGCAAGCAAACTTCGTGCTCCCTCTTCCTCCCTCCCACGTGCATTCCCCAGGTGAAGGAGCTGTGGACTCTCAGCCAGCCCATGCAGCTGGTTACCTTCCTCTGGGCAGGGCATGTGGCAGAAGCTCAGCGTGCCTGTGGACCACAGGCATCCCTGACACAGTTCCAGGGAGCTTTGTCAGTGATGTACTCGGCCCATTGCCACAGTGAGCCATTTCCCACCACCTCTACACAAACACACGCTGGTGTGAGGGGCAAGGAACGTGGTCAGACTCCCTGCACAAGCCAACAGAATTTAAAACTAATTTGCAGTGTTGGAAGTTTTCATATGAGATGCAGGACAGGAGAGAAACAAGGACCTTCGTGTCTAAGGATGATCCAATAAAACCTCTGGTTATTATCCACCATCTCAGTTCTGATTAAGATGGCATCTCCACTGACTATTCTCAGGCCCCATTTTTAACACAGTGTTACAATTGAATAAACATTTTACTGTGATTGAGCTGCAAAAATAATAATCTTTTAGAAGCTTCAGCCTTTCAGATGTTTCAAATGCAAAGAACATTCGACATGGAGCTTCAAAGTTAATCTTGTTTTTTAATCTTTGCTTTTAAATACAAGGACCAGTAGCATCACTTTGTTGCTATATGGTTTTATTTATTTTAAATCAAGCATGTTTCATCCTCTTAGCATGATTAATTAACAAAGTTAATTAGGAACTACAGCCAACCTGCAAGGAAACAAAATCTTCACTGGAGATTTAAAAAATTAAAACATAATCATTGAGAAGATCTCATGTCCTCTTTCAAAAAACCTCCAAATGATAAAAGGTTTACAAAAAAATGCCCTTTGAAAGCACAGTCCATGCTCTGAGGTTTGAATATCTGTATTGTAAGTGGCAAAATTCCCAGCCAAGGGCTTTGCAAAAAATAATTAAAGAAGCCAAACAGGGATTCAATTATATCCTTCCCAGATGGAAGCAAGCACACAAGTAGCCAGTGTATGGATGGAAGAAAGATACGTTTCAAATCTCAGTATCACTGGGAGATATTGCAGAATCTTGTTCTAAAAAACAACAGTTTGAGGAAAGCCCATTTAGTCCAAGAAAAACATAAATGTGCTAAATAATTCTGCATATTCAGAGCTCTGCTTATACTAAAATTTCTCCTCCACTCTCCTTTTCTATCAGGTTTAACTCATTCAACTGCCAAACAAAAGAAACCCTGGATCAGGTGACTGTAACAGCTCAGGGCTCCACCAGAGAACGGTGCTGCTCCAGATTCTCCCATCCACCAGGACAGAGGCAGGGAAGTCATTCCAGTCACAAGCCCATACCTATCCCCTAATTCAGGACAAATGCTGATGCTATTCCTGCTGTGGTAAAACATCTCCTCAGATCAAGCACCGCAATAAAAGCTACACCGGACACATGAAAGGCTCAATTTTTCTTTTTGTAATGTTACTGTACATTGATATAATAAACCCAAAAACTCTAGCAGTGTACTTCAGCTTCCCAAACTTTGATCTTCATTTTTATTTGGAAATCTGAGACTCACAAATGTCAGATACAGGGCTCTGCATTTCCAGCTAACAAAGAAAGATATTACTTAAATTAGCTTCTGAATAAAGTTACATTGTGCTGGAATAGATCCATTCACCAAGACCTAAGCTGTAAAGAATCAGGATGTATTTTCAGTGGTAAATAGTAATTTTGCTATTTTAATGATGAAAAGCAACTTTATATTTAATGAAGAACACAGTCAAGACTCAAAAATAATGGGAAATATCTTAGAAACATTGTCTGAAGCTGAAGTTAATGCTTCAGGAAACCTTAAGCCCCATGATCCCAGGGGAGGAGAAGGGCTCCATCCACCCTGACACTGTCCTCTCTTGTCTCCATCAGCATCACAACCTGCCAGCATGCACTGTCAGCTCTTACATCTTCAACAAGTGTCAACACTGACAGACTCCAAACTTCTCCTGTTTTCTAAGCAAATTATTACTTCTCTACACAGTAAAATTCAATAGGTATGAAGCTCCCAAGTTACTAATTCATTTCTCTACCTGCCTTTTTTTATTCATGAACAGGATTGTGTTTTCTTCATGTTTCATCCTGCCTGGGGATTTTTCACTCTGAAGCAATTTCATTTAAAAGGGATCAGTCCTGCACCACAAAGTGAAGCCCACCTTTCCTTATCATTTGATAACTTTCATAATTTTAAAAGCCATAAAATCACTACTGACAAAGTCAAGCTTTGAAAATACAATGAACATTTGTTTCATTGTCAGTGCCTGCAGCCAAGCAGACTGGCCAAGTATATTCCAGAATCCCTCCTTTCCTTCTGGAGGCTATTTTGTAGCAGAGAAACCTCAACCAAATTTCCACTCTACACTATTGCTGTGAGATTCAGAAGGTGAATAAATACTTTGTTCTCATGGGGAAGAAGCAAACAGAACACTGACACAGACTCAGAACCTGAATTTGCAAGGCCTCCCAAACCTCCTTGTGCCTCGGTACCTCTCCTTGTCTACCACCTACCAAAATTACTCCTCCTTAACATTTTTTCCCCTTATATCATTACTTATAGCCACAGCACTGTTCTTCCAATGAACCAGAAAAACAACACAACTAAACCCCACCAAGCATGGATTAAACATATTACGGCGCTAAGCCAGGGGCAGGGTGCTAGTTTGCGCAGAGACACAGTTTGTGCTCGGCTTCCCTCAGCTCTTGGTTTTCCAGGGAGGTTTCCCATCCAAGCGCTGACCAGGCTTGACCCCATCGAGTGGATGAGATGTGACAGGAAGGGCCGAGGGTGGAACGGCTGCAGAGAACTCACGCGCCTCTTTCAGCTCCGACTGCGGGCGCGGCGCTTGGCGATGCTCCTGCCCACGACCGCCCCAACAGCCACGGCGCTCGCAGCTCCAGGAATGTCAGAGCACTGTGGAACTGGGCTTTCAGAGCCTCAGCGCCTCAGCCTGACCTGGCAGTAAAAGGAGCCATTCCAAATAAAAAAAAAAATATTCACTGCAAACTTAAAGCTGAGCAAACTACGCACTTTATTTAACTGCTTCTACAATAATTGCAAGGACTGGAGTTACAATAATGGAAGTACTAATGCTGTCAGCCAGAAGTAGGAAAGATAGGATGAGCCACCAGAAAGGAGCAGCTCCTATTCACTGCTAACTTATTGGCAACAAAAGATAAGCCTATAGAAAATATAATTTACATTAAACTTCTCTTCTATAAGACATGATTCTGCCAAATCCAGACAAGTGAAACAGGTAGCAACTCACTTAAGCTGTATTTTCTTTGGGTGACACTAACAGCAAGGAAAAAGGAAATTATAACTATAATCTAAAATAAGGATCAGCAATCCTCATAGGCGCCTCACCAATTTCCAGTGGATTCTCATGTACATTAATCTGAAGAAATTCAAAGACAACCATCTAGTTACTTTCCAGAAGCATCCAAACAAGACACCAAATACCAAAGAAATGTCATGGAAGAAATCACAGGTCAGAAGGGAGGAGGCAAAGAGCGGAACATCATGAGGGCAGAGCCTTCATTATGAAACCAAAAACATTGCCTTTGCCTAAAAAGTGGGACAGTTATGGCAAAGAAAGTAGAAAGGAAAGCTTATCTGGAGGCCATGGCAGATTATCCCTGAATTTTTTCCATTACAAATTACTCTCCCTGCACAGGCACAGAAGCTGAGGTTGGCCGGGCACCTGAGCAGTGATTCCCCTTCTCTGAGCATGGGAACAGGCAGCAATGCATTTTTAACACAAGCATTCTCCCTCACACTGGCAATCTTTATTATTTCATTGATATTTATTGTTTTCAGCACTGAAATTATGAGTGCAAGGCTGCATACTTTAATGATTTGTTGGTATTTCAGACAATATTATAAATATTTATTTCTTTATCTGTAAATATTTATCTATTTATTAACTTCTCTATTTATTATTTATCTGCTTATTCATGTTGGAGTGTCTTCTTCCATTATTAGCACCGACTCCACAATACTGCCCACTTTTTAAATTTGTATCTATTTAGACAAAAAAGCATAGTTAAGAAGATCTACACCCAAAGTTTAAAATGTTAGGGTTTTTTTGTTTTGAATGTTGGAATGGTTTTTAACTTCGCTGATGCAGAAAAATCACCAAGTGAAGAGCAAAAACTTTATAAATAACCTTATAAATAACTTCACTAGTAACTGCAAAATAATTAGAATGACAAGAAATAGAGCCACCAAGCAAGGCATGGGGGTATTAACCATTACAATCAATGCAGTTTCTTGACCAAGGAAAAAAATAGGAAGAAAAAGTAATTTTTGCCCCATTATGCACATATTCATTTGGGGGATAAAAGATTAATGTCTGCGTGATACAATGCCAAATCACTGAGATAATTATGAATTATACCAAGCAATCATTTTACAAATCTCCTGGAACATATCACTTTATGACCATTATTCATGAGATTATGCATTCAACTGCAAATTTTTTTTCAGATATATCTCTCTGAAGCCTTTATTTTGGTCTGAGATTCCAGACCAAAGAAGATGAAAATGGGTTTTTCTAGAAAGACAAAAAGAAAACCCCACGTTTTCTAACCATCTCTAAAGTCTGCAGAGAGCAGTGAGAGATACTAACAGACCTTTGTAAAAACCAGCCCAAACACAGAGTAGTAAACTGCAGCAGGCAAGGGAGTTACACCTGGTCATCAACTTGAATGCAACCTCCTCATGGATGAAACATCAAAACCTAAGTGCCAAGAGACACCAAGTAAGCAGCACCAGAATACTGAACTCTGAAATACATGTAAAGTACAAGTTTCCACATTATAAATTAAATAGTCCATGCATTATGTAAACCTTGCATTTATCAGAAAGCAAAGAAGATTTTAGCAGGGCCAAATCCTGCATGGATCTGCTCCTTGTTTAAACCTTTTGATTCAATATATCCCAGCGAAACTGCTAAAACTCACTGCTGAAAATAAATGAGCACTGAATCCATCACACAAAATTTGTTATTATTAAAAGTGGTACATTAACTATAAACCTTATTGTTTCTGTTCTTCACACTTTAAAGTATAGAGCAAAAGTAATTTGACAAATTCACACCACTGCAGTTTGGAGTTTTTTGACATAAGTGACTGATTAATCAATTTCAATGTTACATTAACAGTAATATTTATATTTAATGCTGTATTATTTCTGCCAGTAAGTTGCAATCCAAGGAGTACAGTGGGAACTCATACAATTAGGCAAGCTGCCAAGTTCTCAAATAATTATCATCACTGAAAACCTCAGTGTTCAAAAAGGAAAAAAAAGAAGGAAAGGACTAATAAAAGTCAGTATGGAATATAAATTCAGGAAAAGAAAATTTTGCAACATAATATAGGCAGTTGTTGCACAGAGAGCCCCATTCTTTACTAAGAGAATTACTGCTTGCTCTTTTTCTCAGGTGCTACTTTTAAAAATTATTTTACACTAATGAAGGTGTGTTTAATCAAAGCCCTTAAACGGTACCAAATTTCTTCCTGAGAATCCTCTCACAGCACAAGGCCTAGCATTCACACTTTTCTAACTACAAATAGTGTTTATCTGCTTTTTGATGGCATCCTCAGAGCCACCACATTATTCTTACTACCTTCTCCAGGACAGGTCAGTGTGAAAAGCAAACTGTCCCTCTGTAAATGACTAATTCACCTGATCCTCCCTCAGCAGTATATGGTCCAGGAGCTCCACTTCTTTAAGTGGGATAAGAGCATACAGGTTGCTCAAAACTTCCCAGTTTAGCTTGACAGTGCAGTTGAGTTCAGAGTGGCTTGAGAAAGAGGCACAGGGTCACTGCTGCATGAGAGTCTGGCCCATGGAGAGAGACAACAGTGTAAGTCACCACCTTTTAATCCCTCTTATTCCCAACACACACAAACTGCCACTCTTCATTTCACACGCCCACAAGATGCCTTTTTTTGGTGCTAATCCCTGAAAACACCTGCTCTCCTTGCTGGAAGTACCAAAGCTGGTGACATTGGGCTGTTAGCAGAGCTGACATGGGCCTGGCAACACATCAGCCACCAACACAAGGAAGGTGCTGCTGAAGCAGATGTTGCTTCTAGATGAGCCAGAGTTTTATTTTTGTGACTTGGTGCCACTGAAAGCAACAGCAGAGATGTGAATGGAGGAGCTCTGCCTATAGATATATATAGATATATATATATATATTTATGCACATTCAAGAAAGAAGGGACAGAGCAAGAACCAGATAGGAACCACTCTGTGTAAGGGCACCTCTCCCATCTTGCCTGCCCTGAGCACATCGTTCAGCACTTCTGCTCTACTCCAGATTTCAAGCCAGCCTACAGCTGCAGGTCATGCAAGAATTCCTGTTAGGGCAAGCAAAGCTGTTCCTCCTCAGTGCCATTGCTCTTAGCAGTGTCTCCCAGCTTGTGAGTGTGTAAATACTCACCTCTCTGTTTGCTGTTCAGTTTTAATCTGGGTCAGGCCATTCTCTAGACTAGATAGAGTCTCAGTTCTTGTGGTTTTGGTTGGGGTGTTATGGATAATTTGCAGTATCAGATCCTTACAGCATACAGATTTATGCCATTTTTATTGTATTGTTTTCTTGTGTGAGTTTTGGGGTTTTTTTCTTAAGTAAATATTTGGAATCCAGGAGATATCTATCTCCTGCTACATGATGAATTCTTTGGTTTGTGACCCAAACCCCTTCAGCCATTTCTAGCAGAAGCTAATTACTTTCTTCACCGAGCCTGGATGCAAGACAACCTTGGAAAATGAAAAACAAAGGAAGAAACAGGCAAACAAGGTTTTCCTTTTGCAAAGGACTTGGAAGTTGAGCTAACAAATTCCCTCAATCACTTTTCCTCATATATATTTTTTTCCTCTGGAGATTTGTCACATGGAGATGATGTGCTGTGGAAATTCTTTTGAAAGGACATGTATTTCCCTAAGGGGGTTTTAATGAGAATTTATTGCTCATGAAAGATTCATTATTGGCAGCACTTCAGTCTTCAGTTAATGATCTTTTGTTTATTAACATAAAATGCATCACACTTAACAGGAGTGTAACTTTCCCAACCAGTGCATCAAAGCACAGAAGAATTCTCACTCCTTCCGTCTTATCCCCTGAGGCTGTCTGAGAGGGTGTTAGCTGAAATTTATATGGTTGTCCTCTATGAAAATTAAGTCAGAACTCTTGTTTCACATAAAGCTGAAAATCATGGAAACATTTTTTCATAACCAAAGTTACCCAGATATAAACTAACAGCAAGAAATGTCACTACACTACTATGACTTCTCACAGCACCTATTCCTTCCACACAATCCTTTTAACAGAACCAGGAGGTATTTGCTTAGTCCTAATCCTAATTACTTTTACATTCTGTGGGTAACATTCATGCAAAGTACTGATTCCACATCCTGGTAGTAAATTACCTTCTTTAGAAAATCAACAAATTTGCAAAGAGTGATGAAGACTGTAGGGAACTGGGTCTGTAAACCCGAGATCCCAGAAACACACCCCTAAGCCACCTCATGTATATTTAAGGAAATAAAAAGGCAGAAATAAAATTCTTCACAAAAAAAATTAAAATACACTAACACTGAAGGAAAATGGGTGTAAGGCACGAACCCCAAATTTATTGCTTTGTATACTAAGATCAATCAAACTTGTAGATCCCACTGCTTTCTTCATAACTAGCTTTCCTTTGGCTCTGCCCAAGAGATACACCCAGTTCTCATTTGTTTGTGAGAATGTTCAGAAAGATTTTCCTCCCTGCTCTCTACAAAGCCTTTCACTTTTGCTCTTACAGTTCAAAGAAGATACCTGATTTTGCTTCATTACTAGTTGACCTCTTACCTCTGTTTTCCACTCCTTTGTTCCCAGATCATCACAACAATTCCTGGTATCCTTTGTAATCTCTTGTTAAAGGAAGGTGCTACACAGCGTGATGTGTTTCTGTCCATCCAGAAAGCCCACAGTATGAGGATTTATGGTTTTCTTAACAGGCTGCACTTGCTATGTCTTTTTCCTCTCTGAGCTATACTTACTGCAAACTCTATAACCTTCCAGATGCCACTCATGTCCTGTTCTAACTGAACACTGAAATACATTGTAAAACCCGTGTGGATGAGAAACAAGACCAAAGTGATTTTTGTGCTTTGCTCACTTTGCTCACAACCCTCTCTCTTGACTTCTTTTTTTTTTTTGTGTTTACACAAGTGTTCAATAGTTTGGTATAAATCACTAACAAATTTGCAATGTCCTTCCACTCACAGAAAAAAATACAAAAAAGGATCAAACCAGGTTAGAAAGATGGGTAATAATAAATTGTTTTCTTTTTGTTTTTTCTTGTCATCTCATTTTGCACCCTCAAGAATACTGTTCTGATAAAACCCAGACTTACTACTCAGTCAGGAGGACATGTTTCTACTGGGAACTGTCTACATTTTTAAGGACAAAGGAGCTAAAACTCAGATCAGGCTCCTGCAGTAGTGTTTTCAGTTGTAACCCATCCCTGCTCTCCTCTACCAACCCACCTGAGATACAAGAGCATTTCTTCTTACATCATTTTAAAGAAAATTAAATAATCTGAACAGAGAGATTACACTTTTGGATACAGCACTTGTGATACAGCCCCTGCAGGTGCCTTCCAGTAAGATTCTCAGCAAGCAACGGATGTAATAAATGAAATAATTATTTTCT
The DNA here is from genome assembly GCF_963662255.1 of Cinclus cinclus. NCBI lineage: Eukaryota > Metazoa > Chordata > Aves > Passeriformes > Cinclidae > Cinclus > Cinclus cinclus. The sequence continues at coordinate 22,416,814 of NC_085054.1, forward strand.
GAGAGCATTTCTTAAATATCTACACCAAACATATTAAAGATCTACCAACAGGCAATAGCTACCACTTAGTTTTCAGTTTCAGGAATGTGATCCTGTTAACTGAATGCAAAGATTTCAAAAGAGAAAGTAATTCAGACTTTCAAATAAATTTCTGTGGACTTGGGTAAGCTGCAGTTTGGTGAAGAGAAAAACAGATGAAAGCTAATAAGAAGGATTTTTTTTTTAATTCAAAGTAATGCTGTAGCACAAACTTCCTTGGAAAAAGTTATAAACTGCTGGACTTCCCACGGTCCTCCCCCAGACTAAGGAACGTGTTTCACTGTGCCTTAAACAAAATAATGCTCTCTACACCACATCTCACCATGCCAGGAAGAAAACAAGCAGTATGCTGAAAATCACTTTGAAGTATCCTCCAGTAACCCAACACACAAATTCATATTCATGCAGCCTTACAGCAATAAAATCAGTTCCATGCTAATGATATAATTGTTTCTTCTATCATTCTGTCTATAAAAGAAGACTAGATAAAGTCAAAGGCAGTGGCCTCTGGCTGATTATGTGTTTTGACAAATTAGATGATTAACTGAAACCTCAAACCCAAGCTTTGCTGTCTCAGTAGACCTAGAAAAGGAGAAGAAAAGCTTTGCTTTTGAAAGGACATGGCTCTAAAGGGACCTCAGCCCAGACTGAGAGTGCTTCTCAAAGAGCAGTGTTTGTACAGAGCACACAGCCATGCACACAGCCTAATTCCAACAGAGAAATCACAGTTGTCACTTTAAATTATGGAAGCAGCATATGGCAATATATGCAAAATGCTTTCCAACATGTTCAAGTAGAGATGGAGAAACTAAGTTATCAATGACAGTTTTACCACACAATATACCAGTGTAACACTTAACAACAACATTGAAAATGAAATCCAGACACATCAGTGGGGCAATGGCAGTATTTCTATATTTATGAAGCTGTTTAAATTCACATACAGTCAAATCACAACTAGGAATAAAACAGGGAAGACTGAACAGCGACAGGCACAAGATCCATTTGTGCTGTTCAAGTTGTTTTACTTAGCTCAGTTTAAAAACTCAACATGTGGTACACGGACCCTGCCTCAGTACATCTCAAGCCCTGCTCTCTGAATATTAAATGACAAAACATTACCAGGTGAAAGCTCAGTCCTGTCTGTCCTTCCAGTTAGTAGCTCAACAAAGCTAGGCCAGAACTGTTACTTAGAACTTTTTCATTTATTTGTGGTGTGACTGAAAATGCTATTACAAATGTCATCCTTTTACAAGTAAACACAATCTAAAAAACAAGCTTTCTTTTTAGAACCTGAATCAGAGAAGCAAACACCTTCAAGAAACACCAGACAAATGAAACCCTCTTGGGGCATTTCAAATCATTTTCCCCAAAGACAGCAGCCAGCTCTGCACTGTGAATGAGGCCAGCTTCTCAGAGCTCAAATAGCATCAACTTCAATGGAAGTTCAACTTCAACAAAACAAGTAATTTAAAAGATACGGATGAATAAGGACTAAGATGTGTTCGTGTTCAGGCATTTCCAAACATATTAAATGTATATTAAGAAATACTAACTGTCTGAAGTATTAATATGGAAATGCTTTCAGCAGTTCAAATGTCAACCAGACATTTAGGCAATTCCACATTTCTCCAGTTTCAGCAACAAACAGCATGTTTTGAAATCATTTGATGTTTGAATAAAGCTCTTTGCCATTTTCCACAACAGATGCACTAGATCTGGGTAATGAACTGTGCTCTGAAATAACTTATTACAGTCATCACCACTGCCAGCTATATCACCTGTGGCAGAAAGAAAAATAAAAATCACACAGTGCTCCACATAGCATCACCACAAGCATTACTTCATTTACAGAATCAGGAAAAGCTCCATTTCAAATCAAGGTATTGATTATTTCAGAATTTAATCCTTCAGTCAAAAGCTGTAACAAGAAAACAAATCCAATAAAGGGTATTTTCCAATTAAGTAAGTGACCCTAATCTTGATTTTAAGTTACTTTGATATTAGAGAACATAAAGCAGAACTACACTTCAAGTATCCAGGTTATTAGAGTAGGAATTAAAACAGACATATATAAAATACGTAATTAATTTTGTAGGTAAATCTCCCACATCATGGTCATGCCTTCAGTACATAAGATCAAAACATCTGACAGAAAGTTCATACATTGGTACCTGAGGTTCTTCTGCTTAAACCTAAGCTTTATCTTAATTTCCTTATCTTATTTGAAAAATAAAAGGGTCAGAATGAGGCTGCAATAAGCACCTATTTTAACATCCACCCCCAATAACCAGCAATTGTCTTAGAGAAAACCAACAAGAGCAAACTCCTCCATTCCCTGGATTCATTAACAGAATTGTAACTGTGGCTCTTCAGAGTGATTTATAGGAGTGCATAAACAGCTGAAAGTACTTGTCTGTACAGAATATAAGTTATTAATGGTCTAAGTTGTTACACAGGTGCTCAGAGTTGCTCTGAACTCGGGGGATCAATATCAAAGAGATGTTTGGGTTCACTTTCCTTCCCAAAAGATCCCAAAGCAAAATAGAATTGCTTCTCCTCTTTCACCAGGCTGCAAGAACCAGCAGACTCTGATACACTAAGATACTTCCATGTTGACATATTTTCCTTAACAAGATATTGTCTTAATTAGTTTCATCTGCCATTTGGAGGTTATCTAGAAGACAAGTTAAGGATTTTCCCAGTGAAGCAGAAAAAGTCCATATGTTTTTAGGTTGCATATTATTCCCCGTTATAAAACCAGTAGCTGCTCATTACTGCACATCCCACAAAAGCAGTTTTCACAGCTGACACTGAAAGCTGTTATCATCTAATTTCATGTGGAAATGAAATTCTAGGATGTTTTTCTGCACAAAATACCCACATATTAATCCCTTCATCAAACGTTATTGGTGAGAAGGCACAACCCAGACACGGAGATATTGCCTTGCCCTGCTGCTGGCTCTGGCCACAAAGGCAAATTTCAGTATATTTACCAGCACCAGCAGTGCTTCCCTGGCTCTGTCTGCAAAGCTCTTGGCATCAACACAACGTCCCAGTGTGTTAGACAGTAATAAAGCCACATACTAAATTCAAAATTATTTTAGTTAGCATACTGCTGCTTTTTTCCCAGCCTCAGACAAAGATAAGGAGAGGACAGAAAAAAGTAAACTCTCAAGGTACATGAGGGCTATCAACAGGTACTTTCCCCCAGCACTGTGTTGTGAAAACCATTATGAAAAACAGTATCTACATATAGACAGTGCTTCTGTATGCACCTATAAAAAATACAGCTTTGCTTAAAAAATCCTGAGCTTCCAATTTCTCAGAGTTGCAAATGACAGATAGAGAAAACAATTTATTTTCTAGGTAGGCAGGGAATAATTTTTCTTTTCCCCTATACACAGATCATGGTCTACGTGGTTTCCAAAGACATATTTTCCTTAAAAGCAGCTATATTTTTTTGAAGCATTACCTGCAATGATACCAATCAACCCTTCTTCTACCAGGAAAATGTTTCTCAGTGCACACAAGTACTGCTAGTCAAAAGTATTAATGAAGAAAAGTATTTAAAACCACTAGAACGTGATGCCCATCATACCAAGCAGTAATTTAACACTTGAAACAGGCAGCCAGATGGCTGGTTTCAGTCAGCCCATTTCCACTGGCATGTATTTAATCAGCTGAGTTACCCCAGACAAACAGCCAGCCTGGATTTCTAAGAGCAGGACAATGATGGAGTGGGATAACTGCAGCTGGAGATCAGCAGGGTTTAGAAATTACTTCAGGCTGGGGCTCGCCAGCCCTTGGCAGCCCAGAGGCTCAGCCCTGCTTCCCGGGCCAGCAGGACTGGTCCAACTGAGGCACCTGCTGGAAGCCCCAGTGGCTGAGCAGGACCTGCAGGACATTCCTCCAGGGCCACCACAATCCCCCAGATGGGCTTTTAATTACAGCCCTGCTGCTGCAGCACCTCCTGCCAGCCTGCAATCCCAGAGCCCGAGCACCAGCAGCCTTGGACACACAGCCCCTCTGCCAGCACCCAGCTGGCCAGTCAGAAACCACACAGGGAGACATTTACTGCAAAGGGAGGGGAATAAAACACTGCCCCTGCCACAAAGCAAAACTCCCTCTGACTCTTCAGACTTTCAGCCTATTGATCTTCTCTTCAGTAGATACTTCCAGCTACTGTCACACTCTGGCTGAACACTTTCATTTAGGTTATAAATCTGCTCCTTCCTCAATGGTCAAAGGATTTTCCCAGGAATTCCCTGGCCAACCACCAAACAGTCCCACTAAAGCCCAGAGCCATGCTTTCAGCTATTTAACTCTATCCCCCAATGCCCATCCTGTTTAGATCTGTATTAATTCCCTTCACATCCTCTCCTCCTGTATTTCCACACAGCACTCTGCTTTTCACTAGGATTTTAACACTGCTGAAGTCAACGAGTTCTCACCAGTTCTAATACACACGTTTCGGTGTTGGTTCTCCTAAGCAAACTTGATTTGACCCTGAAGTCAATGATTATAGACAGAGACATTCAGGAACATCTGTGTACTGTTCCTGGACATCACAGAAGAGGACAAACCTGGGGAGAGCCAACACTGCAGCCTACAAAGAGGTTAAAGCAGCAGGACCAGTAACTGCAGAGAGTTGACAGAGTCCCTCCTGTTATTTTACACAAAATGAAAAAAGCTGTCATAAATGTTCACAAATTGCTCAAATACTACGATCTGAGCACTCAAATACTTATTTCTACCTCGGCACTCTACAGGAAATATGCAGTTTGAGCAGGTAATAGAACCACATTAATATCTCCCAGAACCAGCCACAACTTTGAAACAACATGCTTTGAGCCTCACTGAAGAAAGAAATTAAGACATTACCCATGCCAACCACAAGAAATAATCTCATAGTGAATGCTCACTGTTACACAACATACTGCTCTAGTATTTACTGCCCTTTTTATGCTCTTCTATGCACAGAAGCATGTAACATTGTCTTTATTTTAAATTAGGCAAAGTTGGAAAGCTTTCCTGAGAGGCAAAGATTTTGGTTTTCATTTCATTTTTAAGAGGAATTAAAAATCTAGATCGCAACATCCAACAACAAACAACAGTGGAAGTCAGTGCCAGGCTTGCTTATTCTCAGAAATAAAGTTGAGCAGTCTCAGGACCTTGTCATTTGAGCAGAGATTGCATTCTGGCATATCAGATGTTGCAGTAATGAGATTTTGTAAATCTGAAATGCATTCATATTATGTCCATAAAGAAATCTCTTGATGGTTTACTTAGTTCAACACTCTTTTTCATCATATGTACCAACCCATGCCCCCCTGTGTTCAAAAGCTAATAACCAATACATCTGATGAAAATTAATTGTCTTGACAGCTTGCATAAAAACTATAAAGGTGCAAAGGAAAAATGCTGTGGCAGCATTTTCTTTCTCTGTAGGACAGTAGCTATGGAAACTATCTTCAGAGGCCAACTGGCCGCCATCCCAGTGCAGCACAAAAAAAAATCAAAATGCTACTTTTAGAGGGTTAGTCAGTGGCACCAGTCATAATTATCAACATCTATGATGTTGCTCAACATTAGCCACAGCAAAATGTTGGTTGATGCTGTTGGGAGAAAAGCTGATATGACATTATAGCACTATTACAGATCTGGATAATACAGAGCCTTATAAACTGTCCTCATACTGATAATTACTATGATAACCAGTCAAAAATAGCATAAAAACATGTAAAAATAGACAGCTATCTAAAATATCCATGTGAAGACCATCCAATCTCCTAACAGAAAATATTTTATTACTTATTATGATAGAAGTACTCAGGTAAATACTTGCAGATGAAGAGGAAATCTCTAATCTTATTTAACTGTCACATTTCACTAACTGAAACTTATCCTTTCTGAAGGATATCCCATATAGCTAGCCTGCACAAAAGCTGTGATTCCTAATACAGTCTGACAAAATCATAATTTTTTATGAATGCTGAGAGATTATAAAGGATTTTTCCCTGAAAAGGTAAGACACAAAGGAGCCAGAGGTTCATTATTGCAAACACATGTGGCAACTTTCCACTGCCAGGCACAGAAGAGTTCCTGTGGAAATGTACTCACAGGTCATTGATGAGACTCAAATCTTTGAAGAAATACATCTTCCATCCAGAACAGTATTCAAAAAGTAGGAAGACTTCAGTCTTATAAGAAACTTACTTAAAAGGAAGAAAGCTGAAGTATATGTACACCTCACGTATATACATGATTCCACCATTGCAGAGGTTGGTATTTCATTCAACCACACAATTTTGGCTCTGTGGTATTCTCTAATGGGTAACTTCTCTCTGTGGATGCCCTTCTCCAGTTTCTCTGGAAAACTCCTTCTCTGACACCAGAAATTCTTATTTAAATGGCTTATGGAGACCACCCAGGAAGGACAGAGCTATACAGAGCAGGTTTATGTCCTGTCAAGAGCCAAATTCTCCCCAGTGCTATATTGTACTGGCTGGGTCTACTGGGGGCTGTGGAAATGGTACCTCTTGAAGGATCAGACTTGAAACCTTGGAACCTTGACATGCACTACAAAACCAAACATGAGCATGTCTGAGGCACCGGGCTGTCCTGGTAATTTCTGAGCACTCACAAATCAACGATGGCTTCATTCAAAAGACCCTATGCTCATGGGCAGAAAATAACTTAAAAATAAGGCATGTGCCTAAAATACAGGATATTTAGACAACTTTAAAATTCAATTTAGCTCACAGATTGCAATTGCTGTATCTCCATCCTGTTGTTTCCACTGAGAAGCTGTGATCCATCTCCTCAGCTCATGAGGATCTGCCTGTAAGAGCTGGGACCCAAGCAGGCATCTGGATTCACAGCAGGCCATGCTGCTGTAGCCCTATTTTGCTGCTGAAGATCCTCTAACCCAACTACTCCGCTGGCCAGCTCACTCCAAATTAAGCAAAGCAGGCGATTTCCAGGCTTTTAAACCAATATGAATTACTATAAATAACAAGTAGGTCAAGACCATGTTTTCTCTTGCATTTTCTCTTGCTCACAACAAATGATCCAATTCTGACCCCTGCAGGTCCCTCATCAGGATGGAACAGCTGCCTCTTTGGGGTTGACTCAGTGAGGTGGCACAGCTCCCTAGGGGCAGCCCTGGGGAAAACCCAAACATTAATTTCCAGTCATCCTGGTCTGTCTCCTTGTAACCTTAGTCACAACCTTCAACCCTGCAAGTGCTGTATGATTTTCCACAAGCGAAAGTTTCTTTCTCTTATAGAGGAAAGAAGATGTTTCAGCTGTATTAATTGAAGAACTAACAATACATGCCTGTTCCTTACTTTTAATAAATTAGCAGTGTTGAGCAGCTTTCTCTACATAAAGCAGTGGATGCAATCTCTCCAATATTTACTTACACTACCTATTAGACAGTCAAAGAAATAAATTAAGACCTTCAATGTAGTCTTAATCCAAACTATTTCATTGACTGACTGAGTGCCCCACCATTTGGAAAAGGAGCTTTCACACGTCCTATCCAGCTTCACTGATGGGATAATTTGTAATAGCACTGTGGAAGAAAAGCAATAGCCCAACAACAAAAAGCGGCAAGTTCTCTGCAGGCAGAGGAAAATTCACTACTGCTTCCAATGGGAAGAGAAGCCCAGCTGTAGGGCTGCAATTTCATCCTCTCATGTAGGAGCTCTGCACCTGACATATTGATTGGGGTACCTGGAGGGAAGAGGATCATGCCATGCCTAGATCCCCCCAGTGCCACCAATAAATCCATGCCTGGCTGGAACTGTGGGTTATACTTCAGATCTAACAACAGCTCTCATTAATTTACCTGTTACCTTTACATAGTTATACAGCATAAAATTGCAGCAAAACACACCAGAACTATTTATTACATGCCTCACACTGAGGTTTGATCCAGCTACTACTAAACAAACCAAGTTATGGTTCAACTAACTTGGATCTGATTCAAAAATACGTGGTCCATGCTGTCACCAGAAAAGAGGAGATTAACAGAATTGAAAGGATGGACAATAGGGTTTGTGTGCCAAAAGCCTGACTTCTTTTCCTGTGTTAATCTCATCAGAGACACCCATGACTACAAACCTCATCTTGCCTACCATCCTTAAGACTATCACAGCTACACGCTGCTGAGTGAAGATGTTAAGGAGATTAATCCAGACTCTAATAATATTTATCTAAGTACTGCTAAAAATATCTCTCTTAGAAAAGCCTTTAAATGACAAGGGAGAGATAAACTCATATATTGATACATCCCAAACTATCCAATCTTATTCAACCCTTTCACAAAACCCAGAATCAGACAAGAAAATGCACAATTCATAATAAAGCGCATTTTCATTACTCTAGGAAGTAAATCCATCAGGGACCACTGCCACCATTTGCTTTAATGGTGCACACTACAACAAAAAGTTAAGAGCATTGGCTTTTAACAAAAATATATTTAAGTAGTTGTGAAAAATTTGATTCTTTCTTTAACACAAGTAGCCCTACCCTAGAAAACAAGTCCCAGTAAAATAGAAGATTTCTAACATCTGTTAATGCAACACTTACTCTCCCACAGTTTTACAGCTTGGTCTAACCCCTCACTGAAATGCATGCTGTTGCAGATCTTAATATCTTTCTCCACACCTTCTTTCACACTTTTCAACACCCTTATCACAAACCTAGAGACTGAACAGGTTGCTCCCTGCTGTTTTGGGTTTTTTATTCCTTTAGTTCTGACACTTTCCTAGCTCAGCTTTTCAAACTTAATAGAATATCCCTCTGCAGTTATCTTCTGCCTTTGATTAATTCCTGCAAACCTGCAATTCTCTTCCTGAACACTTCACAGTTTCCTTCCAAGAGGAAGCAAATAAAAATTCAAGAAGGTAATTTCCTCCCTCATCACCAGCCAAGATCATGTTGATGTCTCAGTCCCTCCTCTCACTGGGTCGCTTTACTCTTCCTTAAGAGTTCTGCTGTCCCTGGTTCCAGTTCCTTGCCATACAGGTCTATTAGTCTTTCCGGACTTAAAAACAACAGCCATCCTTCATTCCCTGAACATTGAACAATTACACTGCCACTCATCCTCATCCTTCTTCCATGTCTTTCCTACCAAAATACCAGAAGTGTTGTTTGACCCTCTGTGAAGTTGCAATCTCAGGAACCAACTCCTAACTCCTCATCAGGGAGCCATGAAGCCCCTCCTCCTCTGAAATCGGGACCTGCTTGACACGGAGTCCAGAACAGGAAACCTTGGGATGTGATCCTGGATTTCAGATCCAGAGTTTGGACAGAGGCAGCCCAAGGTTACCAGGAGACATCAGCGTTTGTAGGCTCCTGTTACCCACCAGTGACATTTGGACCTCTAAGACACAGTGCCAGCCACAGAGGCTCAGCAATTTTGAAGCAGTTCTTCAGATATCCAGCCTAGAGAGAATGTCAGGCTTTGAGAACAAACAGAACTCCTGACATCAAAACAAATCTATTCTCACTCTCTGACTATCAATTCCTCATTTTCCTTTGTACCCTGCAGTCGAAGTCTCTCATCATCTGCTGAGCAGTGTTTCACACATACCACATGAAGTCTGGGGACAGACATTCTTTGTGATCATATTTTAATTCATTAGGTGCATTTGTACTGCCAATTTAATGTGAAGAGTGGCATTTTCTCAGTGAAAATTTGACGTGTGTTGACATTTAAGGTCTTGGGCCTGCCATTTATGATAGCATGCCTTGATTTCCCCCTGCAGCTGTGCTCCAGGAAAACAACCTGAGCACCCCAGACATAACACAGATGGAAGGTCTCCAGCAGCTGACTCCTTGCTGCATGCCCAATACAAGCAGCTGGTGCAACCTCTTGGACCAGCTGGGAGATGAAGTGGAGGTGTGGTCCTGGAACCACCAGGGATTGCAGCAAATCAAGTTTGTTCTCATTTGAGCCATGTCAGTTGGTAATACCAATGTTCCTTGTCTGGGCTCTACTACAGTGCCAAAGAAAATGTAAATAAAGTTATTTAATAAAAGTGAGCATTTAAAAAAAAAAAAAATCAAGCCATAGCCACATACTACCACACTGTAATTGTTCATTTCCATTAGGTAGCATTGAAAATGGTGACTGCATAACCTATTCATCTCCAGGATACAAACTCTAGCAGTAGCCATAAAGCCAATGTCACTTGAGAGAGCCCTGCAGCAAAACTTAGAGCAAATTGTTCCTACATTATGAACTACAAACACCCATCTAGAGCTTAGATACCAGAGGCATTCCCAGCAATCCTCTCTACTACCACATGTGCTATTTACATTAAAAAATATTTTTATATGCTTGAATGCTGGCACGTCAGATTCCCATTAACACCACAAGGAATGATTGCAATTCAATCTCATGTTCAGTAGCCACCAGGAATCACTTTATGCAGATGCCAAGAAGGCCAAGACACAACACATGGTTACTGTGGCTCTACTGGTAGCTCTGCTCTTCTCCCAAACTCAACAGAAAGATTCATTTATTGCGCTGGGTTTAGCCTACATTCCCCTCTGACCACATGTCACACAGGTGTGCTCTTAGTCAGGACACTGCTGCCCTTCAGGGTGCAGTAAGTCACGGAGGTCATCATTTTGCAAATGCCAGCTGGCTCCTTTGCCTGAGACTAGGAACAACCACTGGAATGCAGGCATACACAGCGGGCATGGAGAAGAGGTACACAGGCAGTCAATTCAAAGAAGGGGAGAGAAAGAGAAAGAAATGGAAGAAAAGTTCTGTAAAGATTAATGTCTGTTGCCACAGAAATTACTATTTATGGCAATGAAACCATAATTTGAAATGCGTAAAGCATATACCTTATCTTCATATTAAAAAAAACAAAACACCCAGAATAAGGATGTGGTATGCTCAGGCACAAATTACTTTATCATCATCAACTATACAATGGGATAAGGATTTCAGCTTCCTGTAGTGGCTTAGACCAAGAGTGTGGGTAAAACCTTGGCACAGAAGAACTAAGAGGATTCAAGTGGACATAATGAGAGAGCAGCTGCATTGTCTATTTAGAACAACACAGGCCATCAGGAGCCAAGAGCCTTTTTAGAGGGGTTTATACACAAAGCAAGGGAAGTTATTAGAAGGTGGAACAAAGATGGACATGGATGCAACTGGTATATGTTTGGCTCAGACACTTGGAACCACATGGATTTAAGAGAAATCCTATAAAGAGAGACTGGGAAAAGAAGAACACTTCTTTTTGTTCTTTCACAGCACACAGCAGTGTTGAGAACTTTGTTTCTGTAATATATCAAACTTTTTCCCCACATATTGTTTTTTTCCTTCATGATCTACTTTCATTCTGATTATTCTGAGGCATAATTTATGTTTCATATGCCAACTGCCAGTGCACACACAGCAAGATGCTGAAGTACTTGATTCTCATTCATGAGCCATTAATTTCTGTGCTTTAAAAATTCCCTCCGCAAAAAAAAAAACACAAACAAAAATAAAACCAAAAAACCTTCCTATTTTCATTTCAAATGATAAGTATAGAAGAAAAATAGATTGCCAAAGAAACAGATAACTTGAGGGTTTCTGACCTAAGTCTTGCTGTGTAACTTTCTGTTAAGGTTTAAATCATTTGAATATATGAAATCTACATGTATATTTTTTAAAATTCCATTCACATCACCTTGAGACTGTATCCATCATCTGATGTTCTAACACTATCAATTCTTTTGTCATTCCTAGAAGTTTCCATTATATAAGATCTAAATATCAAATAGTTAGAACCAAGAAACAGAATTTTGCTGCTGTAATAATCCCTCCAGACCACTTTCAGAATGGAAGCATAAACATAAATCCTATCATCAACCTTATGGTTGAAGTTTCTACACAAATATTATGAAAAATGCCCTTTCATTCTCTCCTTTCTGAGCAGTGGAAATTCTGCATGACTGCTCTGATAGCTTCAACTTCACCATGGTGCAGTTTCAGGTGGAAAAAGAGGGTTTAAGCAACCATGGAAACATCAGCCAAGAGTAGAAACACCATGCCTGTGTCTTAAATACCATTCCCAGGTTAGTTCCATCACCCAGTGGGATTATGCTTTAGCTAAATCACCAAAATAACAGCAGCTATTGAATTGCACTTCCTGAGACATGGAGCAAAGCAAAAGTGGATTGGGTTGTTTTGGGGGGTTTTGTACAGCACCTCTTTGAAAGCTACAAGTGAACAGATACACACACACACAGCTTTGCATGCAGAGTAGCCTATCTATTTCAATGCTGTAACTGCAAGGTTAAGCAGGTGTCTAAGTGGTGGCTAAATCAGGGTCTTAAAAGGAAAATTAATCAGTGTAAGAAGTGGATTTATGCACAACACCTGGCTGCTGCTGCTGCTGGTGGGCTTATCTATGTAGGGATAAGGTGAAGACAAGCAGTGGTGCTCCAGTAATGCTCTACAACAGTTGTAACCAACCCTACATTGCACAGAAGAAGAAAAGTTAACCATTAATAATTCTTACAGAAAGAGAAGTTCTTTGCTAAAGAAAGAGGGTAACACAAAGTACTACAAAGCATACATTTATACTTCAGCAAGAAAAACTTGTTTATAAGTGCGTGCTGCACGCAATAAACTGTAAAAATGAAGATGAGAAAAAGCTGAAGTGGGAATAAATTTCCTAGGAAATACTCTAAAAAAAGAGACCAGATTGAAAAAGCTGAAAAGTACATACAATAACATACAATATTTCTGAGGTAAAGTATATAATCTTCTTGTCCATGATGTTCAGTGAAAGGGGAAAGTATAGGAGTGATGCTGAAACCAATGTGAATGATTTATATTTTTTTATTTTTTCCATCAGAGCTCTGCACTGAACATCCAATCCATCCTCCCTGATCAGCACACCACCGAGGAGGGGGACACGCACCATATGGCTCGCTTTAACCACGTAAATTGTGCGCTGTGACAACAATGGCACTGCTCCACCGACACAGTCAACCTCCAGCCCCAAGGACTGGGCTGAATGGGGATTACACCACACGCTGCAGCCACTCTGGGAACAGGCAGGGCTTCAGACAGGAGCAGCACAGCCAGGCTCCAGCCTCGTTCCACACACCCGGAATCCACTGGGTCGCAACGAGCGCTGTTACCTGGATGGATCAAAATTTTATCAGACTACTTGTAACGCAATGGCAATCTGGTAATGTACTTTTCCATACTGCTTCCCTGCACAGCACAGCAAATTTCAGGTTCTAGAAGAAACATGTAAATCCATAGCAGCAGAAACTTGATGACATTTTTATTCTTGCTACTGGCAAGCCCCATGTAATGCCAGTGGCATTAATCCCAATGTTCAGTCGCTGAAGGAACTAAGTCCTGGTAAATTCAACCAAGGGCACTGGTTGCTTTATGCGGAAAAGGAATTTTGTATTTATTTAGTTTATATGATTTGTTTCCTCCTTTAACAAGAAATGGAAAGATATTTGTGGTATTCATGACCAAAAAAAAAAAAATTAAAAAAAGTACTTTGGGTTCATCTCCAATGACCAGGAGAAAAATGCACTGAAAAAAAAAAAAATCCTCAGCATTCTGATTACTGTCTAGTTATTCCCCAACCACATTTAAAACTCTAGACTGCCCATTCCAGCATTTCAGTGCAATTTTTATTGACCTACTAACCTGTAACTCTGGGAAGCCTGGAGCTAAGAATGCAATAATGGCTAGCAAATACAAGTCTCCAAACAGAGTGTAATAACCTTAAGTAAACTACTGCCAAGCAAAAGTCCTGCAGATCAAACAGTTCCCACGAAGCCTTATGCTATTAACTAGCAAAAGAGTCCCATGATATCTCCATAGCCACGCACAATAACAGAGCGCTGCGCTTCTGTTTACTTACATAGCTTATCTGCAATCCACTAATGTATACAGCCAGCCCTCCGATGTAAATCACTTCTCTATTTCATGATACTTCCCTTGTTAAAACTTTGCTAGCTTTCTAATGGTAAACAGGGGAGTTATCCGGAATATCTATTTTTAAGGAATGCGTAGTGGACGCTTACAAGATAATTGCAATAAGGGACTCCATATTGTTACATGGAGAAAAAGAATTGTTAACATGCAAAATAAAGTTTGCAACAGCATGGTATTTATCTAGCTCTGCATTTTTCCTGCTGCAAGGCCCGCTTACTCCACCTTATTTCTGTCACTCCCTGGGTAGCCCCACCTCGGGAAGTGGAGAGTGGATCTAAAACCCTACCAAAAGCCGAAGAATCAACATCTAAAAGCCTGACGGCCAGCGGTGGGTCATTCAACACTGTGCGTTTACCTACTGCTTTGTGTACTTCAACGCATTTCAGAAAGATCTCTACCTAAAAGGCTTCTTCCATGGCGACAGCCATCACTGCAACGTAGAGGGGTCAAGCCTTAAACACTCAGGAATAAAATTAAAACAGAAATAAAACTCGTTAAGATGATCCTGCCACAGGCACAGAACGGAACCAAAATCTTCTGCCTGTGAAGCAACAGGGCTAGAAAGAAGACGCCGCGGGCTCCTTGCCCGCGCATCAGGGAGGAAAAGGCAGGAAAATAAAGCGAGTTGCCCTTCTCCCCGGGGCCGAGAGGGGCTGAGCCCCGCGGCGGAGCCGGGCGGGCAGGGGCGGTGCGGGCTCCGGCCGGCCCTGGTCCCAGCCGCCCGCTCCCCGCGGCCGCGGCGCTGCCGGCGCGCACGGACCCGGCCTCCTGCGGGCGCTGCGCTGGTTGCGGCACGGCCGGCGGGGCGGGGAGGAGGCCGGGCCGGCGGCGGGATGCGGCGGCAGGTGCCTCCCCCCGCCCCGGGACCGCGCCCGGCTCCGCGCAGCGCCGCGGGCTCGGGCGGGGGAGCGGCGGGCGCCGCCGGGGCGGGCGCGGGGCGCCGGAGAAGGGGAGGAGACGGCGGCGGCGGGGCGGGCAGGAGGCGCGGCGGGCAGGTGAGGGAGGGAGGGAAGGCTGGATGGATGGATGGATGGATGGATGGATGGATGGATGGATGGATGGATGGATGGATGGATGGATGGATGGATGGATGGATGGAGGCGCGGGAGCGGCCGCTCCTTACCTGGGGCACGGTGGCACATCCTGCGGCGGCCGGGGGCCGCGCGTCCCGGCGGGCCGGGGAGACCCCCGCCGCCGCCCCCCGCCTGGGCAGAGCGGCTGCCGCCCCCCGGGCCGGCCGCCCGGCCGCCGCCTCTCGCCTGCTCCGCTTTGTTCCGCCGCGGCGGCTTCTCCTCCCGCTGCCGCCGCAGCCGCGGGACTCGTAACATGTGCCTGGGGAGGGCGGGCGGGCGGGCGGCTGCCCGGGGTGGCACTTTCGGCGGGGCGGGGAGCGCGGCGGCCGGGCCCCTCCGCCCCCGGCCCCGCGGAGGAGCGGGGCTGTCAGATCCAGCCCATCTGCCGCGATCGCAATCGGTCGCAACTGAATGGCTCGGGCAAATCTGCGGCGGCAGCAGGGGCTCGCCGCTGCGGGGGGGTGGGGGAGGCCGGGCCATTGTCTGCGGCGGCCCCCGGGTGCCCCCGGGTGCCCCCGGGCTGGGGGCGGCGGGCGGGGGCTGCCCGGGGCCGGGGGTCCGGGAGCCGCGCCGCTTCGGCTCGGCCGCCCCGGGGCCGGACTGCGCCGCCTCTCCGGCGGGGCCGCTGCCCGCGGGCTTGCACATCATGGGGAAAACCCTCCTTCCGCACAGCCCCGAGAGGAACGCTCGCCTCGAGTTGATGCCGTCCCAGCTATCCTCGAAACTTAGGGCACGCGGCGTGGCGGAGCCGCCGGGATGTGTTGGGATGCGCCAAGGGGTAGCGGCTGTGCCCGTAGGGCTGCTGAGGGCCCGGTGTGTGACACGCAGGTGAAAGAGTTCAGATGGATGGAGACTCACAGGCATGCATGGCACGCTTTTAAATCCCGCAGTATATGAAAAAGCTGTTCCAAAATAATCGCCGAAAGCTTTGGCATCCGTTAATCTAAAAATATCAAGTAAATTTTTTTCCTGGTTAGAAAAAGCTGTAACTGGTACGTCATCCACTTAATTGTAGATACATGGTGTGTGTAAGACAACCTAAGATACAGTACATGTGAGAGAACCTAAGTGAACAGTAAGCAAGAGTTCAGGCAGGATTTCCCAGTTTAATGAAAGCAAGAGATTGTGGAAACAGGGTGAGGAAAACTGACATAAGTCAATGAGAAACAGTGAGTAAACTGCAGTGAGGAGACTGCAGGAGCCAGGGTGCAAAGGAAACCCTCATCTATGGTGTTGAGACAAGAATCAAAAGGCAGAGCTCTATCTGAGAATCAAAGGCAAGTACTGGAGAAAAAGATCTTCAAAAATGAAGGTGGCAGGAGTTTTTCTGGATTTTGAATTTGGAGGTTTCTTAGCAGAGGAGCTGAGAAAAACAAATAAATCATTGGATAACACTCAGATTTTAGCTAACAGATTAGCTGTGGCTGAAGACAGTGCAGTAAGTTGCAGAAGGAATCTCTTCCTGTGGCGGTACAGAAAGCAGTCTTTGCAGATAAATGTGCTGCTGTGGTGTCTTGAGTAAGCCCATAGCCAGATGTCTTAATGCAGATTTTCTTCCAGGCTGGCAATTCGTTTGTCCAGTATGGAATGAGAACCTCCAAAATTACTTGAATCTGTCAAACTTGTAAGTTTGTCCTTTCCAGGACACAGGCACCTTGCTCTCTCCTAATGAGACACAACAGTTTTCTGAGGACTGATCTAGGATCCTGGGCTAGTCAAAGATCTTGGGTTTAATTAACTGTACTGGGGTTAAATACTGCAAAACTGCGACAGAAAGCTGAAAAGCAGCATGAGACAGGAACTAAGCACCATGTCAGACAAGATCCTCTCCAAATCCAGTAGAATTTGTGGTCTCCAAAGAGATTGTTATTCTCCATTCAAACATGATTTCATCATTTAAACCATGAACCTGTCTGTTGATGTGTTTTAACTGCTTTGTTGTGTAGGAAACACCTTGAGCAGCTCCTGTAAGAGCCAGTTTTATTAACTAAGTAGAAGAGATATTAATTTTCTGTTTAAATAGAAAAAAAAAATCCCAATAAAATACAATCATACTATAATGCCTGTTGCTTGAATAGACAACCTAAACCTCCTATCCAGACTCCTTTCTAATTAGTGATTGAGACTGCAAATGCAGCATGGTTTTTGAGGCTTAGCTAACGTGCAAGTGGCTGCACTGGATCTGTCCGGAAAGTCTGTGTAGTTCAGTGTCGTTTCACTGACAAACTCCAAATATCCAGGGGAAGACCCAGCACTTCACCTCTCTCCAGTCCCCTGGGAGCTCAGAGATCTGACCCAAAGCTTGCCCTCTGTGTGTTCAGTACATATCACTAGCTCCCTTCCATGACTGTCCAGCTTCTAACTGAACCCACATGCACTTTTAAAATCTGTGGTACCATGTTGCAGATGCTCTGATCCTTGTTTACATGAAAAATCTCTTCCTTCCATTTGTTTTTCAATGTGCTACCTGTTTTCATCCAACAGCCTGTATTTCTTGCATTGAAAGAAGCAGCGGGCAAGCAGCTTCTCTCCATGCTGCTCACATTTTAGCTCTGTCATTCCCCTGCCTAGGTTTCTGCTTTTTCAGACTGAAGAGTTCTAGTTTCTCTATAAACGGAAACCAACTCCTGCTTATGATTACTCTTTTCTGTGCTGCCCTGAATATACCCAGGTTTTTTGCACCTTTTCTGAAGCGGGGTACCAGAACTGCAACTGGTACTCAAAATGCAGTAAAATCACTGGCATAATCATGGTCCCTTCCTAGGTGTGGTACTGCAGATCCTAAAATATTATCCTAGTCAGGGTCAAGTCTTTTTATGAAGTCTGTAAATTATTGCATATAAAGTTTCTATTTGAAGACCACATTTATATTCCCATGATTCTCCTTTCCTGAATTCCTAGTGAAAACATGAAATGGTTTCACCAAATCTGCTAGATTAACAGTGGCTAAAGGGATAATTTAAAAAAAATACTGCCAGTTGGTTAATTATTTTCAGTCTTAAACTTACATTCACTGAAATCAAGAGTGACAGACTTGGTCTCTTACTCTGCAACTAGAAGTGATTTAGAATTGAAAAGAACCAATATTTATGTATAACTTAAAGGTATAATTACAACTTGAAAGTGGTTTTTTATGCATATCGAGTTGCATTGTATCTGACTGCTGAGATACTGTTCTTCTGTGTCTCTTTAAGATTAGTAGTATCTCAGTTTCATACACAGCAATACGTACATGTTCCAAATCATTATTTCTTGTCCCTAGGCTTGCACAATTTTGTCTAGCATAGACATTTACAAGATTATACACCAGTCTTCAGACAAAATTCATGACTTGGCTCACCATTGCTTCTGAGAGATACAAAAAGCTGCAGTGCTCATACTTCAAAACATTAAAATGAGACAGATGATAGCATTAGCTCAATACACTGCTGGTAGCCATAGATTTAAATAAACCAACCTAACAGCTGGCATGGGCAAATGCAATGATTTGGGGGATTTTTTACATTTTCACAGAGGCACCGAACTACCATGGGAGGGACAGATACTTCCCAAAATGATTTCTGATTCTCAGCTGGCATAATGTGCATGTATGTGATGTCACTCTGCTCACTACTGCATTCTGCAGTTCTTCCAAATGGGAGAGACCCATTTGGGAAAGAACAGGTATGATGGCAGGTTGGGAGTGACTGATTTGCACAGTAGACAATACTGCCAAAACAACCACAGAACCTTTCAGACAGTATCTGCTTCACAGAGAAACCTCACACTTAAAAATCTGGGAGAGGGAAGAAACCTCCCAAAATGCAGTTCTTAAGCTTTACTCACTTCTTGTCCTTTTATTAATAGTTGTATATTTGCTTACACAGAACTGAGGCTGTGTATGGGTGATGTAATACCAGATTTTCAGATGTTCTACCGCTAGGTTACTGGTGCTTAACACCAGCGGTGTTCAGGGCTGTGTTAAACACGAGCAGGGTAGAAATCACGTGAACTGATGTCATTTATAGAAACAGTTGCTCTTTCAGCCTGACACAGGGCACTGTTCAGTGAGACCTGAGGCAGCGCTGCCCTTTTGAGGACTTCAATTCAACTCTGGGGACGACTGACTGCACACCCTGGAACAGTGCCAGGCCAGGCTATGGCACACAAAGCTGTGCAACAGGAGCTGACAGGGACACTCATGGAGCGCCCTGCTCTGGAAAGAAAAGTCAGTCACTGGAGGAGAGGTTTCAGAACAAACTGGTCCCCAATAACCATGCTGGAATTTCCCGGTGCGGCAGAACTACAGGAAGACAGGCGGTCTGGGTGCTGCCTCGTGCTGACCTGTGTTAGCATCAGCTCCTGCTGCCAATGGGTATATTCAAACCAAAAAGGATTCCATAAAAGCTTTCTCTGGATCTCAGTGGAATTAGAATTAGATTTTAGATTCTTCATGGGAATTCTGAGTATCTTTTGAATTGGATGTATAAAGGGTCAAGTGCTGTCACTTGCACATTTCCACTTTGCAGAACAGAAGTGAAGTCATGGCTTTATGTCACAAGGAGAACACAGCATTTGGACATTTTTTAAAAAAAATTACAACAGTGTTATTAGAGGAAAGGAGACTAATCGAGAGTGTTTACAACCTCTAGTGTGTTTTTGGACCAATTTCTCCCAGGGCACTTCAGGAAGATAGATACTTCCTTGGCATTTGAACTCTCCCAACCATGAAGAGTGGTAAAAAATAAAAATATAGAAGGCCTTGTAGGAGCCAAAACATATGTACTTATGTCTTTCAAAAGGGCTTCAGAGGCTTCTGGCTTGCCTGGCTGAGGACTAAGAATCTACTGAAGGAAAAACAAAAATGGATTTATTGCAGCATTATCAAGAACTGAACTGGGAAGAATTTGTAAGGCAGTATCAAACTTCCTCAGTACGGGGCAGGAGGAGCACGTGGTGATTCTGGCAGGGTGTGGAAGCAGATCAGCTTCTCCCTCTGCTATCTTTAAAGGTGCTACATAAATGACAGCAAACTAAATAACCTGCAAAAACTGGCATCTCCTTACTGCAAAGCATTTGGTGGAGATCAATCTGGGGTTTTTATTTTTTTGCTTATTGGAGTTATATTTTCTGAATTCTGCTTAGCTAATCAGGTGGTAATAAAACTAAGAGCCCTGCATTTTGCAAGCTTTTATTGAATTTTTAAAATCTCAGGGGAATATCTACATAAGCAAGAGTTAGCAAATTGTGAGCTACGTAGATTTAAGTACGATAAAAATATGCTCATGTCTTTAATATGTGATGAATGCTGCTTTGTATTTGAAACCTTGTCCCCAGTGGAACCCATTACAATAATGTTTATACAGGCTTATGCTATAAATGCATGATATTTTCCCTACAGCAGAATATGTTGGAATTTACCCCTGATTAAAAAAAAAAAATGTGTGAATGGGTGATATCCCAGAATCTGAATTGCTATAGGCACAATTATGCCCTTTTATTAACAAATGAAGCAACGAAAAATATAATTCGTTAACATAAAAAGGACTTAGTACAGCAGGCAGAATTGATAGAAAATGCACCCTGAATCTCCTGCACCACGTGTGAACTGGAAGACAGACAGCTCCTACAGAATTCAGGGAAACTGGATCTTCAAGTGCCAGTCTCACACAAAGCCTGGACAGAGGTGCTGGCTGTCATGGAAAAAGTGGGAAGATGACAGTGATGGAGCAGCACACAATTAAATAGCAGGAATAAGTGGTGTCACAGCAGTATTTTGGCTGCACGGCTGTCTTGCTTTCAATATAAGCAATATTTGTCCTTTAACAGGCCCAGACACATGACACAGGGTCTACATCCATGGTTGTCTCTCTGTGAAAAACCCAATGGTTTCATCAGCACAGGCACATCCGTGTACTTTAAAATAAACTGCTTGAAGAGAACAGGACAGAGCCCTTCTCTCCTGGTCCCCTTGCCACTGCCCATCCCCTGACAGAGGACGTAATCTATTTTATACTGTGGAATGGTGATGGCCAAGGACGGGAGTTGGAGAGGAGGCATCCAAAGGAAGGTCACCTCTTCCACAGCTCATCATGGTGTGAACTGTAGACACAAGAAATTCCTTTCCTATCACACAGCATGGGATAAGTTTGCTACCAAGCAGGTTTTAAGCCATAGAGCTTTTTAAAGATTTAAGCAGTGATGTGGGAACTTCGTCCCTCAGACAGAACAGGCTGAGAGTACACAGTGCTGTGACTGAACACAGCAAAACTCTGGCTTCCACATGCATCTCTTGCATAAGCTCCATTATTTTTCTTTGTTAAAAAGGAATTGTGTTATTTCTTGTTTTATCCTTGGGGCTGAGGAGATGAACATCATTCCTCAGTTTGTGTGGAACAATGAAGCCCTGTTCTAACTTGGGGTCTTAAACTCTTGCTTTAATGCAATTTAGGAAAAAAAAAATAAAGGTTGAGCATTATAGAATGAAATAGAAATGGCTAAACTTGATTATTTAACTTCTCTTTCACAAGGGAAATTCATTTACAAGGAAAGAAAGGTGTTAACATGACTTGCACAACTCCATAATCAATTTCTCCTTGGCTTTTTCTACATCTGCCATTAGCAGTACCCTACTTGTAGATATCATCAGTGAAACAGATCAGTAATGTACCATTCCTTAAAAAATAGGAAATTCATACATTTTCCTTTCCTTTCTTAAACCCACCACACCATCTGAAAACCTATCTCATAGACTGTGACTGTGCAGTACTCATTTCTATAATACATTTTGACATCCTGGTTTTAAGGGCCTGAATTCTCTGTTGCTTTGATGTAAATCCATAGGTTTTCTTCTGCCAAATAGAAGCCAGGGCTCTGTGTAAAGATAAGTTGTTCAGTCTTAGAGAAAACTTCAGGGAAATGCCACTATTACTCATCAAAATTATTCTTTTCTCTGCGAATAAAGCCAATAACATAATTGGGATTATCTGAAGAGTGAAACATGATTCAATTTCAGTAAGCATGGCTGTGCACAGACACTAGTGGAACAGTAAATTCAGTACCAAATAATAAGATGACACTAGGGTCAGTTTCCATTTATAAATGTTAGATTTCTAAAGAAGGGCAAGGCAATCTCCGAGCACCGACACCTACGTTTCTGTAGATGGCTGTGTGGATGGGACGCGCTTTCCCCTCCGAAGCCGGGCGCAGTGTCAGAGGAGCAGGTGCCCCGAGGTCTCCCCCAGGGCTGCCTTGGGGTCAGTGCTGTTCCCCCATGCAGTGATGCAGCAGTTGTGCAGCGCCCGGTGCTGCTACCTGGGCCGGGTTGCACTGCAGGGGACAGACAAAATCCTGCCACTCACACTTAGCGTCAGACAAAACCACTTCACAGCAGATTTCTTTTTTTCCCTAACCCTAAATAGCCATTACACTCATATGTATATCTGCATATACAAAAGGGTTTGTTCTTAGAAAAAAATCTAAAACAAATGCAGAACCATGCCAGGATTATACATTTCATTTCCCAGCATACAAATGAGGAACTAATTTAGTCTGGGCCGTTCATGCATTTTGCTTTTAACAAACATCCATATGCCAAATAGACCTTCCACATACTTCCCTGCTGGAGTTTTTATTCCTTTCAACTTGGTAGGGAACATTTGTGATCCTTATTCTACCAAATATATCTAAAGAATACATTTTGCTCAAGGCCTTCTATTTTATAATTTAAGAGAAACAAAATCAATTCATGGCTCTGGCAGTCTTGCTATTATGACAAGCATACATCTGTGCAAAAAATATCCCAATCCCTAATTAATTACAGAATGTTATTAACATTTTATAATTTAGCATTTGTTAATTTATTTAATTTTATAAACACTGCCATATGAAGTTACTTTTTATGGACCACTTTTTTCATCTTTTGCCTTCAGTTCTGAAGTCTGGGTAGTTTAGCATAGATACAGAGATATTTGCTTGTATCAAGATTATTTTCTGTTCAGATGGTTCTCAGTCCTTTATGTAATGACTTCAATACTGAGGCTTGACACTTCACTCCTGACTCATGCTGCACTGATGAGCAGTGTTAATGGGAGTTTTTCCAATTAGAGGAAACAGGCTGAAAGTCATGTTCTTAAAAATTAATACTTTCAATGAATATATAATGCTAATCATCTTTCTCATTTACCAGGGCACATCAAGTTGAGTTTAATTTTAAGTCAGCTTAGTAAATACTTTGCAAAAATATGCCCTGTTGGAGTTAAAATGGCTCATTGCTGAAGGAAATTTATTTATTTATTAATCTGGTAAAGAGCTGCACATAAAATTACTATCAACTTTAATCAGATGAGGACAGTTATTTTATATGACTAAGTCGTGGAGCTAATAGAAAATCTGAGTAGGTATAAACTTCTGTGAAGCATTGGTATTTGAAAGACAGTGATCAGTCTTGATTTGAACATTGAGATAAATCTTCAAATAAACACTGTTTCTACTGCAACAAGTGTTCTAGCAGCTATTCAGCCTTTTCCTGTGCTTCCACATTCAGTATTTATAGTGGACTTACATAGTCCATCAGGTTCATTTGTAATCTTTAAACTATCCTCTCGTACTTTTCTATGACCCTATTAAAAATGCAATCTAAAAGGCAAACAGTAAAAACCTTGCTTTTTTCTATATTCACTATTCAAATTGCTCTCACTCAATTTGGTCCTGAAGAAGTATCTTTTATAGCTGTGCTGTGACACGGGCATTGTACCAGGGAGCCAAAGGAAGCAAGTGGTTCTCATTCACAGATAATACAATGGCAGTGCTTTCTGTGGCCTGTAACTACATCTGCACTACTCACTGAACCATCCACATTTAAACACAGCTAAAGAAAACCACATTTGGCCAAAAATTAGAGACATTTTTAATTGGTATCCTCATGTGCACATTTAAACAACAATTCTCTGTAGAAATGCTCATCTGAAGCAGTACTATGAGCTCTGTAACATGACTTCGTAGCCTTATATGTTTTTATCTACATTTTTGTGTGTTTTCTCACACACAAGGTCACAAATCAGAAACCTCAGCTTTAGAGAGATACGTGTGTTACAATGTGAGTTGGAAGAATCTGAATTAGTACCTGGTAACCGAATGACTCCTAATTGCCAAAATCAGTTCTACTCTACTTCATTCAGCCTCAGCTCCAAATACTAAGGAAAATAAAAGGAATAAATGTTTGCAGGGATTTTACAAATTTATCATATACATCCAGCAGTGTTTTAGAGATGTAGGAAAAAAACCCAAGCAAACAGTACTCCAGCAAAACCAAAGACTGATGAAGAGACAAGAGGCAGGCTGTAGTGGCTAATAGCTCAGAACACCTTTTCCCTGGCTTTATGCATTGCCAAGATGGTATGACCAGCCAGGTAGATCAAGAAGCAAAGTAGAAGGAAGCCTCATGCTCTTACCACACCACACCACACCACACCACACCACACCACACCACACCACACCACACCACACCACACCACACCACACCACACCACACCACACCACACCACACCAACCTCTAAGCAAAGACTACAACAATTTTGGAAGATAATTCATTCCAAATACAGTCTATAACTCATAATAGCATCATAGACCCGAGGCAATGTTTGTTATGACACCTTCCAGAATGAGTTAAAATGGGGATTTGGCCCCAAGACCTGGCTGCTTTCACCTTCATTCCCCTTGGGCCAACTTACTAAGCCCTGGCAAGAAAAAGATGCTTGTACAGAGCATGACCTTATTTAGTTGGGGTAGTGTTTTATTTTTTTCTCAGCCTTCATTACTGTAATATCATACACAGGGTTTTTCCTTCATTTGCCATGCAACTTATTCCCTTAAGATTAGCCTTTTTCTAGTCAAGCAGTTTAAATCTAATCACAGTTGTTATTTTAATCTGTGCTCACCATTAAGAATTCTAGCAGAGTTATTTTGCTTGTTAGCAATTAAGGCTTCCCAATGGAAGTTCATGATTACAGCAAAGGCAACCTGTTTAATGCTTGGCACCTCTTTAGTACACAGGCATTAAAATCAGGAGCACAGAAGCATGCTAATGCTGCTGATGAAAGCACAGCAGATCTATTTAACAAACTCTGTTTTGAATGTATAGTATAGGAGAAATGCAATGCAATCCTCATGTGCATTTCTGGTCCCTTCCCTCTGTGTTTCATATTACTCTAATAAGGTAAGGAAGTGCTGTTTGACCTTCATTAACTTATTAGTCATGTCTGAACTGCAGCATTTCCACCAAAGCAGTCTGAAGTGTTGGTCCTGGTTCCAGTAGCACTACTAATAAAATTCCCTGGAAAGGTCTCAAGACCAGGGTCTGACCTTTGCTTATTCAGGTAATAATCATCCTATGCTGAATTATGACTTCTTTCTTCTGTTAAGAGAATTAGTAATTGCTGCTGCTGCTTGGTGTGTCAAGATTTAAAAATTATGATTTACCATGAAGTCAATTAGCAAAGACTGCAGGAGCAAATTTTTGCTTCTCAGGTTGATTGTCCATGTGATTCTGCCATAAAAATTATACATCAGCTGAACTAAAGCATTAGATGACTAGGTAGAAAACAACACAGCAGGGGATTCCACTTCCCTGACCCAATTCTATCCTGTTTAAAGATATTTCCAGAAAGGATAGGGCAGAGAAATCCAAAATAATATTTTCTTTTTTTTTCCCTTTTTTTCTTTTTTTTCTTTTTTTAAACTGATGCAGGGAGGTGGACAACCACTACTGTACATCACCTCTAATGGTAAATGTTGGTGATTTACATTGGTGTGGGTCAAATTTGTCTCACATTGGGTAAACGTGTTTAGCTCCAACCTGAGAAATAGGGGAATGACTGACAAGTCAAATATGCTATCAGTAATGTGAAAATAACTACTGCAAAATGTCCAGTAGAAGAAAAGCTGTGTTAATAAAATTTGCATCTTCACAAACTACTGAGTTTCCTTCCCTCATTGTAGTCAAGGTTTTAAGAACAAGACATCTGAAGCTGGGCTAGAGATCTGCTTTAGTGGAAAGCTATAAAACGTGACCTAAGCATAGCCAGTCCTCCTGGGACAGCAATTACAGCAATAAATGTTCTACAGCAGATGCTAATGCTGTGTCTAAACAGTCTCCTCTAAACTGAAAAGAAATTTTGGCCCCTACACGTCTTTTAGGGTCCCATTGTATGTGTGGAAATGTAAAGGAAATGTAAAATTGATATGCACACCACGGCATTGGGTTTAGTCTCCTCTGTGTCAGCCTAGGCACTATAAATCTGTGCTGGTTGTGAGTGAGACTGGAGGAGCTAAATGGGCAGAATTTGTGTGTGTCAGTTTTATGGGCTCACCCCAAGTACAGTGGGGGTCATTGGTCATTGTCAGGTTCAGTGCCCAGTGACCCACTGGGCTCAGATCATGGCAGGCACAAATCAAGAGCATAATGCAGGCTGAGGAGAGGGCTCTGCTGATTTATTAGGACATCTGTCTGGCTGTAGACAGCCCAGCACTGCCCTGTGTAGTGCCAGCTATTAGCATAATCCTCACCATGAAACTTCTCAGAGACTTAAAACAGAGGAATAAAGTGTTCAAAGAAAACGGGCTAAACCAGAAGGGTTATTCTTGTAGTGCTCATAACCAGTCTAAACTTTTATGCCAACACCCCACAAAAATAATTATAAAAATAAATAATGTCAAAAATAAATTAGTGTTTTTAATTTTTCAAAACCACTGCATTTTCAGAACACATCTGTATGTCTATTCATAATAAAGTCACTATGCCTTCTAAAAGTCTTTTCAAAGACTTTTTCAATATTTTTCTTTTTTATTATTAATTTATAGTTAACCACAGTAGTGTCATCTGCATATAATGTTATCACCTTCATTCTTACCAAGTTAGTCTCCTGAATTCTTTAATGTTTAATGAAAACTTCCATTTTTTGTGCCAATTATATTTGGCTACTTTTTAAGAAAAGCAGGAATTAAGCACAAACTTTTGGAGTTTGCCTATAAGTAACAGTCAATATCATAATGCTGTAAGCTGTAAATGCTGTGATACTACTTTATGTTGTGTAGGTCAAGAAGTTTGTGAGGTGCAGACCAACTAATACTGACATGTTCAAAGTTGCTCTTTTTTTTTTACATGAGAGGTATTCACCTGAAAAATCAAACAGATTATTATTTCTCCCTTGATCAGAACTAAGGTGAAATATGTTTCAGTCTATGAACATTAAATTATTCCCTGAAGATACTTTTATATTTGACTGTGTTTTGAAAGACTGTCACTGTTCATATGTCTGCAGAAAAAAAATAATTAAATAATTGCATTTAAAAAAAACTGCTGTGAATGTTGAAGGAATTTTATCACTGCTATTATTCCATTTCCTTTGTATTAGATATGACATTAGCTAGGATTTGAGCAGTTACCAAGTTTGCTGTAGGCAGTGTAGAAACACTCACCAGTATGTGGCAATCCCTGCTTTGCTTAAACCAGGGTGAAGTCTGGGCAACATGAACAGAGAAGAAAATCCAGACTATCAAGGCCACTGCAAAACTGTGAACCTGTGTTTATTTTAGTTTCAAAACTCTCAATTGGTAATGCTACTATGGTGGTATTTTGGCTAGATTTTGTGTGCCATTCAAAGAAAACACTCGTATTTAAGGATATAAGATAATTTCTGAAATTCAGTCCAATTGAAAGAATCTGAAGTAGAGTTAGTATCCACTACCTAGAAATTTTAACATGAATAAACCTGTGCATGTGTGCAACTGCCTTGATTAACAAAGGCATGATTCGACTCATGTGTGCTGCCCTACTTATTTCATGAGGTAAGATTTGGTAGTCTGCAAAGAATTTAAAAATGGAGAAACTGAACACCCAATCATTCTTTTGAGCTCAAAAAATGGAAACTATGGCTTGCAGTATCATTTCCAAAATAGCAACATAAATAAATGTGCATGGCACAGTACTTGCCTCCATAAATTCCAGCGTTGTTCTTCCAGCTGGGTCACCAAATGCTCGATGTATTTGTTGGAGTCCATATAGTCCTAAATGAAAAATTATTAAAATATTAGTTTTTCAATGTTCAAAGTATTTGTAAAATTTTGAGTAAAAACCAGTCCGAGTCAGTTTGTGGAGTGCACTTCAATTTTGCTCCCCAAATTATCCCATGTACACAAAAATCAGAGTGATGTAAAAATCTAGATTAAATCCACATTTGGATTCATATTGCATGAACAGGGCAGTGCCCTAATGCACTCTTCAGAGATTATTTGAGGGGAAGACAAGAGGCACTGAGGATACACAAGCAGCACAAATAAATTAGTGTACATATAAATTCATATCCATATTCCAAGCCCAGAATAATCTTCCCTGGATCCAGACTGAAAAATAACTTCCCAGCATTGCAGTCACTGTTTTTGGTGCACATTTTGTTTACTCTAGATATAAATCAAAGTGAACTGAATATTTGACTCAAATATTTATTTTATGGGCAGTATGAAAAAT
Source organism: Cinclus cinclus (assembly GCF_963662255.1). Lineage (NCBI taxonomy): Eukaryota > Metazoa > Chordata > Aves > Passeriformes > Cinclidae > Cinclus > Cinclus cinclus. The sequence continues at coordinate 22,445,417 of NC_085054.1, forward strand.
ACTATATCATCTTCCCTATTTGAAAATGAAGCTATAACTCAGCTCCTATATTATTTTCCAGTCCAACTTTTGCAGATGCAATAACTTGCAATATCAGCTCTATGAAAGCTCCCATACTTGTGTCTAGACAGATTTTCTGATAAAGAATCTTGACCAGATGAAAAATTTGGATTTTCTTCCTGTTGAAGTCTATTCTTTAAATTCAATGCAAAGAGATGATGTTTATTCTCAGCATAGAAATCTGTCAGTAATAGAAATACACCACCTCATTTCCAGGTGGAAGGCAACATCAGTGTTATTTATATCAAATATTTCAGAATGAACCCACAGAATAACGTGATACAGTATGATGTATTTGGATGACAGCAGTACCAACACAGTCACATTCCTATTATTCTGAAAGTCTATCAGTAATAATATGACTGTTCTGAAATATCTCACCAAAGCAAAAATATGTCTCAAACCTCATACTTCAGGAAATTTCAAACATAGAAAAGAATCCATCTTCACTTTCTGGAGACAAGAGCTCCATTTTTATAGCTCCATTGTTTTACCTTTGGACTCATCACTTTCTGAGGTTCCTGTCTGCATTAGAAGTTGTTTCTTTACTACTATTATTTCTTTTGTGTACAAATATGGATTTTTTTTTGCAAAGTAGTTGTTTCTTCTGAACCATTCATCTTCATGACCAGGAATGTGAGACAGCCACTACAGGGACTGTACATCATTGTGTCTCCTCAAGGTGAAGATAAATGTTAGCTGATTTTAATGATCATAATTTATATATAAATGTACATTTTTATTTTTCTTGACTAGAATTGTTCCAAGTGACTCTATGTTTCTGTCCAAAATAATTATTTTCTTGTTCAGAAAGAGAGCGAGGGGGAGGGAGTGAGAGTGGTCCTGCAAAGGCACAAAGAAAGGTCCCTGGCACAGACAGGAAGCAAGAGTAGGACTCTGCTCCCAAGGAGCCTCTGCAAAAGCCTCTCAGCCATATCCTATTCAAACTGTATGGATTGAAAAGCTTTGGACATTGTAAAACTTTCCATCAAAATCTGTGGTTGCCCCAAGTTTCAATTTCATTCAAACTGCTGTAAATAGAAGTATTGTATAGCTGTTTCTTTCAGAACACATTAAATAATGTAAATCCTAAGAAACACCATGAACTTCAGTTGCAATTAAGCAGGAAGCTTCTAAGCTAATTCTAGTAAAGTCATTTTGCAATACACATATATTAGAGTTCACAAAATAGATACTGTACAAATATACAATGATGATTAGTTGCAGTACCAAGTTCTTTAAAACAAGCTGCCAATTTTACTTTATATTTTTTACCACAATGAATCTGGCATAAATTAGTATTAATACCGCTACATCTTTTTAATGTAATATTAACAATATTCCTGATTTATTCATCAGTGCACTTTGCCCTACAGGCAAAGACAGGATCAGCAGTTTTATTCTGCATAATTCTACCATGATAATACAAAAACCTCATTCTGAAGCAATTTTCTTAAAACTGTTTGCTGGAAATAAGAACAATGGGGAAAAAGAAATCCCTGTGTTTATCCTGTATGACTGCTGCCTTAATGTTAAGATTTTCCTGTGACAAATCAGAAGTATTATTCTGTTCTTGAAAAACCTGCAATCTGGGAGTATGTAATCTTGTCAGTGTGCAAAAGTGATGCAAAAAAACCAACCATGATTTGCTGGTGGTTAGCAGCACCTCCTTTCTTCTGGCACATTCATGTGCCAGCTGTGTCTGCAGCAAGCCATCTGCTTCAGGCAAGGCTTCTGTCCCCAAGCCCAGGTTTCTGCTCTCTTCTCTTATCAACTCTCCCAATAAGACAAACTCTGCCATCCCTGGATCAGGACCCAGTGTTATCATTTTGTCAGTGTGAAGCAAATAGCAAACAGTCACTTGAGATTTAGAACAACTTCATGATTTAGAATGACTTGGCACATTCAGTGACAGCAGAAAATGTGAGTAAAAACCCCAGAGTCATCACATTGGTTTATGGTTGGACTCAATGACCTTAAAGGTCTTTTCCAACCTAAACGATTCTCTGACTTTATGTTCAACAAAACGATGTATACAATTCATTAAAGCACTTCACAGTGCCCAATAGATCACATCTAGAAGGGAAATACTAGTATTTTGTAGCTTCCTTGGAGCTCTGTCATATGAATGCTTGTGCCATGCAGGCTCTGAGTAGCATGGATAACTGTGGAGTTTGAAAGATTATATGGAGCATGGTTTTCTGATATAAGGATAAAAATCACAGGCAGACATGACTGTACTCATGTTAGATACTAATGAGACAGACCAATCAAGTGGGAGAGAAAGGTTGTAAAAGCACAGCAGCCCCTGGGTTTCAAAAGGGGGTCACAGTTCTTCCTGTTCCCCTAGAACAATGGACACTGAGCACCTGCAGAGCAGGAGGGGTAAAGCTGTGTAAGGCCAAGCCAATATTTCTGAAATGATGCAGCATTTTCAATCTGAAGTTGTAGACTCCAAATTAAAGTATTAATGTGCATTTGATATTGTTACATAGCGATTGTGCTGGTGGTAGAATTGCCATCCATGCTGTTACCCAAACCTGGACTAGACCTCAGCAGCTGCACTGCTGGCTCTGCTTAGAATCCCACTCCTACTTCCAGCCATTCCTTACAACTTCCATGATTACTGAGAACTTCACGATTTAAACAAACAAAAAACTAAAATCCTTTTCAGAATAATGAGTGAAACCTGTCGCTTATCTTCTGAATTAGTTACCTTGCAGTCATGAGAAATTCACTCTTCCATTTTTTCTCCTATGATGGCACATATAGCTGCACTGTTTTAAGGGGAAAACCTTCTGTAATACTTTTAAATGCAGTAGAAAATCTCTCTAACAGCTGCACGTATTCTGGCATGCAGGAGGAGATGGCAAGCAAATGTCACATACCAGCTCATCGAATTTAGCGAGCATTAGAGAATTGCTTTACCCATATTGTTGCTGATTTGAGTTGAAGCACAAGCCTAGAAACATACCTAAATAGGTTTTTTTGATTGAACTAAAGATCTCACTTTGCAATGCTTAGTTGTTTTGCCAGTTTTTTAGGGTTTTATTTTTCTTTTCTTTGTTAGCTGGATGGCTGTCAGGAAAAAACAGGGAAGAGAAAGGAAATGAAGTGCCTCACTGAGGCCCAGGATCCACTGCTCGGTATTTTGGTTGGTTACTTGGGTATTTGTTCTGGCATATCCCTGTTGTTGTGCTGGGCAGGGTATCAAAAATTATCCAGCACACAGAACATTTTCCCATCCATTGTTACAGAGCAAACCCTTCAAGCAACCTTAGGCTCCCAGCACAGGAGTCCATCTCTGGAAGCTGGAGGTGATAAATTCAAGCCAAAGGAATAGCACATAGCCTCTGCCTCTCTTAAGGAACCTGCACAGCTTGGTATCAAAGAGAGTTTAATGAGCTTAGCGAGATGTGAAAAGGATTAAGGATAACAGCAAATCACTTGATTACCTACTTAATTCAATAGGGCTACTCAGGAGCTGAAGGCTCTCCTGTGCTGTGCTGGGCAGCAGGGCCATGGGTGGGACTGGCCCCTCCTGCAGCACGGACACCCCAAACCCACACACCTCCACCAGGCACATGGGGACATGGCCACTGTCCCCCTGCCACCACTCTCCTGTCCCGAACAGGCTCCCAGGGAAGGGCCTCATGCCGGGCTGAGATGCTGGAGCTGTGCAGAAAACAGGGAAATGGGGACAGACTAGGCTGGCACTCACTGCTGTCCCTGCAAACCAGTTTTGAAGCAGGGCTGGGAGGCAAACATCATATTCAACCCTGCACAGCCCAAACAAAGCTTCCCATTCCCTCCTGGCACATCTAATTCCACTCCTGGCTTGCCCTAGCCCACTCTTCCACAACACTACCTCTTGATTCCCCTAATATTTGTATTTGGAAGCAGGCAGGAAAGCACCAGCATGGATTCAGGTTCCTGTGCTCCACAGAGGAAAATGCTGGTCACTGGGGACCAGAGAAAAACCAAATGAACAACGGGATAAGCACACAGACAAGTTCCTCCAAGTGTCTGGAGCCGTCCAGCCCTGGAGACAGGGAGCTCCATGGAGAGCCCACAGTCATCTGCTACAGTTCAGGAAGTCACATTTTCACAGGGAAAGGTTATTAGAAATCAAACAACAACAAAGCTGTCTGCAGCCAAGCAGCAGACTGTTGCAATTAGGAAATGATGTTAGCAAAGCAGCAAGGGGGACATCTAAGCTGTTACACTGAGTATGGAGACACAAGTCATTTTCAAAGAATCTTGGAAGAGTGCCCTGGGGTAAAACTTTAAATCTAGGGAGAATGACTTCGGAGAATATTATGACTTTTCTAAAATATTGTAAATGAAAACTATGTTTTCATCCTGCTGCATAAACCTTTGATAGAAAATACACTTTTTTCCAGCAACCTAAGAGGACACATATTTATATATATGTTTTCATATAAAAAAGCAATATCAATGAGAATTGACTGAGCTTTCTGTTGCACACTAAAAAGAAATCAGGTATTAAAAAAAATCCCTTTAGGATTAGTATTTTTTACTGCTTTCAATACCACACCTCGCTAGACTACTCACTTTTGGTCCTAAATAACAATGAAAGCTAAACCATGTGGCCTAAGGATATCTTTTAAAACTGCCATTATTGCTGTTTTATTATTTTTCTGCATTATTTCAACACTATTTTAATTGAAGGGTTTATTAACAACGGGCATGAAGGTGCACATTGAGAGATTCTGCAATGGAGAAGTAGGCTGGCAAGAGCCCTCACACACATTACACCACTATGGAAAAAGCAACAATGATTATTTTAATAAATATATTGAGTAAACTTCTTAATTGTTCAAAATCACTTAAGCCTTAGTAAACAGTTAATATTACATCTCAGCTGCAGTGATTAAAACTGATTTACCAATTCATTTGAAGCCAGTTGTTTTCATAAAATCATCTGGGTTTTCCTCCTGATGCTGCTTGGTTTCCACTTTGCACCCTATTAACCAGCACCATCCACAGACAGCAGCAGGGTTTAGTAAATCCTGAAATAGCACGAGCTCTTTGACTGATAGATTCTGCACCCCGTGCTCTCTGAGGACAGGGATGCAGGGACAGTTCTCAGAGGAATGCTATCCAGATCTGCAGCTGGCACACAGAGCCCCACTGCATTTGGCTTTTGCCAGTTTGTCCCTAAAGGAGTTCAGCGTGGCTACCCTGCTACTCAGTGACACTGATGTTGGTGTTCCTTCCCCACAGGGAAGAGAATGGGGGGAGAGAATGCTGCAGTTTTATGATGTTTTCCATCACCTTCTGTTTGACAGTAAGACATTTTCTGGAAGCAAATCTCCTGTCTCAGGCAGGCACGTGCAGGAGAAATGTATGGACCAGTATTCTGCAAGAGCTCTTCCCTGGCTTCGTGGACCAGTAGACCATAAACTGGAAGGTGAGGAACAGACTTGGTAGGAACCACTACCCCCAGTCAGATTTCCAGGTACTTGGCTGGTTTGGTGCGTTGCAAACAAATTAATATTTTTCCTATGCAAATAGCAGGCTATGGAAATTATGTCATTTCTGCTAAATATTGAGCAAATTATTCTATTTAGCTGTAGAAGAAAAGGAAACTGGACATTTTGTCCAGCAGACATATCAATGCTACTTTTAGCTGATTTTCTTTCCCTGAAAGTATAAATCAGTAAAAACAAATATAAAGCACTACCTGGAATTTACTAGTCATCTTGGAATAGAAAAGGATGATATCATAATAGGAAAGTTTGCATGTACATCCTCTAAGTTGTGGAGCTTTTAACACCCATGGACAGAGTCATTGAGCAGTACATCCCTATAGCATTAATACGTGGATGTCCTTAATTTGGACATGGAGCCAAAACAGTCTCCATAAAGGCCAAATCTCCATGGATACCCACCTGTCCCGAGGTTCAAGTGGCTGGGTAGGGCCTGACCCTGAGTGACAGGGAGCAGGAACTGCAGCACATGCAGGTGGTGGTGCAGAGTATGGGCTGCACTCACCAGTGCTTGTCCCAGAGGAAGGAAACCACCAAGAACACTTGGAGCTTCTAACTGACCAAAAAAGTCATCAAGACCACTGGACCAGCCAAAGATTTCAGCAGGAAATGGGAAAAATTTGCCTTTTGGCCAGGAAGAGGAATCAATATGACAAGCAGGTTGTGCCAGAGCACCCTGGCAGTGTCTACTGGGCAGGTTTGGGGCTGCTCTCCCATTTACTGCACCTTATGCAAAGTTCTTGTCCTCGCTGAGTATAAAATCTCTCTGTGCAGTGAAATATAAAATGAACAGAGAAAGTGAAGCTTAGCATGATGGTACATGTAAGAGGTCCTGGTTGCTGGAAGTTATTGATGACCATATATAAGTTAAGGAGGTGTCAGAGAGACACAAATGTTTTCAGCCCAGCAATTCCATGAATTAAAAGGTGACAGTGTTATTTAAGGCAACAAGAATTTGCTATTTAGCTAAAACAGACATCCAAAAAACCCCCAAAACAATAGTGTAGGAAGTTGTGCAGATATTATGAGTTTGCTGCTACACAGTGTGTGTATTTACATGAAATAATTAGCTGTAGTCTTGTTTATGTCAAATCCAATTTACATTAATAAACTTCACCCAGCAAACACTCTGATGCTGTAAGAAAATGCCCAGAAATGTTAGCAGCCTTAAAAATGCAGAGTAAACAGTGGAGCATTTAATTAATCAATTTCTGACATAACCAAGTAATTACAATTTCTGAATCATTTCTTGAATGTTTTTTATGAATATAAATCAACTACAACACATGGAAGAACTTCTGGTGGGAGGCATTTGACTTATGTAGACATATGGCATTTGCATGTGACTCCCACTGTCTAAAGAAGACAAGGAGTTACAACAAAGATAGAAAAACATTCATAGGATCTATTGCAGAGCTGGGAAATTTGAATTCTAAGGTTATTAGGGATGTTTGGGATTCACAGATAAAGATGCTTCATTCTTGGAATGCATCGGATGTTTTAACCCACTTGGAATAACCACTGTCATCTATCCAACAACTAATACCTCAGGACCTGAAGTTTTCTCTATCGTTTTCTGTAATTGCTTTGTTATCACTTGTCCTCACGTTTGTTCTGGCAGCTTCTGATGAGGAACAATGTACATACACATAAGTCAAGCCTATCTTCATATGGTTTCATTTCTACTAAAAACAACCTAATAAACAAACAGTAGATGCTCATTTGTTCAATCATTATAAGTCAATAGCAAAAATTAAAAATATACACTATATATAATCATGGATGGCCTAGTTTGGAGAGTACCTTGAAGACCATCAAGTTCTAACTCCCCTGCCATGGCAGGGAACACCTTCCACTATCCCAGGTTTCTCCAAGCCCCATCCAATATGGCCTTGAGCACTTCCAGGGATGGGGCAGCCACAGCTTCTCTGGGCAACCTGTGCCAGGGCCTCCTAATACCAAATCTCAACCCTCTCTCAGTTTGAATCCACTCCCCCTTGCCCTGTCACTCCATGCTCTTGTCAGAAGTCCATCTCTGTTTTTCTTGTAGGCTCCATTCCCATGTATAAAAGATCTCAAGGTAAGGCTAAAAATCGACACAATGTTACAGGCGCATCAATCTGATGATGCTAAAATATATCCAAACATCACTGGGCAAAACAAGGTGAGGAAAACTTCTGAGGATCTCCAGATTCTGACCCCCACTCTAAGGACAAGGGTAGCCTGAGGTTTAGCAAAACCCAAATTACCAACCCTTCAGGATTACCATCCCTTATGGATGGAATGCAGGGAATCTGGAGATGAGCAGATGATGTACTGCACCACAGGCTGGGAGCCCTTTTCCAGACAGATTTCACTTGCTTTCTCCAGCCACCCCTCTTTTGTCCACCTGCCACCATGCTCTGCTCTAACCACAAACATTTCACATAGAGGAGGGAGCTGGTTGTAGCACATTTTGAAAATTAATCTCTATGTTGACAGCTCTGTTTGCAATGTCTTGCTTGTGCATATCTATAATCAAGAAAAGATTGTCTCCAATTTAATAATGGAGCATTGCTCAAAAAATCTCAGAAGCTGCTTCCAGCACTCCATCCCTTCCTGGTATGCTGAATTTAGTGGGACTACTTCCATCCATCCATCTCATCTGCATGATACATAAACACAAACACACAGAAAAATGAGAGAACATGCAAATAAATGTGCTCCTAAAAATCCCCTGTTCATTTTTCACTCTGTGCACAGAGAAAAAGAAATTAATCTGAAGCTAACACAAAAATATGCCTCTGCATTTTCATAGTTTATTGCAAACAAAGCAGGAGCTGTACTCACAGGGAGCTTTGTCAACTCGTGGTCTGGCTGACAAACATTTATTGTCACTACCAGGACTTGCATCAGGTTCAGCTTTGGGTACTGACTGATTGTAGGACACAATTAAGTCTAAAGCACGGATCAGTTGTAAACTGTTGCCTCAATCACACTTTTCCTTCAACCCTTCAAGTCCAACTTGTGGACTAATTTCCAAGAGATATCCAAGACAATAAAAGCATTCATAAATGCAACAGGACTGGCCCTGCTCATAGGTATTTGAAGGTAGGAAAATTAAAAAAAACCCCAAACCTCTTTAATATTCAATGTATTTTCTTGCAAGTAAATATTCAGTTCCATATAAGAGGAAGGTGGACTGTTCTGCCAAGCAGATTTCTCGTGAGGAACTCACAGTCCCAATGCAGGACTGGCAGGCAGCGTGATGGAACCTGACTTTCTGGGTCAGGGGATTAATCATAAGAAGTTTGGCATTTCCTAAGTGGTGTGTAGGCTAGACAGCATCATGTGATACTGGCTGGAGATAAACTTTTAGTGTATCAGGGATTTAGTGCAAGTGGATTTAGTGGAAGGAAAATGTTTCACTGTACTGGTAAGCTATAAGCAGAGAGTTCAGTAAAGTCCCAGAAAGGAAATAAGAACTGTAACGTTTGTGTCAGCAAACAGCAGACAGGCATTCATTTATGTTGTGTAGGCCTGTTAAATACTTAAGCCAAAGCAGCGCCTTAAGTTACAGACACTAATTCCCAGTAAAATCTGGATGGAACAGAAAGCATAAAAGTACTGCAAGGACAATTTTAGTGGGGCTGCAAGCCCTGTCGTCCTCACCAATGCTATAAATATTCACAGCCATAGATACCAGTCTGGAATGGTGGCAAATTGCACTGGCAAGATTAAAAGACCAATAGCACCAGGAGAGCACATGGGGGTGCATTTCCTGGGGTGAATTTGGATGTCAATTGTTGAGTTTAATGTGTAGGAGTACCTGAGCCTAATACAAAGCCTTTCATAAAATAAGAATTGGTAGATTTTCCCCTTAACTTGTGTTGCAAAGAAAAGCTCCCTCTTCAAATCCTGATTAATAATCATTATCTTGTGATTTTATAACTGATCTGATGCACTATTAATGCTCTGTCTCCTGAACACTTGTGACTCCATTACGCCAGGTATGGTTAATGCTAAACAAACATAATGATGGTGCTCAATTTAACAAGAATCTCTTTTCTCCTCATAAAAATTAAAGTGAAACTTCAATTTCATTCAGCATTATAGAATTCACAGATACAATGCAGTACCAGTGAAATCAGAGCTGTAATTTAGTTCCTGGTTAATGCTAATAATTTTTCTGCAGTTGAATATTGCTGCACTGAATTGCAGATCCATCTCAAATGTTATGTGCCTAAAGATACTAGTTACAGTTATTGCAGAGTATTCTGTTTATTCAAATCTGACTGAAACAAACACAAACTGTAGCATGAAAGGCTGGAAAATATTTGCTTAAATAAATATTCATTGTGGGCTGTTACATGGGATATATAGAGACAATTCACATTACATGTCAGCTTTTTGTTTTATACACCATCTTGCCAGTTAGCATTCAAAAATGTAACTTTAAAAATGCCTTTAATTTTATGTGTTCTATACAAAGTCATATATTTAGCTGTCCATGTTTTTTACACATGAATCTCTAATCCACAGGGAACTTAAAAGGAATTAACAGTGGAAATATAAGCATAAATCTTTATATTTCTGGTAATATAATTTTGGCATTAACTGAAGCTTACTGGAAAAGATATTTGTGATATTTAACTGAATTACATTTTGAAGACCTTTATCATCATCAACTGGAAAATCTATGGCAACAAGAGATGAGTCCTGCTAGTCTGCCTACTACTCTACTGCCAACTTTGTGATGTTTAGACAGTGCCTCTGTCTTGGGGACCAGAGGGAGAGACACAATTTCCTTCAGAAACCTTGGCTCTCATTGTTCTAAGGCAGAGAGCACAAACTAAAAAATCCACCACATATCAATCCTGCACCTAAAAGCATTTTTTTCTCCTGAAGGTGACATCCCATTTCCAGTGTGTAAGGGTGTTGTGGGTCACCTTCTGCTGGAGTCATGCTCACCTTGAGAGAATTAACTGAGGCCACATCAGTCCAAAATGAACATAGATAAGATGCAGAAAGTAATCAGGTTTTACTCTCTACCGATAACAGACAATTTGTAGGGTAATTGGACCAAAAAAAAATTTCAAGCACTGGTTTAAAAAAGTTTAATTTGGGAATAGTAATTATTATACACAAACACGCTGGAATGTACTCGCTTCCTGCTGTTATCTTGCATTTGTTAAGCAGCTCTTGTTTTTGAGTATTCAAAACTAGTGGCAATAATTGATGTACAACAGAAGGGCTGAAATTCTGCATCTGAACTGTGTAGGTGCTCCTTTCATGACTCACAGACAGTTTATTTTATGATTTTCACAAGAGCCACTGATTTTGAATCATTTCTATAAGCCTAAGGATGTTTGTGTGAATAGGCTAGATCAGAAATACTGACCTTACAGTAAATCAGAGGAGAAAAAAAACCCTAAACAGCAGCTTCAAGAAACTTTAACAGTTAAAAGAGGCTCCAGCCCAGAAAGTGTTTCTTTCCCTTTCAAATCTTCATCATCTACATCAACATGCCCTTCACAGCTATTATTTTTGAAAGGGTTGATTAGTGTTGAAGGCTCTGCCCTGCCCCACAGCTCAGGCAGGGCAGGTCTCTCAGATGCCCAGCTCCCACCAGAAGTCACAGTGGCAGGAATTTCTCATGTCTCACTCCTCACACAAAGAGAGGCCCACCAGGTAGGTGTGGTTTTCAGGTGTGACATCAAGACATCAAGAGAGTCATAAAACCAAGCTGCTGCTCCCACCAAGCCATGCCTGTGTAATGTTGCGTGGCTTTGCTGTGGGAAGTGCTGAGCAGCTGCAGGTCTCCTTGATACTGCAGAATTAAACTTATTCAGGGGAGAAAAACCAATTTCCAAACTTTAGATACAGTCCTTAATCATTCATTTAAAAAGCATTTCCATAGCCATCAACTTGACAGTATCTAAATGAAAAGACTCTGAAAATCTCTTGTTTTCCAACAGGAAATGTGTTCAGGGATTGGCATTTCACATGTATAGAGAAATTTACAATAATCATGTCCTGACGACAGGTCTAGGAAAGGATTTACATCTAATAGGAATGATCTAATTTATCTTTCATGCAGTAATACCCAGTGGCTATTGTGAACATTTTATTATGAAGGAAATCAAAGACAACACAAGAAAATTAATGTTTTAAGGAAAAGTTGTATGGTCCATTTAACTCTTCTTTTGACTGTCCACATAATGTAATGAGTTAATTTGCTTCTTTTCATATGCTTGAATAATAGAAATAACACTTTTCATAAATCATCTACAAAGGCTTTAAGAAGAAAAGCAAACTAGTTGGTATAAAGCCTTTGAATTACTCCTATATAAATGCATATCGTGGGTATTTCTGCAATTTCTCTCTTGAAGAAAAAGTTGTTACACTGAATACCAACCTTCCTCCTCTTCTCCTTTCAATTTTTTTTTTTTTAGTTTAGACCAAACACCTCACCACACAACAGTAATATCCCCTATTTGTATGGGACTCCATGGAAATTTTGTCACAAACAAGTGTTAGACTGCTTGGACATGGAGAGAGTAGCACACTATGACAGCAGTGCAAGAGCTCTCAGCATGAAGGGGTCTTAACAATTCATGATTTAAGACTTGTAGGGAAGCACTCAAAAGTTTTGCAGATGAGCAGAGCCATTATGACTGAGTCTTGTAAAAAAGAAAATTGTTTCACCCGAAGGTTTTTGTAGTAGCAGTGAAGGGCTAGAGCCTCAAATAAAGGTCTGCATGTATCTGGGATGTGATCAGGGCCTAGACCTGACATCCTGATCAGTTCTCCTGCTGTAACCTCTCCTGATGAGGATGCTTGGGGTAGGATTTCAGACAATGCCTAACCCTGCAGTGTTCACTTAAACAAACAAATCTCAGCGCTCACTATGGCCTGGGTCTTTCAGTCCAGCCACTTTTGCCTATGTTGTTCCAGCTGTTGAAAGGAAAAGCACAAACCACAAAAGAATGAAAATAACACAGTGTTAGATAGAGTATTTAACCAGCTAAAGACACAGATAGGCACCTGATGAGATTTTAATGGGAATGTGCTCATTCTGCTTCCTTGAAGATTTCTGAAATGCCTGTAGATTTTTGGTAAATTTTAAAAACTGATCCCCCATTTCTTTCAGTGTATCCAACAGCTTTGCTTTTTTTTTCGGAGGTGGGCAAGGAAGCAAATCTTATAAATTCCTTTCCTTGCATTCATACTGAATAAGGTGAAGAAAAATTCCCTCTATACATATTTGAAAGACACAATCACTTATGTGGGTAGCAGAATTCTCCCTTATATTACTTTGCATTCACACATCAGATGCCTGGGGCCAGAAGGCCATGCTGAATATGAGAGTATCTGTCTAGCCACAAAGTAAATACAGTGCACAGGAGGATTAAGACAAGGCAAACGAGTCTGCTGTTTCAGACTGCAAAACTTTTCAGGCTCTCCTGTAATGCCAAAAACAGTTAAGAAGCTCACAGAGACTGTTGGACTGGTCTGCATACCGGGGGAAACTGAGTCACTGAACAAGTCCCATTCTCTGAGTCACCCTGGCAGGACCACAGGTAAAAACAAGACATCCTCAGTCCTGCCAGTCCTCGAGCCTGGTTACATCCAAAACATGCCAGGTGTGGCTGTGCATTATACACACACATATGTATGAAAGCAGCTAACTCCAAAAGTGTTTATTTAGTTCAGATCCTGCGACAATCTTACAGCCTTGAAACCTGGAGAAACCTCTCTTTCCATAAGGGAGTCACACAATCAGCTCCAGAGACATCTCAGGCACAGTTTTTTGCTGCTTTGGCAGATTGCATTGCATGTGCCAGTATGTATCAGCTGATAAATCTCAAGCCATATTAAATTGTTTTATCTTTCAAATTTTGATGAAAAAGAACTTCAGATTATTTGTCTCCTCCATTGTTCTGATTAGAGCTCTGCTTTCAAATCCAACACTAAGTTATTAGTCATGGCAGAGTTTTCTGCTTTCCACAAGTCAATAATCATGCATTTAGCCATGATTAGTGTTACATGGGGAAAACCTTTGTTTTAAAAAAGGCAGCATTCAATTCTTAACCAATAAAATACATCATAAATGTATCTTGGAATTGGAATAATGTGGAGATATTCTCCTGGGAGATCTGAGGATTTCCTCCACATCTAATTTTTAATTTATGGCACTGATATGCTCTAACTGCTTTATCTGAAAAAGACATGAGGCACATATTAATATCCATCAAGAGGAAATTCTTGAACATGACTGCAAACGCAGAAGTATTTATTAACCTGTAATTTTTATGGGAGCACTAGTTTGTTTCATGATGATTATTTGTATGCCTTTAAAGCCTCAGGAAATTTTTCTAGTGGATAGCACGGCAATTCCACTGACACCTGAGCACAATTCTAGGCTGGATTTCACCATTTCTACCACCAATTTACATCATTCTTTTCATCACAATGTATTAGCTCCCAGAGAGGCAGTCAGATGTGGAGCCCAGCTACACTGCTGTTCATGCTTTTGCCACCCCAAGATCAGAGGAAAACCTCAGTCCAGCAAGGCTGCAGGGAGGACTGAGTTTGAAAATGAGCTCCAGGTTTAGGGTCTGTGCGAACAATGACAGGGGAAGGGAGGCAGTGGGTATTAATATCAGATATTCAGTAAGAGAAGTGTAGTGTTATTGCTATTAATTAAGATGATGAGATGATAGAGCAGTACGTGTCTGTGTTGCTAAACATGAAGAGCACCATAAAAGCCCTTTCTGTGCCCACTCTCTCCCTGGACCAGCCCATGGAGCTGCTGCCTGTCCTCACACCGCCCAAAGCACACAAAAATGCTCCCTCCTCAGTCAAGGTGTGCTACACACAGCAAGGAAAAGGAACAAGAAAGAGTTCCCACCATTCTCTGAAATAAAAAAAAAAAAAAATCAGGTAGTTATTATTATTAAATGATATAATTATGGACTTGTGGCTCATGAACAATAAACATAGACCTGTCATTGAATGTTTCAATTTTGTGCACTTAGAGGCTCACTCATGCCTGCAAACATCTTTTCCAAGACACAACTGGTGACATTTCCCACCTTCTCATCTATTTTCCTCCTGTTGCTCATGTTATGACTAAAAGCAGCAGGCTTATATTTTTCTCAGTGGGAAATAAGTCACCTGCTGTTGAAAGAAAAGCAATTATTATGTCCTCGCTAAATCTTGGGCCTATTTGTGTAGAGCTTTAGAGCTTAAAAACATAAACATCCTGCTCGGTGCCAGTGTAAGTGTCAGATACTCGGAATCCCAGCTGGGATCCCCCTGGATGTCACCTTCAGTGCCTGTTAAGCACAGGGAAAGATGCCAAACCCTAGTGTCTTTCCCATAACTGTGTCTGATCACTGGAAATTAAAAGTGAACTATGTGTTCCCAGCTCCAATGCAGGACACCATAAAACATTGTGTTCTCCCTCTCTCCCCTTACTCCAGGAGTCAGTTAATACTTTTCAGCTTTATTGAAACAAGATTTATGTCTGCTCTGCATTTGTGCAGTTGTTTTCACTCCTTTTGTGTGTTTTTATGTGGCTGTAAACCTGTCTGACAAAGGGACATGTATTTTATTTGCACAGTCAGATGCTATTTCTCTGTGCAATCTCCTGTTATCAAACAGAAAGTCTCAGAATCAAAATGGGAAATAAAACAACAGAAAATTTACATTTGCAGCTGGGCAAAAGCAACAAACTCATAAACTGTACATATATTACACACATATACACACAAAATTATGTAGAGGTGCATGCTAAGAGAAAGTAGCTCTTAATATACAAAGTTTGTTTCTCTTAAGTCTCTTTCTATTTAGAAATTATTTTTTCCCACAAAAGTGAAGAAAATATATATAAACACTTGAATTGAAAAGGGCAGAGTTATGACTAAATCTAAGAAAAAAGTAATCTTCCACTAATTCTGAAAGGAAGTTTCTAACACAACCAATCAGTATCCTAACATTTAGGGAAGAGGATCTCAAACCAGCTGTAGGGAAAGGATCAGCAACCTCAGTAGTGGGCATTATTTCAGGTAATAAAAGAAAAGGGTTCTCAATTTTTAACTAAATATGATCCCATCCAATAATAATAACAACATTCAAGAGGAATTATTTTCCCTAGCATAAATTAAACAGCTACTTAACATTTAAAATAGGAATCATCTACAAACACATTTAGGAGGCACTGTCTATGCAACTGTGGGATTTTCGAAGAAAACACACATTTATGTATAAGGGTTTGTATTTCTATTTCTTTTTATTTCTAACAAAGCATGCAAGTGCAATCAGCAAAGCCTTTTTTTTTTTCATATGAAGCACTATGAAGCACTATGTTTAGTGCTTCATAGGAAAATTCTAGAAGAGAACTATCAATTTATAGGCATTTTCTAAGTATCTGTCTTATGTTAACCATGTTGGATAGATCACAAAGATCTAGAATCTCTTTACTCAGGTAATAATTATACTCATACTTTTGTCATCTTCTATATCTCAGCAAAAAACACACAGATTTTCAGTGAATGAACATAAGGAAAATGTAACCCTCTGCAAGCTTTCACTGAAGAGAGAGATTGAGATTATAGTATTCCCAAAATAAGTGAAACAACTTCCCCACTCAAACACAGTGTGCAGGCTGCTCCTCCAGCAGCAGCTCAGAACCAGTCACCTGTCAACCCTGCTGCTGCAATGCCATTTCTGGCGAAGATAAAAACACTGTTTACTTGCTGAGAGTGTTTGGCAGGATTCAGAAAGGACCTGAATCCTTCTCCAGTTCTGAAGGCTGCAGGTGACATGTGTTACTCACTGCACAGTGTGAAACATCCACAGTAGGCTGCAATTTAGCATTTAAATCTACATATACAGCATTAAAACACACAAGGAAAACTGTGTGAAGAAAACTAGATTTGTGCTGCTTGTTAAAATAAAAAATTACCAAATTCTATTAGCAGTGGTTTGTGTCATGGACAGCCTTTCCTCACTTTTGTTTTACCACAAGTGTACATGGTGTTGAATGAACACTCAGTGTACACTTTCCTCAGTGTACACCAGTTCTTGCTGGCCAAGAAATTATCTTAGGTGAAGAAGGAACGTTGCATAACAGACTAAATGTTTTCCTTAGTGTGATCTGCTAGAAACAAAGGCTTTTAGTTTTAATGAGATTGAAACACTCTGCAGAGGTAACTGTTCAAAATTGCAGCCTATGAACTAAATTGGTATTTAACAGCTTGAGCTATAAAATCTTTCCTAAGCTGTAATATAGCATATGGTCTTTGCTGAGATGTACCAAAAGATTCAGTGATAATATACACACAAGGCTTCCTCTATTCCAAATCATTTTGGATGTGCCTTGTCAAAATCTATAGCATATGGATGTATTTTCATTTCATTTCATTTCATTTCATTTCATTTCATTTCATTTCATTATTTATCTTCTGTTTCTCTTCTGTTTCTCTTTTCCTAAAACTCTCTAGAAAAGCTGACTTTTAATTCCAGAGTCAGTATTACACCTGCTTTGATCAGTGAATCACAGACATTTCAGCCTGGCCTGTGAAAGTTCATGAGGTTCACTATGGCTCTTGAAATGGCACTTTGTACCCTCAGTTTTTAACTTTTTACAACCTTCTAAGATTGTGTCACAAGAATTATCATGTTCATATCTACAACAGATTTGTACTGAGACTACAGAAGAGAAATACTGTATTTCCCTTCTTTTGTCAGCTGTGAATGAAAGTGGTAGCAGACCTCTAATCCTTTCTCTATGGGCAGATGGCCGTTTGATGTATGTACCCATCTACAAACAAAATTCACAAATTCATTTGGCTTTATCTTCATTCATTATGTATTATTGGTCTCCCTTCATTTAACATCAAAAGTGCAAGTAAGAGGACTGCCATTCTTTATGTTAATTTTTCAGTTGATTAGTCATGAATAATGATACTTAGAATGTATACAGTTCTTTACATCTCTAAATTACTTTATAAATCTTGGTCCATCAAAAAATCTAGCACTTTTTACCAAACTTACTTTCTAATAATAATGTCTAATAAAAGGAAAAAGGCCAGTGTCACAGTGTTATTTGTTAAATATTTAGTGGTCTGAGGTTCCAATATAATAGAGTGCATGAGCTTTGATGTGGTCTTGCATTTCACTCTCATGTCATACATTCTTCTCTTCTGCATACATGGAAACAAGCAGGCTGCAAAGGGGATAAGAAATGAAAGAGTAGGGCAGCATTATGCCAGTGAGGATTAATTTCTTGGAGGATTTTATACCATACCTCCTGTTGCCTGACTGCCCAGAACAGGGCAAATATGGAATAAACTTCACCTGCATGGTGGATCTTATCGAGGGCTAACTTCCCCCACTTTTGAGGGTGAAGACAAGCCACGGATAAATTTCATCTTTGTGGTTCTCCATACTCCATTCTGCTTGCCAAGAACCTGCTGGTGATGTTTGGCAGGTTTTTGTTAACCAGTTCAGGGTAATGGTCTCCCAAGTTAATGCATTCTTGTCCCAACCTATGGAAATTAGCACACAAGTTTTCACTGCATAATTAATGCTAAATTACCCAAATAAAAGGTCATAAGTAATGAGAGCAGGGACTCAAATGAGAACACTCACAAAGTTACAGATGTCAACAGAATTTCCATGTAATGAGAAGGGGAAAATATTCCACAGAAAGCTGGAGTGACATATCTCAGTGGCTGTGCAATCCACTGGTGTCCCCCTGTGGATGCAGGTGCACAGCTGGCAGCCCGAGTGCATTTTATGCCTGACACTGAGTATCAAGAACTTTCCACTTGCATTATTTCATGTAAATGTAAAAGTTTACATCAGCTCGGTGTATTTGTAGGAAATTTTTATGCATGGAGTTTATTCAAGATTTTGTAAACATGTTTCTATTTAAAGGAAGTTCATCTTTTGGCAGAGCAAAATAATTAGAGATTGTGTTACTAAATGAAGGCAGTTTATGTACAGGTTTGTGTGAGAATAGATTTTGCTCAAAAAACCCAGGATTATCCTGAAAGTGGTCACCATGTCGCAGGGCAGTGAGTGAAAATATGTTCATGAAAGGATCTTAGCCCTTTCTGTAGGGAACAAAACACCTTCATGCCAAGAACAGATGTACAGACAGAGCATTAAGAGGCCAAAGGCTGTTTCAGTGCTGGGCCCCCACAATCCCTAGAGTTGCCTTCCATGTATGTGCTGGGTCTATGTGGCGTGACACACGTCAGGGCCAGCTGTGCTCCTGCCAGCTCACATTAAATACCAGTGACTCTGCAGCTACTCGCTGCCTCTGCACTGCATAAGAAAACTGACTATGAAAATCTGTTTTATGTGGGACAGCTCACTTGAGTATTATTTATTGTTACCTTCCAGGCTGAAAATTCAAAGAGTGAAAAAAAAAAATTATTATTTATATCAGTTGTACAGCCAATGTTTTAATGACCATAAACCAAATAAACAATTGAAGTCTTTGAAATGTTCCCTTTTAAGTGAGGCAATTAAAAGCAATGGTCCAGTGTCAGTGATGGCTTCTAGGGGCTAAACCAAACAAATAAAGCAATTAAAATAAGTGGATACTTAACCTCAAACCTTCACATGATGTTGGGTGTTACTTAGAACATTTCTATTAGTTTACAAATGACAATGTCATTGCAGTAAAATTTTTTGTCATTAACTGTCCAGAAGTCAACTCCAGTGATGTAAGGCAAAATGCAGCCTCATACCTTCAAGAGTAGCCAACCACTGTCATTAAAATGGTTGAGACAGCAAGATCAGTATCAACAGCCATGCAGCTCATCTGGACCGTAAACACTTCAAAACTTTTACACATAAAAGTGCTTTCCATTTAAAATAAGTCATCCCTATTATAGTTAAAGTGAATGCATTCGATCCTTGACAACACAGAAAAGGCTATAAATGAATGAAGAGCCCATTTCAACCACCGTGACATGATTAGTCTGTAGCACAAACTGTGCAATGCATCAATTGCACTATGATTTGCTGGAGAGCCTGGTATGTTACAGAAATGACTAATATTTAGGCTCCTTTTTTTTTCTTCATTTAAAAACTGCTCTCCTGGGCTTTTGCTTAATAAAAACCACATACATTGCTCTAGTTGTAAGTCATAAATAAGCCTGGTCTTGGGTCAGGGCTAGCAGGAGGATCCTGGGCTCCAGGAGCAATGAGGGAATGCCAGTGACATTTGACATCGTGCAGTTTTTGAGCATGACTTCATGGGGTTGGGTGGGTGGGTTGGTGTGATTGCAAACACTTGAACAAATTTCACTGGGAGCCCTGGGAGCTCCATAGGAGGTAATAAAGTGCAGGCATTCAGAAAGAAACACTGAAGGCAGATCATCAGGGTCTCAGGAGGGATTTTAAATTTCCCAAGAGAACCCCATTGCAAGTAAGCACACCCTGCACAGCTGATCTCTCCTGGAAAGCTTTTAATGTTGGGTTGTCCCCAGACTTCCAAGCAGAATAACCTGATAGTCTTCCATCTTCCTACATTCCCAAAGTGCTATGTGCCAGATGATCTCTTTCAATTTCTTCAGAGTAAAAAACATTAAAGCTAGTGACAAAGAGAGAACAGAGCTGAAGAACTCAAGGTTCTCTCATTTCAGTAGTACTGGTCTTGGAGAAGACAAGTTTTACTGCAGGATTTTGGGAAATACCTGAGGCCCTTAAACAACTATTCAATTTCTCTCAGGGCTTATGATGTTTAAAAGGTAGACTGAATGCAGCTGAATTTTACCTTTTATCCAAGCATTTAACATTTTCAGTTCATTATATTGCACTGCTGTGTCCTTCCAGCAGGACAAGAACAGGGTAGGTGGGAACACAGCACTGGATCTGCCTGCGCTGCTGCCACCAAGGGAGCTGGGGCTGACCAAGAGGAGTGGCTTTTTCCCGTAAAATCCCAGTTCTATGAGCTCTGTGACTGCCAGACGTGTGGAGTAAGTTTATGCTTTAAGCAGGAGGTGCCTGAACTCCTGGTTCCATCCAGCTCTTTCACTGAAGGCTCAAGATTGTAGGAAGCTCAAACAGGCCTCAGATTTAAGGAAAGAAATAGGACCTTTCATAAAAGAAGAGGGGAAATCACAGAGACCAGTATATGCCTGAGGATTATCTCAATCCCCTGCTGTCAGTTCCAGAAGCAAAGTCTATTATTACACCTCTTCTGCTGCCTTGAACAAGTTTCTACAGTGTAAATGAAAAGATTTTTATTATCTGCCCACAATGGTGATTGAAAAGTTTGCACTTTGTAGGAACAGTTCGCTGCTCTCAATTGCCTCATCATTGATTTTCTCCAGGCCATGCCTCTCCTGTCACACCACAGACAGAAAGCCTCCTTCCACAGAGTTGGTCCAGATGCAAGGAATTTTACTGCTGCTGCAACTCTCTTTATCCCAGTGGAAATTTGCAGTGATGGAGCCAATGGAAAATCCCGTTACCTTGTCCTTGCCAGCTCTGCTGTTTACTTCCTGCATCCCACCCCACTGCACTTGCTCTGAGGGCTTGGCTTCTCATCAGGAAGGTAAAAGCCCATCCCAGAGGGCAGAGTAGAGAGAGGATGAGACAAGGGGAGTCCCTCCAAGGACAGTGATCAGCTGCATCAGAGCTGCTTCCCTGCTCAGAGGGAGGTGCTGAGCACACAGCTCAGGTGTGAACAAGTGTTGGCAGAAAACTAAGAGTGAGATGACATGAAGAACTCACAGGATAAATGTGATTACATTTTCAAAGCCATTAAGAGCATAAACCCTACATATATATATGTATGTATGTATGTATGTATGTATGTATGTATGTATGTATGTATATATCTATATAAATTATTTCACTCCATCCTGCCTAGGCTCAGAAATTCTTTCCCACAGATATGACAAAATTAGAAACACATTTTCAGAGAAGACCTAAATCCCAAATAGATATGTGGCCTTCAGAAAGGCAGCTCTGCCCCTACAGCCTTCTCATTTTTGTCTGAGCAGCCGTCTGCCTGGCCAATTTAATGTTTGACTATTAAAAATCCAATCTCGAGGAAAATGTTGTGATTCATGCAGGGTGGCTGCATAGTTTTTCTCTGTCTCAGAGAGCAAAATGCACATGCTGACACCAACCCATCTGCTTATGACACAGATCTGCAGCTTTTGGTTCCTCTGTCTATCAAGCTCAAACCAAACTCTGCTGTCCTCCAAGTTGAAGTGCAGTGATAGTAAGAGCATGACAAATCGATCATCTGCTGTGGCCAGTCCTTTGACACTGCTCTGTGAGCAGTTTGAATTGGTTGGGAACAAATTAAAGCTGAGATTAAAGCAAATCTGGACTTTAAAGACCAAATTGAATCACTTGCATCTGAAATAACTGAGTGGCTCCTGCCTGCTAAATGTGGGGTGTTGTTTTCTTTAGCTGCATCCACAAAATAGCTAAAATCAATTATAAAGATGATAAACTCACATAAATTAGTGACAGTTAATCAACATAAGAAAGGTTTGCATTGTACTATGATCAGTAATTACCAGTTATATCAGGTTCACTCTTGTGACTGTTCCTTTTCTGTGACTTATCTGTGTGTGGTTAAGCCAGTCCATCACAGTCCATTCACCAATGCCCAGAAGTCTCAGTGTACTCCTTTTCTAGGCTTTAACATTATCTGTTGGCCCTTTTGTGCCTAAGAAAATAATACTAATTTCAAAATATTTTTTTAAGTAAAACATTTATTTCATAAGGCTGCCTTAAAAACATGCATCAGCATTAAAGGGAGCTGAGTAGACAGGCTTGATCCTATGCCACAGCAATAGTGGTTTAGAAAATGCTTTATTGACTGTGGGCTTTAGTGACTGCTTAGGATTGTTTTCCTTTTATCTTTCTTTTTTTGTAAATTACTATGTCACAATGAGTGAACCCAGGTAGCTGGGACAGGCTGTCCCACATTTTCTCGCATCACCTTTGCATATTAACCCACTGTCATCTGAATTTAATTTGGTACCAACATGAACTCTTGCACCTTCAGTTAATACACTCAGTGGACAGCAGAACCCTGCATGGTGCTACAGGGGGTACAATACTCAGCAAACCAGAGTGTCCCTTTAGACACTGTCCAATTCCCTCCTCTTCTCCTCCTCCTCCTCCTCTTCCCTCCAGGTAACTTTCAAAGAATTCTGAAATAGGTGAAGTTTCTAGAAACTCCTGTGCCAAGACACCCAAGATAAAGTAGCATGGAAATATACTTGAAAAATGCCTTCTCATTTGGCAGACCTGCTGCAAACCTTAAGAGCTGCTGATGAGCTCTATAACTATTTTCCATTTAAGGTGGTCATAATATTTGAAATATAGGAAAATTCCTGTATGCTTTTTTGAGCTCTGACATAAAATGATGGGAAACACAATACCTGCATCATGTTTAAGCACTCTACGGAACACAGCGCAACATCAACACAAAGCCAAATACAAAATATAGAAGGGATTTTTTTCATTAATACAATCCTCAAAAAGCTGCATACAAACATAAAGATGTCCTTGGAATAAAATGACAATATTTTTCCCATCCTCAGCTTTGCCAGCTCATTCTAAAGTGTTTTAGTAATGTCCATGAATGATTACAAATGTTGTCTTAGATGGCTGTCCATTGCCCTGAAGAAAATGTTTATGACCTGAATAGATTAATTATATTCTCCCCTTAAATATCATTCCTTCAGGACTAGTTATTGTTGAGTGTAAATGTGCCACTTTATATGCAAATAAAATGGAATAAGAGTGGAATAAGAAGTTCAGCATATATCTACTGGCAAATAATCTTATTATGTTTTATATTAGCAGACAGAACATCTTGTGGTAGGAAATGTTAATATACTTCAACAGGATGCAGTGCTTGCTTCCTTGTTACTAGAAAATCTTAGTCAAACTTTCGATTATTTTCTTGTAGTCACCTTTGCTTCATTTTAAAAGGATTTAAATTGTATTGTAAGAAAAAGTGATATATTCAATGCAAGAAAAAAATCTAAAACTCATCAATACCCAATATTAATAAACCAATTGAATAGCAGTAGCATGAATTAAAACCAGAAGGCAATGTAATCTTGAATGCTCTGTTAGAGAGGATTCAAAACAACTAATTCACATTAGTGCAAGACAGTGGACTCAAAACCCAGAGACTCCTGGGATAAACCTTGCTTAGATTTAGAAGAGCTCAGCATTGGCAAGCCAAGGCCATTCCACTCTGAACTGCACTTCACTCATGCAGACAGGAGGAGGAAGAATCACAATACACAGACTATTGCCCTAGTTTGTTCCTGAGGTGCCCAAAATGATGGCCCACTGCCTGCCATCAGCCTGGAAGGATTGTGATGATCTTTTCCTGCTCTTGGAAGACAAGACCTTTAGTTTTTAAATAAAGGAAAGATCCAGGAGATCTGAGAGGAAGGGATGATAATAACTCTAGAAGGCACAAGGGCAGACAGATGTCTTGGTTTGATTCTCACTTGGGAGTTTCACATCACATTAAAAATTATTCAGATTAAAAATTATTGATGCCTCAGAAACAAAAACAACCCTCATGGATTAGGAATGATGGTCAGTTCTTGGTCTATCTTTTCTAATCTATGAACAAAACTGTGAGTTTTCAATAAGGCAAAGTAGCAAAAACAAAACCACCATTACCAATACTAAACCTATCTCTGCTATCCATGGGATCTGGTACTTGAGGAAGATAAACTTGGAATAAAGATCTCTAAAATAATGAAAGTAGGAAGTTATCCATGCCTATGGCTTAAACTTGTTCTGGATTGAAATTAATCTTTGAATTTGAATAAAGCACATAACATTAATTGAATACAAATAGTTGAATGAAATTCTATGGATTGGTTTAGTATATCTTCTTCTCCCTTATTTTTAGCTGAACTTTTAATTAATGTAATTATATCAGGTTTTTTATGGCATTAGTCAAAATCAGGTGGTGACAACCGGACTGAGTTCAAAAGAGCCAGGTTAAATATGGTGCTCTGGATCAGGCCATGATAATTAAAAGAAAATTACCATCAGAATGATTTAATCATAGATACATCTTGACACAGAATTATTGCCCTTAAAGCGTGAACTTAATTATTGAATCTGCTCCTGGGAATCCTCAAACACCATTGAAGCTCAGAATACTCGGGGCTTCTGAGATGTCCCCATTTCTGAGATGGACTGGCTCCAACAATGGGATCATTGGGTTCATCAGCATGGGAATACATAAGGAGAATATGCAATCTGTGTGTTGCATTTACACTGCTAATGTGTTCACAGGTGGGTTGGCTGTTAATTTGGGATTCTGCACCAAGTACTAGAAACATTGGAAGAAATAAAAAACACTGCATGAGGCATAAAAATTTAAAAAATTTTCCCCCCATTTTGTCTCTAAATCCTTGTGCAGTTTTGTAAACAAAAGCCATGAAAGTTTCTCCTTTATAGAAATATGCTCATGTGGAAGATATCAGCCGCCTTTGAATTCCAATGAACAGATAGAAAAAAACAGACTCACTGATTGATTGATTGATTGACTGATTGATTGATAGATTCAATATAGATTATATAATTATAGATAAATAAATAAGGATCATGACAAAACTGCCCATAATATTTTTAAAATCCTTTTAATCAATCTGTACAAACAGACTGAAACAAAATTTGGGAAAAAACCCCAACAACCAAACCCTGTTACATTTAACTCTTGCATGCCAATTCACAACTCAGAGATCATTTTTATAGCTGTAATAATCTATGAAACTGGGATAAAACTGCTGCTGGCATTCCTCAAACTGTTGCGGCACTATCAGGAACTTCTGTATTATGAGGAGACATTTGAGCCCATCATCTGCAATTTCAAGATATTATACTAACTTAATCACAGCTCTCCACAATACAAAGTACGTAATTTTTCTGTCTTTTGTTCACTTTTTACATCTGAGAACAGTTGTGTTTCAGTCTTCTATACATCATCTACTCCCACACCTGTCTCACACTATATAACTATTTACAATTCCTGCCACACTTATTTTTGTTGCTACATTGAAATCTTGCGCATAATTATGTGAGGTTGCTATGGAGATTATGTGTGATTTGTCATGAGGAAAATCTATTGTGTTTGAGATAATTCTGCACAATAGTGACTGCTGAATCTTTCTGCCACCCTGGGGACTGGGAGAAAGTACCTGCCAGGATGTTCACATTTACAAACCAAGCAGGTTTTATAAACAGAGAAGTTTGTGCACTGCACAGAGGACGAGGTTTTTCCCTCATTTAGATAGATGGATATGAACTGGTGCAGGGTGATGTTGATGTACATATTTTGAGGAATGCATCAGAGGTATTTTTAAAGTGTCTGTAAAGTACCTTTGTTGAAAATGCCTCCAGTCAATGCTTGTGATTTCCCATGAAGGAGATCTGGTATAGTATAAATTCAAACAAGTTACAAATGTGTGGACACTACTTTGGAAATTATAGAAGCAGTGCTTTGAAATTTAACTTCTCCATCCCTATCCCTGTGTCCTTTTCAGAGCTGAGCAAGCTCACTGTGATTGATGACTGCACATCAGTCACAAGCAATTCAGCCCATCCAGCTTGGGCTGAACAATAACTAGGGGCTGACACAGCTTTCAACCAAGGTCATGGGTTAGACCTTCCCCACACCAGCAAGCAATTCCCCACCTTCCTCAGGCTTGGACTATCCCAGAAAGCACGCATATTTGCATAACAAGTGGACAGAAAAAGAGGAACACACCAAGCTTTTCCACCATGGAAGATCCAGCTAAAGAAATCACAGGGATTTGGTAGGAAAATCCCTCCCATTTCAGGCAGAGTTAGAGCACAAACCCAGCAAGTTGCAGGGAGCAAAGAAACATGCTCATAGAAACAATATGTTCAGAAAAAACATGCAATTCAAAGAGCTGTTTTAGAAAAGCCCGTTCATGTGACAATAAAATCATAAAATCTAAAGCCTTGGACAGTCACAGACTCTGCAGTTCAGGCATCACTGTGTAGCTGCCACTAAGTTGTTGCAGGTGTGATGTCTTTTACTAGCCTGGTAATGCTGGATGGAAAGGAAAGGGCAAAAACTATAGAGGAAGAAAAATAATTAGATCTTTAAAAACTTCAAAACATTTGTCATCCTCTGCAATTCTTTCATTCCTCATAAGTGACCCTTAGCATTTTTACTACCCTTCTACAGATCACCTTGTAAATTTTTTTTTATGCAATTACTGATGAATGCTTGCTGGCCTAAGCAGTCCTCAAATCACCAGTAATATACAAAAACAGTAAGATGCACCTTGTAACAGAAGGACAAACACACCCTGAGGTGTATGTATCTTTATGCAGAGCAACTGCTGGCTTCCCCAGATAATCTTGTATTAACCTATTGCTCGAGACTGCTGCCTGTGAGCACAGAAATACATCTGAAATGGAGACTCTTTAATTAAAACCTGACTTTCAGTAAGAAACTATTACAGCCAAGCCTTTGAAAAAGAAATGTCCATATGACACCCTTTCACTCAGTGATTTATACTTCAGAAGCAACAGGACTTTGAATGATTCTTTCATATCTGCCATCCTCTGCACTGCTCGCTTGCTGTCCAGCCTGACTGGGGCTTGCAACATTTTGATTGCTGCCCCACCATGCTCTGAAGGGGTAATCTGCTTCAAAAGCTGCACAAATTGATTGCTCTGACTTAGTGACAAAATAAAAAAAAGAAAAAAAATATCCAAGTTTGCTCTGGTGGTTCATAATGTTGCCAGAACCCTCGAAGGAATTTACAGCCTCATTGTTCACTACTGGCAATATGTTATTCTATATATTCTTGATATTACAATGGCGTTAAATTTTTTGTATTTGAAAAGCTCTTCTACAGCACCTTTTGAATGTAGTTGATAAAATACAGTCAGGTAAAGCCCATTATTGACTTTTACCAAGCTATTATAGTACTCTATACAATTTTAAGCATATTTTTTGTGGTTAGAATTAAAACAAAAGTCTGAAAGAATTCTTTTAAAACAATAATAAAGGAGAGAAAATTAAGGAATGATGGTTAAAAACTCAGCTATACTGCTCAGGCATGCAGGTTTTGAAATGCAGCGTACGAGAAAATTGTGCAATTCATTGCCTCCCAGATATATGCCAAAAACATTCTCCAAAAGAAAGGGTGAGTAGAGGTGATCTGGAAAGGGCTTTTAATCTGTGTGATAAATTGCCAAACACCATTACATTTAATGAGTCTCATCAATGCAGTGCTGGAATAGCAAGAATAAATAAATAAATAAATCCCTATCCAAAAAGTAGTACAAACAACTGCATGAATTAATAATAAGAATCCCATTAATGCATGCATAATTTAGAGAAGTTAATGAAGTCAATTTAAAGTTTTACTAATGTATATTTGATTCTGTGAAGTGTAATTTTCTAAAGAGGTTTTAATGCTCCCTTTCACTATTTATTCCCTCAACCTGCTCCCCATTTAAGAAACGAGCTCTTCTGGAAAAAAACATGAAATTTAATGGAAAATTGTATTTTCTGCAGGATTTTAAATCTGTATTGTGAATCTCTCATTCCTGTAGAATACTCAGTGGCTCAAATACACAAACCTATAAGAAGCACAGAGCCATCATTTACATCTCTAACAATTGAGAAACTTGTCCATGCAGCCCTTGGAAGCATGCTAGAACTGTCTTCTGTTTCCAGCATTCAGATCCTATTACTGTCATTTTATTAGAACAAAAAATCCTTGAGGAAAAGCTTCTTATTTGGCCAAATGTTAAAGTAATATTCAAGGCAGAACCATCGTGTATATACGTATCTTCAGAATATTTTTACACCTTAGCACGTTCATATAGGCAAACAGATCCATTTTGATCTGCAATGGAGAAATGAGGTAATGAGTTTAAATTCTCCTACACTTCTTTCTAATCAGCAGATACCGTTTGTGCATTTCTAAGTAATTATTCCTGGCCACTTGATGGCTAAAATAATTAAGAGTAAGTTGTGAGGGGAAAATAAAGTTATGAAACAAGAGGCATCCACAGATGATTAGAAATAATGAAACACAATTTGTGGGTAATTCTACAGTGGGGAAATAAGAAAAACTTGTTGATTGGCATAAATATCTGTTTGCAGAAAATATTTGTGCTTCTTTTAAGGTATTGGCTGTGGCCAATCCGCTTTCTCACTCTTCTTTTAAATTCATTTGGTGGAGTAGTTTTTATGTTAAAGTGAGAGGGACAGCCTCACCCTCTACTGTTTTAGGGAAGCTGCCGTCCAGGCTCCAATGTTTGTTCCAAGTTGAGTGAGGACAGAAAGAGAAAAGCAGATGTCTCCAGGATAAAACAGAAATCAGAAGGTGGGTAATGAGAGGACCTTGCAGGACCCATTTACTCTGTGGCTCTGTGCAGTGTTTACTCCCTGCCTACAAATAATTCTTTCACACAGGTTGTTTACAGCTGACACCAGAAACAAGAGGTCTCACTTCAGCCCTGGTAGCAAGTGGGTTTTTTATTAAGGGTCTGAACTGAGGCAGTGTGGGAATCTTCCTGCACATCCCCTTTAATTTTGCTGTTTAAGGTGTATTTATAATCTCAGTGTTCCACTCATCACTGAACAGAAGGATTCAGGTTTTTTGGGCCATCCTCTTGGCACATCTTACCAGACAGCACATTTATAGGAGGCTGCTTTTGGTTCTGGAGCACTTTTACTTCTGAAATATTTTGCAAGTTGAACAAGATTTTTTATTTATCTCTTGTTAAGTAAACTCTGATTTGAAAAAAAAAATATATTAAATTTGAAGTGCCAGAGATTTACAGTAGCTACACTGCAAGACTGCCAGAGCTGGGTGAAGATAGCAACATGCTATCCTACAAAGAATTGGGCTTCATGATCTGACTCTGCAGAAATGACATTTAAAAGCCCCTGGTGATGTCTGTTTTAAGTTGCAGTGCAACTGGCAGTGATGTTACCAGCTGACATCAACCACAGATCCACTCTTTAACCAGGAGAGAACTCACAGATACACACAGATATGAATTCTCTTAAATGCACAGAGCAACGATATTGGTTGCTGATATTTTCTTTTCCTCAAGATGTATATTCACTTATATTTTAAATTCTTCCACTCAGAAAGCATATTAGATGTCTTTTTTTGCTGTACAGCAAATTGTAGCTATTTACCATGAGACATATATAAGAAAAGATAAGATAAAGATATTTCAGCAATATTTTCCTCACTCAGTTGCTTGCAAAAGCATAAGCTCATTACTTGCTGTTCCAACACTCACCAGAAGATATAATGTATTAATTTTCAAACCTAATTTCTAATAAAAAAAATAAATGCATTTCTTAGTTGTGATAAAGTTTCTCAGAACAAAGAGACACCACTTACTTTGGAGTGGCAATTTGTAAAGAAGATTAGTCTGGCAAAGTGGATCTCAAGAGTTTGTTTCTAATTATTTCCACAAATGAGCTTTACAGGAAGTTCTAATAGGAAGTTCCAATAATCAAGCAATTTATGCCAAAATAATCTCTAATATTCTCCACCCTCAGATAGTACATTTATTCCATTAAGATCTATAGACATTGTGAATAACACAAGAGTCCTAAAGTAACAATGAACAATAATTTTATAATAAAGTATGCACATCATGTGCTTGCCTGCAGATTCTGTTAAATTGTGCCTTATACCTAAAGGAGTTTTATCACATTTGGTGGACTGTGTTAGGCATCTGTGATCAATTCTAAGCATTACTTCACAGCTCAGTGCTTTGAGCACAATAAGGAGTAGATGAAGGCGTTGACTATCATTTTCATATGCATAGAAGTTGACCTGGAAATGAGCACAGCTTTTAATAGCATCTTGTAACTTTTAGTTTGTTCATGACAGAACAAACACTCTGGGATACATCATCTTCCCTCAGCACTAGCTTTCCAGGCCTCAGAATATCAAAGTGACAGCAAAGAAAACTGCACATGTCACACAGGCTCAGCCAAGGCCCTACACCATTAAAAATCCCTACTTTCCAAATATGCAGGCACTCGCTACCTCCATTTCCAACTGAATTATGCAAAGCTCCAACACAGCAACCCAAAAATGAACATTAGAACTCCACTGAACTCATCCATTCCCACTACATGGGTTTTTAGATCATCCTTTTGTGTTCCTACCTCATATAGGTATATTTATACCAAACAGGATGATCTCTGGGAATCGCAACTCTGCCAAGACTGGCATTTTCAAAGCAAGGTTCATGGTGAAATGCCAGCTGCAATGTGGCACCAAGCCCTTGGTGATAGGCAGCCCTGCTATCCTGGAGCTGACAGCCCTGCTGATTCCTGCCTGCCACTTCCCAGACACGAGGCTCTGAGGGGAGTGATCTCATTGATGAGAGCACATTAAATATTTTCTAACCAAACTGAGGTATTTTGCTGGTCAGGATTGTAGTCATATTCTTAGGTCAATGTCACCAGGAGAGAAAGTATTGCCACAGTTCAGTCTTCTGGGTTAATTAAGAAAAATTAATAGATTACATTTATTATTCACTTGCAAGGCATGATAATTTTGTCTTCAGTGACGCAGCCTAGATTGCTTCATCACAGCAAGCAGAAAGAACAAAAGAGAAAACAAACTCTGATGAGATTCATTAGAATCTCCTATTCACACCCCATGCGTGCACATATGCCCACTGACAGGTAGGAACAGGAAAACCACCCAATTAAAGCTTTTTCTTCCCTAAATTAAAATCTACATGGTCCACTCCATCAGCTTATCCAAGAAACCTAGGGCATATAAAAGGTAATAAAGCATCTATTTTATCTTTCCCTTCTCATTCTACAGGAGAAATAGCCCAATTTACTGTGTGTCCATTTGTGTACTAAACCAGCAGAGTAGGTTATATGTGGGATGGAATTACTGATGTAAATCTGAAACTGAGGAAACAAATCTGACCTTCAATTCCAGAAACAACTGAAATTTTCTTTATTTTATATTCTCTTTACTTTACATGACTTCTGGGGAAAAAACATTGTATTTCCCACAGTAAAAGATAACTTATTTCTTTTTTGGGATGCAGCTGTTTGGAAGCTGCTTGGGATGCAGCTGTTTGGAAGGAGAAGAGATCTAAAATGTAGCAGGAGCCAGTCAATTTTTGGCTTTTGAGGGGCTGAGACTTTGCACTGAGAACCAGGACGATGCCCACAATCACATATTGATGCTGTGTGGACTGGCACTCCACGTGTAGGTTTTTCAGTCCGTCCAGCTTCATTCCTGCATGTAATGTTCTGCAATAATCCATTTTATGAGTCATGGATGTTTAGATCACCTAGGCCAGCTGTACTGTCAGCTACTGTCAGTAGCTTTGGTGGCAGTCTATCCACTGCTTGGAGATGGAGCTCAAAAATTAGCTGCTAGAAAGCACTTCCCACAAGGGCACAAAGCAGCCCCGCTCAGTGGAGTGCAATTAAAAGAAGAGGTCGTCGTGCTGTTGCAGAAAGCATCAATTGTGCATTCATCAGTCCTGCAGCAGAGTCCCTTGAGCCCTGCCAAGGCTCCCTCTGTGCCCCTCTGTCTGCCAGGGCTGCAGTGCAGGAATGTGAGTCAGCTCACAAACAACGAGTTCGGGGCTAACCAAGAGAGCTCTGTTGAATTCTCCTTTTGATATAAGTTCAACCATGGTCAAATTTGCTCACAAATACAGGGCTGATAAACACACTGGGAAGAAGAAGAAAATTGTGGTGACCTGTAATATCAGGACACACTCGAATTCTCTGCTTCAGAGTGAATTAGCAGAGATAATTAATGCAAAGGGGTACTGAGGAAATTTTGATAGGTTACACAGAAGTCTGGTGATATTGTTCTGATATTGCACACAGGTGTGCTATAACTGCATTGCCATTGCCAGGAAGTGCTTTGTGAGATTTTAGGACAAAAGAGCAAAGGAAAAAAAAAATAAACAAACCACAAAAACTTACAGGAAAAGAAGAAAATTTTAGTAGGGCATGTCACCTTCTGCTGTTTGTAGATTAACAACTGATTTAGGAAGGGGAAACAGCCCAAATTTGAGCTGTTGCTTTATTTTAATGCCATGTGGCCACCATCACCAGAACTGGGGGGTGCAATATGTAATCCAAGCATTTCTTAAAAAATGAAAGGAGCAGAAACACAGAACCTTGCCCAGTGCTTCCTGAAGGTGGGCAAGAACCTGACATGAAGATGAGAAACTGAAAAAAATCTTGATTTTCTGTAGTTCAGAGAAAAGTTTGAGGGTTTTTATCATAGAGTTCTCTTGCAATAAATTCAACTTTACACTGCCAAAAGGATGTTAAATCTTGGTTTTCAGCAGGAATTCAAGAACTACCTACTGACTGCTTGTTTTATTTATTTAACCTTCATAGGAAAACGTAGGGCTGAAGCTTTTGCAGCTGTGACTACAAAGGAGCATCATTCATGAGTTTTCTCTATCTGACACCAGCACAAAGGGCATGGAGCATCATAGATGATAGACAGAGAGAAAGAGACTGAGCTGATTTAAAAATTATTTCTCTCCATTTCATTGTGGAGACAGAGAAATAATTTCCTTCCCCTTTCACATACTGAAAATATGTTTCCATAAGAGTTTTCAGCAGCTAATCCACATTTTATTACTCTCTTCACTAAATCGGGGTAAACATGTATCTTATTTTAGTGAAATTCGCTGTAGATTATGGTTGCTTGAAAGTTACGTGATGAAACCCAGCACCAGACACAGTGCTGGAGATTTTCCACTTCATTTCAAATGAAAGATGTGCCAAGCTCACAAATGTCCCTGTAAAGACGGCCAAGCATGTGCAGGACAGTACAGCATCTGAGCTTTGTTTGTTACAAATAACAAAAACCCCAAGTCAATTTTTTTGTTCACATAAAAATCCAAACAGCATTTGGAAAAATGTTCTGTCACACTTCTGATTCGTCTGCCTGCTTTCTCAGAGCATCTTCTCAGGGTAAAAAGAGCAACCAAAGTGATGTGCCTCCTCTCCCCTGCACCTAAATGAGATGGACAAAACCTGTACACAGCTTTTTAAAAGGGCATTACATGGTTATTCAGTGTACCTGAATACTCGGTCACATTAATTCAGATTAAATAAGCAATATGTAAATTCAGTGGAGCTGTTGAGCTCCTCTGGAGGTCACATCTTTTGTGCAGACAACACACTCCAGCAGATTCTCATTGTAGCTTTTGCTTAAGACAGGCCCCAGTATGACAACTTATCTGCAGATCAGTGCAGTCTAATTTATTTACTCTAGAAAACAATCTACCAAGCCCAACTCAGTCATACAGACTACAGCTGTCTGCTTGTGTATGAAATACTGCTTGAAAAGGTGAAGAGATGACCCAGTGAGTGCCTCCATAGGATATCATCAGTAGAGTATGTACTGACACAGACACACTGCAGATACTCTGCTGACACTCATCTACAATAGGAGGAGAGAGAATCTGTTCATCGTGGAGTAGCTTATTTTTATAAAAGACGCTCTAATTCTGTACCCTCTCCTTATCCAGGTAGAACAGATCAGCGAACTGATAAACATGGCTGGGACATCCAGATGTGCCTTTCTTTGCCAGAGCAAAGCCTGCCTGCTCTGAAAACTTAGTTATGCCCTTTCTTGAGCAAAGGCAAGCTCAATAGATGTCAGGAAGCCACTGTCCATGAATTAGAACTCTTGGTAGTATGTAAATGTGCATATTTAAAGTTGGATTGATACATCCCTTGCTATAATAAAAAATATGCTATAATGAATTAATATCGTAGTCATGTAAATGCACATTTCAAAGCACTCTCTGGTAAAAAAGAGTTCCTTTGTCACTACCTAGATATTTCATCAAATCAAGCTTTGTGTATTTAATCTGAATTGGTCCATGTTATTCATTTTTATAGTCACATAACACTTGGTATTTCATTCCCTCACTGGGTGACTGAAGAACAGCCACTGTCAGTGATGCACTGAGGATCCATGGCCACACAACCAAAACAACACATTCTGCTGGTGGAACAATTTAAACACATAGTAGTGGGCACCTGGGTATCCAAACCCTCTGGTCTAAGTAATCTGAAGCTTGCAAGAGCTGAATCGCTGGATGCAGATAAGACAATTCCTCATTAGGTAACTTCTAAGTTATCACTTGTCCTTCATGTTAGAAAAACCGCAAATTATTGCAGGCAAAAAAAAAAATAAAAATCAAACACTGCAAAATACTGAGTGTAATACAAGCTATGGGGAGAAATATGACAAGTAGTAATTATTCTTCTGTGTGGAATCTCTTATTTCTGAGAATATGCTCACAATTATGTTAGCTCAGAATCTTGAATCCTATTTTGTTTTTGCAAAGACAGGACACAGGCCCTTACAGTGAGGCCCTTAAGCTCAGCAAGGTTAAAACCACTGCCAAATGTGCAAGAGGCCGATGACTTCCAAACCAAGGAACAGCACAACAAAACCAGAAATTGTGGTTTTCATTTTAGTCTGGTGTCCTTTGTGAGCTTAATACTACTTAGGGTTTCATTTCACATCCTTTTGAGGATTCTCTTGATAAAAACAAAGCCAAACAAGTTTCCCTAAGGCATGCAAGGATGCAGGCTCCCAGGACTACTCCTTGTGCAGAGCTTCTCACTGGGATGGCCAGGGCAGAAGGGTCAGACTCAGGGCTCCCATCCCACCCTGACCCTTCTTCCCAGGGGAACTCATGTCCACTGACACACTGCATTCATCTATGCCCTCTCTATCTCTTTCCTTCCAATTCTCTTTGGAAGTTTTGTCACTTCCTGGCAGCTCACTGTACTATTTGTGCTGTTTAAACTATTTTGTTTATATTTAAACTTCCTCTTCCTTATAATTCCCTGGATATATTTACATTCACACCAGAGTGTAGTGCCTCCCTCCTTCCTGAGTTCAGAGCAGCACATTGGGAAGATCTGGAAGGGCTTCCTTACACAGGAGGAGCAGCTCATTGCCCTTTCTATTTTAAACTCAAGGTTTGTTGGTTATCTCCAAGATAACATCAGATGCTGACTTACATGGATCAAGGAGAAAAATCCACTTCTTCTTCATTAAAAGAACTATTCTGCCCGCAGACAATATACAGTAGACATAAATTTGAGAGCTAATGAATGATATCTCAAGGACTTGAGCTTTAGCAGAGAGCATTACTAGAGTTCTGTTATGAAAGTAATTTCTGTCCTTGCTGAATCCTGGATAAGCAGAGGTTTTAAACCCTGGAACAGTGTCAAGGGTTTTATAAAGCTGCCACCATTTGTTTACTCCTGAAGCAGAGTTTGAAAGAGTCTAATAGAGTGAATATCTCCAAGTTACTCTGCAGAGCAGGGGACCAGAAAACATGTGACTATTTTGTGTAATTAATAAAATACGAAACAATTTAATTAATATTCCATGTTTTTTTCTGGTCCTAAACCAGAAGTATCTTCAACTTCACATCTTCCTCTGCACAGATAAACTTGAGGCCTTAGTTCTTCTCACTGGAGATTCTGATCACAGCTTCATGCACAGCACAGGAAGAGTAACCAGTGCCAAAAATCTGTCTTCCAGAATGCAGTCTGATTTTTAAACATGGCTTGTCTCGTTTAATTCCAAGTTGTGACCACAAAAAGTAACTGAAAACTGTTAATCAGAATGTAAAGAAAGCAGAGATTAATGTCAGGCAAGACAGAAAAACCTAGTGATGCCAGTGTGATTTTCTATCCCTGAGCTGTCTTTGCACAGTATATAACTGACTATGTAAGATGCCTAAAACACAGAGCTTTGGCAAATAAAAGACTTTCCACTTAAAATTTTCCCACTCTCCCTTCTCCTTGCAGTTAATTATCCTATAAAAGGAAGATTTATTGAGGCATGTTCCAATAAATGCTGTGCATTAGCTATAGCTATATATATCTTTAACATTGCAATTGAAGTTCTGTACTCCACAAAAATCTTTATTACAGGACCCCAACTCCACAGTTCTTATACCAGCTGTTCCCTCACTACAATCCATGAGGCATTTGCAAAGGTTAAAATTTACAGATGAACCCATAAACTACCAAAGTCTCCAGAATCTTCAATCTGACAATAATTTGCTGTGCAACACGGTTATCTTGGCAAGACCTTAGCTGAAGGATGCTCTGCTACACAGAGTGGACCACAGTCCTTGCTTTAGACAGCAACCGAATTTTAAAAATCCTCTAAAGCAGAGCTAGAATGTATTTAGTATCCATTACATACTGGCAGCAATTAATACATATCTTGCCAAACAAGTTTGATTGATTATTATTGCAGAGGGAATCATTGTCCAGAAACAGCTCTGGACTCTTGGTAAGTGTCTGGATGGTGCTTGCCTACAGCCCCGAGCTGGGCACCCAACATGCAGTGATTAGAGCAGGCACCTCTGTTCTCAGCATCCTGGCTGCCCTGCAGCCCCTGTGAGCCACCTCCCTCCTTAATCTGGGAAGGCTCCAAATGCACCAGAAAGGCAGCACAGCCTTTGGGCTCCATTGCCAAGGAGATTTTTATGGGCCTCAGCCTTAAAAGCCCTCTTGAAGAATGGAGCAGAATTCACCCAACACTTTCCTGCTGCCCTCATGAACCCCTGTGGGATCTCATCCTTGTGGTTGCAGTGTTGGTTCAAGGAGCAGGACGAGCTAAACAAGGCATTTCCCTACCTAAGAAATGAGGCATTGCTGAGCTTTTCTTGAGGGTCAGGTTTTCAGCCCAGGAACCATTAGAGCAAACATATATCATCCTAGGCTGGTGACAGAAAGATGATCTTGAGTGCTGAGAGCCAGCTGAAAGGTACGGCTCTAGCTCAGATTTGATTTATCCTGGCCCAGCAGAAGCACTGGGGAGCACTGCACAGCACAGCAACCTGCTTCTTGTGTTGACTTTTGTCACAGGGGGGCAGGTTCAGAAAACTTATGGATAAAAAATAACAAAACAGACAGCCACCTGATTTTCCTCAGGATTATAAAATTCTATTAAGATTTCCAACAAAGTCATCAAAAAGTATGGGTTAAGATGAAGTCCTTGTCACCAAGCATGACAGACTATTAAAACATTACACAATGAAGCATAAACAACAATGTGCTTCATTTGTCCATTTACTTTACAGTCAGCTGAAAGAGTATTTAGGTCATTACATTTTAAATACCACTGCATTAACTCATCTCTCAAACAACACAATACCCAGACATTAGCAGATCTGCT
The DNA here is from genome assembly GCF_963662255.1 of Cinclus cinclus. NCBI lineage: Eukaryota > Metazoa > Chordata > Aves > Passeriformes > Cinclidae > Cinclus > Cinclus cinclus. The sequence continues at coordinate 22,483,257 of NC_085054.1, forward strand.
GGGTTTCCTCATACCTCCCTGGAAAGATGCAGAAGTTCTGATTATTATGACAAAATATTTCACAGAAATACACAGAGCTCTGTGTGTTGGTGACTGATGGTGAGGACAGTGATATTGGGCAAAGAGTTCCTGTTGATGTCAGAAATGTAACTTCAAGATGTCAATTTTTAAAAACAATGCCACAGAATTTCAGCCAAGTCCTTGAAAAAAAAAGAGCAAAAATTATTGAACAGCGCAAAAGATAAAAGATAGCAAATGCCAAGCATGAAAGTGAGGTGCCTGGAGCAGGAGATGAAAGTGCAGCACAGTCCCTGCTGCTACACCCAGGAACCCAACAGGGTCTGGGTACAACTGCTGGCATTGAGAACACTGGGGAAAGTTGCACTGCAAGGGCAGAAAAGTAAAATCAACAAAGTTCTTGAGAACACATTTTATAACACAGCAACAAATCCAGGATTTAGATGCATGTCAGGGCTGGAGCAGAAAATAATTCAGAAGAGATTTCCCTGTCTGCATTACACTTGTCTGCTCTTGAGCATTGTTCCAGCAAACATGCCAGCAAAGGGCTTTTTCTCCTAGTTAAAAAATGTTTTAAATTAGAGGATGCCTCTGCCCAGATCTATTTCCTCTGGACTTCCAAGCTTCTGTAGAACAGACTTGTACCTCACACTACTTCAGTTTTCTGCATACAAAAGTGAAAACTGCTGCTACTGGTAGAAGGAATTAGGAAATTAATAATATTAGTACCAAATTCCATGAATACATGTACATACAGTATGTGAAGCAAAATTTCAGTTCTGAGGGAAAAAAATGTAACATGTTTAAGGGCAGGTAAAGCTGAACACACACAGGACACAGAGCACCAGTTCTTGAAGGCACCAGCTGTGTCACACAGTCCCATCCAGCAGGAGCCCAACAGAATCCTTAAGACAGCTTGCCAGCTACCCAAACACATTTAAAATCCTGCCTCGAGCCTCCAGTAGCAGTTGCAGGGAATATCGACCTTTTTGCAGGTGCATTAACTGAGTGTCTTTTTCCCCCGTTTTTCCTTTAATTCCTTCTATCAGTGTTTTCTGTTTGTGCCTTATTAAATTCTGGCATTGACTAGTAAATATTTTGCCAAACAGATGTTTGTTTAAAATTATTGGGGAACTAGATTGATTTCTGTGCCTGTGGCTGTATACTATAAATAATTCCACTGCTTTTTGAATACCTAGGAATTAAAAGGAGAAGTTCAGCAAGGAGTCGATGGGGCTGGAAATGCCTGCAGTGCTCACCTGACCATCAGCACGTTCAAATGCCAGAGGGAGAAAAACAAACCCTGGACCAATTGGACCTTAGTGCAGAATATCTGAAGGCTTTGGCTGGCCTGTCATCCTGTGTGCAATCCAGGCTTTTCTTTTCCCACATGTCTGGCAGTCTGCAGAGAAACCATATGGAATCCCAGCAAACTGCATATGGGAAGGACATGAGTATCCAGGGTGAGCACAAGGAAGGGTCAGACAAGCTCTGCCTGTTGTTTGTGACAACACTTGTACCTCTAAGGTGCTGCTTGATTGTCTGCCATGAACTGGATCATAATTTACAAAGTCATTCTTTACTTTCATACAGAACGTAAAGAGTCCTTCGTACAAGCTAAGATTTATTTATAAAGAATAAATAAATAAATAAATAAATAAAATCTTCCATAACTTTTATGTTCAGAAGTAATTTTTTTACTATACACTGCTGAAACACCACATTTCTGTTCTTGCTTCTAAAAACACATTGCTATTTCCAGAGTTTATTTTCCTATTAATATACTTTGAAGATGTTCAACATATTCCACATAATACATCTTTTAAAATATCATTTTATGCCATATCTTGGAGCCTGAGGAGTGGATTACATAGAGAAATGAACACGGTAGATAAAGAAGTTTGAGAAGGACTCAAGTCACATTTCAAATCTGAAATCTCTAAATTGGATTTTAAAGCCCCAGTCTCAGGGAGGAGCTGCCATGCAATTTTAATTCTGTCCTAGGCAGGGCCAAGGATCAGAACACAATCCAAAGAAAATACAAAATGCAAGATTCTAGCTTCAAACTTCAGCCTGAATTGAAAGTACATCCTACACAGAGATATTATCATTAGGGAGAACTGCACAGTGCTGGAATATCAAGTGCAGTAACTGGATCAGGGTTATATTACTGCCACAGAACCAGGGACATCCCTGTTTATTGATGGGCAGGTGACTGGCTCTGAACGAGGATCACACACTGCATTAATGCACAATTCTGTGTTTCTTTCCATGGCAAAATTCCTTTCATGCTAAAGGCAACTTTACCAGAAATACAAAATGCAACTGCAACAAAACAACTGATTTCTGCAGCATTTGCAGGGAGAGCCTGATGAACCTCCTCATGTCTTTCTCGAGTGTGATTACATTATACTGCCTGATTATGTTGAGTGGTTATTAATCACTTTTAAAGCCAATTTGTGAACTTGGCTTAGAAGTTTGTTCTTACATCTTTGCTGTTCTCTTTGGCTTTTATTTAAATTGATAAAAAAAAACCTACCAAAACCATTACCAAAACAGAAGTTGTATTCTTTTTCAAACTAGTATGAAAACTCAAACTACCTTGCTTCATAGAGGAACATGCCACTTTTTTCCAGCCATTTAATCACATGGCAAAACTTCTTTCCCTTAAGCTTCTGTTTCCATAGTTAAACAAAACCAGACACCAAAAGAAGCAAGTTCTAATTTTGAAAATCCTCATTCTCCTGCCAAACATTTGGTTTAGCTCAATCACACAGAGTAGCTCTAGGGTTTTCACTGCATAAGTAGGAGTATGACATTAAGTGACAATGCACTAAAAAATAAGATAAGTCTAATAATTCAAAGTTAAGCTTCCTCCACAATACAACACTTTCTTACAAGTTTCTGAGATGCAAATTAAAAGTATTTCTGAATTTGTTCAAAATGTTCTCCTCCACAGGGAAGTATTTCCTCCAACTACAGTGAAACAAACAGGAGAATTAAATCAACTTCATCATATTTATTTTATTCTGTAACCTCTGGGCCAGATTCAATAAAAGCTCTATCTGATTTTAGTCTGTGTGACAGAACATTAAAAAGACATGCTATTTATTTAATTTAGCACTCACTACTTTTTTGAGCAACGAAAGATAACTTCCTGCTGACTCTTGTTTACTATGACTTATACATGGGAATTGTGCTTTAAATAGCTGAAGTCCTTAAGATGTCAAAATCTGGAACTTGGGTTGGAATGCACACAGATCTTATTAATTAACAAGGCCTGGGAAAACAAATGAGAGAGAGAAAATATATTTGGGCTCTGGATTCAGCATGAGGATGAAGTCTACATCCAGATTCAAAGCCAAATCAGAGCTAACATTCAAGCATGCATGGAATGAGGTCCCTAGCAGTGCTTATTGTGAGATTCTTGCTCTGACACAAATCTCCTGATATTTCCTTCACTTCTAGCAAACTCAGACCAACTTTCTTGATTCTTTTGACTCTTTAATCACCTTTATTTAGACACAGGGATTTGTATCCCTGTCCTGGAAATGTGAGCCATTTACATAAAATGATCACACTCTATCTAGGGGGAATGTTCTCTCATGGAATTGTTTGTAGACCAGATAGCTTTCCACTATGTCCTACACGTAATAATCTCAGTTCCTAATATTGGATTGGATTCCTAGATCCATTTTTCCTTTCTGAAAAACTATACTCAGTTTGGAAGCCTCTCCATGTGCAGAATTCCCTCCTGGACTAAAGAGGCTGATGTCACTGCTGTGCAATTCTGGGTTAAGCCACAGTAACTCCCCTGATCTCAATAAAGCTGCAGCAGCAGAAAACTCCAGCAGTGCAAAAACGAGTCACACCCAGGCAGCTCTGTCTGTGCAAGGGTTCTGGATGTGTCCAAAGAGAAATCAATGAAAGCTTTTCACTTTTTACACAATGCTGGTTGCATTACTCTGTGAAACAGGACTTCAGCATGCCAAGGTACACATAAAAAAAAAAAAACACCTCACACAAAGCAAATAAAACAAATAATGGATTTCAATGTTAGTGATCCATACACATCAGGACCTGAAGGTATTTGAGATACCAGTTATTGTGTTGTAAGGTGGCAAAATTGATTAAATATTTCTGATTAGATGAAGCCACAGCTTATCAATCCTTAACCAAATAGTGTCACATATGGCTTTCTTCTCAGTTTGATACCTTGGCTATAGCACCATGGGCCAGGATCCAAGTTTTTTATCAAGAACATGCTTGTGATTTCTGTCTAAGAACACAATCAGGGTTCAGCATTGCTCCCAGGGTTTGCAGAGCCAGGCGAAGTCCATTGCACATCAGTTTGCATAGAAATGTTAGGCTTTCCTCTTTCCACAACTCCCTTTCTCTGCAACATTTCATACAGAGGGACTGCTAACAAGAAGGAGTGCAGGGACTTTCCCAGCTTTAGAAGCAAAGCCATAAAATTTAATGTGCCCAGTATAGCTCTATTTAAAGCACTGGTAAATGAGCCAACAAACTACTGTCCATGAGCATTACATCACGTGTTGCCACATTTCTCTATGGCTATATAAAGCTGTAATATGTTCACTAATGAATTGTATGGTATGTTCAGGCCATATGGCTCCCCAGAACTGTACAGAACAATGCTCCAGTTATGGGGGTACAGAACAATCAATTTCTGACATGTACATCATCATGTGTTTATGAAAATGTCTCCCAGGGAGACCACATGCTAAAATAAACAGTCAATATTTTATTGTTCACTCTCTTGTGTGCTTGTTACAATTTGGTTTATGTTTTAGTTGTTTATAAAACCATTTGTGCTAATAACCCAACCGTATTTTTTATTTTCCTCTATGCCCTAATTTCACTGCTGCTAGGGCAATACAGAAGAGATGATAGGCTCCAGTTTTTTTGTTTCAGAAGTTCCAGCTGCCGACTAATTACCTTGTTGGAAAAGCAAACACGGCTGTTTCTCATATCTACACTACATTTTCTTATTTCCAAATATGAAGTTACAGGAATCCAAGGCAGTTAATATGTCAGGTTTTATTTACATAGCTCTTCAGCTATCATGTGGAGCAGCATCTCTGCTCAACATTTTGGCTTATAGGAGGATTTTGTTGAAAGACAAAATGTTATGGAGTGGGTTAAAGTATCAATATAAATTTAAACAAACACAAATAAAAAGCAGAACACTTGGGCTATCTCTGTGCATTATGGTAAATGAAACCATAATCTCCTAATACCCCTGGTGATGAGGTCTCTCCATTAGCTAATAGCTGGTTTAAAACACAGTCTTGTAATAATTCTACCAACTAAATGAACATTTTAAAATAAAGACACACAAAAATGTGCATAACCATTCTGATTTACAAGGCAGAAAATGCACAGCGTTATGTTCCACTTCTATTTTTCGGTCATTAAATTTTCAATAGTGTAAGCCTGCATGCAACTGTGTGACTCATAATAAAAAAAAATACCCCCCTGAAGTTAAAGCAGCTTTGAGGTACCCACCTTGCTCCCTCACTAGGTGGGAGGTTTCTGGGACAGCAAACCTACCTTTAACAACTGAAGGAACGATAAACCATGCAGGGCACTGGACTGGGCTGGATCTTTTGGGTTCCTGCAGCCATCCATTGTGGGTATGAAAATCCTCATGTGCTCAATCAGAAAAGCAAGAGTGTGTTCTTCTCTTCAGCACAAGCACTGCTGCCTTTCTGCTTCTTGTCAATATTTAACTAGTTTGTCAAGTTGGATTATATCTCCTGTCTTAAATCCTACTCCTTTAATTCAAACTAAGTGGGTGTGCTTCCAAGTCAGCTTCTTAGTCATGTATTGATATCTTATCAAAGTCATTTGTTTGGCCTCGAAGGTTTCTTCCTGGATGCATTTTCATATATAAGTGATGCAGTTGCCAAACCAATGCATCAGAGAAACTACCATGGTGAACCAACAGCCACAATTCCTGTGTTCAACAGCAACACCCAGAGAAAACAAGGGCTTTGTTGGATTTTCAGCATTTCTTGATCACTCTTGGCTGCAGAATGAGAACATCGCTCACAATAATCAGAGGAATCCCAATATATACACATTTTTCAACAAACTAGTATAAAAGAACATGTTTTTTCAGACTTTTTTTTAAGCAGAGGCTGAAGGAAATGCTTCCTTAGGGCTGATCCCACCCTCAGATGTGGTTGCAGCTGCCTGTTCCCTGCAGCTACTCCAGCATGACCAGAGCTGTTTCTGCTGTCTGCAAGCAAACCAGTTCAGTTTGACTTGCTGGAGATGCAGCCACACACTACTACGAATAGGCTCAGATGAATTAATGTTTTGCACCACTTATGTACATTTATTTGCATGTTGTATGTATCTTAGGCACAGGAAATCTGCCAACATTGTTCTCAATGGAACACAATTTTGTTTTCCAAATTAAGAGGTACTAATAATATCAAGCAGCAAAAACAATGATGCAAAACCTGTATGGTGCTTCAAGCTACAGTAGTTAACATTAAAAAGTAAATTATCACCAGTTCACCCAATATTAGAATGTTACAGTGTCTTAGTTTGGTGTTTTCTTGTTTGGCAGGTTTTGGGGGAATGAGTTGGGGCAGGGAACACCGACCTTTAAAATTAAACACTGCTTTTTCCAAAATGAGGCAGGATGCAAAAAGGCTACAGGTTTCAAAATAATAGATACAAGTATTCCTCACAGATCTCTTTCTCCCTGTCAAAAAAAAAAAAAAAAATTGGAGCCAAAGAAGTCTGTTAAAAAAAAAAAAATGGGAGAAATGAGACTCAGACCCTTTGCAAGGAGCAGTAAAGGTACAGGAGGTGGATTCAGGAGGAGATTGTATTCCTCAGCTGAACTTCTAGAATTTTGTGGCTACTGGGCAACTTTTGCCATGTCGTTGATAATACAGATTGTTTACATCCCTGTAACATTATTAATGACTAATTCAGATCTGAAAATATCTCTGTACACATGGATGTACACAGTGAGTTCCCATATAAGTTATCAGATTGAGACCATTGTGTCACTCTGCCTGACACGAAGGCTGATGAAGAAATGAAGATTTCCTGCCATTCTCTGACCCTCAGGCTGGGCCAAGCTTCACCAGCACACAAGCACAGGAGGCACTCAGTGTTGCTTAGTTCCATTCCCACACCCCTGTTTCAAAGAGAACAAACTCTCTGTTTCAGGGTCGATGTACAGGGTCTTGTCCAGCATGACATGATTTCAGAGCACCAAAAGCTGGCAGAAGCTCACATCTGCCTCTCAGCCTGATGGGCACCACCCTCAGGGGACAGTTATCAGCAGTGAAATTGTATGTGCAATGCTTATTCCAGATATAAAAGGGGTCTTAACCTACATACAATCTCTTGAGCAACTTAACTCTCCACCCCCTTCCCCAGTGCTCTCTGAAACCCTCAGCTTGCCCTGAAATAGATGTTGAGCCTCAAACAGTCAGAAGCAATTTTGTAGTCTGAAATCCAAACCACGCACAATTGGCCTCTGAAACTAGTGGAACAAATGCTACTCTCTTACAGCAAGATATTTTTGTCTTTGATAAATATTAACTGACGTGCAATAGTCATAGCCAAAGCAGCTGACCCATATTTCATAACTAGTGGAAGTTTTCCCTGACACTATCATTAGAAGCACTCAGCTGCTGGGGGCTGTGAGCCGGATCCTGCTGCAAAACTCCTGCTCAGACCCAGTTCAAGATCACCAAGCACAAGATTACTGTCCATGGCCTTGACAGGGGGAAATGCATTGGAGATCACTTAACAGAAGATTTTAATGTGGCTCTTTACGTCCTTTTAATTGGTTAAAAAGGGAAAAAGTGGAAGCGTTCAAATTATGCCTTATTTACTGTCATTTTTCACTGGGGAAACTCTGCAGACTTGCCTCTATCAGCACCATCACAGGGAGGGAGCAGATACTGGGTAAGGGGAGTTTTGTCACAGGGACATTGTGTGACAGAGCTCATCTGGCTGCAGGGATTACAAGATAACATACAGAGATTTGTCATGAGGTCACCTTCCGTGTAACTGAGTAGTGCTTTCAAAAAACTATCACTGGATATAACTTTAGTGAAAATTACTTGATAAATGAAATCTGCAGGTCTCAACAAGATTGCTAGACATCAGAAAGTCTTTAGAAAAGACTACATTCTTGAGCTTAGAATACTGGGGGGGTTTATTATAAAGCTGAAACCCTTAAGGTTTTCAGGGTTGTGTTAAAGTTTGGGTGTTTTCTGCTTTTTTGAAAATAGATATATTCAAAGTTTGCAAACATAAAGAGGAGTGCAGAAAACGTGAGAATAATCACAATCTGCCTAGTACTTTAAATAATATAAAATACCATGAGCCTCAGAAGAAAATACTACAAACCTGGTACAGGAAAATCTTTGTTTACTTAATGCAATTCTGACTCCTTATCCATTATTTATTTATTTAAGTATTGCACTAATTTCCTCAGCCAAGCTGTTTGGGTTGCCAACATGAATAGCTTTCCACATCTGCTGCCAACTGATGTCTCCCCTGATTGCATTCAGAGCTGAAGACCAAAAAATTCACATAGAGCAGAATTAGCTCTTTAATAAATGGGTCTGTGGAGCACTTCAGCACAGAATAAAGCAGCTGTTTCAGTGGTCATGTGGCTTCTGGCAATAGTTTCCAAAACTTGACTGTCCTACAGCTCATCAAGGAGTTACCTGCTGCTTCCATCACAAGTCTCCATTTTTGTATTCTTAAATAATATTTTAAGTGAAATGGGGACCTTGAAGGGTATATTTATGTTGCTCAAATTCTGCATTGTTTGGGGAATGAGACTAAATTCTAACCTTTAGACCTCAGTGAAAATTTGCCGTGTTTTTCTTGAAACCCACTTAAGCACATTCAGGTATTTGCAAGTGCAAAGGGGAACATTTCCTTGTACACAGTGCAACAAAAGGAACTCGCAGATTCACTTATGCATCTTAGACATGTCAGCTGAGGTCTTACTGTCTCACAGGAACCAATGAGCTAATTCTGTCCATCTCCCATTGCCCCCAGTGCAAACTTGTCCAAAGTTAAATTTAAAAACCCCAAAAAGCCGTGGACCATGCTCTGTGTTTGGGCGAAAAATGAACTGTCTTGGTAGCTGCCACATTTGTGTGCCAGAATTGTTGTGTGGGATTGTAAAAGGTGCTCACTTTTGGCCTCTGTTCGCAGTGAAATCAGTCAGTGATTAAACTTCCACTGACCTCAGTGGGAACGGATTTAAACTCACATTAAGCATTTCAAAATCCAAGTATGCAGGTTTTACATATCAGACAACACACTTTTCCAAGCACTGTTATAAACCTTTTTCTCCCATCACATGTACTGGCAACGCATTTTTTGCAGTAGATGTTGGAAGAGACTGAAGGAATGCAATTGTTTTCCAGTGTCACTTAAATAAATTGAGTATAGTGCCACAGGCTGAAAGAGAAGATAAAACTTTTTATAAGCTCATAATGTTTTCCTTTGCCTTAGAATGTCTTGGAATTGTTCATTAAACTTTGAACAGTGTACTGCACACAGCATCTGACATAACTGCCATGCCACTACTGCCATGTCTGCCCCATCACACAACAAACCAGATATGACTTTTTAATGAGAAACAATAAAAAATGTTCATCAATTATTAAAGCTTTCTTTTCAGCATGTATGGTGAAAAAGCACATAAATGAAAATATCACTTACACTGACTACATGTCACACCGACTATTTTGGTTTTCTTATAGTAGGCACAGCCATCCCAATACCTTGTTTAGAGCATTGTTTGGCAACAATACTTCATTTTTTTAGGCATGAAGGAATTCAAAACCCTCACTACTGTGCAACATACAGCTATGGCCTTGGGCAAAAAATAAATACATGCTTTTCACAGAATGCATTAAGCAGTTCAGCCTTTCCAGAAATAAATTCTTTCTCCATATCCTCTATTTGAATCTTTTTAGAAAGAAACAAAAGATCTTTGAAACATTAAATATTTTTGAATGTGGCAATATTAATAAAACTGATGGCACACAATGTGGAAAGGGTAATTAGTCCTGCAGTCCAGCATTCCCTCCCATGAGTGGGAACACTCTCCCTGTGCAGCTCCCAGTGACCTGAAGGTCATCCCTCTGTACAAGGACATTTGCTACAAGGTCACTAAGCTTTTTTTAAACTAAAGAGAAAACAAGGAAACTGCTTTCCTCTTCTGCCAACTTCTCTTTGGAGCATCACCATGTCCCCTCCAAACTCTTGCTGCCTCCTGCCCCAAACTATAACCTGAGGAGTGGAAACTTCTTTAATTCTTTGACCTTCATTGCCTTCCATAAGAAGGCAACTTCACTTTCTTGAGGCAGAAGAGACCCTCATTTGACCTACCTTCAGTTTTTCTTCATTCATGTGAGAATGATGAAATCTGTTGTTCCCTTCTCCCCAGCCTCTCTCCCAGTCACATCTCCCTCTTTCCCAAGAGCAGTCACAGCAGCTCTTGCAAAATCTTATCTCCTCAGTGCTTCACAGTACACATCCTATAGTTCCCTTATCACACCCGAGATAACAGCCCAGCTAGTGCAGTGGGTATTAGCTCATTCTGGGGTTCTGTACTGGGTCTGAGGTGAGTATGTCACCCAAGAGTTACAAAGACCATTTCCCCTGTTATCCATATATTGAAATGCTGGAAAATCTAGCATCCAAATATTGGCAAGCTCAGTGCAAGACTGAAAGAGATCACAGCCCAGGGAAGGATGGCTGCAGGCCATAAATGCAAATAGCTGTGTGATTAACAACATGTTATACCCATAAAATTTAAATCAAACATTGGTCAGCTGAAGGTCTTTAAAGAAAGAACGTCCCTTAGTTCTCCTTTAAGCTGCTCTGAAAGGCTGATACTCACCAGTGGGAGATACAGTGGACTAAGAGGAAACCATACAGATTTAAAATATTTTGTTTTGAAAATAAGAAAATTGATTTACTGAGTATTATGGCGAGCCCAATCAATGCAAGCAAAGCAGTAACAGACTACATATTACCAGAAACAACAACAACATTCCTTGTTGATTGGAGTGTCTGTTGTCAATACATATCACTTACCCAGCAAACAGAGAGAGCACTTGCAGCACAAACATTATGAAAGGGCCAAACTTTCTAGAGTGCTCTGGGTCCTTTGCCAGCTTTTGTAAGGTGAGTTCAAGAAATGTGAAACTACTTACTGTCAAAGGGCTGCCTGCTGACTGTGAATAGTCACCTTTGACAAGAGCTAGAGGGGGTGTGGAGGTTGTTTCTGTAAGCCTTCAACTCCTTGAGGCAGCAGAGGAGGCTCTGCAACACCTCAGTGCAGGTACCCTCAGCAGTGCAACACATCAGGTCACTGGGGGCTGAAACAGCTTCTGAATAAACACATCTACTTAATTTGACCGTTGTCTACCACATGAACCAAACCAGGCTTGCTGGCAGTACAAATACCAATTTTTTTTTCATCTATACTGCTAGACGAGTAGAACTTTACTAGATTTAAATAAGCTGAGAAAAGATGCTCAATCCATTACAAAATTGCCTGTGACCAAGGTATGCCTTCTATATCAATAATTAAGACAAAAGATTATAACCTCTTATCTGGCAAATTAATTTAACATTCCAAGCTAGCAAAACAAACTCGGGGAGGTTGAACCTCTTGGTCAGAGCTGAAAATCACCATGATACCTACAGAAAATGAAATACTGATGTGCACTTGAATAGCTGGAGGACAAAGTAGTTTCTTTGGAAGGTGCTTGGGTTTGTGACTCTTTCAAACTTTATCAGGGGAATAATTTTCCTTCGTAGCTACCAAACAGTAGGAAAGATCATAAAAGTCCAAAACTGGCCAACTGAGACACATCTATTAGACCTGGCCCCAGGGAAGGATGGCAAAATGTATGAATGTCTGAAGAGAAAAGTGCCTCCATGAGGAAATTACCAAATTCAGTACATTTGCATAAACACTCATGTTTATATTTATGAAGAGTTTATATTTATGAACATATTGCTATTGCACTATATTCCTTGGCTCCTTTGTAAAGTTAAAAGGAAAGCAAAATAGTACTTATTTTGTCTGAGAAGTTTTTCTGATGCTGACTTTATTTATTTGTTTATTGCCAAGAAGAAGCCTAAAGGATGTGTAAAGTATCTGTTGTGACACACAACTCTTTCTTACTAGATCAAATCTAGGTCTCCACAGACAGCAGACAAGAGCACAAAATGGGAAGTGCAGATGAACTCACACTAGAATTAGAAAAAGAAAGGATTTAAAGCTGAAGGATTTGAGAGAAAACATCCATTATGATACACTTCACAATCACCATTAGGCTGCCCTTGGGAGGGAGGGAATCAAGAAGCTGTAAAACAGGGTTTTAAATGGGCTTCCTGGGACCTGAGGAACCACTAGACCTCCATTAGACAGACTTTTGACAGGTCTCCCCGTTAGCATATCCAATATATAAAAATAAAAACGGCTCCAGCTGGCAGGCTATTGTTTCTATGGCAGCGTAGATCAAGACCACTCAGTACTCTTTGAAGACTTTGAAACCAAACTATTTTCTAGCACCACAGGAAGCACACGGCACAGATATGGCATCGTTCCTAGCTTGGAGCTGGGTAGTGACAGATGCCTTCTCTCTGCTTGCTTTCCTGGGGAGGCACGTGAGTATCTGGGACTCTCGGGACTCAGCAAACGTAAAATTATCCCTGCACAAACCAAAGGGTCTGAGCAACGAGGCACACATGACAAATCTCAAATGTTTTCTAAAACGGTTTTATAATTTTTTGCATGGTAATGTGAATTATCACTATTCCTCATTCTGTCCGTGCAGATACACAGTAGAAAACTGACGATTCCATCCAGTTCTCCTCAATTTGAACACTTTTTCATGAGGTACTTCAGCTTCTATTGTTGTCTTCCATTTTGGGAGGCTCTACTCTTATTTTTTGCAAATCTCTAGAGAACATTTGCAGCTGGAATGCTTCCACCATGTCAAGAAATGAGTGTTGCAATATTGCTGTGTAAAGTCAGAGAAAAGGGCTGCCTTGAAGGTGATTAACGACTGAGAGCAAAAGAATCTTTGAGGATGGAATATACCGTTTTACACAAAAAGTGTTCCCTGCTTAGGCTCTCTTGTTGCTTTACCAGATTACAAAGGGTTTTTCCGATGGGCAGAAGCAGAAGGGGCAGATTGAGCTCAGGGAATTGGTTTTAAATAAGTCTGTATTCCCTTAATCTCTTGTTTCTAGAAGAAAATCCAACAGAAGAGAGATAAATCCATGGCAATGAAAATACACGCATTATACCAGTATTGGTAAAGTATATATTAATTTTTGAATGCCCTTAGCGAACTTAATATGAACTGACTTTAATAAAGGAAATATTTGCCTTCTTGTTGATTACTCCTGTATGGTTTTACATCCTTTGCTTTCCATATTTCAGCCTTGGAAATTAAGCAGGAATATCTCCTTTCCTGCATGCTTTTAAACATCTTTGCAACACCCAAGTCAGACAGCAAAATGCAGCCACATAAAGCAAAGTTGAATAATGCACCACCTTCCCCTGCAGGTCCTGCCAGTAACTAATAAATATCTAAGAGCAGCAGCACCTAAGATCAGAAGAAAACTGATTCTTCCAGTTCTCCAGTAAGGAGCCCACAGAATTCCATAGTGCAAACACCTACTTTTCCTGTAGGCCACTGGACAAGCTGGAAGGGCATTGTGTGGGAGAATGTGAATTGAGTAGAGACTGTCGGGGCAGTGAGGATAAGGGATGCAGTTAACTGGCTGCCTCCTGGACTCTGAACCATAAAATTTCTGAGCTTCAGGAGCATCCTCTGAGTTCAGCAAACACATTTCAGTGCATTCCTGATTTGTCAGGATGGTAACACAGGGTTCAAACAGGGAGATTTGTTTGGAAGTAAATTCTTGTCCCACTACTACAGCTGTGTCAAGCCTGATGCCAGCTGGCACTTGAAACTGTTCTGCTGCCAAAATTTGCTGTCTCCAAAGCAAATGGGAATGAGCCAGCATCCTGTGGATCTCAACTGCAAGTAGCCATCCAAGACAGAATATAAGATGAGCTTGCAGAAGAGACTGGTGATCTCCATAGGAACAGTCAGCTCAGAGACACAGAGTGAAAAAGAGAGGGAGGTTATCCCTATTGCATAAACAGTTCATTTTTGTCTCCTGACTAATATTTAGGATCAGATTCTCCACTGGGATAAATTAGAGTATCTTTAGCTCTATGTTTGAAAAAATCTTGACATCATTGTATAAACCATATTATTTGAAATGATAAATCTGTTTTCTTTGCCTTACAGTTTAAGAGCCTCCAGGCTATTGTTTTCCAGACTCTTTCCAACATCAGAGAGGCAAGAGACTTAATCACACTTCATCTTCATGCAAATGGAGACTGCACATAGTTCCCCAAGTCTGGGTTACAGGGAATGAAAGGAAAATCTTGTACCAAACACCACAAGGCAAGTAACAAAACCATAAGAAATAGCAGCTGCAAAGTCTGTCCATCTCCAGCTCACATCAGTGGAAGAAGTGGTTTTGTGCCAACTGAAGACCCAGCCCTCAGTCTAAATATTGACTCAGTGTTTGGCCTCCTGGAGTAAACAAGAATATTCATGAGGCATTTCCCAAAGCAGTTGAATTTGGAGAGCCTGAAGGCCTCCATTTCAAACTTCATGTGATCAAACCTGAGAGCTCTATTTGACACTATTGCAGAATACAGTCAAAAGGTTTCCTAGCTGCATTAAAATTTGGTTTTTAAAGTCTGGTTTTTAAATATGCTTGCTGGAGCATGCACATGCTAGTAAGTATTCTCCACAAATGCAAGAAAAAAAAAATCTTATCCCTGTAGTCATACGTAAAGCTGGACAAAATATTTAAGAATCATTTTTCCCCTCAAAAAACAAGTCATTTATCTGATTCAGGAAATGGAAATCAATCTTTACTGCTATGCCTGAAGTGAAAATTGTCTTCCACTCTTCTGAGAACTTTGTGTTTTATTTGGTCAACTAAATATGTTTTATAGGAACCCAGGAAGAAAAGGCAAATTACAAACATTTGAATGTTTGTCAAATTCTTTCAAAAATATGGCAATATTTGCAAGGTTTGTATCCCTTAAACATTAAAATAACAACAGGATTTTTCTGTAACCGATGAGAAGGCATTGAATACCTTCTGTACTAGATATGTAAGATCAATCTTACTCCAGGACTGCTAGCACAGTAAAATAAAAGTCTTTGCTTAAGAATTTAATTTCTTCAATCCATTTTCATCTCTGCAGTCACCAAAAATCTGAATTGTCTTTGAAACACATTCTCTCTTGATCCTGATACTCTGTTTTCAGCATACCAACTCTGCTGAGAATTTTGGAAAAATCATCTCTTGAACAATTGCTGGGTTTCTGTCTGACACTGAGCTTGTTGGCTCTGAATTGCTTCTCTGGATTGAACTCTGCTCCTTTACAGGCTCTGTCAGTGATATGTTGCTACATGCACTGATGTAGATCACATCAATGTACCATCCTCTGCTCTCATCATGTTTCAGTAACTGCTGTAGCCAAGCCAAAAGGTCCTGGTTAATTACTTGCTTCCTTAAAGGGCATTTGGAAGATCACAGAAGACAGGTATGTTATTGTTAGCTAAAATACTGCTTGCTCATTCAAAGGCCATCAAAACCTCCTCAGATCAAAGTTCCTTACTGAGAATTCACACTATGCTGTATCCTAATGAGTACAGACTGGGATCAGGAGTCCTCAGGGCTCAGAAAAGAAAATCACCTCTTTTTATCTGTAACCTTTTATTGTTGCTGTTTTCCTTGACTACTTAACTCTGGCCTTAAGTGCTCTTGTGCAACAAATTCCAGCCTCCATTTACTAAGAGGTTGTCCCACCAAAAGGACAAAAGCTGCATTAGCCCCAGGTTTGAGAGCAGCCACATACGTTAGGATTTTTACTTTCCAATAGAAAACATAAATGCATTTTTCGGCTCCCATTTCCAGTTTGCTACATCTGCCTGTGATGGCATCCTTTCTGTTCACCCAGCAGTGATAGCAGTGAAAGTGAGAATGTGTCAGCCCCTCATTCAGTGTCCAGATTCCAGACACAGTGTAATGGACATTGCCGGTGGGGACACACTCAGAGAGTGCCATCTGTGCTGAGGGAAATCACCTACATAAATGGATGGGGGGAAATGTGTGTCATGAAGAGGAGAGGAAAAATTTATCTGTTTTGCAAGGCTATCAAGGATTTCAATAAAGGGCAGTAGATGCATCGCTTTTGATTAGCTCATAAATGCCTGTATTGCCATTCTGGGGAAGTGAAGTTCTATTTAACAGACTCTGCTCTTTCTCACAGAGATGGGAGGGATTTATCTCTGATGGCTCCTCACTGAAAGCAAGCCATCATTCACATCCCAAGAAAGACTAGGATAATGAAAAGTGCCATACACTGTGCAGATACTTCTCCCAATTTCTCTTTGGAAGCTTATTAATTATCAGAACTTTCTGAGAGGTTTGTAAATCACAGGGGGAATTTGCTTAAATAATCTATGAATGTGTGATAATGCTCATTATTTTCAGAGTTTGGAAAAATAAGTCCATGGGCAATCCCATCACCACAGCAGCACTCTCTTTTGGTCTCCTGAGCGTGTGAGGATCCCCAGTCTGTAAACATGACACTCTTTCTTGTGTTTCCTATTAAATAATACAAAGCAGCAGTGGTGGTTTACATGGATTCAGGTAAAGGTTTTTGTTTTATAATACCTGTGCCCTTTTAAGCCACTTATTTGTACTTGTCTTAGGAGATATGCTAACTTCTAAGAAAAACATACAAAGGCAACAAATGTCTGGAGAAGAGCCACAACACAAGAAAAGGCTGAAGTCTACTTAGGAAAAGGGATCAGACAGGCCCACACCTAAATTAAAGAGAAAAAAGCTGCCTGCTGTGCCTTCCTGCAGCTCCTCCTGCCCCCAAGCCCATGCCCAGTCAACACAGGGGCAGGAGCAGCTTTGGAGGGCTCCCCACCTTCTACTTTCCTCCCAAGTCCAGGCAGGGACACGAGGTGCCCCACACGCAGGTGCACAGAGATGCAGTTCATAGACTTGTGAACAAGCTGGAAAGATTACAGTCCAATAATTTTACAAGCAGCTGGGTTGGAGATGGCCCAGAGGGCTCATTCACTTAGGGAAAAAAGAGCAGGACTGACTTCTGCAAGACAAGTATTTACAGAGGCAGATCACAAATCCAATGGTTTTAGCTGCTCAGTCACGGGGAATGACTTGGTAAGGCCAGAACAAAAAACAACACTTGGGAAGAGCTTAATTTCATTGTCTAAAGGCTCCTCTGCTGGGTTCAACCAGCCCTACCCTCAGCTTGCTTAGGCAGCTTTTCTTGGTAACAAAAGAGTTTCCACTCCAGCATCCATGAGAGATACAATTTTCAGATGCACTGACATGACGCAGCCTTGGCACTGGCCTCGCTCTGTGCAGACTGAATGTAATTAGGTTCTGGTCACTGGGCTGTGGGCAAACACCAGCTTCCAGTCCACACAGTAATTAATGACAGCACAATGACATCCAAAATCGACACACTTCATGCTGGGGAAGGGGGATGTTTGGAGGTTAGAAAATTACGGTCTGTGAGTTTTAGAAAATCTTGTGATACAACACTGAACGCCACTAATACCCAGAATGCACATTCCAAACTGAGAAGCTGCAAAAAAAAGCACAATTCTCCTTTCTGTACAGTGCCAACGAGAGTACAGAGAGTAGCTCACCCTATTTTTAGGTTTCTTCATTCGTTCATCTCTATCCTTATCTCTTCTGCACCACTTCCTGAGCTTTACTAATTAGTTCATTGAGCCATACATGTGGATATATAAATATAGCTTAGCTATAAAGACCTTGTGGGATGTAGTTTTAAAAATATCCCTGCAAATAGATGGCAATTGTGTCTAATAGGGACCACTGTTCTTCATATTTCCTTCCTTGCCTTCGTTTTGTGAGTACAATATAAACAATGATTTTACTATGATAAATAATTCAAGTCATTCCACAAGATACCAGTAATGTCAATTAGATTTCTTCCCATCAATTAAAATTTCCTGTTTTCTACTACGCTTTGAGGAAAAGTGCTCAGCCTTGATGCATCAGGAGTTGAAAACGCGTCTTTTCACATTCACAGCTTTCAGAGTCCAACTCGTACACCGTGAGCCCAGATTTACAGGTTTGTGCTCCCTGAAATTTGTATCCTCATTTCCAAATGCCATCCTGCAATTCATGCAGGGCTGGACAACCTATGATACTTGTTAAGAAAGCACCGTAAGGGAAGTTGACTGGGCCCCCAAGTGGCATATGTCCTCACATCCCTGGCCCTGAAAAATATGTAATCCATATTAAATAAAGCCCCGAGCTATTTGCAATAATATTTTCTCTATTTTAAAAGGTCATTAGAAGGTGAGAAAAGGTTGAGGGAGAACTTTTTACAATGGGTAAGAATAACACAGCACAGATGTAACATTTCTGGTGGATGATCCACCAGGTCTTTGCAAACATTAATTAAGCCTCACATTTTCCATATGAGATAGGTAAACACTGTGGCTCCCTTGCTCTCTGATCTGTAAAACAAGGCCAATAAAAGACTTGTGACTCATAAGACATCAGAAGAGCCAAGAGCAAAATTAAAAAGGACTTCACAGCCAGCCCACAATCTAGCAATGTGAATTAATTCAGTCAATGACGGGATCCTGTGCTCTGCTCAGGCAGGGTCAGGTCCTGTTTCCCTCCCTCGCCAACTACAGCAGAGTCCTGGATGTACTTGACTTCCAGTTTTGCACAACTATAAATAATCTGCTACATCTCATTCTTCTAGACTCCAGTCATCTGTAATTTCCAGTATGACTTCTTTCCTCCTCCTCTACTGCACTGCTTTGATGCTTAACCCTTCAGTGCTTTTTTTTTTGCAGCGTGGTATTATAAGAAACCTCAGTGGAAAGGGAAGCTGTGAGCCAAATGATGAACATGTTCAGCATAGTCCACAGCTGTGAGAAATTGAATGATAGCAAAAGCCAGCAGGAAAGTGTTTAAATTCTCCCTTCTGTCCTCAGATCTGAATAGCAGCAGGGTGCACAGTGGTTCACGGACTTGTACCTCTCATCTTCACCATAGGATGAGTTTCACTTAAATAGCACTGTCATATCCCACAGCTTTGGTCTCCATTCCTACCCATTTTTGGTTCTGAAATGGATCCAACAGAAACTATATCTGATTATAAATATTCAATCACAGTTGTGCTAATTTCCAGACAGAGCTGTGCACCTACAGAGTCAAAGAGATGCACTGGACAGGTAGACTTAAATACGAATACATAGACTCAAGATGAAAACATAAACAAAAGAAGAATCAAGCTCTGTTCTCCAAATTTTCTATTCTGTTAGGCTTTATATATCAAACAGACAACCAAATATCTTTTTTTGTAGTTGGTCAAATACATTCAAAACTCTGTCCTGGAAAGCACCTGGGAAATGAATACACTACCAAGTTGTCTAGGACAGAAGTTTCAACTGAGAAGTGCAGGTTCATTATCAGAATCATTGTTTAGAATTACATTTCCAACTACTAAATCTGAGGTCACATTTGCCTAAGATGTTGAGAAAAATGTATTTTATTATTTTTAACTCTTTGGGACAACAGTCCTTCAGGAAGGAATTCCACTTTGTTCTCTTTCAAAGACTAAAAAAAAATTGCTGAATAATTTTTAACTGTAGCTTTTGCCCCTGTTGCAAAGACATACGTATTTGTTGGTTCTGAAATTCACATTGTGCAGGCTGTTAAAAGAATCAAATTGATGGTGGAAAACAGTGATGTAGTAGATATGAAGCCTTCACCTGAGTATCAGGACACAATGAGCTCTACAAGCAC
Organism: Cinclus cinclus; assembly: GCF_963662255.1. Taxonomy (NCBI): domain Eukaryota; kingdom Metazoa; phylum Chordata; class Aves; order Passeriformes; family Cinclidae; genus Cinclus; species Cinclus cinclus. The sequence continues at coordinate 22,503,258 of NC_085054.1, forward strand.
CACTGCATTTGCATTTGTACAACCATATGCATTAAAATTTATCATTATTTGTGTCATTTACTGAAATAGTGTGCTAATATCTATGTTTTAGCATGGAGTGCCCATTTGATTCTACACAAATTCAGTGTGCACTGCTGAGGGCAAAAGAAGGTCAAGTCACCTCTTGACTTGTGCATGAAAATCCTGCATTATTAATGAGCTTAGAAAGCAAGGCCACATTTAGGCAGGTGATCCAGCAGAGTAAGTCTCTTGGTCTGGATCCCCACAGTTAATTCCTCTGCATCAATATTTCAAATGCATCAGGTTCAGGGGAAAATACACTTGCCAAAAACAACAGTTTGGCTTAAAATCAAAACCTGTAACCTTCAATGTGTTAAGTGCAAATGTTCTTGGAATGCTTCCTGGTTTTATGAATACAACTTGCAGTTCAAGTGCTATCATGTAACCAGGACAAGAAGATATTTTAAAAAATAAAAGTATAAAATGCACCATACCAGAGAGATTGTGGCTTAAGAAAATAAATAAATTCAGAGTCAAGTCATTGCTCATAAAGTATTATTTCAGTAACCTGAAAGAATGATCTAGGGAATGGGATGGTTTGTGTGATGACAAATATGCTCATAAAAAATTGAAAAGCTTACAGCTTTCTTTAAGACTGACAGCATTGGAAATCCTGAGCTATACCAGGCCAAGAAGCTTTCAGTTTGTTCAGATATAACACATTCTGGGACCTGAAAAGGTGTCTTTTAGTACAGTGCTGGCCAAGCGGAACTTGCTTTTTCAGATGAATATTCACTGAATATTACATTTTACTCAGGTTTTTCTTGTACTGATGTGACAGTTCATCACAGCTGCCTATAACTGTCAGCATCTCATTTCTCCAGACAGCAAGGCCAGAAATTCATTTCAACTGCCTGAGATAAAATAATAGAAGGCACAACACCCAGAATGCTCGAGACATCCCATGCTTGGGAACACAAGTGTGGTTTGGACAGAAGTTCTGAACTGAGGAGATGCCACTGGAACTGCCAATTTGAATGAGCCTGAAATAAGTGATTCCTGAATGGGTCTCTCCCTCCATTTGTGTGGAAGCTTCCTCACTTTGAACAGAATATTTAATTAGGCAGAAAATTTTTTTTGTTCTGTAGTGGGCGATTTAGATTCCTATTCCTGTACCAGCAGACAGTCAATTGTTTATACAAAGTAGATAAGAGTCAACAAAAGGGACTGTGAATGCCCCATACAACATAATGACCTATTGCTCGGAGGCTGCAATGCTCTCCAGGCAGAGGAGAGAACTGAGCCTCATAAAAGCAGGATAAAATCACCTCCTTCTCCCTCGATAATAAAGGTCTTTTGCTGTTTTGCTTCCTCCCCACTGCCCCCCTGAAACGAGAAGGAAAAAGTGACCCAAATTCACAAGCAGTTTCCAGGCAACTGAACTTTGCCAGAACATATAAGGAAGCTCTGAGATGCTATGTGCTACTCTGCTGGAAAAACCTAATGGATCACAGTTGTACCACGAGGTACAGGAATGACAGCCAGCACTTTCTGAAAGGCAGGGGGGAAGAGTTCCTTGGCACTAAAGAAACACTAAATACTGATCATCAGGATGTACTTTTGCCTCCAAAGGATGATGATCCAGATCTTGAAATTGATGGGAATCCTTCCCCCCACTATCTAGAATCTTGTTTTCATTTCTGCCGTATGAAACTACTACTAATCCTTCCTGCTAGGATTTTGACCTTGAAGGGCAACTTAGTGATGTTGCTAACAGTCCCTTTTGTTGACTCTTATCTACTTTGTATAAACAATTGACTGTCCACTGGTGCAGGAATAAGAATCTAAATCGCCCACTACAGAACAAACTTAGTAAAATGTGGGTTTGGGCAAGAGAATAAGCAGGGATTTCAGAACAGGAGTCACCTTAACCTTTTTCTTTTTCAGTACACGGTGCATTAAGGATGTGTTTTAAAGGTTTTTAAAGGAGAGCAGTATCTTTTGACTATGAATGACACATTTTTCTGAAAAGTGAGGAAGACCTGGGAAATAGTAAGAATGTCTTTTGACACCTCTTCAAGCAGGGCGATGAGGTGAGCTTTACACTAATGGTGGGTCTGAAGGCAAAGTCAGCTCTTCACAAGAGGCTTGAGAGGTAAATTTCCTAAAATGCATTAAGAGAAAGGTGAGGTAATGCAGGACCACAAAGTGAGAGATGACTTGACAAGTGAGCAGACAGGAAAATTAGTCTCTCCCTTCAACAGATTTATAATAGTGGTATTTACATCTAACCTGCTTAACAGGTTCTATGATTCCATGGTAATAGATTACTGAAGAAAAGACGAGTTCACCTCCATTGCACACTCTGTCCAGCTTAGGGGAAACTGTTCCAGTCAAGTTCTCACATTTCACATTTTACTGGGTGCCCACCAGTATGATGATACATGCTGAGAATTTGCTCAAGAGCTCAGCCACCACAGCAGATCCTCAGGACTTCCAGTGAAATGGCTCCTGCTGGAAGGGAAACTCTCAGGGTGCTGACAAGTTAATTCTGAGATTGTCTTCTGGATACATGCCTTGCAGTTTTACCCTGAGGTTCAGTGCCACAGCAGAAAGAAGAAGCCTAGATTCTTTCAGTATCTTAAAACATAACCAAATTATTTAGTAAAAGATTTCTATCCATTTCTAGCTCTGGGTAAAGCAATGTTAATTAGCCCTTGAGACAAAAATATGCCAAATATTACCAGCAGTCTTCCTTATTCTTCCTAGACAGATGTGGATGCAGACAGATACTTAAGAGGATAATTGCATCCTGGCTCTTTGTTCACTGAAGAAATCCCCTGCTTGAGTCCTGCTTCCTTCTTGCACTGAGAAACTCAGCAGAGCAGCTCATTGCAAAATTGGGTAGAACCATAAATAATCAGTACAATTTATTTTGTTTAACTCATTCTTGTTTTAGTTGTTGTTAGTTGTCCCACCCCCAAACTGTATTCTTTGTCTTGAAGAAATGGACATTTGGAGACATATTATAACCCGTGGTTATCTGCTGTGCAATGTGCACACACACAAGGTATTTTAATGACTCTGGGAACCTACCATATTATTCCAACCATAAATGAAATCAAGGGGGAGAGAAAACAGATAAATATATAAGCTGATCAAAGTCAGGCAAAAGAACTAGACTTTCTCAATTTTTCCTATAAATGAAGAATGTAGTGTACAATAAAATAATAATGAAAATAATCATGCAGTGTTTTGAATAAAAACACTTAATAGAAAAAGTACTTCCTCAAATTTATTTTTTTCTTTGTGGACTGAATGATCTTATTCCACACTAATATAATTAGGCATTCTTGTTTTAGTTCTTCTACTGACACTGGTAAAATGCATCACTCTTGAGATGGATATTGTCTAATACTATCAGTTTTGTAATTTTATTGCCCCCTGCCATTCAGCATGCAGGGTACAGGAGAGGAGGAGATCTCTTTGCTTCAATTATACAGCTATTTATTTCTTCTGCAGTCAGTATTTTCTTTATGATCTCTCAGATAAAGATGTGGGAAACAGTTTGTGTCCGGATTTGCAAGGCAAAACAAAGCACAGTGTGACTACTGCCGAGTCTTACATTCTTCTGTGTGTCACAGTGAGTGAACTTAATTACGGTTCATTAACTCCAAATCCAGTTTCTCATTCATGTACCCAACAGTGTGGTATCAAATCATCTCTCATAACTTCAGCATGATGTTCAATGTGGACTTTTTTTTTATATTAGCATACCCCATAGTCCTTGCATTTTTAATGATATTTCTAAATGGAAACATGGCACATAATAATTAATACTTTCAGAAGATAGTTTTGAAGAGAAATAAATTGGGATTATCAAATCTCTTCCCTGAGGACAGAGACAGTCTGATTAAGTGCTTCCAAAAGTTCCTGTTCGATATCTTTAGCAGAAAATACCCTGCTGTGCCTGCCCTCTGGTTACTAGTTTCACCTGTAAACAGTTCACTGCCACTGCTGACTTCACTAAAACATCTTCTTTGTACTTCAATCTGCATTTTATGTGAACTCTGGAGCTATTAGCCACTAATATCAACAGCATTGCACAGTCTAGGAACATTTATTGGTCCCCTGCTTACTTTAATGTTTCTGCCTTAGTACCGTAATATTATTAATAGTCACAAAGTACAATAAAAGAAAATTAAGTGTTTATTTTGTTTAGGCTTTTGCCACTTTACCTTCAGCCTTTTTCCATTACATTTGCACATAAATGAGCATACATGACATTTTTTTAGAGCATCTAAAAGTCAGGGTTTAACTCCCCTAATCATATTCTATTTTCAGTCATCTTTCAGGCTACTCTTTTATTGAAAGCACAAGTATATTATGGTAAATCTATACATATATTTTATAGAAACTGATAGCATGCATTTAGTAGCTAGTCATCTTGCTAATAGATTTCATTTGCATGTTTTTCTCTCTCTTTTAGAACAAATATTTAAAAAAAAACGTTGTGTTCAGTAGACACATGACATAGTCAGCAAAACATGATCACATCCCACACATCCCAAAATAGCCTGTTTGCTGCTTGTGGCGCTTCTTTATTGTTCCCCTCAGTTTCATAGTTATAAAACCAAAATTGAGATTTTAATGCCTATTAAGATCAGCACTGATTCAGATGTATTTCAAACTGATGTGCATGCAATCCAGGGACAGTCACCTTCCAAGAGACAATGAAATTCTGAAGTGTCCACTTTCCTGAGGAGCACGGGCCTCCACAGACAATGTGCTGGTAAAAAATGATCACAGTCATATCTGGCCACAAGAATAGAAATGAAAGTGCTTCCCATGGACATACACAGTTACGCATGAGAATAGCGTTAACCGCATTCCTTCCAAAGACCAGCTCGAGTACATATTCCTATTAAAGGAAGTAGAGGGTGGACAAAATTAAAGATTACATGGTTAATGAGTATGTAAAACTGCAGCTGCAAAAAGCCTCTTTCTGTGTGGGGCAGGCTTTGTGCAGCGCCCTGGTGGGCACAGCCCAGGCTGCTCCTCTCCCACTGCATGGCAAAGGCTGCCAAGGGCTGAACAGCCAGTCCCAGAGGTACCAGTGGGGAAATGGAACATAAAATAACACTTCATTGGGTTAAATTTTAACCAGACCCATAATCTCTGTAATAGACAGATGTCAGTTGTTTTCCCCATCCACATAATTTAGTTCCAGAAGTGTCCCAGCCAGTTCTGCAGAACTTGCACAGCCTCATGAAACAGCAGCATAAGCTACCTCAGTCACAGGCAATTTGGTTGTGAAAGTGCAGGTCTAGAAAAGCCTGAAGGGCCCAGATTTCCCAAATGGTCTTTGGAGAGGCCTTCTGCCAGCCTGGCACAAGTATCTAGTGTTACTGGACCCTCCGTGTCAGATTCAGCTCCCTGTGATTAAAGTGATTAAAGCTTAACACTTCTAAACGGCTTAATGAAAGACAGGAGGCAGTTTATATTTTTCCTCTCTCTAATTTTTCCAGTATTCAGGGGCTTAGATTATATGCCAAGTGTCCCTGCACCATGGGAAAGATATTAGGTTCTCTATTCTTTCACTATGAATCCAGATTAATAGCCCCAATTCCTGCTTCCTGCAGACTGAAATGCAATTCTTTGAAATGTATGCATTTGTTGGGCTATATTCATTTGTACACATAACTAATTATAAAGTAATTAATATTATCTTCACACATCTAAACAGGCAAGTAAAGGAAGACAGAGCCATTTGTTATGGGTATCAGCATTTTCTTATCATGAAAATGCAAGTTATCTTGTTTTCTTGTACATCAGTGTAATTAATCACTGTGTTTAGCATTCATAGATAATAACACCCAGTATCTGCTTTGATGAGATACAAACAAGCATATTATGAATCACTTCTCATACAGACCATCCTAATTGCTGAAATTACTGTCTCCATGTCTATTGCTCCTGTAGCAGCAGTTAATTCAATGAAATGCCTCATACAGCCCCATGCTTTGGCAGCCAGCTTAGCTGCTGTGCTAATGTGGTGTTTATGATTCGTATTATGAAGCCATATTCTTCCTTTCCTTACAATTTCATCACACCAAAGAAGTCCAGGGGTGGTCACTCTGTGAGATGCAGGGCATAAGCAAGGGCATAATCAAACTTTTATAGTGGATGACTGAGGGAGTGAAAAACACTGTCCGACTCACTAATTCACTGATCCCACCTAAATAAACCCCTTCACTGAATGGAAAACAAAGCAAAACCTTACTTTTATCTTTAACTGAGTAATAAAATAAAATTTAAAAATAAAAGTGCGGTTATAAGTTAATTGAGATTGTCTTCAATTATATAAATATGACTGACTAACCTTTAGGGCTTTTCATTAACCAGCATACATCAATTCTAATAATCTGACACAAACACTCCAATTGCCAAGCCAATGTAATTAAAAGTTGCCAATTTTGCTGACAAAGTTCTCAGGTTACAAATACAGTTATCAATGCAGGATAAGTAATATTGTGCCACACTGATTTCACTTTCCTGAAGCATTAATGCTAAACTGGTGACAGATTTTATTAATGAAATCAGTCTTCAAATATGTACTTAGTCATTATTTTTGGTTCAGAACCAGAAGCAGCCACTGGTTCCTAATCCCACATGATATTTTATCACAATTAATAAACACAATTGGAGTTATGGCAGAGTTAATCTTCATCTTCAATCAAAATAATTAAATGTTAATCTTCTAAGGGTAATTTGTTTGACCCCATCCTACCAAAAACATTCTGCTCTACAGATTGTGACTGAGGGCAGGACAGTCAGGGTGTAAGGAACCAATTGAGCAGTTGCTTTAGAGCATCTTTCATGTTGCAATTACACCTAAATACAAAGTGTGAAGACTGCTCATCATTACATGCTGACTGTCCAGTTAAATAATATATTTGCTACCTACAAAATGTGCATAAATTCATTTAAACAGCATATAATACTATCTGTAAGTAACTGAAAAGCATTCTTCAAGCTTATGCAGATCCAACCATCCAAGCAATGGCCAAATATTACACACTGGAAAAGTTTCATTGGCTTCCATCAGACTGATCACAGAGTACAATTATCTTCTCAGCTAACTGTTGCTTTTCACTTCTAGAATTGCTACAGGATACTTAGGAATAAGTTTTCAAGAAGAGATATCCCCTTTCCTCCTTGCATTCAGCATCCTTTATCTTTTTTTTTCCTAATAGATCAAGAAAAAAGAATCTGAGAAAATCTTTCACCCTATGATAAAAACACCTTAGAGCAATGTGATTTGTGACAAAGCACAGTCTGAGTTTCAAGTATCAGAACAGGAAAGAACAGCCAAACTAGGTCAGATCAAGGGCTCTGAAACTGGCCAGCAGAAGCTGACAAAATGAAAATGTTAAGAGGATGGCAAGCATACTGTCGTACTTACACAGAACACTTTCAGACAGTTCTAGTCTCAATTTCTTCTCCAATAATTCCTAAATTCAATTTTCTCTCTCGAGTGCTACTGAAAACTGAGCTGACATTTTCATTAAACTATCTATAGTAACTATAATGCCTCATCCGTGAACAGTAGTACTTAGTTCCCATCTGAATATATTGAACATATTGAGCACTTATTTAATCACCAGCCTCTGGAGCAATCATAATTTTAAAAATTAAAATACAGTTATGAAATATAACTGAGCAGTAAATACATCCAGTGATCTCTTGGATGCTTTCAGACACTTGAAAGCAGAAAGACAGAGATATTCTAAGGATTTTGAGGAATTTGGTTTTGGTTTCTGAGGTTGGTGGCTTTTTATCCACCAAAATCACAGAAGGGACATTAGAATTACTAACTCCTGGGCAATGCCTGGCGTTTTGACTGTGTGTCATAAGCTGTTACAATATAACCAAGAGGAAAGTTTAAAACAAAAACAAACAAAAATTAAGACATGGCTTGCTAAAAACGAGCATTAACATTAGGAGTTGTCTCCCCATTCTGCTTGCAGAATTTCTTTTAACAGAGTTATCAGATTGTGCCCATATTGGAAGAAAGAACTGTAATGCTAATTTAGTTTTATCTTGTAAGAGTTGCTGAGCACACTCATGCTGAAAATTTACATCAGCACTGGAGCTTGCCAAGAGTAAACATGCAGTTGAAGTAGGCAAGGGTTTGTGTTTTTTTTTTTAATTTTAATTTTCACAAATAAATTACTATACTAACTACATAGGCACGTACCTATACAAGCTTGAAGCTGTATCAGCTCAGGTCTTATCTTACAATAAATCACTTTGGGTATTATTTGACCTAGTGCCAGTCCTGCTCAGAACAGCTGTACAGCTATGCTGGAGTCAGTAAAGCCTTGAATTCACAGGCTGAAGCACATGCTTTACTGTGTACAGCAAACAGGCTGCTGATGTCTATGAGAAAAGACACAATGAATAAAAAGTGAAATATAGATAAGGGTTTGTAGGAAGAGAGCCGAGAGAAACTGAGTTCACCTCATAGATTTTTGGTATTCACTATAAATGTACATTCCCACGTGCATTTTGAGAGCATTTAACACTTTGCAAACCACATTGTTCAGGAACAAATGCAAAAGCTGCACTGACTTAGCACTAGCTCATGGCACAAGTGCATGGCAAATACAAGAATGCAAGGCTGCCGTTCAAAAACAGACTCACTCTCTTTCCACATGCTGACCACCAAGCTGATGCACATGTGAAAAACCCCTAGAGAGTCATATTGTCCCTTTGATGCTTCATGGTTCTCAGTGGGGCTGTCAGAAGGTACACGATGGCAACACCAGGCACTGAATTTGTCAGCACTGGAGAGGAAATCAGAAGCAATTAGGCAGCAATATTGGTTAAAAGTATGTCAGTTCTTAGAACAGTTTCTTCCCACAACACATATTTAATGACAAATTCTGGAAACTCCATTCAATTTTCACTCAGCTTAACAGGCACTCACCCTCTGAAGTGCCTGGGAATTGTTTTTGAAAAGGAGCTCAACAACAATGTCAACTTTTGGCCTGAAGTCAGCTGGAAACAAGCCACAAGCTAGACACAGATGGCCCATAGGATACGCTTCCAAAGACCCTGACAAAGTTAAAATTAAATTTTAATTATGTCTGTTCAGCTTGATTTATAATAATTGTCAGTATCTGTGGTTTGAAATAACACGTTTTACAACACGATCAGTTAGAGAAAATATTTTCCTAATGACTAAAGGGAGGAAGAGTCTGCATTGAGTCCAAGAATTATATTATCAATCTTATTTACTATTTTTTTAAACCATAACACAAACACATTTAGGAGACACTGATCTGAAACTGGAGTGAAAGGCTGAAGAATAATATGTTTTCCTGGTTCTGCAGCAGTCAGATTTAGAAGTCTATTCCTGCAGACACGAGAGCAGCTGAGGTCCCAGGGGTTCACAGAAATAATTAATAGCATTTGATACACTCACAAATTTTGAAGAGTCCCTAGAACCATAAAAAATTGTATCAGCCAATTACTTTTTTTTTAATAAATATGTGCCAAGAGTTGATCATTTATACATTTGGACACAGATTGGTGTGATGTTCTTCACAAGAAAACACAAAATTATTTTAGACCACAGCAACACTCATTAAAATATTCAGGGTTTTTTCTTTCTTTCTTGTAGAGTTCACTTGCAAAAATGGGCTTTCAAGCTTACCAGTTTTTGGGTAATATTTCTGAAATAGACTGTCATGACTTAAACGATATCAGGCTCACCAAATTCTCTTTCTCAACAGGTGTCAGTCTTTCTTGCCTTCAAGCAATGGCCACTGGCAGAACCACAGGCTCAAGCTGTGCCAGGAATTTGCTAAATCAATATTTCAAGTTGCTCAGAAATCATCTGCTTTCCTGCTTTGAATCTATTTACAAAGAAATTATTTAATATGGTTTTAAACAAGAGGAGCAAAAGGGTAGATTAAAAGAGCAACTCAGTTCATGTGAAATTAGAACTGCTAAGCTAGAGTGAAGAAGAGATTCCAATAATGCCAGCAGAGGAGTGTTCACAGATCATGAACCACAGAAAACTGCAACTACTGTTCCTGCAATGAATAAATGGCTAAGCAGAAACTAATCCCATCACTTGCAACTATTGTATTGGCAGGTTAGTGTAAGAGATGATGCCCAGATCCTCAGTGTTTGGGGTTTTTTTCCCTCATATAAAATGAACAAAACTAATACACATTTCTGGTTTGATTTTTACAAATGACCTGAAATTACATCTGCCATGGGTCTGTGAATTCCTGGCCATTGCTTAATTCATTCTAACCGGCAGTGGCTTCAGCTGAAAAGATGTTGTAAGATTTCCAATTTTGTATTCTTTTTAGAGGTAGGCTCCTGTAATATTTCCTCCCTAATAAGATATTTGTTTTTCATAGCACTAATTGAATGAAATATTTTTCTTCATACATTAATCTTGCCTAAGTTACAACATTCTCCCATTTGGGCTATAAATTAAAATTACTGTTGTCTTTCTTTTAAGTAAGTGGGTAAAACCCTGAAATTCATGTATAATGGAATAAAGGACTTTGCAGTTTCTGTGGATTCTACCCCTTTAACATACAGTTCCTAAACCAACAGGTTTTCTTACACAAGTCCTTCATGTTTTTATAAACACAACTCCAGAAACTCTGTATGTCAAATGGAAGTCTGTGTAATAGAACTATTGATTATCTCACACCCTGTCCTAAAGCAAAGTTTCTCCTTTAAGAATTACAGCACATTATTCTATAACAATATTTCCCCTCTCACCCAGGCAACAGAAACATGAGAAGGTGATGAGAACCTTGGTGGGAGTTCACTGAAAGCCACAGGAGGGTGAAGTCTATGGCTCAGCTCAGCTTCTCTCTGAAGTCTGAAAATAATGAAGCTTTACAATGTTTTTTGACAGCCTCTTCTCAAGTCAGAACCCCAGTTACTGTCTGTGTTTGTGCAACACTGGCAGCTGTGATGGGCTGCACGGGGGCCTCAAGGAATCCTGCACAGAACCTGTCCTCCCAGAGAGCAGGAAGGAATGATGCCCAACATCACTAAATCTGAGCATGGACCCTGCTGCAGCCTCCCAAGCCATTAAAATCCCCCTGGTTTCCAGCCTGCAAGCCAAATCAATGATTAGGATGCTGAGCAGGCAAGGCTTAAGCAGCAATTCAGGGAATCAGAAAGTGTTGCTCCAGAGGAAGAAATCTTTAAACAGCAAAAGTATAAAAATACTATTAAATATTGTAGTTCCATATATTGAGCAATTTGTGGGAAGGGAGTTCAGAGAACTGTGGGCAGGGGAAGACACAGTTTGTGTTCCCTGGTCTGTGGGATGTTAGGATAGGTGATGAAAACAGGGCATGTGGCATTGCATTTTCTAGATCTGGGATAATGTTACGAAACCTACATATCACCCATTATTACAGGGAAGCTTTGTGAGAATAATCTTTTAAAGTAGGAGGTTTCTACAGAATTGTATCTTTAAATGCATGTTCTCACAGTCCAAGGCTTATTCATTCAGAAATTTAATCCTTTGTAAAAATGATACAACAGAAGCTACTATTTGAATACAACTAACATTCCATACAAAACAAATCCCACAGGAAGAAGAGCAACCAGCAGATAGCTAACATGCATTTGATAAAATTATGAAAGTGCAGGCTTGATTGAAATAAAATCAGAGAAAAAACTGTTTGGAAAACACATTCGCCTTCTTATAAAAAAGGAGTTATGCAATATAGATTTAAAATATCCTCAACTGCTTGACATCTCCCAAAGAAAGATGATGTTGCAATAGAACAATGGGTTCAGGATCTGCTTCCAGAGCAAGAAATAAATTATATATATAAAAAAAAGGTTTCCACAAATGCATGCTAATCTGAGATTTTTTTTAAACTAAAAGTCAAAAGTATCTTACCAACTAAATCATTACTTCTCTCCTATCAGCAATAATGAGTTTTTTCCAAAATAATTTCCTAGTGAAACAGAAAGAGGTAGGTCTGCTGTATTTCATGTTACTTCTTTCCATTCTGTACCAGTCAATAAAAAATGATAAAATTTGTATCAGGTAGGAACTTGAGTGAAGAACCTGGGCCAAAGCCAGGAGTGGCACCCCCTGACAAAGTTGGGTTTTGAAATGCAGACTCTTTCAACAGAATGGGGGACAAAAAGAGATCTAAACTAAACTGACTTTAAAAGAGAGGAATGACTTTGGATAGTTTCAATAGTGAAGGTGAATGTGGTGTGTTGCTGTGCTGGCACTGTATTTATTAACACAGAGCCTAAAGTCATAGGAGCTGAGGTCCCAAGGACAGCTTCCTCCTAACACACAGCATCTTTGCAAAATGCATTTCCTTTTCTTTGAGGCAATACCCCACAGTGGAATACTTAGTTACACAGAAGAAACTGGAAAGTCTCCACCCAAAACAAGGGATTCTGTGGTGTTTTTGCTGGGACTGAATTTATCAGTCAAAGAGCAAGCCAACATCATGAGTCCTGCCTTGAACCCCTCAGAGGATTTCTCAGCCGGAGAGCAGCAGTGAGCCATTGCCACAGCATGGGCACAACACACACGAGCAGGGACAAGACTTCTCTTGGCCTTGAAGTGTCCAGTCCAGATTTAACCTGCCAGGCTATTGGCCTGGCATCAGGCAGTCAGCTGCACAGCCTCTGATGGCAGCCTGTGTTCTACTGCTAAGCCACTGCCTTCTGTTCCCAGGCAATGAATGTTGTATCTTTACAGGAGTTACAAATTATTGGATACAAAAGGACTTTCAGGGAGGCAGGTAATCAAATAGAAAAAAATATATTAGAATGGTTCAAGTTTGATTAAAAAATTATCACTCTCAATTCGACTCCGCTGTATCCAGTTGATTTACATCTTTTAATTACATCAAATACAAATGCACAAATAGGAAGTGATCTAAGTAATACAGAATAATTTTTTTAAAATCTGGCAAATAAATTGGACAGGTCAAGATATGCACATGATTTCACACACCCTTCAAGGGCCACAGTAAGAATTTTTCATTACTCTTACATGTGCTTTGCTCCTCTGTCTCACAGCTCTGTGGATAAGTTCCACAGATGCCTGAAGGAAACACAGCTGGGGAAGAGAAGGATGCAAGGAACAGCATCTCTGAGTGCCTGGCATCCCCTCCACCTGTGAGCTGAATGCCACTTGAGAAAACACAATTACTTAATGTCAACATGGGTTTTCTGAGTCCCAGCAGCTCTTGACTCACTGTTCTAGCCTGCACAAATACAAAAAGGTAGCACAACCAGACACAGATGGGGACTATAACCAGCATTGACAGCTGAAGTCACGCAGTCCCAAAGAAACCAAGATTTCCCTTGGTTTCCCTTTCTCTTATATATCTCTTGTATTATTGCATCTAAAAGTGGGAAGAGCACAAAGACTGTAAAACAAAAGAGAATTTCCTGTTCTGTCAGTTCTGAGACCTTTTACTACATACTGTAACACTCAGTGCATGAAGGGCACTAGAAATGACACTGATGTGTATTTTCCTCAGGATGTGGAGAATCACATTCCTAACACACACAGAAACAGATCTGTACAGTGGCTCCACACACACTTCTATTTGATTTTTCACTTCACCCTTAGATACTACTATTGAAGCATATTCAGTCTAACACACAAGATTGTTGAGCAAATGATACAATGTTAAGGTTTTTGAGACAAAACTAGTATCTTTGCCAGTAAAATGAAGTCCTTTGCCACTTCCATGCATGCCTTGTGTGCATATAAGATCTTTAACCAAAATATATGCCTCTCCTTTTGCAGAGTGATTTCTTTTGTCAACAGTACATGCACTGACTGCTGAGCAGAGGATAATCTAAAAAAATTAACTTCAACTTTCAGTCTTCCTAACTTATACAATCACTACAGTAATGTCTCACTTGATATCAGTTGACCATAAACGGTTTTGCTTACCTACAGGGCAAACAAAATAGAAACAGGAGACAGAATATAACATTTCAAAAGAAATATTATAGCTATTAGTTCCACAAATACACTGTATCTAACTCAGAACCAAATTCTGCCCTCAAAAAATGACATGTCATTTATAATTATATGTCTGTGTGTACATACAAAAAGTGAAGGAGACAGAATATGAGAGGACAGTCTAGTTCTCTGAATCCAGTCTAGTCCCTGAATTCTATAAAGAAATGCCTGCCTGGCATGCAGGTATGTAAATGCCTGGTATCTGGATGTTGTGGAGATCTATTATACTGTTACCTTTGTTTAAGAGGACTTAGAGTGTGTTGCAAAGGGAGTCCATTCAACAAAATAAATTAATCATTTTACAAAAATAGTTTGCTTTTTTTCTGCACTGACTTTTAATTTTAATTCAGAATGCTCTTACTGTCAACATTGGTTAAAATTAAACAGGCAGGCAGGAGATCAAGAGCAATTTTAGCATACTTTATATGATAAAAAATGTATAACTTCAAAATAGCTAATAGAACTTTGACACAATATTCATACATTGCAATTTCACTCAAATATGATTCACAAATCCTGGTGGGTTAAGTATTACTATTTTTGGGATATGGAAATTCTAGCTAGAACAAGCTCTTAGCTTTGTTTCTGTGCTCACCCCACTCATGCCCTATAGCTCATCTTTGAAGAAATTTCCCATTTCAGGAGATGTTCTACCATTTCTGTCATTTCTAGGGAGAGGTAATTTCCCCATGTTGTGTCAATGGCACAATCCAAGATATCCCACAGTCGATGTAAATAATGCAAACAGAGTTTGGCAAGAGATATCTAACATCCATTTCAGAATTTTCCTATGCTGAACTGGGATATGCCAGGGACCTTATAAATAAAAATCTGATACATTTTCACAAGAAAACTAATCTGGTATTTTATATCTTATGAGAGAGAGAGTTTTATTCTCTTATTCTACTGGGTACAAAATAAAATTATAAAGACATTGTTCTTAGACTTATCATGTGGTCTGCACTGGATGGGACAATTCTCAGAAAGAGTTTCCCAGGTCTTCTTTGGAATACTTCTCTGTCCTGGAAAATCCATAGTTGAAAATCAAACTTTCCTTCTTGAGTTTTGGCCCTAATGTGAAGAACAAGATACGTCAATTTGACAGGTTTCAGATGTCCCACTTTTCTTCATACCAGATCACCTTGGCCTTTGATAGATCAGTTTGAAAATTCCACTGATATTCTAAAAGCAAAAGCAAAGCAATACATGGCAAAGATAAAACAAATAGCTCTAAAAATGACTGGAGGAACAGCACACTTCTAATGGAGTGGTGAATCAAAAGATGCACATTCTTTAAGGTTTCATTGTGACAGTCCTGCATTGAAGGCATGAGCAAACTCATCTGAGTCATGCTGAGTTACAACATTTATCATAAAGCAACGCTATTAATGCAAGCAGACAAGACAAGTCACAGTCTGATGTATTAGTCCAGAGAGAACAGGAACAGATAGATTTTCTACAAACAAGCTTAACCCAAAATAAATATAAAAGCATCTTTGTTCTTTGAAACGGCCCTCTCATTCATACTATTCATACTTTTTTATAGAAATCCTTGGTTTTAAATTAGTGTTTTGAATACAGCACATTCCTCTGGCCAAAAGGGCAAAGTAATTTTAAAGCTGGTACATTTCTATTAAAAGTACAGCAGCTCTTCCCTCCACCCCAAAAGTCATGGAAAGGAGAGCAGCTCAAGGCAATAGGCTGCTGCACCAGATGGTAAAACAATTCCGCCTGTGTTCTTCCCTGAACTGCCCTGCTTCCCTTCATGCTGCTTCCCTTGCTGCTTTTCCTACGCTGCTTCCAGCTGTTCTGCACACTGTCCTTCCACGGGGGAGGATGAAAGTTTGTCAAACTACTGGTAGTCACTTCCACCCAGAAAATAGAAGTGACATACCATAATGATACCCTGTCCTCCAGAACACTCTCACAGCCTTGCAAAGCACTTCAGGAAAGGTTTAAACTATCAAGCTGAAAATTAAACTGAGATACAGAATTAGCCATACTAAAAACACAGCTATTGCTGAAAGCAGCCACTAATTGCCAGTTTCGTTTTTTTCCATTTTGCCCATCATCTCTGAAAAGTTATGCCAGATCGTGCTTTCTCTGGTTGTCAGCTTGCAAAGAATAATAAAACGCTGCAAACCACATTCCCCTCTGGGAATCATACAAGTAATAGTGTGGCTTCACAGCATTACAGAGCTGAATAACGAGGAGAGATAATGCCAGGGCATGACACCAAAATCCAGTTCCTGATCTTTAACCCTCTAGAACTGCCCAAGTACTAGATTTCATAGGCAGCAGAACCACCATTATCTTCAAGTATGACCTCCTGAATAATGAAGGCCACAGAACTTCATTCAGTAATCCAGTCAGAGGAGGAAACTAATAAGGGATGCTTGATTCTGCCTGCTGAAGTAGCTCTTGAGACTAGTTGTAAGGTTAAAAGTAGAATATCTACTGGCTGCTCCATTCCAGACAGTAAAAGCTAGGTTAACTCTATACTGTCCATATTTTAAAATGGGCAGAATTTGTTTACAAGCCCTTTTCCTCATTTATCAACTCTCCCAGGCTATATAAACATGCACAGAGCCACTGACCTGAAGCCCTGAGCTATGACCAGCTATATAGCAGATTTGTTTAAACCTAAATCCACAGTCTAGCCCAGTCCTGGAACCTTCACCAAGATGAGGCAATCTCTTTCACCATCACCCCTCCAGTACACACTTTTCTACACTCCATTTTATATTTGCTTGTACAAACATATGCTGTGAGCTCAGAAAGTCTGTCATTAATTCACAGATGCCCATCTTTGATAAAGATACAAGATCTGACTAAAGCTATTAGATATCTCTAATCTGACTTGAAGCATCTCAGCTTGGTGATGTGAAATCTGGGTTAGCCTTGTGCAGAGACAAAGGCCAGCTGCCCTAGGAATTCAGTTTTATATTCTGAATTACTCTAATTCCTGACATTGTTTGGCAATTTGGGACTGATAGAATATGCAAGAAGGTTGTCTGACAGTTGCATTTGAATGTAATGCTGTTGCCAGATCTAACAGAAAATGCCATATAAAGAGTGTTTATCAAATGTCTAAGGCCAGACCCGGCACCTGTTTGTTTTCCAGGATAACCCATGATGCCTATTTGTCATCAACAAAAGTAAACTGTGTGTTATTCACAGTTACAGAAAAAGCAAAAGATCAAAACTTTGCTGGGGGTGCACCCACACTGCCTTTTCTTACTGCTGCTCTACAGTTCTATATTGCCTAGAAACATCAGCAGGGAAGAGAGAAAAAAATGGAAGAAAACAGTCTGAAAATAAGTTTGGCATGGCCTTTTTATAAACAATGTGTAAACCTTGCTTCTAAGATTATTTTACCCTTATTTCATAGGAATTCAACAACGTCAAATGAGTAGAATTTAAAACATGAAAACAGTAATAGCACCAAATTTACAGCAGAGAAATCACAATAAAACCGACAATCACAACCTAAAACCTACAACATTATCTCCTTCCTTCAGGAAAACACATAACAGAAGTGTCAGTGCCAAACTATCCAGAACAGAGGCCAATTTATCATATGAGAAGGTTCGCCACAAGCTGCAATTTGTCTGTATTTTAAGCAAATGAACAGTAGCTCATTGCAACAGATGCCACCCGAATTATGAGCCCTCCCTTGAAGAGCTCTCCTAATTCCCACCTGGGGGGCTTCCTCTGAGTCACTGCACTGTGGCCAGGCTGGGGACATTTGCTGGCTACAGGACCAGCAGAGGAGTCCATCCCCAGAACACCCAGTATATCCCAAAGCTACACTGAGGACATCCACAAGAAATCAAGACAATCCCACAACTCTTACCTCTCCTTTCCTGCCAAGGCATCAAAATCCTCCAAACCCCATGGCTCATGGTATCCCACATCCTTCTGCAGTATGGGAGTCACTCCTGTGATAGTGGTGATGGTTCCTTCGACAGTCCTACATTTTCAGGGGATTCCTGAGAAAATCTAATTTCACTTCTTCTCAGAGAGGCCTTGATGATAACTGGTCATGCCCCAGGCATCCTAATTTGACCAAATTATACATTCCGCCATATCAAATGTGCCTCCTGTGTATGTCACAGGAGCTTGTACTCCTCCGTAAAATTGTAACTTAATGATATTTAAAATACTGCAGTTACCTCCTTCTTTATATGTGTGGAAATGCAGCAGCCTGAAAAAGGTGGCTTTCCTCCCTCCACCCTGTGCTGTGCTGGTGTCCCCTGTGTGTGCCCATTTGGCAACAATTGGTTTGGGTCAATGGTTTATTAGCCATTTGTCTGCTGCCTGAAAGACCCCACACAGATACTGGATGCTTTGTTTTCTTTTCCTGATTGCTTCCACACATGAAACTGTTATGAACATGCTGATGGATCAAATGAAAATATTACACACCTAAACTCTTACCTAGCATGCCAGGTGAGGAGCACATGTAAATGCCTGCTTTGTTCAGTGGTGCCCATGCCAACTTGTCACCTCCTTGGCTTCCTCTGCTTACAAAATAGTTGGAGCATTTGAAAACTCTAGTCCCAGCCCATCTGTGCACCTTCGAACAAAGCTCATCCTCCAAATAATCTCTGCTTAATTTATATTCTGTAAACTTTTAAAAAAATTAGGCACGATTTGAAATATATCTTCTCTCCTCAAACTGTAGTGGAATTACCGGCAAATAAGCATCATTGTGTCCATTAGATGGATTTAGACATAATTTTTACCATTTTGCCCTCCCATTATTGACAACATGGCTTAAGCTCATCAATTCTGGTTTAATTATAGGCATGTTTAATCCAAATACTAATCTCCATCAAGCATTCCATAGTTTCAGCTGTAATATATTGACATATTACATAAATACCTTAAATAAATTAGATGGGAAATGCTTCCAAATTTCTAGCTGTGCTCATTTACTTATTTATTCTATCATTAACAAAAAAATATTCTGAAGTGCTGTACTTGTAACAAACACTTGTGAAAACTCAGGTTTAATACTAGTGCTCACAGGAACATTTAGAGTGCAATTTCTCTTCCTGCAGTTTCATCTTTTGTGAAGCTGAAAGTACAGCTTTTGCAGCAAGGACAGTCATTGTGTCTTTGAACAAACAGAATTCATCCAGTGACAGATTTATTGCTTGTTTACCTCAGAAATATTTCCTACAGTGGGCATCATAGAAAACTGGAAGAAACCAGAACATTAAAGGTGTTTTCAATTGCAGGATATGGGATTCTACAGCTGGAATGGTATTTAATAAAACTCACATTGTCACAACCAAGAAAGAGTGCTTGGATGCATGAGATAAAATGGTTGGGTTCGCTAGAAAAATTGGATTTTATTTGTTTTCTCTCAATATTTTAGTTTGACTAAAGCAAGGCTTGAATCTTTCTGGCATCACAATTTCATTGAACCTCAGTATCTGCACAGAACTGAATAACTCTGCTTGCTTGAACTGTCAATATTATTGCTTGAAAAGCTTATGGAAGCAAGGACTGAACTGTAAACTTGATAATGCTCCGAGATACAGAAGTGTTGAATTTAGAAACATCCCCCAAAATGTTTATTGGTTTTGTTTTTATGGGGTTTTTTTCCAAAATAGCAGGGTTAGGGACAAAGGCCACATTTTTGACATTATTTACATTCAAGTTGCTCAGATTACTTATGGAAAAAGCAGCCACAAGATTTATACCCACAATGATATATCTTCTGGTGAAAAGGTAAGACCAGCTCCAGTGAGGAAAAAGCCTGAGATGAGAAATTTTGGCTACTAAACATGGCAGCATTTCAACCTGAAAATTACCCAAACATAATGAGTTAAGAGTCAATCTAAAGTCTCTCCCTAAATACTGTATTTTCCTCCCCATAGTAGGAGAGGAACTTCAGCATGAGAGAGCACTAAATCAGGGAAGAGACAATATGAACTTTAAATGAACAAGAGATTTCAAGAGGTCTTAGAGAAGTTAATTCTCTTTCCCACTACAAAATGAGGTTTCTTACCTGACTGGAATATGAAAAAGCAAACTCTGAATGGTCTCTCCTTGTACTTTCACTGAGTATAATTCATCTTATTTCTCTGTCATTCCTTAAAACCGATTTCAATGGGTGCCTAAGCAGCACTGCCACACGGGCTCTTGAGATGTCTCAACAAAGCACAACAATACAGTGCTACACTGACCACTCTTGAGTCAAGGCTTTGGGCTCAAATTTAAATATATTTTCCTTGCCTTGGATCCATCCATAACTCTCTCTCCCATCAAAGCTGAGCATCAGTAAATGAGAACAGTTTATGCATTCTTTAAATGACCACCGGCATTTATGTTTCGATTGAGCAAACTCTCCCCCATCCACTCTGCAGTTTTGAAAAGCTGAACTTTTACAGCAGCAAGTCACTCCCAAAAAAGATCTCCACCTCAGAGGCATCACAGGGTACCCATCAGCAGCAAGGTGTTTGAAGGAAGAGCTGAAAGCAATGCCTGAATAGAAAAAAAGCTAAGGCTGAGCTAGGGATGTTTGGTAGGGTGAGTCAAATCCCATTCAGAGTCACAGAATATCAAATTCTAACAGTCTCTGACTTGAAAGGGATTTGGAGTTTTTTGTTTGGTATTTTTTTTAAATTATTTTGTTCGGTAATTTTTAATAACTTCACATTTCTTAAAATAAAAAAGCGCAAAGAGTCCAATTAAGTAAACCCAAGACTATGAAACAAGGCAAGTATGTCAAGAAACTTTAAATTAACACTCATCTCATACTTCAAATCAAGTGTCAGTTTGTTCCTTTGTATTTTAATTTATTGTAGTCAACATTAGTTAAAGCTGGAGACATTTGTTCTCTTGCTAATGATATATACATAACTCCCACTTAGATCCCCTTGCTCCTTCCAATTAAGAACTTCTTCTTAAGAACATTTCAGCTAGAAGCTTTATCTGGCATAGATTATTCACTGTATCATATGGATTCAGTTTCTTATGTCTGAGAGCTCTTTAGAGCAGCAATTTGTTCTTTGTTTAGTGTATTTTGCAGTGTATGGTGCTAAATAAGCTTAAGGAGTGCTATTTACTGAGACATGTTTGTGCTCAGTGGATCCGGCACTGCCTTGTGCTTTGTTCTTTCAATCTGTGCAAACTCCCTCTTCAATGCAATGTGGAGAACCCAGTCTGCCTGTAAATCAGTCTGGTTCTCAAGTAAATCTTCAGACTAAGCACACAGAAATCAGCAGGTCTGAGGAGCACTGCAGGTGGAAATGCAGCACATGTTATACTCACTATTCCCTAGGTATACACAACAAGCACCAGCTCATGGCTCATCTCCCCTGCACAACTATTTGCCTTCCTTGCCACATGGTTCTGACACATCCTGTGTGCACACTGGGAAAATTTTAACACCAGCTGAGCAACCTAGCAATACCAGTGTCTTGACTTGTTAAATTTAAGACAGCTTGTCCAAGTTAACCATTGCATTGTAACAGTATTCCTTTATTTTTCTGCCTGGTTGAAATGAACTTCAGAAGGTAAAAAGACAGTATTATTCCTCTGAGCCTTGGAACAGGCTTCCCCCATCAATGCAGAACATGTGATGATGTTTTATACAAGTATCACGTCTGTTTAGCTCCCAGCTCCATCCTGTGAACTCTCAGGCTCTCAGGACAAGTGACACTGCTGCAGGGTAGATGTCTGAGGGAAATGAGAGCACTACAGATCTCCCTTTTTCCCCCTTCAGGAGCCTGAGAAGGCTTTACTGGCAAATTGCACATAAGCATGGCTTTGTCAGGCCAAGCTTTTGGTCAAGAAAAGCAGCACCATCCAACAAGGTGCATGTTCTTCCAATGCAGGCAAATATCAGTGAGCAACTTAGCAGATTTCACCTAGCACCACTAACTTAAGAAACACTTTCCTCCAATAAACTATAGGGAATCTCTCCAATTTTAGTTAAATTATTAGGGTTGTTAAGGGAATTGAAAATGGGTAATTAGTAATTTTCAGTTTTTATAAGTTTTCCCTCAAGGAAAAGGAAATTTACCATAACACATTTTGTATCTAGTGTGATACTCATCCTCTTGATTCATACATCAGAGGAGGGGATATTTAGATAAGATACCATAAGTAGTTACAAGAACAGCATAGCCAAGGCATGAAAATATTCATGCTCTCAGTCGACTTATACAGGAGAGGACATGCAATACCTACATGTTATGAGATATTCGAATCCAGACTGTATCCTTAGAATGACTGGAAGGATACTCACACTGAGCACTTATTTCTGAAGTTGCAGTACAAACCAAGCATCTCTTCAAAACACTGAAAAGGCTTAAATGCTTAAGCTATTGACATTTCTTCCTTTGATGGAGATCCACAAAAACAAGAGAAAAGAGTATGCTGAAGAGATTTCCACTCACAAAACAGAGAAATTTCACAGGCTCCTGCCTTCACTCAGACCAGCACTAATCTGTAGAAACCTCACCACCTTGCCCTTCATGGAAATACCTCAAAACTGTCCTTAAACAGCTTTAGCACAAGGAAATATTTCAGGTTTCTGGTCTGTGGACCTGATTTTAATCACACCTACTTGACTGTTCAGCTATTAATTACAGCTGATTCTTACTTAGTATAAACTGAAATACTTGATTATCATCAGTGCCAATTTATATCACATAAGAGCTTGGTTTACTGACTTCCTTAAAACTATGCTCAATTTACTCTGAAGCATATGTGGGTGAAATCAGGCTTTGTCTCTCCTTTATGTTGAAGCTTCAAGTTGAAAGCTTAATTTTGAAAAGGAGGATGACGGAAAAATTCTTCTGTAATATGTCTTAACCTACCATAACACTTAACTTGCTCTCCAAATAAAAGATTGCATGTGATCTCACAGTTGCTTCTGATGCCCCTAGGTCACCCTAAAAGGGACTTTATACATATATATTATGTTAAAGAATCCTTTAGGTTGGAAAACACTTCTAAGATCACCAAGTCCAGTCGTCCACCCAGCACTGCCAAGTCTACCATGTCCCCAGGTACCACTTCTGCTTGTCCTTTAAATACCTCCAGGGAGGAAAAGTGACTCCATCACTTCCCTGGGCAGCCAGTTCCAGTGTTCTGTTTTGGGGACTTGTGCTTTAATATCCTTCACCAGCTCCATTGTCCTTCTCTGGACACACTCCAAGACCTCAGTATCTTTCTTTTAGCCAGTGGCTCAAAAGTGATCACAGGATTTGAAGTGCAGCCACACCAGTGCCAAGAATGGGGGGACAATCCCTGCTGGCCAGGCTGGTGCAGAGCAGTGGCTCTCATCTCCTGTTTGTTTCCTGTGGTCATTGGTGTAGAGGCACTTCAGCTGGGCTATTGATCTCTTCACCTTTCTACCTGACCAACCTCAGGCATTTACATAATTTCTAAAACATCCCCAACCCTTGTACCTCTGCTGCCTCATGGATGTCGATCCCAACCTCCACAGAGCCAGCACACTGAAGGAACTCTCCAGCACACCGTCCCTCAAACATCTGTGTGTGACTCCAGGCCTATGTCTAAACACATCTTTACATGTTCCCTATCTTGCCTGCAGGGATTGACATTTTCATAAAATTTTATGTTTGTACATGAATGCAAATAAGAGTAAGTTCAAAGCTCAAGTAGTGTGCTTTGCATTTTAATGAGCATTACAGGCAATGATAAAAATACCTATTAATCTCCAGTCCTGAAATTCCCAACTCACACAGTCAAAACAAGGCAAACAAGAGTTACAAGGCTTCCCCTTAATTATTTGTAACAAAACTGCAATTTTTTTCTGCTACTTTCAGAAAAGATGCATCTCTGAGTTGAAACTGAGTTGAAACCCCTATCTCTGAAACTCTATGTTTTAAGACACGACCTAAAATATGCCCTAAGTTTCAACCTCAATGTACAGAAAATAAACATAATATTTGTTGTAGTATTAAACATAGTTTTATTTCATGCATTTTATACACTAAACTCCACCTCTGGAGTATTTGTTTGTCTTTTAATTCTGTAGGAACACACATGACAAGACACTCATCAAACCAGCTGCATATTGAGTCTGCTCCCTGCAGCACCAGAATCTTAGTGAAAGTTAAGTACCAGGAAAGGACAAACTCTCTCCTGACTTTACAGGAGACCCTGTTATACCCTGCAGCAAGAGATCCAATTACAGTTACCACCATTAGCCAGTGTCAGGAAATTACTGAATGCTATTAAAAGTTCATCCACGGTATTTACCTCAGCAAGCTGCAACAACCATGAATTCCACTGGCAGACAATACATTGGCTCAGTTATTGCCTCTTATCTGAGATGGGCCCTAAGCTACATATGCTAAGAAATGTTTGGGTCCAAGGACTTGGGTCAACACAGTTTTAATTCATAGCAACCCTTTCACATTTGAGAGTCTTCTTGGCTTCTTAGGCTTCCACCTGAGTGTTGTAAAGCCTGATGAGCACACCTGGCTAAAAGCACACAGGATGACATCACTAACCTCAGCTGATTACTTACCACCCCAGGACTGCAGAACGTCACACAAATAAGTACTGGAGGTTAGCTTTATAAAAGGATTGGAAACACTTATGGTTGTAAATAGCACACGTATCTCTGCATGGCAAATCGAGGGTTACAGACAGGCCTTTGAAATGCTCCCCACTGAGTGCAAGAATGTTCAAGTCAGTACCTTGGCCCAGCACCAGCTTATAGGGCCCCTCATGTCCATCCCTTCTCTTGAGCCCATGTGGACTGAGCTTTCTGTGTGATGGCTGACCTGACAGCACATCTGCACACAGCCACAGCTCTATATAACTACACTGCCAGTGCAAAAAGTTGAAAACTAGAGCTGATACCACCAGCAGAAGGGTACAGATAGAAACAGTGCAAAAATGCTTTAATTGTCTGAAAAACGATGCATTAAAAATTTGATTTTAAAACTTTTTTTCCTTGCTGCATTGCTTTTTTACAGTGGAGGTATTATCTTCAATTCACACTCAAAGAAATAAAAGGTTTTTTTGACAGAAGCCCTCACCTTTGAGTGCCACTGAGGACACAGTGGGTAAGAAAGCTGCAGGGTGTAGTTAGACTTTCCGTGGCCTCAAATTGGTCCTGACCAGCAGGATGGAGTAGTGAGTGACACTGTCCTTGACCCAAATATCAACAACACCTCTAGTCAGCCACAGCACCCTCCCTAGAAAGACCTGGTGCTACATTATGAGATGGGCCCACATGATACACGTTATGCCCTCACTCCCTCTGCCCTTAAACCACTGTGATCTCCAGGAGTGCTGGAACCGACCCTCTGCCCTGTCCAGCCTTTATCTGAGTCTCTACTACCTGCAAACAATGAACATCTTTCCAGTCTTGTCCCACCCCAATAGAAATTAAGAATGATTCTGAGCAGTGTATTTTTCAAGAAAGCACTGGTGCTCTCTCCTTTATGCAAACAGAAGAACATGGAGTATGTCTTTACCATTTGGAAGAAGAATCTCTGCTGAAAAAGAAACTTGTAGCTACAAAACCCAGTGTGACAAAAATTGAAGTGTACTTACTGTAAACCTGAGTTTTTACATTTTAAGCAGTTGGTACTATTCCTCCATTAAAGTATTTTTTAAAATCATCTTGCATCTCTAAAATACCTAAAGGATTTTGTTTTTAATTAATCTTAATATATAAATGAATTAACTAATATAATTGTTCATTTCAGAAAGTTAATTCCATACTTAAAAAGTAGATGCTGTAATTTTGGTGCCGTAGAAACTATTCTTTTTAGACAGAAAGGTAGTTTTAATTATCAAATCAGCATTAGCAAAGTCTTGGCAGATTAATACTTTGATCTGTGCATGATTACGAATCTTAACTTCTGTTTGATAGGTAAGGCTGGATTTCTGCAGCTAGCAACCCCCTGTGAAACACATCTTTGTAAATGTGATTTCTAGACAGGTGAAGGCACACTGGTTAAGTTTTTCAAAGGAACTGGTGACTTGAGATGTTTGAAAGTTTTCAGTGTCCAATTTAAAGGGGCCTATATTTCAAGATTTACAACATTCCTGTAAACAAAGTGCCCAAAGTAGAACAGCCAAAGTAATACATCTGTCATTAGTTAATTAACAACCAGCAGAATTAAGCAATTATAAATCAAAATAATATTAACATAAAACTGGTTAATGCAAAAAAAAACAAAACAAAACAAAATTTAATTCCTTTGAACATATAACATAACATCTGTCAAAGGAAACTCCCAGGTCACTTAGGACTGACTCAGAAAGGAATCAGAGTTTCTGCACCAGAGGGAAGCAGCAACACAACACCAGCAGCATCCAAGTCCATCAAGGACAATGAGTGAGGGTTGTGAGACAACCTCTGCTGTGTTACATTCATTAAACCCATTCAGATGTCACACAGACACAGGGATAATCCAGGATATGGGCATGTGGGGAGGGAAGCATAGCTGAAATCTCTTAGGCTGAAACAATGTCACATTCCAACATAATTCACTGCCTTGTACAGGTGAGGTGTGCCAATTTCAGGCACATTTAACTGAGTGTCCTTTAGCACACAGAGTGAATTTTGCACAAACTTAAACACACCATGTAGCAGCCAATCTGGGAGGCTGTGAACCAGCTACTGCAATAATTCAACCTGGGCTGTTATCCAGACAGAAATCAGACCCTCTGTGCCCTGCTGAGACAGCAAAACCTGAGCTTTTCCTGGATTCCTACACAGATGAGAAAATAAAAAGAAAGCCTTGACAATGCAGTTGATGTGGTGCTCAAAGGAAAGCTTGAAGTCACAGATGAAACTGAGATTACAAGGTGGTTGGAAAGTATATAAGAATCCCATCAAACAGAACAACAAAGGGAAGAGGGTTAGGAGGAACCTGCTGCTTTGCCTGTGACAACCAGCATGATTCAGTATCACAAGAAGATCCAATCTACAGACACAACATGAGAGAAATCTCCTGTCCAACCCTCAGTAACAGCAGGAGAAACAAGCAGGACATGCTAGTTGATAACTAAAAAACATTTGAATGAAAATACCTGCAGAATAAATGGAGGACATTAGCTTGATTTTTGTCTCATATAATGTACATCAGAAAAAATCCATTGAGCTCCAGGCATATCAGAGACATGAATGAGATAAGATGCAAGTACTTGCAATGTAAGATTCTATCACCTTAACATGTGTCGAGTGTGCACTTTCCTGTCTGAGATATCTCTCTAATCAGTGCCATTGAAATTCCTGCTTAGTGGAGTAAGGTAATAGACTGGCAAAGGTAAAAACACAATCTTTTACAGTTTTAGTAAAGCTATTCAGGAACTTTCTTTAGACTACTCCAGAGGAGACTGTAGTTTCCACAAGGAAAAAAAAAAAAAAACAGGATTTTTAAAGGGCAATAACAATGTAATTCTTAAAAAATAACATATTTCCTTTAGGAACAGAATTTGTTTCATTTCTGGGGACAATTTACGTAACTCTAATGCACACACACCCACCCATACACCCTTCTTCCTATGAATCAGAAGCTTTTTGTTTGCATGCTCAAGTGTGGTCTGTTTAAGGCCATAAAAGATGCAACAAAGACAGGAAGAAAGTAAATTCAGTTTAAGAGGAGATATTTTCAACATTCATAGAGTTTAAAAAAAAAATTTAATTGAAAGCAAAATGTCAAAGTATTGAAACAAATTTCCCAGGATGGAAATACCTGTTCTGACCCCATCTAATGTCCCAGTCTGTGAGGAATTCTGCATTACACTTCTCCGTCATTTGATTCAAGCACTTGTCTTCCAGGAAAAGTCTTTAATGAACAGCTATATTTAAATCTACTTACAAAACAATAGAAACCAAATGTCATCAATAGTCACATCTTGTTCTTTTTGACAGGAACTGCAAAGTATGCTGTGAAAACTTGGAAAGAAGTTGAGAATTAAACTGTACTTCAAAAAACTCAATACACTGTGTAGTAAATAATACACCAAGACAAAAACAGACTGGCAGGATTTTGGAGAGCAATGTCCTGTAATTTTACATCACCAAAGACACATTGGAGCCTTCTGAACAGCTACACTTTTGTTTGGGATTCAGTGCAAGAAACCACTACTGTGAAACCTGATCATATTGCGAGTTATCTTTGCCAAAACTCATAAATTCAAGCACAGAGAAAACATATTGGGTGTCTGGAAACAGTGGAGGTAATTATTCCCTTCAGACCTACTAGAGATTTTCACTATAATGAAAAAACTCTAAGGTATCATTTTAGAAATAAGTTGGGAAACTGTTTCCCAGCCAAAATAACTTGGATCCCCTTTATACGCTAGGAAAAATACCCATTGAAATCATAAAAACTCTCCGGATTTACACTGTTAGCTTCCCATAAAGCCAGCTGTTGATACCCAATTATTTTAAATGCCTTGCAATGATCCCAGCTCATTTCCTATCTGGGTCACACAAGGCCCTGAAAGCCAAAGCACACAGGCAGGCTCAGAGGTGCAGGAGCAGAGGCAGGAACAGGCTGCCAGCAGAGCCATTCCCAGCAATTAGAGCTCCACAAGCACCTACAGACTCCCTAAAACAGAAAAATGCCTGGAACTGGGGTACCTACCCTCAAATGTCCCTGCCTCCAGGGGTCCTGAGCAAAAGACATATTTACACTTCAGAGTTTTGCACAGCTCTCTTGACAGCATGAAACAGAACATTTTCCATGTGGAAGACTTAGCCAGTTCTTTGGCAGCTTGGTTTCTAGTGAGGAAACACTTATTCCACAAAGGCAAAACACAGAGTGATTTAACTGAAATTTTCACTAAGGTACACTTTCTCTAAAGATCAGAATTGTAAACTTGTGAAGCAAAACATCATATAACATCAGTTTTAGTGGGCATCATCTATCAAAGGTATAGAATTAAATGAGCAAGGTGGCCAAAAGTATACATATAGATATATGTATATAAATAAATAAATAAATAAATAAATATAAAATAACAGTGTATATAACTATGTTTATATATTATATGAACAAAAGCAGAATTTTCTAGCTGGAACTAAAGCAGAAAAACCTCAAAATTTTTAACACAGGCTGGAAATACTGGTTTGCAAACAACTCAGAGCAGTAATTTTGATTTGAGGTTCTCCCATTTGGTGCAAGTGGACAAAATTAGCAAAATTCAAGAACATGAGTGAAAGTTGCCCATACCTATTTGTAAAACAAAACTACCTGGAAATGCCTACACATCTTCTTGCAAAGATTTATTTTATTCTCTTCGTCTATTGGCATGCACACAAGTCTGTGAAAAGAAACTTAGATTCTTCTGTGGATGCAACAATATTCAAAATAGGATATTTAAGCGGAAGCCATGACAGACCTAGCAGGAGGTAGATTCACAATTTATTCTTGGTCTTGCAGGATAGGGAATTATGTCAACACTATAAAACAACACAGGGCATAGTTTTTCCTTTCTTGTCCCCCTAGGATTGTGTTCCACTTGAATCAGTCAGCTGGGAGACACAGAGGAGACGTGCTTCTCAGGATATGCGTTATGTTTAATTGTTGAAGGCATGAAGCATTTTAAAAGGTTTGTCAATAAAATCCCTATTTAGTTAACCCAAATCTACTCAGATCTCTTGTTACAGGCAGCCTTCTGCTCTTAACATCTGGGAAGGCAAAGTGTTCAATTACACTCTGCATTTGGTAGCTTACCAGAGCTAGATAAGGGTCCCCAGAATATCCATTTCCCTTGGTAGCTGCTTATCCCTGGCTAGGCTGATGATACTGAGCCTCCATGTCACACAAGGCACATAATCGTGGCACGCTCCCCTTAAATCCAAAGCTCTCCGTGACCTCCCCTCTTCTGGGGCCGGACTGACATCTGTCACAGCTCCGCTCTGTAATTGGCGGGGCAGGGCAAAGGGAGGCAGCAGCCCGAGATGGCAGCCCGGAGCTGAGTGCACCGCTGGAGCTCCTGTTCCTTGCCTGCAACCAGGTCCTTCAGGGAAAAAGGCAGGAGCAGGCACGAGGCTGCTGAGCTGGCTCTGGACCAGAGGGCAGGCACCTGCCAGCTCTTCCCAAAAGCCCTGGGGAGGGCACAGAGCCTGCCATGCACACTGCAAATCAAACACCTCCAAATCAAGACATGGGGTTCCATCCAAAATAACAATCTACCATCAAACAGTTCCACAGCAAGATTTCTCTTTAATACATCCCAAAAAAGAAAGGCAAGCCTCAGCACAGTTGTCTCCTCTGCACCAAGATAAAACTATGACTTTTTCTTCCAAGTCCTGACATCTTCAACTCTACCTTACCACAAAATTTGCAAAGTTCAGTTTCTGGAGTTTGTCAACTTGAACACTTAGCATCCTTTCTTTTTGTAACATCCAAATTTTCTATTGTGCCATGCTGAACTTTTATTCCTGAATAACTCTCAAAATTCAGGCATTTATCTCCTCTTTTTTCCTTAATTTTCATTTTTAGTTCCTCCTCTGCAGCTAAATCAGTGTCTTGAAAAGCTTATTAGGAGTTCTTGAGAATTTAATATTTTAATGTCAAAAGTCTGCAAGTGAAATTACTGAGATTCTGTAGCAACATAGGCCAATTTTCCAGCTTTTTTAGAAAGCAACAGAATACGATTGTCCTCTGTTTTTTCCTAGTCCATCTGCCAGCTAATTTGCAGGCCCAAGTAAAACCTCCATTTCTGTTCTCTGTACTTACTTTTCCTTCACTTTTGCATCCAGTTCTGTGACAATAAACAAGGGTAGATCTGCTGCATCAATTTCTTTTAAAGCTTCTATTTTCACCTTCAAGCCTTGTGTTTGTCACTTTAAGTTTATGTGCCAAAGACATGAGAAAGCAAAAGCCAGCAGTTTGTCAAAGCATGGTCTCTGGGGACATGGGCACTGTTGCAGCTGTCACCATGTCACCCTATACACCTATTGATGTAACTTTTGATGTGCAGCAACAAATGGTAAACAATTCCTCTTTCAGTGAGCAGTTCTGCCTGTGTTGGAGCCCATGTTTTGATCAATAAACCATTGAGGTATATTCCAGTAGGAATATTATTCGACGTGTTGCTCAGGAACAACAATGCTCCATGCACTATTTGCTTTCAGGGCTGTGAGTTTTTTATTTCTAGTCTCTCTTCAAGCACCTCTCTACTGCTCACTGTCTATCCACATCTCCAGCTCCTGGAAAGGATCACTGGTTTCTATTGGTGTAAGCTTTATTCAAAGCAATAGGTCACTGCCTGTATCAGCACAAGAACAAATTGCAGCTCTTTCTGTGGCACTGGTACCTAACAACCATTTCTTCATGTTAGACCCAGCACTTACTTCTAACATAATTCCCTGGGTTCATTGGACTTTTTGAACTCAGCCCTGTGTTTCTTAATTATGATGTAAGGTTTGTCTGGCTGCTCGAGTTTATGAATGAGATTTACAGTAACCAAGTGTGCTTTACACATTTTATTTTCAAATCCCTCTTCTGCAAAAGCAATCCAAACCAGCTGTCTCCACCACTGCCATACACAAGCACCATCATCTCTGTTTTAGTGTAACTCTGCTCTTTATCCAAGCAGATGTAGATTCTACTCCTAGTACCTTAGATGTACTACTGTGTTGGTAAGTGATGTCCTTAAATCCATGCAGAACACTGCTCCCCAACATTATTAGCATTACTGGTAGGCTAACATCAAGCCTAAACACTCCTGTCTCATATCAGATTCCTCTTTTCTCCTCACCTTTCAGCAGTTTCTGCTGTAAACTGACCCATTCAGACAACTCTTTTCTTCTGCCTAACACAGCAGAGCTCTTGTCTCAATTTTCACTTTATTAAAAATGCAGATGCAGAGTAGTCTGTGCTCTTGGCACTACTTTTATAGACAGCTCACTTTTCTCAAAGTCCAAGTGTTAAAGGCCCCAGGTGTGCACAACAGAATCTGTCCTTCTATTTAGATAGCTTTTACACACTCAGACCCCACTGGGATTTTCTTTTTCTGAACAAAGTTCCAGTCAGATTCCAGAACTTCATCTGCCCAGTCTGTGGAATAGATGTCCTGACAGATTTGCAGAATTGTGTGATACTACCCTTGCCATGAGGAAGATGCAGAGGGGCTAGAACAAGATAATCTTTATGAGCCCTTCCAATCCAAACCATTCTATGATGCCATGAATAAACTTTTCTTAGAATTCTGTTTACTGAGCTCTTTTGTCAGTTCCATATCTTATTGTTTTCCTTACGAATGTGCAACCCCCAGTCCCCGCAGTTAGCAACACAACCTGTGCTTCACTGCTGTTCTTCCCTGTATTGTGTCTTCTACTTCAAAATTTCACATTTGTCACCTTTATTAAACTGCTCTCCTTGATTTACCCTCCCCCTGGATGCACTGGATGCTAGGGATGCTTTATCTTGCCTCTGAAAACACCAAAAAACTGAGGCTCACATTCTGTGTGACTTTTCCAATGCTGAACAATACTTTTACAGTGCCAGATTCAACCCTTGGCATGGGATTTTCTATGATGGCGTACCCAGCTGAACAAAATTCTGAATTATAAATTAGCACACAAACAAAATCCAAGTTTTGAGAGGACTGAAAATACTTGTGTACTTCAAAGAATTTGGCAGCAGCTTTTAAGTGGAAACAAATATTCAGGCTACAAAAGTTAGAACATTAGCCAACATCTGACAAGGCAATATTTTTAATGCCACCTTACATTTTGAAACGCTGAAATATGTTATGTTGCACAGGGATGTCAGACACACTGTGAATGTCACAGTCAAGTAGTAATAAAAAAAAAAAAGTAGTCAGGGCTATTCCCAGAATTTAATTCCCAGACATGAAGGGATCCCCTCCTGCACTTTTCACAGCTCTGCTACAACATCATGTTCTGTGACACATTTCATCTGAAGATATGAAAGCAAGCCACAGACTCACACTAATAACAGACTATTCCTCGAATACTCATAAGGTAAGAAATTACTATAACACCCAGTTTATTGACAAGAAAACTGAATCAGAGTTTTGTTAATGAGAAAACTGAATTATAAATTTATTAAACCAAGTTAGGAATTTATTAGAGGTGACAGATGTCATACTTAACGCCTGAATTCTTGGCTCCCAGCCCCCAATAACCCATTCACACGTCTCAGCAGTCTCCAAGTGAACTCAGTGTTTTTGCCCATGCCACCAATCCAGCTGCAGGCAGATGAAGGTATTCCTCCCACGCCCCAGAGCAATTCATTACATTACACTCTACCCTTATTACAACAAAGTGGTGCCATTAAAGCCCATCCTACAGAGCCCCACAGGAGCGTGTGACCAGAATGAAAGCGGCAGGGCACAGTTCATGAGCCACCAGTGAAGCACTTTACCACAACATGCTTTCAGAAGCAAAAGCCTAATTTTAAATAAAACAAAAACTTCTGCTTTGATAAATGCTGGCTGCTTCTAAAAGATATTCTGTTCTCAAATCTCCCCAGCTAAATGCCACCACAGCTGTAAGGGTGAACCACGTGTGTAGTCAGGCTGGGAATTATCCACATAAATAAAGAGCACAGCTTGAAACATTGACTTTTTCCTGATCAAAAGGGGCTGGGAGGCAACTGGACAGTTTGGATCAGGCAAAGGATAGGGCTTTTATTATTTTCAAAGAACACCCCAGTGAATAGAGTAGCCAACGTGGCCCTGGTGGCAGCGATATGTTCTAACACTCCCCTCATCCCACACAAATTACTTAAAAGCTTGACTTTGGTTCTATTTATGGTCTGGGGTTTTTCCATTTTTCTTTTTGTTTAAGAACTTTTGTAGGGAAAACCTGAAATACAATCAAACCTTTCATGAGGCTTTTTAATATCACTGCCTGTCTAAGCTACCTTCCTCACATACCAAATAATGAATTGTAAATATTAACAAAGAAATCTTCTATGTCTTCATTTTACCAATGTTAAAAAAATTGGTGCCTAAATTCTATCAAAGTACATTGATAGATTTGATATTTATTTCACTATTAATTTTAATCTTAGTTTTCTTCGCATATTCCAACCTGAAATGAATAAAGGACACAGAAAAATCCCTTTCCTTTCTGTTTTTATCTAGTTTTTTTCACTAATTATTTTCATCTAGTTATGCTTGAATGCAAGATTCAACAGGAAAAAATTAACCATAAAAAAATTAAACCCATGAAATATTAACACTCTTGCACTTCGTAAAGCTGTTCTCTTTAACCAGACTTAAAGGATTTAAGACACACAAAGCAAAATGTTCTTCAGAAAGAAATATTTCTCTTTTAACAGCAAACAATCTGACATGGGTGTTACGTGACAGTTAAGCAACATCTTCCAAAAAAATGAACTCCTTCAATATTATGAATTTTGCAGTTTGTTTGCATGCTAAACAGAAGTACTGTGGCAGTAACAGCAATTACTTTGGTCTTGACTTCTTGCACAGCAAACCAGAAGGACACAGAGTTCCACCTTGCTCTTCAATTGTTGTCTATCTTAACTTATAACCACATATACAATAAAAGATCCTTACTAATGTCATAAAAACATGAAATATGCAGTTCTGTTATTTAAAACAAAAAAGATTAAATCTTTAGTTCTATCTCAAACCTATTTGATTTTCAGAGCTGTGGTGTTTTGATGGGAACCAATTTGCAGGTAAAACTTTATAAACTCAAAATATAGTAGCATCACAGTACAACACATGAGACAATAAAGTAGCATAAATCTATATTGAAACTCTAAAAGGTATGCCCTCTTTCGATGGTATGTTTTGGTTTTTAAATGCTAGGCAGAAATTAAAAAGATATTTTCTATAACTGATCTTATAGGATTATCTGTGATAATTGTTATGAAGTTAATATTTTCTAACTGTTTCACCTGAACACAAAGCTATAAAACATCAAAGTCACTGCAGGCTTACCTGCTTTGCCTGCAAATATAAATTAGTGGGTGCATAACAAATCTTCAGCATGTTGCCAATATTGGAAACCTCCACAGCACTAACAGCCATTGGCTATACTGGAGATTTCTGGAATACCACCTGTCATGTAATGGCTAAAAGCTGATAGAGATCTAATTTAACTGAAGCTAACAGCAAGCTGTCCCTTTGGCCTGGGAAGCAGTAGTAGCAATTTCTCTGGTTTTTCTTAACATTGGTAGGATTTTGGAGCTTATTAAACTCCATGGTTTCAAACTACTAATTTCCAGTAAAGCAGTAATCATCACTCACTGAAAAAAAACTATGCCCTATGAAAGACATTTTATAAACATATTTTTCACCTATTTTTTTTTAATTTTAAAATATTTGCCTTCATTGTAAAGCTTATTTCCCCAAGATACCACCTGTGAGGGGTATAGTAGTACAGGAAATAAAACTGAGCACTTCTTCACTTGAGTGATCCAAAAGTTGTTACTGTGCCAGTGGTGTAAGGAAGAGTGTTTTAGTAGCTATGGAATTTCTCCCCATTTGAAGGATGTCCCTAACATGGATCTTTCTTATCTGAAACCTGAAACTCATTGTTTGATGGGGCAGGCCTGAATACAAAACACTGATGAAATTTATGGTCATATTTTAAAGGCCCAAATCCATATTCTAAGGAGATGGAAGTCAAGTCTTTTCTTCCAAAACATCTCTTTCCTTTTCTCACTTGTGCATCAAATACCTTCATAGCTTCAAGGAATGAACGCTTTTGGTTTTTTTTAACATCACTATGCAATACTTATAGATTAAATAAAGGGAAAATAAACATTCTAGAAGATTACAACCTGATGCAGATGGGAAAAGCAGCAGAGCCAGGCAGGGTAAGGAATGTTATCAGAAATGCCTATTTGTATCTCATGGTCCCGAGTGCAAAAGTACAAACATTTTCTTTAAACACCAGAAATTAGAATTCTTTCTGAGATATGATAATGCTTAAACTCTCCACCAAACAAGGAGAAGCTGGATTTGAGAGAATCAAAGCCAGATTTCCCTAGCAGAGTGTCCAATCCTGAATGCCTGAGAGGTTAAATACAAAACATTTGGGAAGAGAGCGGACAAGAGAGACCCAAGAACTCAGACAAGCAAGGGACTGGACTAAAGCACAATGTTCAAACAGAATTTGATGATACAAGGGTAAAGAAGATAGACATATATGAAGGCAACAATAAAGAGGAGGTATGCTTGAACAGGAATTTGGGGACAACAAGGAAAATAAAAAGGGCTTGGCTTTTCCAGGTTCAGTTTCATGGAGTGACAAGGCACCCATGTGACTTACTACCAGGCTGCTGAAGGCAGAATCTCAGAGTGTCTCTTCCAATTTGTTATGAAATAATAGCTGGGAGTAGACAACAAAGTACTCAAAAGTTTCTAATTAAAGGTATGGCTAGCACAGTTAGATCTAGTTACACATATTCATCTCAATGAAAAGCTCCAAAGATACAGACCTGTAACACCAAATACAGCGAACCGATGTGTGCACTGAAACTCAACAGATGACACCACCTGCAAATGCCACCTGTAGCAGCAGATATGGCTTTATAGCTGGGTGATGACAGCATGATGGGTTTACACGTACAAAATTTTCAAGTATTGCAATATTCCTTTCCCTCAACACATTTCATTCAACTCTTTCACACCAATATGGGTTGATCACCACAGAACTTCAGCTGCCACATGTTGGCACTAATTCACTGACCTCAAGCCAGGGCTTGAAGACTGCAGCTGTGTGAAATCTCCCACCCTATTTACCCCTTGTTGAAGAGCAGGAAGGGAGTATCACCATCCCATACAGGTATTGTTTCTGTTTCTCCTCCAATTAAGTCTTATGAGTGCTTCAATACGCACATAGCACTGATTATAACAAAGCACTTTGGATAGTGTCACACACACAGTATTTCTGATGTAATTGGCAAATGTCTCTCCCTACTCTCCCCTTACTCACAGGGAAGGGTAAGAATTAGACATAGTGCCCTACTTTGGCTGTAAATCAAATCCAAGTTTCTACTAGGTGGGACTAGAAGCCAGAAATATCTGGTTCCTTGTTTCCATCCACACAGCACGCTACAGTCACCTCAGAGAAATGAAAGTTTCTATCTTAATACATTTAGTAAAGGCTAAATCTAGTCCACTACATCAGTGAGAACACTTAGGGGGAAATAGTACTGATTTGCAATAATAAGCAATGTCTTTATGCAAAATTCACAACTGTTAGCATTTCCCCCAGCTTTTAGTACCTAGTTTTTACGAATATTCTTTTCTCCAGATTAATATTGACAGTCTCTGGTCGATTGTTTGGATCACAGCAGTACATTTTAGCTGCAGGATTTAGGCTGGAGTCTTCTTTTGGGGCCATGTATGCCTAGAACTAATAACAGAGGTTTAGGCCCTGGGACTAAACATACTAAAACTGAGCCCACAAAACCTTTCAGATGTTGTCTGTCTCCGGGTGTATTACATAAAGTTGTGAGTTCATACCAAACCTTCCTTCTCTGCCCACAAGCTAGAAAGAATTTTAAAGTGTTGGGAGCACGACCTGACCTGCTGAGTGCTGGGAGAACAGGTTTTGTTGCAGCTGAACAACCTGAAAACAATCACGTCTCAGTATCAGAGCCCTGAGCTGCATGGCCTGAACAGGGACAGCTTAAACAGCTCTTCCTTAGGGTCCTGAGCAGCTCAGAGTCTGGGAGAGAACTCACTATTCTTCACTACTTTTATTTCTCTCCAATTAATCCTATTTTTTTCAAAACAAAGGGATGTAATTCATCAGCATAAGAAATGGTGCCAAGAAAAGTACAGACTCCTTTTTCAACATTCTCTGCATATTTCTTCAGTGGCCAACTGGCATTACCTGAGATGTGCCTTGTAGCTAAGGCCTGAGGGTTGACAGCAGAGTCCTTAAAGGGGTGGAAACCTGGGAAGGTGGGACTGCTCTGCTGGCCCCAGTAAAGAACATAGCAGGTGATTGAAGAGCATCAGTGGAAAGACTGAAGCCTGCCGAGTCCATGATCACTGCTATTAGCATGTCAGTGGGCTGTATACTTTGGGGGGAAAAAAAGCCCAAAGAACAACTTTAGCATAAGATGAAGGAAACTACATGGATGGTTGTAATAACGTGCAAAATTGAAATGATGGGGTTAGCACAGGTGTGGCATTGCAGGCAGAAGGGCTTTGGGGTCCCACAGTCACTACCTCTGTGAGTATCAGAGATGGCACAGACTTCCTTGGATCTCTGAGCTTTGCCTGTTTCAGTACTTGCAGATTGTCATGCTAAATACCTGACACAGGCACTTTTATCCTCATACACAACTATTCCACATCTATGAGCATTTTCCAGTCAGTTATCTATAATACAGCTCTAAAAACTCCTTGTTTGTCTCAGTCATCCTTTGAAAATACTAACTAAAACAAAAACCTAGAATACAATCTCCAATTAATTTAAATCCTAGGTACAGCAAAAGCAATTTTTTTATAGCATGTGGCACTTATGCTTCTCTTTCAGTAGATATTAGAGTAGTTTATACATTGACTATGGTGAACACATTTTTGCTGATATCCTGATAAAGATATCTGACAGAGGACCTCAGCTACTTACAGCCCTCATATACCAAGTATGAAGCAACACAGAATGATCCCACAGAAGCTGAGTAGTATTGTAATAGCAAATCTGTTATAATTGTATGGATTCCTTCTTTGTGCAAATTCAATTAATTCAGGGACATGTTTCTATGTGATGAGAAGTTTCTACCCAAGATGTTGTAAAATTCCTCCAGTTCTTTTTTGCCGGAGAATCTGAATAATCACAAAATGTTGTGATATTGTGATGAAGAGATATAAATACCTTTAAAATACATGTAATTGTGAGTATTGCCTCTTAAAACCAAAAATTTTATGACAAGATATATTCAGTAAATGCAGTAAATATTCATTCTTACCACAAGACTGCTGTCCAGAGAAAGTCTTTTCCCAAATTCCCTTTTCTGTAGCTGTCTTTTTCTCTCCATAGCTGAGGTTATTTGTGTTCCTTTTGATCAACTAGAAATGTCAAGCTGCTTTCAGCATCACTGGGGAAAAAAAAAAAAAAAAGGTAAAATATTTACATGTTTATTCCAATATCCTATTTAACTGTTACTGTCTTTCATCATTAACTTTGTAATAACCCAACAGCTAATAACTGTGTTTCTAGGAGGCTGTGTTCCAAGAACAAATTTTCTGTGCCAAAAAATCTAAACTCTCCAAAAAGAAATATTGCCAATATGTTCAGGTCACTTCTCAAAGGAAGAAGGAAAAAAATCTGCTACAACTGTCTTTAGCAATACACCCATGTTTCCATAGTCTTTTGAACTGGGCTGGGAACTGAATTTGCAGAGCCAATGAATTACCTGAGGCTGGGCAATGGGAGGGAAACAGTTTGTTTCACATTAATTGCACTCCTTAGTAAGCCCTGCTTGTTGGCACATCTGTGCTGCTACTGTGATGTACAAATTTTGGACCTAATCCTGAAGAGTTCTAAAAGCTTTCAACTCCCATTACTCTCCCTTAATGACAGACAAATGCCCTCAGCACTTGCCTTAAGTTTTTAAGGTCAAAGATTCTGCCGTAATAATCAGACAGTCCCACTGCCTGTACAGAACAGCCAGGGAATTCTGCCCATAAAGCTACCACAGAGGGAATTAATCTTTCCCGTTTTCTAGGGTTTGGTAATTCCTGGCCAGTGGTTTCTACTAAAGCCAAGCCACAATTTACAAGTAACAATTACCAGTCCTCTTCCTAAATGTCCTTATTGCTATGTGTATCTGAAAGTTTCAGCTTGTATTTTAAGATATTAATTGTTTGTGATTCAGGAATATGGGCAAAGTTAATGAATATATTCAGAATTTACAGAAAGTCATAGAATGATAATGGAAAACAGAATCTGGCCTAAATGAAGGCAGGCAGATATACTCAGAG
Organism: Cinclus cinclus; assembly: GCF_963662255.1. Taxonomy (NCBI): domain Eukaryota; kingdom Metazoa; phylum Chordata; class Aves; order Passeriformes; family Cinclidae; genus Cinclus; species Cinclus cinclus. Next base: position 22,543,246 of record NC_085054.1, read on the forward strand.
AACCACACACACAAGTTTTCTCTTGCATCTCATAGCAACCGAATTCACTCTATCACTGTTCCATTGACTGAAAAACAAGACTTGGCAAAAGAAGATCTGTGTGTTTCTGATCCTTTTTTCTTGTTGTGAACATCACCTTGGGTCACACACAGCCAGGTGATGCACAAATACCTCTGCTGCAGGGGAGCACAGCTGGCATTTCCAAAAGCAGCCTTGCACATGCCCTCCAGACACATTTGCATGCCTGTGGATAGACTTGACTCCTCACACACCTATGAATGATCCCATCTGTCGCTGTGGGGATATCAAGCGAATAAAACCTTCGCAGCTCTTTCCTCAAGCTGACCCCGAATTCTCTGCCAGGAGGGCACACAGGAGCCTGAATGTGAGCCAAGCACTGCAAGGAGAGCAGGATGCTCTGGGCCCAGCTGCCGAAGCCAGCTGGAACCCAGAGAGCTCCCAGAGGCACACTGGGGTCATGGGGAACAGCGTGGGCATCACACTGGCACTGCTCTTTTAAAGCACTTCCCGTGGGGAAGCTGTGAGTGCTCCAACTACCAAACCATGCACTGCTGAATTCAGCCTGCTATTGGACAGCAGCTGGTCATTCCTATTCTTCTTTTGTACTTCTGGTTTATACTTGGGCAAGACCAGAATTCAGGCCATTTTCTCCCAAACAGATAAAAGTTAACCTCTGAGAACATGTACCTACAATGGTGTGAAAATCTGTTATTGCACCCTGCTTACTGCTGCCTTGTGGGGTTTTCTTCAGGTTTACCTATAAGCCCTTGCTTGTTTTTTGTTTTTGTTTTTTTTTTTTTGGTTGATTTTTTTGTAGTTCCAACCCTAAAACTACAGCTAATAAGTAATCTCAACAGTGTGATAGCACATAATTCCTATTGTTTCCTGATTAGAGAGCAAAAGAAACACTGCAATAGATTTAAACAAACACAGCAGCAATGTATTAGACTGTTTATGCAATTATGCCAGAAATTAGCAAACTACATTATGTAATCATGATATCATTCCCCTGAGCATGCATCTTGCCTGAAGAGCGTGACTTCCACCAAGGGAGGCTTTGTTGAGCACAGAAGCACTCAGGAATGAGCTAGTGAGAGCTACAGCTGGAGCCAGTAATCCCCATGGAAGGTAAAGTATTTAATATGAGTTAAGTGCCTGAAGTTTCTGACTGCAGGTATTTGGTGGAACCACCCCAAATTCTAGTTTAGAAGTAAAAACAGGAAGGATTATTATTAATTATTCCTATAGTTCATATGTTGCCCTGGGCACTTGAAGTGGATTTACTGCAGCCACAGCACAAGGACCTACACATGTAGTGGTGCAGCAACTCCAGACCTGCAGGCTCCACTCCTTTCCCCACACACACACACCATGGGAGCTCCCACCTCTGCTCATCACCTTTAGCAGACTGTCACACATCTCTCTGAAGAGTTAACCGCCTAAGGCTAGACACACAAAGTTTTGAATCACAGGTAATTATCAGACAAGATAATATAATACATCACCTGTAACAACACATGTTGATGTCTCAAAGTACCATCTCAGGAGGCCTTTAAAAAAGATGATCATCAGATTGAAGCACTTAAGAGACAGAACAAGTTTCCATCTTAGAATGGTCATTTTTGTGCATCATACTGCTTGTCACGAAGAAAAAATGACCCTCCCAAGAAAGTCTCTCTTCCTCTGAGACCAAACAAAAGACTAACAAAAAATGGAGCTAACACATCCACTGGGACGCTCAGCAGAGGAGAACAGCTGTCCAGATGGAATAGTCTTGGAACGCAGAAGTGCTGAGAAATGGTTTGCTCAGTCATCAGAAATACTCTGTGTGTGTTACCAAGAGAACAGACTGTAGAAATTTACCTGCCTTCCCTGACCAATTTCCTTGTCAATGTGTTTACAGCAAAGACCCCAGTGATCAGCACTCAGACCCTGATGATCCCATTTAAGGTGTGGAACTGTGAACTATTGCAAAGTCACATCCGATTTATGATGTCTTCAACCATACTGCACTCACGTGTGTACTTCCAAATCTTGGGGGGCTCATCTAATTCTTTGTGCTGCAGGAAATGTTTCTGCTGTAGGATTCTTCCCTAAGGGACTATAGGGATCATCTATGTTGAGCATATGGGGGCAGGCACTCGGTTTAGAGCACTCAGCAATGAAAGCTGTATCCCCAAGAAGTGTATGATGACCACTCTAAGAGAATGCAGTCCCAGATGTTTGCCCAATGTATTCTCAGGTTTGCACTGAGCTCAGGGCAGAAGGTTTTGTACAGACATAGAAAAAAAACTCTCAGAGGAAGACCCAGATGTGATCTAGCTTCAATAGGGTATTATCTTCACTGCTCAGGAAGCCAACAAGCCAGAGGCATCAGCTTGATTATATATCCTAAAGTGCAGTATTTTTAGTATTCAGTACAAGAATGTTCATTATTTCAGGAGATGGCTTGAAAAGTATGCCCTGGAGAAATGGTGTGATTAACATAGAAAAGCACTCTCTAAAATCTATGCAAGAAATTTCTTGGATTATAATATCTCTTCATTTCTAGTAGTAACAAAGGATGATTGATGTATATTGCTTTAACTGATGAAAACTTACAACATTATATTCCTCAGATAGGCATCCAAGATATTTTCAGGCAGTTTGAAACTGCAGTCACATTTCAACAGTTATGCCAACATATGCCAGCTGGGAACTAGCACACAGTATATCTGTTTGGTAATTGGAAATGGACTATATTTCTTTTTTTCTCTCACAACCATGTATAAATTTAACAGTTATGACACATGACAAAAATGACAGCTTTGCAAACCAGCATCCTTTTGTTTAAATTCAGGGTAGATACAATGCAGCCTCCCCACTCTTGGCTTTGTACAACTTAATGCTGCCAGAAGGCAAAACACCCATGGGGCAGCAAGATATTCCCTCTCAGCAGCCAGCTTGTCTTTCCCAGGTGTTAACAAGAGGAGAGGATTTGTGGTTTGTGGAAATCTAACTGTCGGGTAATAGAACGAGGGAGGAGCTATGCAGTGATCACCTTTAAATGCTTTTTCTAATCTGTTAGCCCTGCTTGCTTGACAAACAGACTAAGACTGAGAGAGGACAACCAGAACTGGTATTATACCTCAGCAAAGAGAGAAGGAGGAAAGTAATATCACTGGCATAAGTCAGGAAGCAGCAACGAAAAAGTAAAGATTGTCATCAATGCAAATATTAGTTAGAATGAACAGGTGACCTGAAGGTGAAGCATTTTACATCTCATTACCAATCTGTGCTTCAGTTTCCTAGGAACCTAATTAAATTGAGTCTCCTTTTGCAGCTGGGTTTCTTTTGCCAGCTCTGGTGTTAACACCAGTGTGCATACACTGGCTTTTGTTGTGGTCTTTGCTGGGAAAGCATAGTAAGGACAATTCAGCAGGGCCTCCACGAACTGGAAGAAAAAAAGATTCCAGAATTAAAGAGTTGATGTTTGTTTAACAGATCAATGTCCAGCTCTATAAAATCACTACATTTATCTTGCTAGGCATAGGCCAGTAAATATATACTAAGTTTGTACTAATGAACTTGATTGTTTCCCTTGGTTTGTGGGGGGGTTGCATTTTTTCTTCCCCTAAAGCAGAGTATTCAAGCCATTCTGCCTAGTCATTAAAAAACAATTGTGAATATGGCTTCAATTCCACACCCTTATCTCTCTCCACCGTGGTATTTAGCTTGGTCATGACTATAAGTGACAAAGCAGAAAAATAATTCCTAAATTCTCCCTTGAGTTGGCGTTTCAAAATTCAACACTTGGGAAATAGAAAACTGCAACAACATCAGCACTTCTGCCTCCTGACACTTAGCTAAATGCTTTTGTTTTGACCCACTGTATTTCACAGCAGCACTGTGGGCAGGCCCTGCCTAATGCCAAATACTCCCAGGTATTTGGTGAGGCTGGTCAGCAGTTCATTAGCACTAATGTACATGTCATGCACTCACACCCACTGGATTAGGTTGCTATTTAGATTATCAAGATGCATTTTTGCAGACAGGGAAGGAGAATGTGCCATGTGCCAGCATTAATGAGTTAATTTGATTAGAAAAATTCCAATGCAGGAAGCTAAAATGCTTAGATGACTAGAATATTAGGGGAATTACAAGACAGCAAACACAGCACTGCTGTGCCATTCTGCCTATATACCTAGATATTGACTGGCTTTGGCAAGCTGTATTAAAAATATGTCAAGTGGTTCTGAAATATCTGGGCAGAATAATATTCTTTTCTAGTTTTTTTGGTTGTTGTTTTCCTGTGGAATAATTAATTTTCATACGCCCCAAATTTCGTACAATCTCTAAAGCTGTTACAGAGTTTATTGGAAATGTACAGGCAATGTCAGAGTTATTTTGTGACCCAAATTATTTTGTGACCCAAAGCACTCCCTAATCCAGTAGTCCTATAGTTCTGACTGAAAACTTTCCAGCAGTCATAGAATCATAGAATGATGGCTTGGGTGGAAACGGACCTTAAAGACCATCTTGTTCCAACCCCCACACCACATGTAGGGATGCAATCCAATTACACCAAATTGCTTCAAGCCCCAACCAACCAACCAGCCTCAAACACTTTCAGGGATGGGGCATCCACAACTTATCTGGACAACCTGTGCCTCAGCACCCTCTGAGTAAAGCATTTCTAACACCTAACCCAAGTGTATATTTTAGTTTAGAATCACTCCCCCTTGTCCTACCACTGTCTGCCCATTATACACCAGGCCATGATAAAGCAGGCCCCACAAAGAAATGTGGGAATGGCCAGAGCTAGACGGGCTAGACAAGGAACCTTCTCATCTCTCACCCTTCCTTGGCAGAGTGTTGGACTAGATCTCCACGGGTCCCTTCCAAACCTAACTATTGCATGATTCTTGGATTTTTTTTTTTTTTTTTGAGTGATTTTAATGAAGTACCATGACATTGATACATGGCAGTCTACAAAGGGTTGACTCATCTGAGAGCCAAATGCTGCAGATCTCTCCTGCCCTTACCCCATCCCTCAGAAGGGAATCAGTAGAGCACATAGTTCTGACTCATCACTTGCCAGCAAAGAAGAGACTCTTAGTAGAATGTTCTAGAAACACAGCATTTGAAATAAAGCATCCCAGCCCTAAATTCCACCCTGTTTCAGCCAGTCTTCAAAACATATTTATGCTTTCTTCATGCAAGGTAATCCTCCGTTTATTTAGCCAACTAAACAATCAGTAAAGCTTTCTGTAGCTTTATAGTTTGCTCCTAGGATTTAAACAAGTTAAGATTAAGGGCTTAAATCCAGCAAACCTATCAGTGTGCTCAAAATAATACCAGGAATTTCAATACATCAGAAAATAGAGAATATGGCATTAAAGATGTTATTACTACGACAGCTGTCAAGATGAATTGCATGAGAAGCATTTAAAAGATTTATATCTCAGTATCTCACCAGGTTAATTAAATGGATGCATGCATTCATTTAAGAGGATAAGGTAGGTTGTAGTCACATAAAATGAGAGGGCACAAGATTATATTCTTTCAGCATTAACAAGAACAGGTTGAACCAATATCATTTCCGTATTCTGTAATAAGCATGATTCATCCATTGCCATTTTCAGCTCTCATTTTCTTTCTGGCAGGAAAAAAAAAGACTATGAACATTTATAGACTAACATAATCAAAGCTTTAACCTTTTCAGTGTTTTCTATTTGGATTGGCTGTCCATTTTTATCATAGGATTTCAGGGCCATGCCTCAGGGAGGAGAGGAATCACCAGTAAATTACACCAAAGAATGTTGAAAGGTCAAAGGATTACCCTCCCCTGTTTGCTTTTATGGGACATATGAAGCATTCATATTATGCAATAAAATTATCAAGACAAAAATGATGAAAGATAAGCAGACAGAATGCATTAATCTGTAGTCAGGGCAGCACAGAAAGAAAAAGGATATATTATAGTGTTATCATCAATAAAAAACAGATTATGACAATGGTGTTTCTGTATCCTTAGCTTCTGCACTGAAATCAAATCCTTCAGAGCATGTAAGACCTGTAACCAAGAAAGAGATATCCAAGCATGACTGAGGCTATTCAGGCTGAAGGAAACATCAGATACAAAGCTCCCATTTCTTGGCTCGGTTTCTAACCACCTACTATTATGTTACTTACTACCAAATACTATTATAAATTATGTGAAATAGGTCATTATGTAGTAAACATGGACTCCCTTAGTCATGGAGCCTCTTTCAGCAAGGCAAGACTGTTAATCTGCAAAAGGCATGTTCGGAACACTGCAGCAGCTGCCTCTGGGGCTTTCAACACACATTTGTCCCCCTTGGGAACCACAGCTGAGCTCAGTCAGAAATACTCAGTTCCAGCCACCTGCAGAAGCTGAACTCCAGGACCTGAGGAAATCTCACTGTTACTGTTCACAGACCTACAGGCTTATGTGGTGATTCCAAGGTTTAAAAGCAAATGCCCCATTTATATCCAAATAAAGGCTCCTCTGGCATCAACTAGATGCAACCTCTAATCTAGTACATCATTAATAGGGCTAGTTATTTCTCATGGTAAAGTGGCTGGCTGGCAGCAGAGACCCAACAAAAATCTCATCAAATTGAACTACAAATCTTCAGAGGCAGGGACATCCAGTTCATCTACTATGTTACAATATTCAGAAAAATAAATGCAATTAAATCCAGCATCTGAGTCAGTTTGATAGACAACTAACTGGAGAAAAGAATTTAAAACACAGTCAAATTATCTGTGTTTTACTCCGTTTGATCTGTTTTCTTCCCCATTTTTCTTTCATGAGTATAAATCAAGAAAGTCCAAGAATTTCAGACCTACATGTAAGATCTGTATCAGGGTCTCTGTTGCAAGCCATGGTGGATTGTCAATTCAGTTTTTGAAACCAGAACTACAAGCTTTTGAAATATGCCTAAAGGTCCCTGCCTTTCTGAGGCAGATGCTTTACAGTCAGCATCTATTTTGCCTGCCCATCTGTTGCAATCATAGTCCAGAGGGACCACTAAACATCATTGGTTCATTGTATGCACTCCACCCCTTCCACCTGCACTGCTAAGAGAGATGATGGTGACTGCAATGGTCACAGTATCCCAAATAAATGCAACTCCTTTTGGTCCTCCTTGCCAGCACAGATTAAAGGAATGAAAGATCAATATATTAACTGTGGAATTCCAGCTCAGTGGATACAAAGAATTATTAAGCCATCTTAACATAGTGTCCAGACATCTGGTTTTACTCCTTTGAGCACTGAGTAACACTTCAAAATGTTCACATGGCTCAAAGGAAAAATCCCTATATAAAGTAAATAAAAATGTTTCCTAAGTAACATGTTCAGCATCTAGCTCTGTGCATCCTTAGATAACCAAAGTAATTTGCATCAGAGGGAAATGTCGGTGTCAAGGCTGCAGAATTTGTTCCTAATGAATCTGGGGCTTTGTGGGGTTGTAACACAGTGTCTTGTATTTCACTTTGCTGTACTGACACTCCCAGTGGGCCAGGGGATGTCCTTACATTACAGGCAATAACCTCATGATTAAGGTATTAGCTCAATAACAGCCCAGAAAAGAAGCTGAATCAAGCTAATAATCATCCCATTCTGTCCTGTGAAAAATAAGGGAAGATAAGGTACAGTGAAATTCATGTCATCCCTCCATGATCTGGGAAGGGGGCAGCTGAGAAAGGGCTCCATTCCTATTTGTATAATGTGAAAATAACCCCTCCACCCCACCATGACTGAAGTCCACCCTAGGGAACAAGAGGTGAAAAACAGCACTGATCTCTTCCAGCCAAAGCAGAACTGAGCCCCTGGTTTGAAGGGATATAGACTAGCAGGGAGCAAAGCAAGAACACACAGCTGAGCAGCTCCAGGTACTGCACAGAACACTACACATATTTCTATCAGAAAAAAATCATGTATTACTCATTTTTTCTATGCAAATGCCCTCAGAGCTCTGTAAATCTGTGCAGTTTGGACAGCTACAGATACAGCTTCTTGGACTCTGCAGTCACCTCTGTTCACTGCTGTGGACAAGACACACAAGAGACATGGTACCAGAGCAGAATTTGGAAGTGCCAGAACCAATTTAGCTCCTATAAGGATGGGCACTAAAATCCCTCAGCTGGTTCCCCACCTTTTCAGCCTTTACAGAAGTTTACTCTCAAGTCTACTCTCATTTCAGATGACCTAACATCATCTAAGGATGACCTAAAAGAACTCAGCTCCAACTCTCATGAATGCTTCAGCAGTGCCTGAACTTCATGGTCACAGAAGAAAGGTGGCAGGGTACAACTCAGCTCTACCACCTTCAGTTTTTTTGTGGGATGTATTCCCTATACATTGATAAGAATACATAAAGAAAAACTCCAGGGAGATATCCCAGCCAATATAAGTTCACTTTATTCTTAAACAGCAGGGCATGTAGGACTGTGGGATATCAAGACCATAAAATTGAAAGGAATTGATACACATTGATTAAACTCTGTCTTCAGCTTATGACCAAGAAAACTAGCATGGAAACATAAAAAAATTAATTATTTTCTGTCTCCATGCACATTTTCTTAATGATGACAGAACACTGCACAGTGTTGGCATACCAAACATCCCTCCACTTCTTATCCCTGCAATTCTAGAACAACCTCACCTCTATTGCTAAATTCATCCTGGGCCAAAAGGATAGACACAAACTTTATGGAAATCATACAACTGCAGCAAAGACGATTAAAGTATTGACTTGGGAATGATTAACCAATCCCCTCATAGCAGCTTTAAACAATGACAAAGAAGAGACTAAAATGTCAAGGAATGACCATCCACACAAGTTTGAGGCACATATCCTAACACTAGAGACAGTGAGAAATTGATTAGGTTTATTGACAGTAGGCTGAAAAGGAATAGAGGGGGAAATGATGCTGGGTATCTGAAGAAATTACCTAAAGTGAAATCCAATGCAGAGAATCAAAGGAACACTTGTCATATGAAAAAATAAGGCAGGATGAAGTACAGAAAAACCACTGAAAGTGGGAATGCTGTCAGCAGTGAGATGTCCAACAACCCTGAAGAGGAAGAAAGCCTGCTCTGCCTTTCTTCCCAGCATCTCTGTACTTTGCTGTAGTTCATCCATTATCAGAGACAATTAAAGGCTTTTGCTTTTGAAAAAATATTACTCCATCCTCCCTTCCCATGCCATCAGCTGCTGGCAGTGCTTATTCCAGGTCCTCAGTATGAAGACTGCTTGTCACACACCGATTTCTAATTTCTCCATCTGCCAGAAGTGTAATGAGAATGTAAATTTAATAAAACAATGAATTTCCTAATTAAAAGGTTCATAATTCTTCTATTTCATAACCTTCTCTCCATCTTTAGCTCACCTGTGCACAGTCCTACCAAGTGAAATGTCAGTGAACATATAGACTGTCATCACAGATAATAATCCAACACTTTGGGGTTATGGATACAATACTATCCAGAAAATATTAGAAAGGAGCTATACTATTAGAATTCCTTAGTCTCTCTTTCGAGCATCTGTCCATTTTGAATGCAAAGTAAAAACAGTTCAACTACAAAAGACAAAAACAAAACAAACAAACAAAAAAAAAAAAGGAAAACCACACCAAAAAACCCCACCAAACCAAAACTACTGGCAATTCATAAGTCAGTTATTCACTAAAATCTGAAAGATGTCTTTGCTTGTAGAAACAGCAGATGGGTTGGCACAGAAATTTTCATCCATTTTTTTGTATAGAATTTATGTAATGACTCAAAGTGGATATTTATTACCTAGATTATTTCTTAGAAGTAATACTATGAAGATTTAAATAAAGCCTTCAAGTGTATAGTTTATGCACCTCTCCAGACTTGCAATAACCAAAGTTACTCAATATTACTATTTAGCTCAAAATACAGCTGAGGAATAAAACATACTATTAGCACGGAAAGGAAAAGTGTGAATACACCTGTGTGTTCTAAATTATCCATTGTAAATTTGAAAGTGAATTTCAAGACTAAATATAACCTTTAAAAGACTTTTTTTTTCCTACATAAGTTTTATTAACTCAGGATAGATTGGGGAAAAAAAAAACAGTTTTGAGCATAAGCAAGAAAGAAAAAAATCTACTTGGTTCATTTCAGGTAAATCCTAAATGTTTACCCCATAATTTGACTTGGAGATTTAGATGATTCACTGACTTCTCCTGTCTCAGTTTCTCCCCTGCCCTATGAAGGTAGCAATATATAAGTGTCATTCACTGAATAAATCCTCTTTGTCAAAGACTTTAATAGTGAAAGTTTCTATTAGTACTGTTTCTGTGTCATTACTCTTCTCTATCTACCAGATGTGCACATCACTATAAACTCAAACAGGGGAATAATCCTCTCTCCAAACTCTGTGCTGTGCAAGACACTCAGTTTTCATTCACATCTTTGCTGTTCTGTCAAAATTAATTTGTTGGGAGAAATTCAGCTAGAACTGAATTAAAGCCAACAAAGAAAAAATTCTGACACCAAAAGCAGCTATATAGCTGAGACATATATCCCCTAGTCCCTCCACAGATTTAAACCTATCTTCCCTGCAGGGGAGACTAGGAAGCATTAAAGCAGCATTAAAAAAATAATTAGAACAGGTCCTTTTCTTTAATAGTGGGGAAATTAAGCAGGTTGCTGCAGTCTTTAGTGCTGTTCACCTTTGATTTTCCTTGTTGGCACACAGTAATATTACCTGCAGCTACTGGAGAGAAGAGCAACTCTGAATGGGACTTTAGGAAAGGGAAAAGAAGCAACCAGGTAGGACCTTCATGGGACTTCTTGCTTAAGAGTGTGCCCTAAACACACACAGTTTTTACATCCTTTCCTCCCCTCCTTGGATGAGGATCCTGGAAGTGAAATCTGCTTTGCCTCACACCTGGCTGAGCCACCACATCTGAGCTGAGCACAGAAGGAACTAAAGGGATCTACCCTCAACTGGTGCTGGTTAAGTCAGAGACCTCAGTTATGCTTCCCAGAGTTAAAAACTCTGGAACTCTGCATCCAAGCTCAGAATCCTCAGTGACACATGGGATCCAAACCTGGAATTCAGGTAGAAAGGAATTTGTAAAACAGGTAAAGCATAACTTGTTTTCACACAGAAAACAGCCAGTGGGTAAAAGAGATTTCAGTGCTTCACTGGGGAGACAGGACCCATCAGCAAGATTTGCTCCCTGCCAGGAGCAGGGAAAACCCTGCCTAGGGTTTGTGGTGCACTGTGTGTGGCTGTGTACCTTACAAACCATTCTGTTCTCAGGACTGCACCCAAAACAATCATCTAGGCGATAAATCCTATGCAATGTCTTATTAAAGCTTTTTCTTGTGTCAGGAGAATTTTTTGGTAATCAAAAAGAAAAGCAATTCACTTGATTAAAGATAAATTGGTAAATATAAATGACAAAACTGGTTTGCCATGAACATCGGGATGCATTCCCAATCAATAACACCAGGACAAAATTGCGGCTTAGGGGAAGTAATTTACTAGTTGCAGGAAAGCACATCATTAAATCCTAGACAAGTCTACAGATTCTCAAGCAGAGAGACAAGGAGAATGGCCAGCCTGAGGCCTTGTAGATTGTGCTACCCTTGTCAGTCATTTGGTGCTCTCTTTCATTTACTGGTGCAACCTCAAAATACAGATGAAGATCTTGGTCTCAGAAGTTGGACCTAATGGCCAGTGACATAACAGAGAGTTGTTTATTAAAATTACACCAGGTTTCACTTTAATGCTTTCCTTCATAGCAACAGACATTAAAAATCCTCAATGATTTAGCTGAATTTTCTGTGTTTCTCATATCTAACTGCAAAGAGAATCCAGGCCTTGTACCACCAGCATAATCTGGGAATTATACAGATCTGTACATTGATAATAAGGATATTAGCATTTCACCTCTAGATTAGTGTTTCAAACTCAGATGAGGTTGATATTGAATAAAAGTTATTTCCATCAGCTGGCTGCTTAGTGACCTCTGAGAAATATTACAAGTTGGTAGTGGACAGGTGTCTGTATGATTAAAATACACTTTGCAAGCACAGTTGGCACCCTGGAATTTCCTTATTATGAATCTATAATCTACTCCCCCCAGCTCATAAATTCAAAGTATTCAGGGGCACTGAGATGTCATTTAAAAACAAGGAGGATACAGTGTTCTTTGCTAATCTCACAAAGTACCTCTGTTTCTAGAGCAGTTTTGAGTCCCTGGACAAATGCTTTTGTGCACTGCAAAGATTATCAATCATATTAATAAAACTCATTAATTATATGTTAGGAACCAACATTAAAAATCAAATAAAAACCTGAAGTGCTGTAGGTTCTCTGGCAAAATCTCACAGCCAGCACCATGTACGGTGTTCTCTGTAAAGAGAAAAATACACAAAAAAGTAGAATAGTGCATGGTGTCCTACATATGCATGAACCAACATAAATTGAGTCAATATTTCCAGACATCCATAGAGGACACAACTATTTTTGGTAGCAAAAAGTGCTAAAATTTTTACTGCAGGAGAAGGTAAGCCCAACCTCCAAAATGAGGTGGTTCTCTGGCTAGGAATCAAGCAAACATCTTGGTGCGTGAATAGGATTTGGAGGATGGGCTAGGGAAGCATCACAATACTTTATGGCTTTTGAATAACCAAGTCTATAATTCAAGCCTCAAGCCTCTAACCTGTTTCTCTTTAACCCATTCAGAGGTTTTGCCTGAGAACATGAGAAAATGTTTTCTATTAATTTTCTTTCTTGTTACATCAATTTGGAGCAAAGCATCTTGAGACAGATGTAGCTTCACAGAACTGAGGGACTTCCCAAGAATATCATGGAAGTTTTTGTGGACTTATCGTTTACTCACATCTGTGTCAATGAAAGAAAATAGGAAAACCTTGTAAAGAATCCAAACAACAGAGAAGGACACTTAGGTAAAATCAATCCCCAGCAGTTTAAATACATGTGCAACATATTCCACCTCTGTGAAAAGGAACATTGTTTGGTCTGGCCCCATTCAAGATGCTGTAAGATTTATAACAATATAAAACAACAGTTTCCAAGCTTGGCACTGTTGTGCTATAGGGGAAAGACTGTGGATCCATCCAAGAACAGAGCCCTCACCTCAACGTGGGAACAAAACACAGGCAAGAAGAATTAGGTCTAGAACAGATTAATCTTAATTTTTTGAAAAATTTAGAGAGATTAACCACATAAAAGAACCCCAAAAAACCCACAGTTTTCTAATGGTCCCCACTAGGAAAGTCCTACTAAAAATTTCCTCCTAGGAATTTTCTTCTTAAACTGATTTTCTCAGCCAGTAATTTCCTCCCCAAGTGGCAAGTGAAATACAAGGACAAAAACAGTGTTAAGCAACTCTCAGCATTTACCCTTCAAGTCTCCAGTTTAAATCCATTAAAATGAGTCTGCACTCTACAAATATTTTAGATGGAGTGGTTAAAAGGAAGAGGAAGAACAAGAAGGTGTGCAATCAATGCAAGCTTTCAAGCACCTGTTTTTTTACACATTTCTGTCACATTGTCCAGCAGAATAGCAATAACCTGTTCAAACTGAACCACAAACACAAAGTTAAAAACTGAAGACAGCACTGTTAACAAATTGCAGATGCATGAGACTCATCCAGAAAGACCTCACAAATCAGCAATGAGAGGAAGAGAGAGCAAATCATGCAGAAACTATTTAATCAATGAGTTAAGACAATTATAACATCTGTTAATCTTTTGTGTAGGTTATAATTAGATGCTGTGGAGGAGTAGCTTTTAAGGGGGAGGCAGGGAATCCTTTAACATCTGCTAGAAGGGCAAACAGTGTGCAGTAAATGACTTTAAATGTAATCAGCAAAATGAGAGCTGAGCAGAGTTCACAAAAGGCCTGTATAAAAGATTGTGGATAACAAAATATTTTGCCAAAGGTCAACTCCTGCAGCACTAGAGCCTGAATAATGAGTTCTAGTTTATAGGCCACATCAAAAACAAACGTGATTGCACCACTGAAAAATAATTCTTTTCTCATTTGTGTCATTATAGCAAAAGCACATGCTGCTGCTGTATATCACGTCAGCTTAATGACTTATTAGGGCTCTATCTATCAACCTTGAACAATTTAGAATAAGCAGGTAGGTGTGATGTATTTTAAAGGCCAGAATTCAGTCTGATTAGACTGACACAGAACTGCTTTGCACTGTAAAAGTGATGTGGTCCTGATTTTAAAGGATTAATCATTCAATAGCTTCTAAAAGATCTAATTATTTACTCGTTTTGCCATTGAAAACAACCATATGCTTTAAGCTGTTCCTTACTGAAAATGTGAGTCCAAGAGGGAGGTATTTTATCCAGTTTAACACGGCCCTCTACTGGCAAAATAACCCCCCAAAATCGTATGTCTCTATACTATTTTGTCAGATCATTTCAGAGCAGCAGAAAAAATCCTACATTTTACAGCAGTTACACCAAATCTTAGAAGATAGAGTAGGTCAAAGTTTTAGGACTTTGTATAAATTAAGTCATCCCTTAATCTCTCCAGAATTCTCTTGAGGAGAGCATTACTTCCTTTCACTCACCAGATGTGGCTCTGGCCATCAATGGAGCACTGAAGAAACAAGCCAAATGCTCATATCTAGAGGAGTAAGTAATTTTTGAAACAAATGCAAACCTTCTACTTGTGTCAAGCTGAGCTGTGCTCCTCAAGGATTGCCACTAATTCCCCACAGGATTGATGCACACCTGATTTCAGGCTGTGCACTTCAGTAATACTTAGTATAGGCAAAATAAGCATAATAGAGCCCAGCTGCCAAAAGGATACTGTTTGAAATACAAATGCTAACTACTAGTAAAAGCAACTTCACTGCAAAAAAATTCCTGCTCCCTTTCCTCCACCATTGCTGAAAATCCTCAGTGGTGATTCAATACAGCTTCAATCAAAAGAAACAAGAGGATATGGTAAAGTATTGAATTTAACAATTTAGATAACGATGAATTATAATAATCAATTAGCATTGTCAAAGAAAACCATTTGTGACATGCATTCAATTCTGTCCAGATCCACTGTGTGCACACACTATCCAATGCTGGTTTGGCTCTGGAGAACAAATTGTCCTGTGGAAAGCTTATCAAACATGGAGTTTAACAGTGGCATTTGTTCTTGCTGTGTGTCAATATTAATAGACCATATTTCAGCAACATAATTTTTATCCACTGCTTTATAATCCAACTTGCTTCTCAGGATCTGCATCATTCATAACCCACAGACCATGTCACAGCCCGTTTTCAGAAGCCATTGCCACCGTACAAACCCCGTTTATCTGATCCACCTGAATGCCAAGCAATGGGCACATAAAAGATTTCCCACTGTTTTTCACATAATAGCTATCTAACTTCTCATCCTGAAAACATCATGACTAATTCGTGTAACCATCAGGGGAAAGCTAATGTAATTCAGGTTCCTACATGCTGCACAAGCCATATCAGCAGACAGTACAGAACAGAGCATTACAAGTGTTAATGGCTCATGTTCTATTTACATTGTACATTTATCCTGTTTTAGTAATAAAACAGCATATTACATGCTTTAACTTCTGAAGGTATTCCGGCAGCTTTGGCAAGAATCTTTCTTCAGCATAGCTGCAGTGCTGAGGAGCTGAACACGTGCAGAGCCACACACGAGCTGCAGAGCATCCTGCTGCATTTGGCCCTGGCTGCACCGTGCTGAGCTCCTCAGCCAGCTGAGCTTTCCTTTGACACCTTTGTTCCACGTCTTTTATCCCAACCCCAGTCCCACTTGTCAGACGATTACAGGCTGCAGTCTGCTCTTATTCCATTTCTTTTCAGATGGTGAGAAAGCCCAAAGAATCGAAATTCTCTTGGCAATTGTCCCTTTTAATGCCTTCCCAGAATATTATCAGATTATACTCTGTGTCCTTGGGCAGATTTCTCAGGAAAAAAACAACCAGGGGATCCCTTGGCTGAAAAGTGAGCTCAATCTATATCCTAATTTGCTACATTGGTAGATAAGAAAGAAAATGTAAATGCGAGAAGGAAAATGCAAAAGAGGAAAACAAAAATTGGATGCCCACGGGCTCATCAGGTTTTGAGAATCCGCTTCTGCTATTAAGGGAATTAACTGAAGATTAGCTCATGACTAAAGTGGAATTGTACCCTCCTGCTTTACAATTACTGGGGCAGTAATTTCTACTTCCATAAATCTAAGCCCCCTAAACGTTTACACACAATTCATGTACGAAAATAATAACATACGAACCCATGAAGTTTTCTTTAAAAGCAGTAGAATTCACATTTTTCAGATTAAAATTTGCATACAAAATTAAGGTGAGAAAGTGGAAACCCAAGTAGGGTTTCTTATTCTCACTTTGTTCAAATTATTTTCAAGATTTCAAAGGCATTTATTTGCCAACAATAGCTGAAATTTTGCAGCTGTAAATTATCAGATCACAACAGTAGATCATTATTATACACACTATAAAAAGGTGAAAGAAGAAAGACTGGCTCTCAGGAGCGGATGGAAAAGGATCAAACCCATTCCATCTCCCAAAAGGAAAGACTCTATCACAACCCTCTCCTCTTTACTCCTGCATTTGGTGGAAATTTCTGAGCTACAAAAACATTTTTTAAAGACCATATAAACTTTTTGAATATTATTTCTGAAAAATGAGGGTGAACACCTGAGGAATAAAAATATGCTCTTATTTATATACCCATTTGAAGCACCAAAAGCCTTTGCCATTCCCACGATACTAATGCAGAGCTAAAATTAAGTTTGCTCCCCCACCCCCAGGAGAATATGCTTCCATTGCAAAGACAGAACAACAGCTCCTGAATTGCTCAGTATCTTGACATGCCAAGCCACATTACAGCATCAAAAAAGAAGAGCTGGACAGTTTTGATCTGCTGTAGAAGTAGGGTCACTTAAGAGGGGCATCTGCAGTTGTAGCCCCTCTGACCTTAATAAAAAGCCAAAAAAAAAAATCTGTTGCTGGATGGGACTGAGAGGCCTTGTAAACAAAGTCAGTAGCAAGAAAAGCAAACCAAAATAAATAGTGCTGATAATTCATGAGGGAACCTCTAATACCTATCTGATTGATTTGCACTGACTTACCCTCATACACTTGCCAATCATAATTTTCTGATTTCAATCCTCAGAAATGTGCTTTGTCTTCACAAAGACAGATTATTAAGCAGAGGTAAACAGTAATAAGAAGTTCCTCATACACAGTACTGTGATTAGGTTACATCCTAGAAAAAGCCACTACAACTGAAATTACAGTAATTTAGAATAGGCTTCTGGTGAAAGATTGGCATGAGAAGTAAGAGACCTGGGGTTTGTTACCAGCTTTTGAAGTGGGTAAACTAAATTTTAATAAACCACATCTATGGACCAGTTTACTCCTCTGTCAAACACAGATAATTCCATGCCAATCATAGCTAGTTGTCCTGAAAATTATTTAACCTCTGGTCAGAAACACAGTTGTGGTCCACAAACAGCAGGCAGCACAGAAAGTTTTTTCACAGCAGCTACTAGAATGCTAGTTTTTCTGCTCTGATATTTCAGGATGTGATGGAATTCCTAACCTAAACACTCAAAAATTACAGTTTTGCATGTAATTAAGAATTCATTCTATCCAAAAGGTATCAGATTTCAAATAACTGTATGTTTCTCTCTTTTAAACTTATACTCCTCCAGAACTTGAACAGGAGCTAAAAGTGAAAAATAATAAAGTTGGGGTTTTTTTTAAATAAATGCCTGCATAAGATCCAAAATAATTTTTAAAGAAAATGGTATTAAAATGACAAGGAATTTATATTTAAATTTCAAAATAACCTGGAATATTCAAATATTATTAAATTACAAGAGAACAATCTTCAGAGAGCTGAGGCTTTGTTCAGTTAATGACAGCACTCAGGAGACTTTAAGAATCTCAAATTTTCATCACTTAAATTAAGAGAGAGCCACTTCAGTGTAATCTCATACAAACAAAAGCCAGAATGAAGTTTTCATTTGTCCTGAACCGCAGTCAGATGCATGACTCCAACTACTCCTAACAACTACATACTTGCTCTTTTAATTAAAACAAAACAACAAATAGCAATGCTGACACACTCCTAGAGAAAATAAGCTTTACAGTGATGATAAAAACACCAAAACAGCAAAAGCCTTACTTGCATCAGTTCAGTCAAAACATGCCAGCCCTGGAGAACTCAGAACCGTAAGAAGTCTTTGCAGTCCAGAAATTCTCTTGAGTTTATCCAGTGTTTATTTACCAAGCTTTAAAAGGCTGTGGTTAGAAGAACAGAGTTAGCTTTCTACACCCTCCACAGCACCAAAGTCCTTCAGTAACAGCAGACACAAAGTTTGCTGATAGTTGGGTTTGCTGCTGCTGTGTAGTTGCTCAGTACTTGTAAATACAAGCTCTGTGGACAAAGTCCCAAATGACATCACAGGCAGCTGCTTATTGTTGAGTCTTTATTAACCGACTGTCAAAAAAGAAAAGCGAGGAGGAAAGAAAAGCCCAAACTATCTTCCCTGCAGCACAATTTGCATCTTAGTAGGAGTTGCAGTGCTACACATATAAATACTTCTGTTTACTCAACTGATGTTTTTCTAGAATGAATTAACAGTGTTTGCAGGGAAAGCAGAAAAGTAAGAAAAACTTAAACAGCTTCAGCATGTAAAGAGCACAGGGAGAAAAAAAAATAATCATCATCACTACCTTTTTCACAATTTGTCACTGAATTCTCCTAATTCTTTTATTTATTTAACAATATTTGCAAACCTGCCTGGACTTCAAAGGACAGAGGAGAGAACTTTAGTAGGTTGAAATTAAAGTTTCAACTCATTCCAAATTTGAAAAGCTACAGAATTACGAACTATAATCTTTGAAAAATTTAAGACAGCTCAACTTCAGTAACAATGCCTTGTGAAGAAAACCCTCTTACTTTCCAAAGATGAAAATACAATAAAGCAAGAAACAGCATCACACAGAGGCATTCACAAGGGGCTAAGGGCATAAATACTAACCTTTCCTTCTCAGAGGGGAGGTCCAAGAGCAAGAACTGTGGAGCTGAAACACACACTCAACTCCCACTGAGGCACAGAGTACTCACTAGAGAACTAGTCCAGCTCCTAATCTGAATCTCTGTCACTGAGCTCCTGCTGAAAGAGAGGGGCTGGGACTCTGTGCCTTGATTTCTCAGAAGTCAGTCCTTTCAAGTCAGAACTTCAAAAGCTGAAAAAGCACCACCAAGCCTGGTGACAGACTGAGCTCTCTTATCTGTGCACGTTTTCACACGAAGAGGTTCAATATTGGAAACACCTGGCCACTCACATCCAAACACCCTAAACTGTTCCACAAACAAAAAAAACAAGCGAAACCTGAGCTCAGGGATGAGCAGAAGCCAAGTTTTCGCTGCTTTTTTAATTGCTACACATAAAAGCCTCAACCTAAATTCTGCCTGTATTTACAGAAGAAAACCAATCTTGGGTCAGATCCTCAGCAGCTGTAAATCAGGCTAGATGCAATTACACACCTGAACAAGAGCAGTCAGCTGCAAGCTGAAATCCTGCTTTCAGCCTGAAAGAGTGCCATTAAAAACATTTCTGTGACCTTAATAACAGAGTGCCTGATTTTCCTGGTGCTTGCCCTGAGTGGTAGCAATACCCTGCTGACACAGTGGTGCTGAGTTCATTGCAACTGCTCATGTAGGAAATTGCTACCTCTGCCACTTGCTGCCTCAAAAATATAAGTTTGTACTTTTGATGGAGATCTTTTGTAAATCCCCTGCATTTATTCCTGTGGCTAATCAGCCTGTAGCACACAAGAAACACCACACTGTGTAACTCTGGGTTATACTTACCTCCCTGGCTCAAACACACAGAGCTGTGTTCCTCTTCCATTGCACTCAGCAAGGTTTTATATCTTGCTTATTAAGATCTTGCCACTCTGATCCAGGAAGTCTTCAAAATACTTTGAGGATGAAGTGGGCTATGGGAGTAATAAGTATTAACACATAATATTGAATCACATCAATTGCAAACCATAGAGCTTTAGTTCCAGCTCCACAAGTGCCATTTAAGCAAACATGAACAAGGTCCTGTGCTTGCATATACAGCTCCATAAGACTTCAGCTTTTTCTATGAAAAACAAGCCAATAAGATAAGCAGAAGAGTTAGATTTTGCCTAAGTCTGTTGTAGATTAATAGTGTGTTTTCTCACACAAAGGATAAATTCATTGTTTCACTTGCCATTAGAAGTAGTTACAAAATTTCAAAACACAGGTTACATCACAGCTCTCTGGATGAGAAAACTGTCTTTCTCTGAGACACTAATGCAGACTAAGGTGTAGAAGAAAGGAAGAGAGTATAGAGTCATAAAAGAAGGAAACCACTAGTTTAATTGAAAAAGCCAAGTGCTTAATGAAATAAAAAAGGACAAGCCTTAAGGAAAATTGCAGCCTGATCCCAGGAAGAATTTATATTATTTAGCAAAATTTAGCACTTACTAATTTCCTAGGGTATGTTAATGCATTTCCAGGCTAAGGACACCTGAGTGAGAAGGACCAGGACAGCACACACAAGACTCACATCTCTCTGGTCAGGCAGCACTGCAGAGGCACTGACTTGAGATGCCTGGAAGCAATTCTTTTGAGTTTTTCAGAAGTGGTAGCTACTGTAAAAATGAATGCACAACAAAACAAGTACTGAGATTTGTGGGTTTAGCCAGCGAGTTATTCTTCCCAAGAGGAGAATTGCCATGAGGGTGGACAAACAGATTTTGCATTCTTCAAATTACAGCACTGATTAAGGGAGTGGCTATTAGCTCACCCTGTCAGTGCACTTATCCATCTAATTTCTATTCTAAGTCATAAGATATAGCTGCTGGCTGTGCAGATACAACTATTTTTGGCAGGAATGCTACGGCTTTTGGTAGAACAAAATTAACAGCAGAATTCAGTCCTTGACTAGCTACAGGTTGAGTGAAAAGATAAAGAAGTCAAAGTCATGGAGCTACAGTCATTGCTCCTGGCCTGATCTGCAGTAGGCTGAACTGATTCTTGTATCTGAGGAAATAATTCAGCTTTGCACTGCCTCATTTTTGATGAGGTAAGATGAGACAATACAAACTGATCTGAGCACGCACAAATATTAGAAAAGCTTGTCAGTTAACCTCTTGCAGCATGGCCAGGATGCCTTAAAGGTCCCATGTCTCATACTAAAACAAAATCCATACTATTTCAGGTTCACTGTCCACATTTGACTCTACTTAGCTATTAACTTAGAATGTTCCTCCTCACTGAAGAACCCAAAACAAGGACATCTTGGAAAATGCAACAGTTGGCTGGGATTGAGTCACCTAAACTGCACTTTTGGTGATGCACGCAGGAACCCCTGAACTTGTGGTGTGCTTGCTGACTTCTTACCAGCTCAGGAGCAGAAAACAGCTTGGACCCAGGTGTCTCAAGGTTCAGTCTCTGATCACAGACCCCTAAAGCAGAGATGTGATCAGCCCCACAGCCTGAAGAGTTAAAAGGCAGGTGGGAAGAGCTAAGAGCATTTCCCCCAAGGGATGTCCCGCTGTCCTGAGAGTCCTGTGTGATTCAGTGCAGCTTCAGACAACCAGCCCATGTAAAAGCCTTGTTTTACTGTCTATTGCTGGGGCAAGGACAGACAAGCTGAAGAGCAGTTTAGTCTAGGGCAAAACTGAAGGACATTAAAATCCCAACATGTTGTAATATGACAGAATATAAACCCTAACGTGTTATATTTTTATCCCACAGTAAATACTTAGATCACTGGAGTGCAAATTTAAAAAAATAAATAAATAAACAAATTGTAGGCTGCAGAATTTGTTCTCTTTGGAGTTGCACGTGGTTAGAAGTGTTGAACTGGTTCCTAAAATATCATGAATATTTCTCCAGTGTACTGAAGAGCAAAATGTTCTTTGAAAATTACTAATATGCTCATTTTTACCAACACAGTTAAGTATGTCTTACAAAACATGTACCTACAAAGATGTGAGGTGCCACAAGCTAACACAGTAAACACTTTCATAGGGTAGTTGGCCGAGCAGATAAACAACTGGCAAGTTGAAATTGGGGGAGAGAATAAAAGGAAGGGTGTGAGGGCAGTATATGGATCTCCTCAGATACTCACTGTCAAAAACTGGCCTTCAGTTGAAGTAGTTTGATCGGGCTGGTAAGCTCTTGATCACAAAAATAATTTGGCTTTTAACCTTCCTAAGTGACTTTTCAAAGTTTTTTACCTCCCCTTCATGTCAAGAATAGAGAAAAGGTCTTTAGCAAAGGCAGGTTTTACTGCTGGAACAAACAATAGCTCTCTCTTCTGTCACATTTATGAATTTGAGCTTCAGAGAAAGCAGCAAATAACATTTAACAGTAACTGTGTTCAGGTTGGCCACTCTGCTACATGCTGGGCTGGGGATATCATCAGTCTGGTTTGTCTTTACCTGTTGTACTCTCCATGCCTGGCACTGCCATGCTGCCCCCTCCAAGAGCTCCCATCCCAGACAGCTTCTGTAACAACCTATGTGCTCCTCAGTACCTGTCACTCCTGCAGCTAAAAAATATTATATTCTACTTCCTGGAAGAGCACCTTTATATGGAAACATTTACTCTAACTTACATCCCACACTATAGGAAATCCTGTCCTTAAGTGTGGATGAAGCCTTGATACCCAATTCTGACACATAGGAAAAAGAAAGTCTAAAATGAAATGTTTAATCTAGCCTTTTCAGATGAGCTGAGAGCAAAAATGAGCATATAAGATTGTTCCTGCCATAGCAGTGATTTGCAATCAATTTCTAAGTCTTTTTCATTCCATAATTTTTGCTTCAGTAGAATTCTGTGAAAAGCATTCATTGGAAAAAATTGATAGGATGTCTTTAAAGGATGTTGCCTTTCACTACAAATTGCCTCATTGTTAAAATGAGATATTAAGCAAATCATAAGAAGTTTGCTTTGAGTGTTTGCCACTTGAAACTGGAAGAAGTAGTCAGAAGCTGGATTTTGGAATTACAAGAGAACTCAGAAATATTGTAAATATGGTTACAAAATATAAGTACATAGGACTGACTCTCCTTAGTTCCATTGGTTAAGACATTATTCCTTCTTTGCCTTTCCTGTTGTTTCTGGAATCAAAGAATTGATTCAACCACCAGTGACCTTATCCAGAATTAATTGAAATCAATGGTATTAGTGGATTCTGGAGCAGGCCCAAAACCAATGCATGTTCAAGGGCTTTTGTATCTCTTTAATCACATGCGTAAGCCTCTGCAAACTCAGATTCCAGTGGATCCTATCATTAAATCAGTTCTGCAGTGTTTACCTTCATATATGGACAGGGGTCCCCTGCTGGATATTGAAAGCAGTCTCTATTATGAGGAGCAGGTTATTCCCATAATCTATTTCTGATGAAAGCATGTATTTGTACAGGTGTCAGTGATCCAGCAGGGCTGGCAGCTAACAGGAAGGCTGACTAATTTTCACTCTCCTGCTGCCTCTTCGGACATGTCACTGTGTGTCAGCAGCAGAGGTACCAGCTTGTGAAACACACATTCCTCTGATGCAAGCATCTGGCTTCTTGGCAGCCAAGTCGTGACAGGTTCTGTGGCAGCTGGGATGGCCCCATGCTCTTTCAGATGGTTAAATAGTCTTGTTTTTCAGCCTAGCTGTTTGTTTTCCTGCTGCACTCCTGGATGGAAGCCTATTTGCCCTTTTAATCAATGAACTGGCCGTTGGATGGGAGCAATCAGCCACATTTCTGCGCATGTCAGAGCAGAGATTTTTGCCCAGAGATTGCCAGCCCTACAGCCCTGCACTCTTACCTTCACTGTGCTTAACCCTGTCCTGCTTCATTCTGACACCTAACACACCAAAGGAAGCATTGTCTTCCCAAACTGAGAGCAAACACTGGAACAGCATTCTTCATCCCTTAGTCATAGGATTTCCTGAATTTCATAGCTCCTGATTTGTACAGGAGATGGTATCCAGATCAAATAAGAAATACAATTTATTTATTTCAGATGGCTTTATAAACTGTCCTCCCATGTGCACGCACCAGATGGAGGTAAGAATCTGGCTGGAAGGTTTAGCCTTACACTGTGTGGCACAGAAGTAACAACATATCAGATTATTGAGGGGAAAAAGTCTTCAGAGAAGATCTCATAAATTTGAAATAAATTTTATTTAAACTGCCTTTAAACATATTATGCAAATTCACAACATAATGAGCAGTTCCAAGTGATTCCCTCCAATAAATGAGCACATGGCACTACCAACACCAAATGTGATAATGCAGTACTAAAAAGGAGTTCTCACAGGGATACAACAAAAATCGAAAGCTGTCATCTGCCTCTCAGCCATTTGTAAGCCACCTCCACCTTTTCACTCTAAATGATAATCTGTCTCTCCTGTTTTCCTATGTACTGCTGCTTGTGGAGGGAAAACAAGTAATGAACTGATTTGGACAGGCTACATTTTCCTGTAGCAGGGTTTTACTCTTCGCTCTTCTCTTGCCATATTAAACACTTTCATGGGATGCAAGTATTCTTATTTCTACACTCACCAGAAGAGAGAACATACACAAAAAGGCCAATTCCTGCCCCTGCCACAGAGAGAGAAGGGAACAAATTTTCCTTGCCTTCTCCCTTCATGTGTTCCATTGATGGCTTGATGAGGACCTCGTAACAAGCTGATCACCCACCATTTGCCAAACTCACACACACACAAACACACACACACTGTTTTAATCAGTTCTAGTGGCCCAAATGATGCCTGTGGAAACAATGCATCAGTGTCACCATGGGCTCCAACCACACCAGGCCACACATATCCAGAGTGACCATAATCAACACTCAGCACCATCCTGTCTTAAAGGAAGTAAGAAAGCAACAGTCCCAAAACAATCTGGGATATGTTACTATAATTTAAAGTAGTCTTTGGGTCTTTCTATTCCATTTCCAAAGCAGAGCAGGCAAGAATTGCTTCCAGCAGATGACTTAGTAAATGAGAGCTGTAACAACCTGCCTGGTTTTAATACCATATAATTCCATACTGTGGCACAAAGTATAACTTGATAAAAACCCTGTCATTTTAATGAATGACTGTTATCAAGAAGAGGCTATCTGAAATGCATTGCCAGTATTCAGGTCTCTTAACACTCATAAAATCTGCAGAAATTGATCCATGTCGCAGGTAAAACGTTCAAGTGTTAAGCAGCTTGCTTAAAGCCCAAGAAAAGACACCAACTGATTAAAGTCTAGGAGTTACTGCTCCCAACACTGTCAATGGAACCCTGGACAATACCATGAAGTCTTATTCAAAAGTAACTCAGTACAAGTCCTCAGTCTCAGCTCTCCTCTGGAAAAAATCCTGGGTTGTAGAAAGCTGTATTAATAAACTGTACACGCACTGGGATTTCAACAGCATGCTGTGATTACTTTAAATCTGTGAAATACAACAACTCGTAACAGCTAGCAAGACACTTTTCAGGAGAAGAGACCAAAGTGTCTCTTTGCAAAAACGATGATGGAAAAGCACAAAATTATTTTTGTGAGGAGAAAGATTTCTTAGTCTTCCTGGGAGAAAAAAAGGAAAAAAAGGCGCCTCCATCATGTTCCTCTGGATAGAAAAGGACAGGTATATCAAACAAAAGCTGTTCTGGATTACCACACTTCCTTCTACACTACAGTGCTAAAGATTTTATTGCATGCTATAAAGAGAGGAAAAACTCATCTTGTAGTCATATAAACACAGTGAACAACATAGAATAAGTATCAATTACTTTTGCAAGTTGCAGTGATAGCTTCAAACCCTGAGGATAGTTTCAAATGGTATGACAAAGACTTCAGTTAGATTAAAACATCAAAAGCAAACTAGTATTCAAAACCAAACAATTTTGTCTCTGCTGTGGAAATTACAATAAATTTTCTGAACTGGCAGATTTCCCTCCTAGCTGTTCAGCTGTTCCTTTCCCACAGGTAAAATAAGACGATCTGTTTGAGGAGACAATTTGCCACCCATCTTACTTAATGCCACACATTAAAATTAAGTGACTGACTAATTTTGTTGTCAAAGAGTCGTTTTAATGGGAATTCATGGTTAAAAGAAACAACCTAATAAGGAAATAAAATCACATTATGCTGACTTCCATGCAAATTAGATCTAAATAAAATAACTGTCCAACTTTTTGCCTCTTTTTACACAGAACTTTTCTCAATTCCTTCAACATGTCCCTGCATATATGTCAGCCCCTGTTTACTTTAATCCCATGATCCAACTTTGGCTCAGTGATGTTAGTATAAACACAAACATGACTAACAGAAAACAGAATATCTGTGATAAATTTTTGCTCATCTGGAATTGAACATGATAAATTCTTGTAGCATACTAGCAAGCCAATGTGGCTGCATTTTCCATTCCCCTTGTTCCAACATTAGTGGCTATGGAAAGTGTGTAGCAGTGCTGGTGCTGGATGTATTCACACAGTGCTGTGCAATGCCTTACAGAGACATTTGAAACAGCTTTAAATAAGTTACTTTGGTTCTGGAAAGCAACATGGCCCCGTTAGTTCCCTGCATGAAGCCCAGCACAGGAAATACCCTCAGCAGAGACCCACGGGAGTGTTACAGTCCTGCCACAGCCCAGGGAGCAGGTTCAGAGCCAGCTCAGTCTCTCTACATGTCACTGTCCTACAACCACAGAAGTATTAAAAGTGCTCATTTTGCTTTCAGAAAAAGGCAGGAAAATTCTTTATCTTCACAGTGAAAGTCACAACCTGAAAAGGCTTTCCTAGTCGTGGTGTGAGCTCATTTGATTCATCCTAGAACACCATTCTTAACTGAAAGAATGAAAGTCACTCTGAGGTGGAGTTCCACCTTTGAGTTCCACCTTTGAAATGGTCTGTGGGAGCATGAAGCAAGACTCGCCATTGCTTTTTGATCAAATGAAGGGCTGAGGCTCAGGCCACTTCACTGGCCTTTGCCTGTGAAGGAGCAGAAACCCAGGAGTACACTGACCAGTGCTACTGGGATGTGCTCCATGTTCCCTTGACTTCAAATAATCTTAGCAATTCAGGTGAGCAGCCCAACCTGTTTTCAAAGGCTAAGTGCCATGCTCTTAGCTTTCAGACATTCATAGATATACATGTATTAATAACAGGGATTAGCTGTCACTAGCCAGAACCACTTATTTGCAATATTTGGAATATCCTGAAAGTATGAAGCCTTTACAATTTTAGCACAGATATTCTTGCTCTACTTTATGCTCCTTTGCTTTGCTGAGAGATTTGGGTCAAGTCTTGTGTGTTGACCTAGAGGTCAGTCACGGCAGACACCTGGAACCACTTCTCTGATGACTGCCCTGCCCTGTTGTTGTTTCCTTATCCCTACAAAATTACAGATACAGCAGCTCTCAGCATGCAGAAGTGTATCCTACTCTATATGAGTGGGTGTTATCTGTTAGTATTGTTTATATGATGCCACAGGTAAATGGAGATTTTAAAAGAATTTTAAATAAGGCCCATTGTGAACATTGTCTCAATTTCATTTCAGAGCTCTTCCAAATATCCCAGAAGTCTGGAAAAGAAAAATTTCTGCTGTGCTCTGGCTTTGGCACATGTCTTGTAACAGATGGAAATTATTGTTATGTAGCCTTAGGTCATATCAGGATCTCTTTTTGTTTCTGTAATGAGGCCCAATTAATACCTAGGACTTCTGCCACTCAAAGGATTTTAAAATATCAGGATTTCAGCCAGAACTGTAATGCTGATGTGTGCTTTTATGATGCAATCTGACTGTAGTTACCCAAACTAATATCAACATAACAGTCATTCTTATTCTATAGGAAACTTGGGTATTCTACTGTATTCAAAAAATGCTTACTCTAAAAGACTTCTCTCGTTCCCATTGCACGGTCAGCAATTCACCTTATGTGAAGTATAGTTGCAAATTAGAAAAATCAGAGTAATTATTTTGAGCTAGACAGCCTTTGGGCTGGTCTCCATGAAAGTTTTGCTGCAAAATAAGACAGGACAGGACAGCTGTTGCTCTGTGTAACCTTACCATGTAGCATTAGAAATATCTGCACTGAGAACTGGTTTAGAATAGCTATTTTGAAGTAATTTACTGGTAATTTGTAGACAAAACCCTAAAGACAGCTTTTTATTTTTAGGGTTTGTGCCTTTCAGAAGCTTTTACATAAAATGACAGCAGTGAAAAACTTTAGAAAATATTCACAGATTAATACTCAATTATAGATTATTCAGCATGCAGGACCTCCAGGGTTACCACTACATCTGAAAAAGTCAGGTCATGAATGCTTGAAATTTTTTAACTTTTACTTGGGTATTCGAAGTTTGGACTGAATATTTAACACTTCTGGGCAAATGATAAGATGACATTTAACTTTACAGTTCAGCTTTTTCTTTCTCCACCTGCAGCACTGGGAACCTCCTGTAGTACTCTCAGCATTTTTGCTGAATGCAATAGGACTGTTCACTAACTGTGGTTTCCAGTTGCTGCCCAACATACCTGAAAATTTCCACCAAACTCAACATCCTGACCATCACACTTGAAACAGATTAAGACAGAATTAGATTGTCCAGATGCATTACAAAAGAAAAATTTGCAATTTAAAACCAATTGACAACTGAATGTCACTAAAATATAGTGAAATTAATGTAAACAAGCTTGGTGTCTTCTTTCCCCTCCTCCCTTCTCTCCTCAGAAATATTCAATGACCAGATAGTTGGCAAGATAAACAGCAAATGCCACTGTAACTTAATGGGGGCTATGTGTCAGAAATTATAAATATATTGACAGGAGTTGCTTTACATGGTATGATTTTAAAAAATATATTTAATTACTACTGTCAGAAACTGTGCTAAAAATAGGTTATTGAGTTACATTTTTCTACATGACAGATAAATGTAGGAATGTAGCATTCTCAAGGAACTGTTTGTACTAGGCACTGTATTTCCTCTCCACCCAGGAGAACTTCCAGAAGAACATCATATGAATTTTGCAAGTATATCAAGGAGAAAATAGTCACCACAGGCTGTTAAAATGGGAAGATCATAGATATGCAAGTATATGCAGGTGCTACAAGCAAACTACATTTTCTTCCTGCCAAAAAGGCCTCTCTGATCTCCAAGCTAGTGAAAATATCCTCATGGCTCCAATATTTTCCCTGCAGCCACAACAATTTTTTAAATACATATGCAGCCATTTAATGTTATCCCCTAGAAGGACAAACCCAGCAAGTGAGAGTGTCCATCAAGTCCCTGGAAGGCTACATACACTTTATACACATCTTGCAAATTAGTCTACATACTCATGTTCCCTGTAGTTATTGAAATGCTACTGTCACTTCTCAAGAAAGAGAAGGAAGAATGTTGATTTTAGGTATTCAGGAATAATTCTCCCTAAACTGAGTTGTGAGTCAAACCATATGGGGACATTAAATGATTCCAGGTCACTGCTCCACTAGACCATCCCCACAGAGCTGGTTTAGTTCAGAAATGTTTGGTGTCAGGAGCTGCAATCACATTTGCTCATTACCCAAGCAGCTGCTTAGGATGAGACATCCCATGTCCCATGTGTGCTGGAGCGGGGCTGCCTGACACCAAGGCACTCAAGCCACCATGGTTTAATTTACTCAAAATAATGGTTTGGTCATGCCTTGTACACCTAAAAGAATGGCCCTGCTTCCATGGGGAATGGCAGTGTTTGGTGCTATGAACTAAAAAAGCACTTTGTCTCAAACAGTGCCAAAGCAGAGGCGAAGCAGCACAGATCCAGTTCTGTTCCACACCTCCTGGCCTGACTGGTGGCATTTCGCTCTCCCAGAAAATGCCAAGAACTCACCTCAGAATGCTTAATGCCACATCTTCTAACAAGGAAGTACTCATTTTTTACTCATACCTACAGAAAACTGTTGTCCTCAAGCTGTCGTAGTCCAGAAGTATTTTTGAGGAAAACTACTCAAATGTTGGAAGAAAGGCAGCAGCAAAGACACTTCCCAAAGAAGATGTTCACCTGGAATATCTTCCTTCTGAGTTTGTCAGTGCTCAAGCCCCCTAACCAGCCACCTCAGCTTCACAGAAATCTTTTCTGGGAATTAGACAACGACCAAGTGGCTGCATCTTACCACAGCACTTACTTCTTGCTCTAGAAATTAAGCTTTAATTAAAAGTTTCTACACCTTATGCCTGCAAGGAAAATTTATCAAAACACAAGCGGAATGCAAACATTCATCCCATATATAGAGCTTGAGACAACAGCTCTGAAATTCTGGTTTTCTTCTTAGCACATCACTGAAATGAAATCACAGCACTTCCTAAAGGCAGCCTCACTGAAAACATGAGATTTTTAATAAACATTAAAGTGTAGCTCTCAAGGGGTTTTTGCCACCCTTCCCAAAGCAGCCAACAAGACTTTTGCCTTCAGCATCACTATTTTTCCCTCAGCAATCCCAAAAGAAAGCCTATGCTTTTTTGCTATCTAAAACATATTTAAAAGCAAAATATTGACAGACTACAATAAATTGTACTGAGCAACACTGTAATGATTTATTTAGCAAAGATTTCCAACAGGCATGTATTGACACATTTGCTTAGGCAAAATCTCCTTCCTTCCAAAAACACTTGAGCTGCAACCAGGAGTTTCAGGAAATTCTGCAAGATGTTGGGGAGGGGCAAGGACTCCCATGGGGATACAGCTCTTGCCTCACCAGCCTCTGTGTCACAAACACTGGCCCAAAACTACCTCTTGTGCATGTATTTAACACCACAATTAAAAGCTGACAGAATAACTGTTGATGTCCATGGGAATTCATTACCTTCTATGGGACTTGGGTATATATACCACGAGCTGCACACCACACCAAGCACCACCAAAGCAGAAAAGCCTCCACAAAGAACATTCCCAAACAAGATCCAAAGTCAAACTGCAAACCTTATGCTGCCTGTGGCTCATCCCTACCATTCTGTGCCATCTCAGCCTCTAGACCGATAGCTGCCAGGCCCCAGGGAACAGCAGACAGGCATTTCAGTCATGGCACACTGCAGAGGGCATAAAAACCCAAGTTTGCTCCAGGACAAAACCGCAGAAGCAAGTGAGGCACGGCAGTGGTTTCACAAATCCACAGTCGCTCATGTCACAGCTTCTCTTTACACCGAGCCCAAGGCTGCACAGGGAGCTGTCAGCAGCCACAGTCCCTCTCCCCACCCCAGGAATGCTCTTCTGCCTCCTCCCCTGTTCCCATTCAGAGCTCATGGTGACTCAGCTCAGCTCCCAGGAGGAAAATCATCCCTGCTGCTCACGCACATGAACTCTGTCTGTCCACAATGATACACATGCACTTCTGAGAAACTATAAAAAGGAGAGGAAGAGAAATCCATGGGGAATTGTAGGACAGAAATGGACCAGCACACACAGCATTAAAATGAAGTTACATCCATGTGTGCTTCCCAGAAAAAGGCTGTTACAGGATCTTCCATTGCACATCACTCAGTACAGTGAGGTGTGCTGTGCTTGCACAAAGCGCCCCCAAACTTTTGTATATTGGTTTTATCCCTTACTCTAATGAAAGATATAAAGCTATTAAACTTTCTTGATACAAAAAGCAAATCTTTTTGCCAAGAGTATTGACATTGCAACCCCA
The DNA here is from genome assembly GCF_963662255.1 of Cinclus cinclus. Classification (NCBI taxonomy): domain Eukaryota; kingdom Metazoa; phylum Chordata; class Aves; order Passeriformes; family Cinclidae; genus Cinclus; species Cinclus cinclus. The sequence continues at coordinate 22,575,008 of NC_085054.1, forward strand.
CTGGTACCCACCGAAGAGTTTTACAGTAGACAACACTTTTGAACAGATTGGCTTTAAAGTCTCAAACACCTGTGCACTGTCACAAATCTCTCCAATATTTATGGCTTCCACTCACTCACCTAATAACTATAAAAGTGCCTTCACAGGACTATATGGTTTAAAGGAGGAAAACAAAGGAGAATCCAGTGTATCACCACTTCTACCTTAACTGTATGCCACAGATTGCCCCTTACTACCATTTCTCTTCCTTCATACCTGTTCAAGTATGAAAGATAGAATCCAGAGGACATACTCCTGGGAAGAATGGAGCTTCCTTCACCACAGAAAATCTGCTTTTATAAAATGTTTAAAGCTGCTAAGTATTCTTATAACACACAAGTTTCCAGTTCAAATGATAGTGCTCTGCCTCCACAGCACTCAGCTCCCATAGTGGTACTAAAAGAGGAATTTGGCTCAGCTCTACCTACACACTATGCCAGAAACAAAAAGAAAAAAAAATAAATAAACTCAGTGGTCTTCCCTCCTTACACTGCAAATACATTTCCTAACCCAGTGTTCCAAATCACACATTCATGGGCTGATTGTGTGCAGGGCCTGATAAATCCTGAGCCAGTTCAAAATTAACACGCATTGATAAAAGATCAGTGTATGAAAGTGAAAGGTTTGAACAAGTGGGAATAATTTCATTTTTTTTTGTTAGGGCAGTGCTTTGTTGCATATACAGAGCTGAACAGTCCTGGAACCAAGACTGGTGCAAAGATGGGAATTGAACTGAAACATGAGGAAGCTCTTCCCACTGCTACCAGCACTTACACAGCTGCCATCAAAGAATGCCTCTCACCTGAATTTTTTCAAGACACAAAAATAAATTACCACATGAGTCACCATTTCCTGGTTTCTTTCTGAACAAAAGCACACACAAAAATTTTATAAACCACTTTGTGCAATACAGTTTCTAGAATATTGCCAAAGACCTGAATTACTGAAAAAGCCCATGGGCCCTGGCAATGCTGCATGGTAGAGAAGTGTTTGTATTTTGAGCTCCACCAATTCTACTGACCAAGATATATTGTTGTAACCACTGAACTCATCAGGGCATTAAAGAGTTAATAAAAACATAGGACACTGCACAATTACCTAAAATACAATCTGTCACTCAGATATTGAAAATGGACCACGAAGGTGCCAGTATAAGTGCATGTACTTATATACAGAGAACACTTTAAACAGTTTACCATGATTTATACATGCTGCAGCTGTCACACACACTATTTCTGACATGCAAAGTGCCTATGCATACTTTCAGTGGAAGAAATTTCTAGTTATTTGCCATTTTCTAGAACTGTAAATCACATAAATGCTGATATTATTACCATGTGCTCTGACAGTTTGCATCAACAGAGCATCTTGGAAGAATTACAGTGATGAATTATTGACAGTATCTCATATAGCTGGAAAACATTTATTTGAAATGCTGTGGTACAGAACCTGCCTCTTTCCGGTCTTGAGATTGACCCTAATGTAAACTATAGCATACAACAGATCAAAAAATATATAGCCTGGCTCTCAATTTGTGATCTCATTTTCATCATTCAATGGTTCCCATAAAGATTGTTTATTATTGATGTGAAATGCTGGAACCAAAATATCCTGTAGCTGGAAGCTGGAAGTCTCAGTAACTGAGTCAGAGTGACTCTTCTGGCCTTCTCTCAATATGCTTTATTTCTTCTATTGAATAAACAAACAGTCCCATTCTGTAATGACAACATGAGCCAGGATTTTTCCATATTGTTTTGACAGATGTTGTCAGGAACTGATTATAAAAACCTGTACACCTAGATACTTACTGCTGAGATATCCCATAATATAACTGAACTACATGCAGAATAAACTACTGTCATAAGAAGCTGTGCTAATGAAAAGTCTTTGACTACGGAAATTAAACTGCAAAATATTTTTTCCAGCTGCAGCAAAACTATTTTTAAGGGCACTGGAGATAAAAATATGTTATTGGGTGCAGTGGGCACAGAATAGGCCACAGAATATCATGATGGATTGATTACCAAAATGCCTTCATGCTTGGTTCACTCAACCTTGCAGGGAAAGATGAGGTCCTTTCCCAAAAGTCTCAACACTCCAAAGTCCTCAGCCAGAACAGCCAGACCAACCCTACTTAGCTCAGTACATTCAGTCAGAATTTAGTCTATTATTTTTGGTTTTCTGCTCTGTTTCTACAGGTAGGTGGAAGATGCATCAAAGCTGGTGGGGCTAAATTATAAACAATTATTTTAAAGGGGTTTCTGAGGTTTGCATTGCAGGCGGGTTGGGAGAAGATGCTGTTTCCCTGACCATACCCCATGCATTATTAAAAAAAAAAAAAACAAAAAAAAACCCAACCCAAACAAACAAACAAACAAACAAAAAAACCAACTAGACTAAATCCCCGCTATAATTACACACAGAACTGTGAAAGAGAATGATTTTCTGTTATCAGGTGTTAATGTGCCCTTTGTTGCTATTAAAAAGAATCCCAGACACAGCACAATCATGGGTTGTCCTTTGGTATGCTACTTTTAAGGTCTGTAGCCCCCACTGGCCCTGACATTTACTTGTTAAATTGCAGATCACAAAGTGAGTACCAAGAGGACAGTATTCTTTTGAAGCTCAGGGAGAAGGAGGGGACATCACAGTGAGGGTATCTGGGCAAGCCAGACAGTGTTTATGCAAACCTGGCTGACTAATAATTCTGGAAATTAAAAACCTTTTGCAAACCTGGTTGACTACTAATCCTGGAAATTAAAAACCCGTAGCTCAGTATGACTGACCAAAGAGATATTACATCATTTTGTCTGTGCAGAATGAGACACTATACAATTCATGTGTACAAGTATATTTCCTCAGTACTTCTCTGGATTCCACAGAAACAGACCTGCTTGTATGTGTGTGTGTACACACTGAGGGGAAGGTCGAAAAGAGATAAAAGGGTATCAACACTACAATGCACATTTGCAACAACTGAATCCTTGTGTGGTTGGTTGGAGGAAGATCCTAACTAGATATGAGCCAAAAACTACAAAAATGTTCAGTGATCAAAAGTTTTCACTACTCTCTCTAATAAAATACTTCCTTTGGTTAAAAAAGAAAAGGAAATTTTTTTAATTAGCTGTGGAAATGTATCATTTCATGTCTTTTCTTCTGTAGCTTGTCTTCAGGTGTGTTAAACAAGCCCAAGCCTGAGAATTTTCCAATTTTTCTATTTAACTTCAAAGGAAACCTACAACTGAAAAATAAAGGTTTAATTCTTCACCAGCGCAAAGAAAATCTGAAATATATTTAGGCAATATAGTGCAGTTAGCATCCAGAAAGTGAAATGTCTAGGTGGGATTTAGAACACTTCAGTCTTTCCAAGAACACGGGCCTAAGTGACAGGCTTTCCTGGGTATCAGGGACAAGACCAAAGCCCATTTTTAACCTTGCAAAATTTTCCAATGATTTTCATTACTTTTATTAGACTCCTTTGGTAGAAATCTCACAAAAGTAAAAGTAATCTTCTCAGTTAGCATTTTTCTTTTCTTAAAACCTTAGTTTCTTCACACGAAATACATATAAAGAGCATTTTTTCAATAAAGACAGCACCACCAATTTGAAAGAAATCCCTGCCTAGGAAGGATTATGGACTGTCTATCATCCCTCTGTGCCCTAAGTAGGGTCAATAAGTCATTCTTGCCATGCACAGTATTATGTAAGAAATTACAAAGGGGCCCTATTTAGATGACCTCCTTTTTTTGTTTCATATTCTAATTGCCGGGCTAAAAAGAACACGTTGTCCCAGTGGAAACTTTAGGAACAGCACTGGGTGAGATGTGCATACAGGAGCACTTTACACGTGCACTCTGACCTCTCTTGACACTGCAGGTCCTTTTCCAATTTCCAAAAGTTTCCAGGAGGAAGCAAAGGGAGTCAGCCCTGTCTGTGTGATGTCTCAGTGACATTTCACTGAGATGATAGTTCACGGGGATTTGCACATCTGAAACTCCTTCCAGGGAGGCTTGTGAAAGCTTCAGCCTAACCTACTTTCAGCACTCCATGGAGTAATTCTGTTCCAAGAGCCAGCAGCCACTGGTGGCAGCGGGAAGATGCAAAGGAGTGCAAAGGGACCTCAGCCCCATAGGACACAGTGAGCCACTCATAAAAATGAAACACCCCCCATGAAGTTATTGAAAATTGAGGCCTGATTTAAGGAAAAAGGCAGATTTTGGGCGGGACAGTATTATTGAACAAACACAAAACCAAAAAAAAAAGCTTGCCTTCAGAAAGCTAATCAAAAGGTTTATTTAAAAAAATAATTTTAAAAAAAGCAAATTTGATAAATAAAACACATTCACACTTTAATATCTTTGAAATCAGTTATGCTTCCAACTAAAAAAAGGTGTCATTGTGAGGGAGACATTATTATGACACTTGTAATATTCCTAGTCACAGGATGCATGAGATGATTGGAAAACCAGAGTCAGGCTGTCTGATTTGCACTGTTACCTGAATTCCAGACCTGAAGCAGCTGTAGCAGGGGAGAGGGCTCTCCCAACACATTCCCCACACTGAACTTTTTAATGATGCCCCCACAGACAGCACGAGTTGTAGGTATTTTCACCTCTCTCTAATTTTTTCCCTTGTTTCATGCCACAGAGTCCTGAGGTCTACCTAATATACTAGTTTTTAAAGGCATCCTCCTTTCATGCCTCCTGAATCCAATTTAAACTTCAAACTTTGTTCGATTGAAGGGGGATGATACCTAGTAATCCAGTCAAAAAAATGAAGACTCTTAAATCCATCAGCAAGTGATTCATTTCCCAAATGAAATGAAGACCCCTAGGAAATAGTGGAATGAAACAGATCCCCAAAAGCTAAAACAGGTAGGCATCATGTTTAATTTAAATATATTAATTTACACTGTTCTGGTCACCTTCCGTGATTATTACTTCCTGCATGCAAGAAGAGCAATGTAAACCAGAACCAGTGGGTGAAAGTGAGAAAAGAAGCAAAGTAAATAAAAAGGCAGGAGAATTTCATCTCTAGTGATAGATGATGTAGCACTGCTGATTGTACCACCAGCTTCCCAGTGGTGTACAAATATACAAATGAGGACTGGCAAAGGTGAGGAATCCTTGCAGCAGATACACACAAGTACATCTCCCAAAGTCTGGCTGTGTGAGTGCTGATTCCAACCCAGCCTTGCTACCATCAGACCCTTCAACCCCATCACACAATGCAGCACAATTTATTTTACACAGTGAGCCAAGTTGCACCTCTCCTTCTCCCTCCCACACCTGCCAAACTGCCAAACTGTGTGAGAGGAATACTCCCCTCAAATTCCCTCCATTAAACTCTAACTAATAGGGCTGACCATGGAGCTACTTGAAAGCAAAAAATTGCCATTGCCACAATAACTGCAATCTAGTTGTTCCGAACAAGAAATATTTGTAACTCTTAAAGGCTGTCAATGATTCTAGAAAATAATTCGAGAAAAAGTTTTGCTTAGTTTAATCTACATGGTTGATGACTCTTCCAGTAAAATTTTATGTTTTTATACACAGAGCTCTACAGATTTATTTCACATCTGTATAATGTTATTAATATAAATTTGTCATTTGAAATTATTTTAGGCATAATGTTTAAAGTATTATTTCAGTAAGAAAGCTTATTGCAGAAAGATTCCAGTTTTGTCTGCTGAAACCACTTGGTCTAATCATTTATGGGAGTAAATAAATGTTATGAGACTTCATGGAGAAACTATTACCCAAATTACTGAACAACAGAAAAGCCTTTATTATGTTCCAGGAATGAATTTCTGGCAGAGAAAATAACATTTGTATACAATGTCTTTTTATAGATTAGACAGGAGAAAAATGCTTGCATTGATGTACTGCAAACTGCAGGGATTTTTTTCTTTCCTGAAGAATTACAAGTGACATCAGTTTTCAAAATGTCTAAGGAGAAGAGAACACACTTTGTCAAAAGAATTCCAGCTTTTTTTATTCTGTTAAATTGTGTACTAAGGCAAACTTTCCCATTGTTTATTGTTTGCCAGGTCATGGCTCTGGTGTAAAGACAAAGTGCTTCAAGCTCTCAAATACTCCTCCTGAATAATTATTTTACTAATTTTTAATTAATTAATCATGTTTTCTCTTGAGCAAAGCAGCAAAATTACCTAAACTGAGATCTGTAACACCATTTGCCAGGGGCTTGAAGCCTTTGCCTCCCAAGCATAAAATAAAATTGTGAGGTCTCAGCAGACTGTTCTCAGGATAGTTATTCCTGGATCATGTTGGTTCAAGCAATCCTCTTCAATGGTCAAATATGTAGTATAAAAAACTAAGCAGTAATCACAGCAGTTCTGCCAAAGAAATGAGATTACAAGATTTCCCTAATGAGGTAAGCAGAATGCAGAGATAAAAAAGAAAATATCCAAGGTGTTGGGATTTTATAGGAAATCTCTAGAGAATTCTACCTGTTCTTCCCTTCATCACTTTATAACTGGAAGAGTTTTGGGCCATACTTCTGAAGCTCTCTGATCCATCAAACAAATCTTTGCTCTGAAATAAACCCGAACTTCTTTCCAGGTTTGTTGATTCTGACTTTCAAAATATTGGTGCTGGAAGCAGCAGAAGCAGCAGCAAGGCTGGGATGGATGAAGCCCCCTGCACTACCACCATGGGAGTTCTTGTGTGTCCAAGCTGCATCATCTCTGGTATTAACAAAGCCCAAATGAAGTTGCACCTAAATTCCAATGTCTTAAATCACATTAAAGAGCAAGTCAGTTACTAAAGCCATCTCAATATGTCACTCAAGCATATTCTTGGATGACATCAACTGTCACAGCTGCACTGAAGCTCAGCTAGTTAAGTTCAACAAATCCCATACCAGGATCCATTCCAATGATTTAAAAATATAAGTATTTATTCATGTTTTCTCTGCTCTCCGTCTCCTCTTATTGTTTTTCTTGTGTATGAAGGAAACAGCCTTGTAGAGCAAAAAATCCCTCCAATTAAGTGTGCTGGCATAGAGATCAGCCTGCTGCCTTGCAGTAAATCAACAGCTTTACCATTAGAGAAAAGAGAAAATGTCTTTGATCACAGCACAACCTGTGTGGAACTCAGTGATCAATGAAAGAAGTACCTCATTACCGATCCTCCATCGAGAAGGAGAAGTTATCTCAGAAGATAAGACAGAAGACAATCTCAAAAAGCCGATACAAATTTCAGAGTAGAGAAATTGGGTTCTGAAAAAATTGCAGCACATGGCTCATGTTGCTAGCAAAGACCTTGCTAGAAGTGCCCGTATCTTGATTCAAACACCGTCTTTGTGTTGCACAACAAAGGCATGACATTCCCCAGAAAAGCCTCTGTCCTCCACAGTCTATCTCCTTTAAATGAACAAAGAATCCATTTAAAGATATTCAGTTTCAATATTATTCCTTTTTGGCACTCCACAACAGCCTCCTGAGGGGACCAGCAGCAGCACAGAGGCCTTGCTTTCTGCCCCCATAAAGCTCCGTTGTTGAGAGGCAGGCCATAAAATATCCTTTCAGTTTTACTGTCAATAGTGATACATCACATTTGTATCGTGCACCTCGGGCCAGGCTGTCCCAAAGCCCTTTACCAAACCTCATTTCACAGAAGAGCTGTAAATGCACATCCCACCCATGCACAGATATCCCCTCAGCACATCCCCTTTTACCTGCACAGCCCAGGTGAACCCTCAGACCTCCCAGCTGAGCACTTACCCAGCTCAGCTGGATTTAGATTGCAAAAGAAGGCAGGATTTACATGATTCTCTGCAGGATTTTGTAAACTATGAAATTTTGTACTCAAATATTCCTTTTAACATGTATCCTTATGCTAGAAGACTGCATAACAATTCCTGCATTTATGTTAAATAATTCAGTCCAAGTATATATTGCAATATTAAAAGTAAATTGTTAGCAAAAAAAATGGCAAGAAAGAAAAAAAATCACCCCTGTCTTTCTCCACAGGAGAATCTGGGAAGTATACAGTATTTTTTAAAAATTTACCTGCACTAACAAGCATAGCAGTAGTTTTTCCATGTACCTCGTGATGTCAGAGTGTTGCCAAAGGTAAAACTCTTGCTATGGATGTGAACGTGGTTCCAGGAATGCACCTTTTCCCCCGTATAATTTTCTGCAGTGGGTCAGTTTCCTTTTTGAGCTGTACACAGCCTTTCTAGATTGAAAATAGAGGCATACTACAAGTAGAAGCATTATTTGGATTGTATCTCTGCATATATCCCCTGTGGTCTCAGAGGGGTGAAAGGAGTAGGAACTACACAGCTACTGTTATTTTCTCTGGAAGGGTGATTTGGAAAAAATAAAGAATTGGCTTTTCCTTTAGGACCAGTCACAAAACTGAGCCAGTGTGGGTGAGAGGCTGGAAAACAGAAGTAAATTACTTTTCTTCCAACAAATGAAAGAAATAAAGGCAATTCCTTCCTTGAAGCAATCACATTTATAAAAATTGGTGTCTAGAGACACAGTCTGACCCTACAGGAACAGAGCTCACAGTAATGAGGCCAGCTGCCTTTCCAGGCTAAGTTCTCCTGGGTTGATGTGACAAAGACAACATTCACGTGGGCTACCACAGAAGGAATCATATAAAAATTATTCTGAATTCCTTCTTCGTGTCTCTTACCACAGAAGATAGCAAGGGGACAACTCCTTGACTTTGGACAGGAAAATAACTTTGGTCCTGCAGACAGGGTGTATGTCTGGAACAATAATTTCATTAAGACCCAGGATCCATTTTGGAACCACAGCTACCTGCTCTGATCATCAAGGCCTTAAAATCTCATTTTATTGTGATGCCCTCATTTATCAGTTCTAGTTACCACAACAAGATTAAGGTTTTGGACTACTTCCCTGAACTTCTCAGTTTTGGAAAACTAAAACTTTATCATGTGCATGATGATTTTATTGCCTAGATGAAGGGCTGGAGAGCTGCTTGTTGTGCCACCAACCAACAGTGTCAGCAGCTCTAAGAGGGTTCATGTCAGTTTATCCCTAGGCTCTAGATAGACAGTGTGAGGCTTGAAATTATCTCTTTAGAGATTGTAAAGACAGAGATTCACCATGGTGGTGAAGTTCTGCAGAGAGGGCTGCCTCAGCTATTTTCAACCTTCTACATTTGAAGGACAACATGAATCAGTACTGCCAGTCCCACAGCTTGGGTAATTCAAGGATAGCTGAAAGTTTATGCTTCATCACTTCATTTTGCTTTGACTAGTCAATGACTGTTGATCATTTCAGTCATCCTTATGCCATCAAACTGTAGAACAAGGAATAAGGAAGTTTACCAAAGAACTGGCTCCACAAATACTGACAGGTGTTCACAGAGCCCTGCCAGCAAGACATCTCCTGCAGCACACTCAGATTTGTCCTGCTTACTTTCTACTATTTCCTACTGGAAATCATTCCTAGGAAAATTATACTCAGCATACACACATCTGGTATACATTACTCTTTCATTTAGGTTTTCCACTGGCTGTGTGAAAGGGTGTAACTATTTATATTACTTTAGTATTTCTTCTCTTCCTCCATTAATTTATTATACAACTTCTATGTTTGGTAATAATTATCTGTCCTCACAACAACTTGTCCCCAACTTTTCTACATGGGATCCTTGGAAAATACTAACCAAATCAATGACTAAAAAAAAAATAGAGAAATTATTTTTTAAAAAACCTGCAAACCCCAAAATCCCAGAACTGCTCCCCAGCAGGTTTTATTTTGTAATAGCAAACATGCCTGAAGGGCAGGAGCAATCTATGGTGTGGCTTTATGATACCAGCAGCATGGGACATAAAATGTTCTTCAATTGTACTTTTCATGTAAATTACCAGTAAGAGAAGAATGAAGCAAGAACTGGTCACATCACTGATGATGAAAGTTTACTGTTTGATGAAGGTAAAGAAACATGAGAGCTGTTCTAGCTGCCTTCAGCAATCTCTCTATAAAGACAGTGCAGTAGATGCACTTGCTTTCAGTTTACAGGTCACAAAATTATAAGCAAACTGTCACACACCACTTTGGTGTAAATGATAAATTCTATTTGTAATCAGCATCAGTGATTTTCACTTTTAATCTGGAAAACAACCACTATCTTTTTTGGCTTTTTTAAAGATCTTTTGCTCCAAGATGTTCTGGTGTTTGACAAATCCCTATAAAGACCATTAGACCCTTGTTCACTGAGAGGCAAAATGCTGGCATTCAAATCCCATTACACTACTGCCTCACATGTGAGGACAGACCAAGAGTGCTGGAGTGATAAGGAGTTTAGGAAAGACCTGTGACAGATGCACTAGAAGTACTCCAAGCAAACACACTCCTCCCACACCCTATTGCAAACAGCTTATTTCTGCCCCTGTGCCAGGAGGACTGTGGAGCTCAGGACCAGCTCCAGTGACAATGGTGGAGGAGAGAGCAGTGGTAAAGAAACATGAGTTATGCAGCTCCTGTCACAGAAACCAGTGCCAAACCTCAGAGCTACCAGGGCTGGCACAGGGGAACACCTCCCTTAGGCCAATACCTTCCTCTCTGCTTTACCATACCTGAGGCATTATCAAGGATTAAGATGAGCATAATGTAAAAAGCAGAGGCCTCCATCCTCATAAGGATAATAGCATTCACTTAGAAAAAATCCCCTTGCTGCTCAGGTAGAAGGAATTTTCCTACCAGCTAGGTTTCAGGTTGGGTCAAACTTTCATCTTTATCCACTAATTAGCTTGATATCTCTCCACTGCTGTACTACTTTCCTGAAATATAGGGCCAGGCTCTGTCCTCCAGAATTCTCTAGAGCACCAGAAAAATCTTAAGTGAAGGAATAGTAAATCCCCCCTAAAATTAATAGATGCTTTAATGTAGAACCAAAGGGCAATTCACTGTTCAGGAAACCAGCAGAACACCCCTTCCCCAGTCCTATGGGCAGAATAACCAGTGCAGGCTCCATGTGAGGCTTTTAATAAAGGAGGGTATATATTCAGATACCCAAAAATTTCAGAGTTTGACCTGCCAAAGTCATGAAGTAGTAGTGACTTTTACTGTAGCAGAATCACTGAGTAATACCACCAGGGGAAAACTCCAGGCAAGTTCTCATCTGCTTGCCATTATAAATTATGTCGACCCTTCAGTTGGACTTATGTAATTTTCCCTGTGGAGACACACTGAAGTTGTACAACTTTTCAGCAAGTCATTCTGGGGAAAAGCCCAATAGAAACCTGCCTGTGTTTTGGCAGAATTTAAGGGCCAATATCCAAGGAAATAATCCAGAAAGCCAGCTTTCCAAAGGATATTTAGCCTTGGGGACATCTAAAAAATTTTTAGCGTTCCCAAAGTATTTCTTCCACACCTGTGCTGAAGTGCAGATAGTTTGGAAGGTTTCTCACACAGCTCCACCTAAGCTCCCCCAAGCTCCAGAGCCCAGGCTGCAGTGCCTGCAGGCCAGTGAGCTCCCCAAAGAAACACTAGATCCCTGATTACTGTGCAGCAAAGGAGGCTCTAATTTGCAAACATCCAAACCCCAGCCCACTGCTGGTAAGAGATCAAGAAGGAAATACAGAGGGTTAATGCAGCCTCTGCACCTGTTTGTTTGACCACTTTCTGAGCACTTCTCTCACTTTCTCTAAGGTAACTGATATATTACATGAACCACTGGGCATAGGGGATACATCCATCATTGCACATATGCATAAAGGAAAAGTAAATGACATGAAAAATGTTATTATGCGGGAGGACCTAGATTCATCTTTTGATTTATACTGAGTCAAGCCTGTTTAAGACAGAGGCTTAGTTAGAAGGAAGTTTTGTTAGCCCTGAGATTCCATTAGAAAAAGAAAATCATGAGCTGGTTTTTCAGTGAGTCTACATTTACTCATCAGATTCCTCGTTCTGCAACTTTAGAAAGGGTTTATTTGGTTTTTTGTAATAATAAATTACTTCCATTGCACTGTTTGTCTATAGATGTCAAAACTAATAAAAAAATATGCCTTACTATCAGTTAACTGTTGTTTGTACCCTCCTGTACCCTTACTACTGTGGGGCTTGAACCAAAGCTTTAATGTTGCTACAGGCCAGATGCTGCTTAAACTTATTTTATGTATAGTGTATTTCATAAACACACAGACATGCTTATTTCCATCATACCTATTACTATTAACATTGACCCTAATTTTGTAACAGTGACTGGGGATCAGTTGGACTTAACCAAACAAAGTAGTTTCACTCTGTTCAATAGGTTGCCCTCTGTAATGATTGTCAAACCATAAGGGTATTTTAAAAAGAAAACCCACCCCTCAACTCAGAGATTTTTCCTTTTTTCTTATCTCTAATATTTTGGGATTAACTGTATTACAGTTATTTTCAAAGTGCATGTTCACTTGTCTTTATGTTTCATGACAAATGTCTTTAAAACTTGATTTTATAACTGAATTGACATTTATTTTGGCAATAAGCTAATTTCTTATGAGCCTGTCTTTGGCACGTGGTCTGTGCTATTTTCGCATGAACAATTAATGAGACACATTTAACTGAACCCCTACTGCTGCAATGTGATCTGTCTCTAGAAACTTTGCAGGAGTCTTTACTCACAGTTAACAAAAGTGAAGTCAAAATGAACTTACTGAGTAGGATATGTTAGAAGAGAAAGCAATCAGGAATTACAAATTATTTCATGTGAATTTTGTGTGGTGAGATACAATGCATGTAGAAACCAATATTTGTTAGTTTTGGAAAACATTTTTTTTTCCTATTTCGTTTGTTACTTCCTGATTCAACCAAGAAAAACCTGAGATAACAGAGTGAACACTTTTGATTCACCTGATTTCAGTTATTTTTTTAATAGCAAAACATTAAAGACAGTACCCTCTAATATTGTGTAGAAAAAAGCCTCTCTGAACTGCCTATAAAAATTTTGTTTCCATTTCTAAAATCTTCACAATGATCTACTGAACAGGTTAAGATTAAATTTTACTAAGGCATAGTAGAGGCAGAAAAATTGGAAGTCTTACTTCTAGGCAGACGCAGACATGAGCATAAAATGTCTGGAAAGCACCAACATTCAAATACAGATGTGAATTAAAATGTCTGTAAGGTTTCTGCATCTATAGGACACATTATCCACAGCGGCTGCACACAGCAACTTCCTGGGCAAAGTCTTTCACCTATTTACATGCTCTGTTCCATCAGCCAAGCTTTTTCCCAAAACATGAGGTTAAATCAAAAGTGTTAATGGCATCTTTCAGTGCTACTAGCTATAAACCTCCTTTATAATAACATTTAAAGCATTAAACAAAAAAATCTGTCCTTACTTACAAGGCAAAGCAGAAAAGGAAGGTCATTCATTACACCCCATTCACTATTTTCTATTTCATTCTGTAAATATTATAGTGCTACTGAGAAAAAAATATAATGTCTGAGGTTCTCAGATCTTCCTTCAGAGTTTCAATCACTTGCTTCCCAAGAAGGGGTTTAACAAATACCACACTGTTCTGTCAATATTTGTATGCAGCACCACATAGGGCAAGCTGCCAAACTTGCATGGTTTAAAGAGCCAAGGGTGGAAAACTGACACCCTAACAAACACACTCTTGGCTTTGTCTCTTTTAAGGTGGTAGTAAAAGTGTCATCTTTGCCTCTGACTGCAGTTTCGGAAGGCTGTTTTGTTTGCTCGCTCTACTTCTCCAGAAATGCATTTAATAATCGCTGTTCACTAAACTTCGGGGATTTGTTTCGTGCTCAAACATTTCTTATGCAATTATAAGCCTTTTGCTCTCCACCAGCTGCACTTTAAATGCATTTTAATTGGCTGGAATTTAGAAGGAATCCATTTGGCAGTCATTTACATTTGAAGCACGCCCCTAGCAGCTGAAACAGATCCCAGAAGCAGTTCGATTACTTCATCAAAAGAAACTGCTTGAATACCCTCAACTCCAACATAACTATAGTGGGCTCTATTCTATAGGTGTGGTGATGCAATTAATAAATCTCTGCTATGGTTTTGCTTATAGTGGGACTAGAATGGATTATCAACTGATGCATTTAGGGAGTGGTCTCAGGTTTACAGCACTCAGCATTAGTTTTCAAACATCCTTTTCTTTCCAGAGGCGCCTTTCTTGTGCTGTTTCTCTATCTGATGTAGCAGCATTGTGGTCCTAACACTGGTATTATTGTTTCTATACTTGCAGCACAGCAAGAATGCCACCAGCTGGAATTTTGTGTATAATATTATTTTAAAAGTTTCTAATGTGCTAGTTATTCATGGATCAAAGTATAAACTAAGTTTAGGACATTACATTAGGAATGGCTCAGTTTTCCATTTCTCTCTATTTTTGGGCTCCTAATGTATATTGCAAGCCAACTTTGCAGACCTTGATTTAATGCAGTACATTCATCCTGGCCTGCAGTTTGTAATGCAGAGGTTTAAAAGTTGACAGCATTAGGGAGAGCTACCAACAGCTGCTCAGAAAAAAAGAATGAGAAGACATTAAGGGGAGAACCACAAGAATTTCCACTGTAAAATGCAGCATTTAGGATGAATGTAGCAACATTAAGAGGTCAGATTTAAAAACAGGGAGACATTCCAAGTGGTGCTGATTGAACGCATGGTATCTGAAAAACCCAGAGCTCTGCGATCCATGAAAGCTCCTGTGAAATTGTAACTGCTTGAGAGTTCACTTATCATCAGCGTGCCATAGAGGATGAAGGAGTGAAAGAAAAGGGATTATTCTCTAGCTGAAGTACAATGAGAACTGTTTTCTGCATTTAAAAGGTGAATAGTTCTTAAAGTGAAGTTATGACAATACTTCCCGCCTACAGAGAAAAGCAGTATTTCAAGTGCATTGTATGAAAAGGAGAAGGATTAATGCCACAGAGAGAGACCATAATACCATAGAAGAGCTGCATATTTTAATAATTTTACTCCACCAGCTCTGGAAATTTCCATAGTTAACTGGCTTTTATTCCTAAGAAGTGGAAACCCTCAGCGTACTGAGCTCTTAAGGGAACTTACTGGACAAAACACTTTTAAAAGTCCTGAAAACATTCCAAAATTGCCAAAGCAGATGATACATGAAAAGCCAAATAATTTGTTATATTTCAAGCACCTTATGATGCTTCACTGAGAGAGGACCAAACAGCTCTCCAGACTCTGTTTGCATTATTACGGTAACCCAGAGTACCACACTCACTTAATGTATTTCATCCCCAGATACATCCATGATATACAGAACTATTCTTGCTCTCCTCCTTTGGAAGGTGCAAAGCCTATGAACAACCTGTGACAGGACCCCAGCTCCTCCATGCCTTCCTCAGTTTATAATTGTCCCATGTAGAGACACTTGTGGCCACAACCCAGATCAGAGCTGACTCAGGTTAACAGTTGAAAAACACAAGAAAGCATCTTAGATCTCTGAAAGCCAAAGGAAACAGAAGTGGGGCTCAAATCCAGAATTCTTTCACCCTCATCCTACCAGAAAAAAGAAGATTAGAGAGCCAGATACCTTTGTCTCATCTGTAGCCTACCAAAACAGATGACAAAACTCCAATTGAGTTCAAAAGGTAACATGGACAGAAGAAAAGGATAGTTGCAGAACTATCTGTGACCTCAGCTCTAAGTGAAAAGAAAATCCTTATCATTACAAGCAAACAAAATACATCATATTTGAATCCTTATTCATCATTGAAAACTTCACTGCTTTGCCTGCATGACTTTATATGTTTGTTTAAAAGAACATAGAATCTTCCTGATAGAAGGATTAGGGTGCAAACATCTAGTATCAATAAGAAGGGTGTAATGGATGAAGAGGAGTCCTAGACAGGAAGGCAAATGACAACAGGCATAACAGCCAGGTCTTGTCCTCTTGCCCCTGCTGAGGGGCAAGCAGCAAATTTGGGAAGAGAAAAGTCAGCACACTATTCATGCTGCCACTCTGGGAATCCCCTGCGTTGTCAGGGACTGCCTGGTGACTGCCATGAAACCCTGATGTGTCCTTGACTCTTACAGGACACTGGAGACAATTGGCCATTATTTAGCTTCAATATCTATCTTTACCATTATTTAAATGTGAGACACTGGCAAATGTTTCCAAAGAAACAGTACTGTTGTGACTTTCTAAAGAGGGGGACTGATTTATTTTCAAGCCTTATCTGAGATTCAAGTCACAGCAACAATAAGCCTCAGACAAGCTGTACACTAAACTAATTTTCTGGTAGCATCTCTGCAAGAAAACCCTTGGATTGGCAAAACTTGAGCATAAGAAACGTTCACTATTAAGACAGTTAATAGCCCTAAGCACGGGGAAAGGAAAAACATTTCTTTGAAATTTCAGAAAGTATTAAAAATAGAAGACAGAAAGATGGGTGATGTCAAAGGAAATATAATCAATCCTTCAAATGCAGAAGTATCGAGCAGTGAAGAATACTTCCACCATGCCTAATGGCAATTCTTTGCTGCCTTCCTTCCCTAAATGATCTTGGCATTCAGCTGGACAAGAGGGGGAAAAAAAAATACATTACAGTCATGCACACTAGCAAAAATGAACTGTGGCAAAGAGACACCCCACGGTGAATGAATAGCTGGTGTGCTCTTATGCAAATTCTATGCATCAGTGAACCAGATTCTAGTCTAACAGAACAACCTTCAGGAGATACATAAGGCTATTAGTGTAACTGATACCTGGTTGAAAATGAAGGAGGTGAGGTGAGGGGGATGAGAACACAAGCATGTAGGATTATTAAAACAGCATCCCAGCAGAGTCAAATGAACCATATGAGAAATGACAAAAATGATGTCTCTGAAGAGGACTCTAGGAATAATATGTCACCTAGCCTGTATGCCAGAAACCAGGAAGTGGAAGTATTAAAATGAAGCTTATTGTAACCTTTTGAAAACTAGGTGAGAACACTGGCCACTCAATTATTTTTCTTTAATCCCGAAGCTGCCCATGTGAAACACTCTAAAGGCAAGTAATTGGATAATCAGGCACACCCAGGTCCTAACAGAAACAGGCAGGCAGAAGGAAAGCAGAGAATAAATTGCAGTCTTTGCACTCACAAAGTGGGATTATCTCCGTACATTTTACATAACTTTCTGCCTCTCCATATGCTTTCTGTACATTTCAAGATTCCCAAGTCTGCAGACAAATGGAGGATAACAGCAGAGTTAAGCTCCACTGACCTGTAATACTTCCCCAAGTATCACCCAAAAGGTGTCACAGCACATGCATCACTCCCTCCATGTTGTGGTGTATGGGAAGGGATGTATATTTATTAAAATACATTTCATTCTCTGACATTCTTTTGAAATCTGGCTCTGCATCCCTTGCTCTCTTCCTTCAGGGAATTACATCTAATTCAGCCTACATACACACAGGGCGTATCTCCATGAAGACTGAATAAAATCTCTGAAACTCACAGCATGGCTGCCAGGTGCCTAGCAAGATTATACTCCACTGCACCACTCCCACTGCATTGCACTGCTTACCCATCCTGACACATCCCCAGTGGAAACAGGGCTTAACAAAACCATAACCAGTTATGGATGTGTCTTAGGCTTCCGAATAGCAAAGTTGAGGCCTGGTAAACAAAAGAATTTATACAAAACATATCTTGTTCTTTTCAGATTGCAGCGACCTGATTGCAAGACCTTGATGCTGTGCAGTAGTGGAATGGGTGAGAAAGATATTCACTTCCCTGTGCATTAACACCTCACCTTCTTGAGAGCAGCTGCAAGGAGTCTGGAGATGTTAGCAACCAACCTCCTCCCTTGCAGTAAGCAACACTCTGAGAAATGCTGCTATCTCATCGGTCTGCTGGGAGTTCATCTGCTGTGACTCCTTTGAAGGAACAAAATCCCTGATATTGGAAATGGAACACAGGGCGGGTTAGGGAATACCAGGAGCTGAGAGGACACACACCCTTTGATAGATCAGCTCCCTAAAGATAAGCTACATGCATTGTTGGTCTGTTATCTGCTACACACACTCCGGTGATAAGGTATTTCCAGCACTATTACATTCTTCTAAGTAGGTCTCAGTGCTAAATATGGAATACGAAATTCAAAAAATAATAATTAGTTTGTGTCCAAGGTTAAATCCATACTATCAGCAAAATTAGCTGGGTATAAAGTCATATTATTTAGCCTGAAGATAAATTTGGAAATTCATCATGGTATTCATATCCCAGGACTTCTTACCACAACTTCTCAAATGTTCCTCTCAAAATACTATGATTATGACTTTCTTGTTGCCTCATTTCACTTGAAAAGGGAAAAGATATTTTAAATATGAGTTTGGATTCAGAATTGATGGAATCACATGCTTTACAAATCACTGCAGTCAGAGAAGGCAGTGATCTGCTCATGAAGTGGAGAATAAGACCAAACGTGGTTGATACAAAACACTCCAGACCATTCCTTTGCACAGGTATGGCCTAAGAGCTCAAGATTTCAAGGCAGAAGACACCAAAGGCTGTGGGATAATGCAACCGACTACAAACAGGTCTGGACAACATAACTGACTGGAGGGCAAAAGTAAACAGAGGTGGGGCAAAAACAATCCAAATTCTGTATCCTGCGTGGATGCACATTTGTCTTCAGGGAACTCAGTCTGCTGCCCTAGAGATGTGTCATCTTCATGTGAACAGTATTTACTTTGATGCATGAAGACAAATGTCATTTTCAGTTGCTGCAAGCTGGTTTACCTTTTAACCAACAGATTTACATATCAGGCTGTGTCAGCTTGGAAAGTAATATAAAAGAACTACAGGAAAACAATATCTTTTAAAAAGGTACCAATGTGTCATGTCCTCTATTGGAAAACATATTGCAACCCATTGTAAATGTTTAAAACACCTACTGCTATTCTAGGACTTTTCACTGAAGATTAAATTACTTACGAAAGTTGGGAAAGACACAGGGAAGTCCATGACTGTTCATTCTTATTATTTTCATAGCTTAAGTTTCTATTAAATTAACGGAAAGGGTGAGGAAGACTAATGGATACTTGATATCAAGGGCCTCTACAAAACTGAATGTTTTGTTTATGCACATTTCTAATAATCTCTTCCTCATAAGCACTCCCAGCTTGTAACAAAGTTCAACCTGAAAGTTCAGTTCAAAGACATTATTTTCTATAAGTATCAGAAGTTGTTACATTCTCATTAGCTTAATTAAGATAAGACAACCTGAAAAGAGCAGGCGGTTTTTATTTAAACTATGTCTTAGAACAGCACAGAATGGTAATGTACATGTGACACTGGTAAAATACTAATTTTTGTGAAATGAAGTTCTGATCCAGGACACCAGCCATACCAGCAGATCATCAGTGGTGGACCACCAGCTCTGGGGAATTTCTATATGAACACAGAATTATATTTTCCTCTGATGGAAGAAAGTTCCAGATAATACTTTAATCACTCAGGTTTTCACCACTACTTAGCAATTATTATAACAATGCATATATTAATAAACTTGTTTCAAATATTCATTTAATAACAGCAACTGGAACTTTATACAGTATTAGAGGATTCAGCATCTAAACCTTCCCAGAAGGCAGGATATAGTAAATGACATGTTCTTATAATGCTTTTAGGTACTGTATAGATGGGACATAATTAAAGTAAGACTTAATTAAAGCTTTTCTTCTCCAGAGACAGACAGGTAAAGCATAACTTACTGTATTCTCAAGCACAAAAAGTCTAAAATTGTCTTCACGATTACACAACTGTAGATTCTCTGTACAGCAAATGAGAAATACAGTGACAGTTGGGAATTAGTGTTGTTTCTACCTCTTCCCATTTCAATCTGAATTAATTTCTAATCCCTTGAAACAAAGCAGTCAGGGTCTATTCTGTTTACTATAGAAAACTTTTTTTTTTTTAATGTACTGCTAAAAGATTGTATAGGTGATTCTGTTCGTGCTAAACTGAACTGCTTTCAGTGGTACACCACAAAAATCCACCTGGGTGGAACCAGCCACTTCAAAGTATGTCCTTGGGCAAGTTACATAACTTTCTTGGTTAACAACTGGTTTTCTTTGTGGTAGTACCCACCACTTACTGTCTGTAGGTATAGAAAACAGTGCATCCAAGAAGCCACCACATTAATGAGCCCTGTATAAACTCAGTGGTTGTTACTTTATGTCTGCTGTGAGATCTCTGAGGTGATGGCTGGCCTCAGTACCCTGTGGGATGCATGAGGAGAGACTGAAAAGAAGAAAAAGGAAAAGAAAACAAACAAACCAGCAGCACGTGCTGAAGTCAGGACCCTACATGAAGCCACACACTGAACTTCAGTTCCTCTTGAACCAGAACTCTTGCTGCCTAGTTCTATTCTAATTTGTGCCTTCACCTCTTAAGGCAATAAAAAGTACTCTGAAAGCCTTACACAGAAAGCCTTTCCCAGAGGAAGCTACCTCCTCTTCGGTGTCTTCCAAAGAGCAGCTAAAGGTAAAGTGTGCTAAGGAAAGGTGCCATCCATCAGTATTTTCTACACTAGCACAGAGCCAGCAGCCAACACCCACCCCAACAGCAGGGTCCTGCCACAGAGGCCCCCACAGCCAGCTGGGGTGAACTGGAGATCTCTACTGTCCACCCCCTCCACTGCAGGTGGGCAAGAGAAGGGCAGTCTGCCTGCTCAGGGCCCTCACCAGGTAAAACTGTCGATGGGCAAATGGGTTTTGTCAAGGGAATATTGCCAAGAAGGCTGGCCTGCATTAATATTGAGAGCTGATTATTTTACATCTGCTTTAGGGTGTTATTAAATTACTCCCTTCAGCTAAAGAAGGGCCTAAAACAAGGCAAAAAACTCCTTTTGAAAGCTAGTCAGCCTGTGTTAAAACATGAACTCAAATACTGGAGTAACAGGTGGCCTTAGGCTTGGCTGACAAGTTCTGAATGGCTGGACCCAGTGTTGCACAAGTGCCAGTGACTGGATCTCCATGCAGAGGATTTGTGCCCTCAGCAGCCACCATGCAGTGGCTGGTTTGGCTTCCAGGATGATGCAGAAAGAAAACTCAGCTTATAAAGGCAGACCTGGGCCAGGAATCACAGCCATTGAAATGAGAGAACAGACATCTGCCAGTCAGCACAGAATTACTGCCAGATCCTTGCTCTGCAGAATGGATACCTTTCTCCTCAAATGAATGTAGTAGAAAGACACAAGGAACTTAGCTATGAAGGCCTCTGCTGGAAGCACTTTCAGAAGCTGAATATTGTATTATTACTTGAGAAACATCATTCTTTCAAAAATCCATTCTAGACACACTGCTGTACTAAATTTTCCTAAGCATAGGTGATTTTTAGAAGAATTTTCTTTGTTTATGGGGACATAGGAGAGTGGGACAAAAAGTTGCAGCACGACTAGTAAACAGATCCAAATTTTCTGAGGTCACAAAATTAAAGCAGCTCACAGAACTCTGTAAGATCTTCCAATTGATTCACTTTTCCTCCAAAAGCCACTGAAGCTCTCTGAGCACAGCAGAGAATGATATGGCCAGTTCTCCAGCACTAAATAATTGTGGTTGAATTCTGAGCAAACAGAACTCTGTAGGATAGTGCTATTTACAGTTACTCATATTAGTGAACATGAGCATATATAAACACTTCAACCAGAATAAGAGCATTTTGATCAATGAACCAGCAAACGACAAGGAAGAGAAAGGTGAAATCACTACCAAAAAAAAAAAAAAAAAAAAGATGAGAATAAAATAGCCAGTAAGTAGCAGCAGTAAGTTTGGCATTTCAATTTATCTGACCTGAAATTCAGGTTTAAGGTATTTTTTCTTTCTTCACATTACTCCTCCATTTTCTGAGGCCCTTAGGTGTTATAGTGTGGGCAGCTGAATTTGCTCTTCTGTTTCTAGTTCCAGGATAACAATAAGCATTGACCAGATCAAATCTGATTTGTGCCAGCACAGCTTTTGGCCTGTGCCTCCTCGACCACACAGCCCACAGATGGGTTTTATCTATGTTCAAAATAATATAATGGATTACTTAAAGCATCTCCTAATGACAAAGCACTTTTAAGCATATTCATGGTGAAGGACTGAGAAAGGACAGCTGGACGTCCGCAGGAACAAATGTGGTGTTTGTTTATAACAGAGTTTGCAGAGCCCCAGCAGTGATGCTCTGAGTCAATGCATCCTCCAGCTACCCAGGTCAGCACCATGTGTGTTGAGGTCACATTAACCCTTCTGCACTTTCAGCAGAGTGTTCCTGTAAATGATTGCTTACTCCAGAAACCCTGTATGAGGGTCTTGTGTTGATAACACACTGACAGTGAATCAGACCCTGAGAATCTGACAGTAGACCAGCAATTAACTTTTAAACATACTGCCCAGCTGTGGAATTATTTAATCTAAATAAACTACATGTCTAAGGCAATTTTTTTCCTTGCATGACAAACCTAGGTTGCTTTTAATCTGATCTCTAAATAGACCTCTCCCATTTGCATTTAGCCAAATATTTTGCTGTAAAACTTTAACAAGGGGAATGATGATTCACCTGAATTATAGCTATATATCTGCAGTAACTGTTTGTAAAGATGCTTGGATGCTCAACACACCCATGGGATGGCTTGCAAAATAATCCACAGGAATGTACATTAGAAAAACACAGCCATAAACATAGCAAGATGAAGGTCTGCCTGGAAACCAGTCAGTTAAAACAAAGATCTTTGCTCTGAGCAATTAGAATCATTATTAAAAGGTGTTCTCTTCACTGTGAGGTACATGCAGTTCACATAAAGAAATTTTTACCTCTTAGTAAAGCGCAGTCTTAAAAAGTGAATTCTTAAAAACTGCAAGTATAAAGGGCAGATAAAGAGCCTGAGCCCAGGTCGGCCTTGTATCACACATGAAGATTGATTGAGGCAGAGCAATTGCAATAACAAGCATTTCAATCATGCCCTAGGCCTCACTAGAAAAGCGCTTTTAAAAGGCGACAATAGAGACACTACTGCTGATACAGGAAAACTCCAGTGTGTATCATCTGGATCTCCCAGATGCTAGGCTGTGCACTCATGATGGATTGACTTGTCTATACCATGGGAGCACGTGGGGAGCATTTCATTGTTCTCTTCTTCTGCCACTATTCTTTGGATTCAGCCCCACAGTAATTGGGCACGGGGCTGCACAGGGCCTCAATGTCATTCACATGGCTTCTTTCCTGAGCTATCATCACCATGTTCTAGTTTTCACTTTTCTTCCAAAAAAAATTGTATAGGTTCTGCTTTTCATGACTCAGAAGGCAGCTGAAAATAAGGATGGTAAGCCTTAACAATCCTAGCAGATACAATGTATTTAATATGCTATTTTTATTCTACTGTCATGTGGCAATTAAAAGGAAAGATTTGCCACCTCCTTCTTCCCAATTAAAAATCTCCAGATGGAAGTTGACTGGGCATGCTATAGGGGAATAAAGAGTAACATTAATTCAAGGAGATAGTAATACTTTTTGTCTGCAGCATCAAAGCAGTAGTGTGCAGGTGCAGAATGGGAATTTACAGAGATTCAGCAACGTTTTTATATAAAAGAGGCACACATTGGTTGGAAAATATAATAAAAGGAGGATGCATATATGTGGTCAATGATCAGAGACCTCAGCACTACAAATCACTGTACAATTGATACCACAGCTTTGCAGCAAATTGAGGATTTCCAGGTTGTCTGTGCTGTTTCCATTCCATTGTGTTGTGGGAGGGATTCTATCTGTCATAATACCTATTTATTCTATTTGTACAAGAACAAAACAGTACACATTCGTGGTACTTTTGTCATTTCGCAGAAAAAAAGTACAGAAAAGCTGACCAAGTCATAGAATAGTAAAGTTGATTTGGGAGAGGAGAGAGGAGAAAAAGCAAATTTTTTTACAAAAGGATCTTGGAGCAGTGGAAGACTGCTGTAGCAAAAAAACAGAGACCTGAGTGGAAGCTAGAGCTTTGATAGATGAACAAGAGAAACAATGAGCTGTTCAGAGTTGCATGATGAAGAGATCTGCTCCTTCTGCTCTCACACCTGCATTCATGTCTAGTGCAAAAAGAAGAATCTCAGGGTTGCTGCTGATTTAAAAATAGATCTGCTAACCTGTGGGTTAATAGTTATAAGCAAAGAGTGTACAATTTGTAAAGTTTCGGGCCAAGTTTAGTCATATTTCCACAGCACAGCAAATCCACCTACCCCTCTGGCAAGAAAATGAGAGATCATAGAATCAAGAACAAACATGTACTGCTGGAGGATGCACATTACATTTTTAAGCTCAGATGCTTAAAAGTTTTCACTATAAAGCAGGTAATGATGGGCCAAAACCTCAAAGGTTTTTATCCTCCTTTCCCAGCTGTCAGCTTCAGCTGCAGATAAAACAGGATCCTGACTTGAGCTTTGCATATAAACCCAGCAAAATGTGCAAAGTTGAGATCATTCCCACAAACATTGATAATTTCCTCACACATAAGACCATGGTGCTTTTCAGTGCTCCTTTTCTTTTGTTTTACAAACATCAAAAAGTAGCAAATTTTTATATTTGTGCCTGGGAAATGTAGTTGCTTCCCTAAATCTGTTGACTTGGCCCAAGAGTCAAAGGCATTAAAATAATTGTGGCCAACTGAGAAAAGAGCAAGGGTTCAGTCTTCATTGCAGTACATGTCTGATGTAGAAAGCAGCCCCAAGTACACACAGGGGTGTCACCAGGGACATTCCCATTGAGTGGGCTGGTATCCTTTCCTTCTATTGACTTCATTACCCACTTGATATCATGCAACATGTTATAACATAGTACTGTAAACAAATTCTTGTATTCCTATTGACAGAGCCTCTGAAACCTGTGGAAAATATTATTTTTACTAAAAAGCAGAAGAGAAAAAAACTCACGACTTCCTCAAATTATGGAATTTGAACCGAAATCAAGATGATAAATTAATGTGTCTCAATATAAGTTCTGATAGCTGATTTACTGATTAGTTGTGAAGGAGCATAGAGAATAAAATCACTTCCCAGAAATTAGAACATGAGTTTTGGACAATGAAAAGTGCATCAGTCATCCATTCCTCTGAAATAAATGTCATTCATCTTAATATGCATTCCTGTCCACTTGCTTTATTTCAGTTGGAAAGGAATCTGGTAAAACTTGGTATATTTTTTTATATAAAATAAGCAGTGAATGAATTATTTGCTCTGAGTATTACTTAAGAGTGAATATGTTGTCTTTTTTTAAAAAAATGTGGGTTAGGATGAAGATTTTTTTTTTTATTTTACACATACTAGATCTACAAAGGAAGTACAACACACTTTTAGAATTCCAGGATGTACTTTTTAAAATCTTCAACTACATTAATGCTAGAGTTCTTCATATTTGAAAAAAAAATACAGGTTATTAAGTGATTTAAATCACAGCAGAGCCCTTTACAACTGAATCAAAAACCAGCTGTGAAAAGAGCCAGATTCTAGATGAAATGGACTGTAACATATTTACAAAAGAAAGTAAGGAACATAACCTTTGACTTTCCCTTAGGCCTCATAAAAGAGGTTCAGATGTGATTTAAGAGACCTGGGGAAGGAAGGTACAGACCACAGCAGACTTATTTGATGAAAAATGAAATTAAAAGAACAGCTAAACCCACCAAAATTTAGTTACTTGAAATATTATAAGCTCAATTATTTGCAATTAATTATATACCTTTCATCCTCTCTTCTTCCAAAAGACAATTACAAACAGTGGAAAAATCTATTACTAAATTTATGTGATATCATGTATTCTTAAATAAGAAAAAAAAAAAGAAAATCTTTGCATTTTGCAAAAGTACATTTTGCATGTGCTCTTTGCAGCAGTTCAGAGCAGCAGCAACTAAACAGGTTCTCTATCCCTCTGGCAGTGAAGTTCAAACCTGCACCAAAACTCTAATTGCTCCTGCAAGAAAGTTTCTCAGTACAGTGTGAAAAACTGAGAGGAAACTAGAGGGAAATTCAGAATGTACTTAAAGATAACTTAACTACTTCATTTCTCCACAAAATTTCACCAAACCCATGTTACTCAAGGCATCTTCCTTCCTCCAGTTTAACAGACACCAACACAAGCTTTCTTAAAAACCTGATGTCCCATAAGATATTTTCATATTTAGTGAGGAGTAAAAAAGAAGAAGCAAAAGGTAAAAAAAAAATAAAAGTCAGTCAGGTGCTCTATGAATCATGGTGTGGTTTGAAGTCTGAATTCCTTAATAATAATGTTTTTGCTGACACATAATGTTTTTATTTGCCCTCAGAATTGTCTGTGTTTATAATGAGTAATTCCACTTGGAAAATATTTACATTAAAGTATTTATTCTTATTTCACAGGCATAGATAGTGTCTTCTTTAAAGGGAAAGGGCAGCCAGGAAATGACTAATCCTGAAGCCAATTTTAATGTGCTGCCCTGGGATATCCTACCAGAAATCTAATATGCACACGAGGGTTATGACTCCAACCTCAGCCACCACCACTTGGGAGACACACGGGTGGACTAACCCTCAGGATTTGGACATCTCACTACATTCAGTCAGTCAGACACAAAGCATTTAGGAGTTCCCAGCACACTGGTAGTTTTCAAAGCCAGTCCAGTGTAGCCTGCAAACACAATTTAGAGTCATGTATAACGTTCTCAGGATGAACTGATACCTCAGGCAAAGAACTATTTGCCATATTTCACTAATACCAGACCATTTTCCTCTACCAATCCCAAATTCACTCTACACAGGCATTCTCATTTGGAGACAGAGGGAATACAATACACTGTAATGTGGGTGAAGGGATTAGTGATCTCTTCTGGAAATACTGTCTGTGGAGAACAAATAGAATAATTAAGGCCTATGCTGATTGATTTTAGATATGAGGCAATAGGGACCACAATGACTCTGAACTCAGAACAAGTTGAAGAAGACAACAAAGCTCAGGAAAAAGCTGAACTGGGCATTAGCAGTTAAATTAACTGCTGGGAATCCAAAATCAAGTTTTCAGACTAATTTTTACATCCCATAGTAAAAAATCTGAGAGAGCAGGACAGTGGAAATAAAACAGAACTCTTACAAAATGCAATTCCTAATAATTCTTGTCTATAATAACATCTAATCACACATATTAAACACCAGTTTGCATTTCACTAGAGAGTTTGTAAATTATATGCTAAGGTAAGACTAGAAAGATCTTTACTGATGCTTTTGTTTGCCAAAGCATCCAAGATGCCTTTGCATCAGTTTAAAGATACTCAGTTTTAGGTAAGAAATATAACAGCATCTCTTTGTGTTAAGTTTAAAAGTTAAAGTTTAAATGGTCTACAGGGGTTTAGTTGCAATTGAATATATCCTTCTGAAAACAAAGTTGTTGCCTGTGTAAAAAATCTTGCCCAGAAAAATTTTTCCAGACGGTGTTTGCTGAGAAAGGGCTGCCCAGTTCAGGCAGAAACAAGCTCTTCTGAGAATCTGGGAAATTGTAGTTAAATAGCATAAAGAGGGGGCTAGAAGGGAACTTCCCAATGGTGAAAACAGGGAGTAAGGACAGTGCAATGTGCTGCTGAGCACCAGCAGCAAGAGATTTCCCAACATTGTCAAAGTAGGCTGTAGGCAAACCCACCAGACTGAGGTGCTGAATGTGACTCTGCCTATAATACTGATTTAAAACTGAGAACAAAGGAACAAGACTGAAAAGAACAGAGTAAAACATAACTCACATCATGTGTTTTTCTTCACAGCCATATCCAAATATAAACATCCCAGGAATTCTGAAGATGTCTCCCTTAAATTCCTAACAGAAGATAAATATCTGCTGGGACTGAAAGAGAACCAAGCAGATAAATATTTCAGGTTGAAAATGCCCAAAGAACTTTGCATATCTTCAATACCTCTTTGGACTCTCCGACTGTGGGAGACAGCAGTGAAATTCAGCGTGAAGCAAAGCCACAATTGAGATAAGCTTTAGTAACTAAAAATTCTGGCTTCCAAACACAGAAAGTTCTCTGTTTGCTTTGCATGACTGAAGGAGAAAATCCAAACATGATACATCGCTCTCTCTTTTGAACTTGCACTTTTAAACATTTCCAACAGCCTGTGCAGGAGGCAATCAAGGAACTAATGAGATCGCTACATATGGCCTTTGGATGTTGTGGCCATTGTGTGCCCCACAAGCCACAGTGCCTGCTGTACATCACTCCTTAATGACATCTGTCCCCTCTCAGGACAACCCAGCCAGCAGCACCTATGAGCTGGAGAGCCAGTTGTCTCTGTTGTGGTGGGGACAAAAGGGTGGGGTGTGCAGTATTCATGCGGCTCTGTGACAGATTGTGCGGCACAGCATGGGCTCCTGGCACTGTCCTCTGCTCCCAGGGTCCTCCTGAAGGGAGCGGGTCCAAGGCACAGGGTTTTCCCATCAGTTATTATCCTTTCTAAATTACGGATGGATAAACAGTGCAAAAAACTTGCGTTTTGTCAGCGTTCCTGCCCACAAGCCATCTGAACTTTTCCCAGTTGTTTTGCAGGCTGCCTGCTGTGCATAACCTGTACAATGGCCTGTCTCACACCCTGGTTGTTGGCAAGTTGTTTATTTGAACACTCGCCCATGGTTACAAAGCATATCGTTGCATTGTGCTACTTTTATAAATGTTTCTAGGCTTGCTTTTTAAAAGTGGCCATTGTTTTTCAAAAGTGAGCAACCCACAGTGCTCTTAGGTGAACCAGAGCTAAGGAAAGTACAGCCCTGCTTCTCTAAATCTCTGACTGTCTGCACAAGAGATGGACGAATTTATAAAGCTGGAAAGCATTGCTTCTGAGAAAGGTGACATGAGACAGATGTTAGTCGTATTTCCTATTTTTTTTCCCTGAGACACACAGCTGTGAGACTGAATTTACCTTTGCCATTATATAATATGCAAACTCTTGTTTCTCTGTCTTGAAAAAAAAAAGTTATTTATTTTTCTAGGGAAAAATATACAAAAACATGCCTGAGTATAGCCACAGGCACCTTTAATGAAGATTTAAAAGACATTTCAAATGGAAACCCTGGCAAACCTTTCCTCCTCCCCAAAACAATCAACTGCCAACAGCAAATGTTTCTGCTGGCAAACACTTTTCTGCTCTATAAAATTCTTCCCTATTAGAAACCACCTTCCCCAAAGGCCTGGTAAAAAGGGTTTAGAAAGCTCCATGAATATTGTCAACTGGAGGCTGCACTTTGCCTTAGGGCCAGAAGGGACCATTAGATCATCTCATCTAACACCTGCATTTAAAAAGGAAAAAAACCAAGCCCACATCACAACAGAACACAAGAAAACCCCCAGAATTTCACCCACACGCTTCTGTATATAGTCAGAAAAATGTGCTTAGTTAGCAAATATCTTCCACAAAGTCATTCCTTCACCCTTGATCATCAAGAAATGGAGGCTCCATTCAGCAGTTTCAGTAGTTTCCATATTTTTATCTCTCTGGGAAAACTAGATTATTATATATCATCATAATTACTTGCAGATTCTGCACCTCATAGGGAAGTACCTGGACATTAGGTGGATGTTACTGTGCAATATTGAACACATAAGTAATTTAGGAGCCAAGTTGTTACCAAGTTTGCAGTTTGCCCATCAGTAATTGCACTGTGCTGAATGTGTAAGGTGGACATATGTTCTATGGGTATTGACATATGTTCTGTGGGTATTGAGCCTAAGCCTGAATTTGGAGACAGGTTTTGATTGATGCTGAACTACACTGATTTACCCTCATCTGTAAAGTCAAAGGACTCCAGCTGTTAGAGCTTCTTTCTATATTACCCCTGCTTAAGCAGAAACCTTGCTTTTTTCATTTCACAAAAGTAATTCTTAAACACAAAAGCAGAGAGAAAACTTATTTCACTATGTATTTGTTTAAAAGTTATAAAATGTTTTAAATTTCTAATAAATTCATATCTTACTACATCCATATTAAAAATCATTGGCACTGGCATATAACTTCCAAAGAAATTTATATTAATATGTTACGTATTTTACATTATAACACATTACTGAACAGTTTGCTAGAACTTCCTGTTTATAATTCTTTACATGTTCTTTGTCTACCCTTGTTTGCTGGAACCTTTCCCACTTGGGGAAAAAATCCAGGTTGGAGTTTTGTTCTCTATTTATCAGCATATGATTATTTTGGCTCTGGGCCTGTATAGCTATGTTGGTTTCCCGCAGTAAAAGGAAGAAAAGACACTTCTGCCTTTTTGAGAGAAATTGTAATGGTAATACAAAATGACATCCATTGTCCTCATAAGAAAAAAAAAAAAAAGATAAAAAATAATGAGGAGATAAAAAGGAGAAGCAACAGTTTAACCAGGAATAAATCCAACAAAAATGGAGGAATGAGGGCTTTTGAAATGGTGTTGTGCCACTGACTGCAGAGTCAGCCCAATTAAGGCTTGTGTTTGGGTGCACACGTGACATTGCACTGAATCACTGTCAGTCAGGGTCACTGGGAAGAACCTTTTGTGGGACTGGCCTGCACAGGGTCGGATCTGACACCTAATCAACAGCTCTAATATGCAAGCTCTGTTTTCTCTGCTGTGAGCAGTTTTGCAAGAGAAGACCTAAAGGATGATAACACCTGAAAAAATCTTCCCAAATTACACTGTTTCCTGAGTGACAGTCCCAGCCACCAGTTTATCCTGTATCTACAATAGCTGTAAGGATTTCAGAACAACCACTGCCAGTACTTTTGAATTTGCATCCTTGCCCATTCAAAGATTTAAAATACTTTGCAAACACTGTCTCTTAATCATTTGGGGAAATCCATTCATCCTCAAACACCACCCATCTTAGGCACACCTGGGAAATCGCCTTCTCCAACACTGATAAATGCTGACTTTCTTAAGGAGATAAATATAAATGAACTTCTATACTACACAGTATAAGCCTTCTTATCTCTGCATAGCATCAACATAAGCTTTCTCCTGTGTCAAAAACTATGCTAACCATTTGCAATAGGCAGATGTTTTTTAGTCTGGGAGAAAAAAAAAAGAAAAAGAAGAAAAAAAAAATTACTGGTTTACTATAATTTATGGAAGAAACTTCATCATTATAGAAAAGCCATCATCTTTCATAGCCAGGAAAAAAAAAAAACATCGTGCTCTGCTTTCAGATGCCTCCACTGGGAGGCATCCCTCAAACACTAGATAACACTGGCAGGCATAAGAAGAACTCCAGTCTCCTCCAGGAGTGAAAGAGGAATTGAAGCTCAGACATAAGGATTTATAAAATTGCTTGAGGAAAGCAACTGTAATTAAAAGACATATGTTTAAAACAACTCTTGGAATTTGTGAAGATCTGCAGGGCTGAGGCACCTACCTACGGTGAAATATACGCTCAAGTACTTTATTGATTTAGGACCACATTTGGGAGGAAAGAGTTTCTCATGAGAGTCAGCTCAGGTTCCCAAATGTCTGGCAATGAGGAAATTAGAAAGCAGATACACATTTACCTTTATTCATGCTCTGTTCTAAACAACCTGCACTGATTTCAGGCTTACAGCAAATCTTGCTCAAAACCATGTGCCAGCTGGAGGAAGAAGTCACTAATATAAAATTAGGGACTCAACGTTAGGAATACAGCTGTGAAAACTACAGGATGATACTGCTTCCTTACAGTACTAAACTGGTCATTTCTGCAGTTCCTATGTTAGCACTTATATAGGGAGCTCAGCACTTTGCACACAGCATAATAATAATAATTCCCCACAAACAGCTACAAGATGAACTAGATTACATTAACCTATTTACATGTACAGAAGTTGAAATCTCAATGGGTATCAAAGCATTTAATAAATTACAGTCCATGATAAATAGACAGAATAGAGGGTGAACTGTGTTGTAGGTTCCTGGACACTGCAGAAAACCTCCCACAGCCTCTTCCAGGAAGATAAAATAGCATATAGGTGGTAAGAGTAAATTCCCTCTAGTACAGTATCAGCTACTTATCCAAACTAATTAATAACTTAATGTTAATTTCAGCCCTGTTGAAAATGTACAAACATGATCATCAATATTAAATTGTTTCCATTTGCAGAACAGCAATTTATTATCTGATACTGTATGCAAGCAGAATAATCTTCTGTTCTTAGCTACATATCTTTCCCTCTGGCTAGAAGCTTGTGCCTTACATAAGGTTATATCTCTTCTGAGATACAGATACACAGAGATGATTTTGTTACTGTTGGGAACACAATGAATGACCACTTTTAAAGATCCTGACACAGGTGGGGAAAGTGGTCTGCTCTGAAGATCAAGTAATTACAAAAAGCCCCTATCCATGAAGGGCTGTATTGAGCTAAAAAATTAAGACCATATTTTCTTCATTCTGTCTTAACTTGCTAATTTTCTTATATTGCCCTCTTAGAAATATTATAGTTCAAGTGAAGTGATCAGAGCTCACTGAGCACAGATCAGCTGTGTATAAAAGATGAATTAAAGTTTTAATTTAATTAAAGGTTAATTAAAGACTGTGCATAAAGAACTCTCCAGACCAAGTGCCTGTCATCCTATCTGAGCATGGCTATTAAAGTCATTTCTACAGCTTTACTGTCAAATCTTTATACATAGCATCAATGTTGCAATTCCTCTCCAAGTCTTTTCAAAGTGCCAATCCAATGTCTCATTTTCACTGCTTTACTCCATCTTCATATCTGTCAGACACAATTTACTCCTTATGAATCAGAACTAGTAGGTTTTGTCCGCTGATATTTCTCCAGATGTTTTGTGATCTCACATCTTATTAACTCTCCAGGATATTGTCTGCCAGTAAGATTAGGCACATAGACCTGCAATTGTTTGTCTCTTGCCCTTCCCAATGGCTCCCATGCTAACAGGTCTCACCAGCAAGGTCAGCCAGAGAAAGCACAGGGAGAGCTGTTCACACGTCACATGCAGGATACTTTTTTATTCATTCAGTGACCACAGTATTTCCAATTTTATATATTGAAAACATATATCTACTGGCACAAAGCCTGCTAATCTAGTGGTGAAATGGGAATGAAACAGCTATAAAGAGAGAAGAAAGAATGAGGGGAAGCTGTTTCCCACACCTATCATTTGAAATCTCATCATCAAAAAAATCTCTCCGTCTTGCAAATACTCTTTTGTGTCTCATGGATTTCAAGTTGCTACTCGTCTTCAGGTTATGCCCTGAAAGGAGCCAGAACAGAAGGAAGAGCAAGATATGACAAGAGAGCTGGCAGGAATCCAGAAGATATCATTTGCACTGTGTTAATTTGAGACAGTTTTATGGGGATAACCTTCTTGGGGTTGAAGTCTTAGGCATTCAAACTGTATTTATGCTAAGATTTAATACACATTTCTGTACGGGTGGTGTCACTGCCATCTTTACAGTTGCCTTAGACCAGGTAACAGAGATAAAACAGTGTTAACTACACATCAAGTGCCAACCCTTGTGTCCTTTGAGATAAAAGACCTCAAGTATATTTAGAGACAGCATGAACATAGCAGAAAGTTCAGTATGAATTATCTCCTTATAAAAACATTGATGGCACTAGACAGCTACAAAAAATCATCTTCTGCTGCTATTCCAAATTCAAGCTTGCCTCAATGTCATTAAATAGTTTTCTTTCAAAATCGAAGCTTTTACATAGTTTTAGAGTACAAAACAACATGTCTGTGCTTGTGCAGGTGCTTCTCTCCTCTCCTCTCCTCTTCTAAATGTTTGAAAGCCAGACACAGGTATCTCCCTACAGACTGACTAAACATCCTTGCTATGGTCACACAATTTCATCTGCTCATTCAGTATGCTACAAGGGAGGTTATTTAGTTTATCCTAAAGGATGCTATCAATATTATTGAAAACTATGCTAAATGGAATTTTACACTGATCACCCTTAAGCTTCTGTACACAATAACCCTCAGAAATTCCCTAATTTCTTCTTCTCATATTCTTAGAAGGGCTGATCAACCCTTGATGACAGTCCATCGCCTGTCACTGGCAGCCTTTACCCCTCACATGCTCTTTAGCTGGTGACTGCACCAGCCAATCTCTCCATCATCCTTCCTCCCATTCACATTCGTCCTCTCAGTAACCTCCTCACAACACACCTGCTGTTTAGATCCTCTTGGAAATGAGCTATCTGCAACTTTCACGCTTACCACCAGGTCCATCCCCCTCAATAGTCTCAAAATTAAATTAGAAATCCCAGAACTTTCTTTGATTGCTTTCCTCTTCATAGATATTTCTGTCCTCAAGGCTTATTAAGTGCTCTTTCATAGCAGCTGCACTATTCCATAAATCCTGTAGCCTGTATGCTTGTTTGCCTGTATGTCATGTTTTCAAATTTGATTTCCTCAAATGCTGCCATTTCAATCTTCCTTATCCTTTTCAGAAAAATAGATGGAGATGTCCCCTCTTTATTTATATAAGCACTAAAAAGCTCATATAAACTCCCATGCACAAAAATTTGCTGGCATGTACTACTTTCTGGACTTGTAGTGAACACTGTTGGTTGTGCTTTCAAAGCTCTGTCCCTCAGACAGATCCTAAATAAACATAACCTGATAAACCCCGGAAAGGGATTCCACAGACATCCAACTGCTACAGGTTGATAGCACCATGCAACATAAAAATCTGCTCCACAGAAAGCCTTTGTGCAAAACCTCTTTTCTAATGCTCTGCTCCCTCTTTTCCACTGGCTAGAGGGACTGGAACATCTTTCTGCTCCTCCTGTTAAAATGTTTTCATGAAGGATCATGATCCAAGGTGAAATCTTGGCATCAGAAAAGCCAAGTGGCCATTAACATCAAAAGGAAACAAAATTTTGCCTAAAGGTTCCTTTGCCCAAAGGAACAAGCACAGTCATCTTGTCAAGTTTCTGCATGTAGAGCTGGATTAACTCTAGATTAAGGAGCTCTATCATCTCCTGAGTATTTAAAATTTATTTCATCCAATACCAAGTATGAATTTCGTAACTAGCTATTGCATATTAGGCTCCTTCATTTTTGTGATTTATGTTGCTTGTCTCTTGGCATCCATGTCATAACATAAATCAAACCACATATAAAAATCATTGCCAAAAAGAAATAAGATTCATGCACAACTCACAGTGGTCATGCAGTATCTCTAACTGTAAAAGATGTTCTCTAATCAATTTAAGATGCATCATCTTTCTTATCTCAGAGCTCTAAAAATATATTTTATATTGAAAACCTGTTCACAGCACTCCTCAAAAGCTGCACTTTAAACACTAAGTCAGTTTATGCAGCCAAAAAGCACAGAAATACCAGTTTAGTCTTAATTTTTAGTAAAGAATTATTACTAATAGAATTCAGTGTTCTTGAAGCACAAATGAAAGGTGACATCTTATGATAAGTACTTTCATCATCCTTTACGTGATTCACAGTGTTTTTTCTGGTACTATTGTTGTCTTTATGAGAATGTGATTACTTTTAGAATTACAGTTGTACATAAAGTCTGTAAAGACAAAGCAGCTTGTATCTACCATAGAGGTAAATATGAAAAAATGTCACTCGTGCTGCTCTCTAAAATTTTTCACTGAAGAGTTGCATAGAGTAAATTTATTAAGATATAATATTAACTCTTTATTAAGAGTTTTGATGTGTGGAAACATTATTTTGTATGTTTCCAAAATAGGTAGTTAAATTTTCTAATGATTGATAAGTTTTTTTCTGGGTTTTTTTTTCTTTGACAGTTTCTTTAAAAGTGTTCTAAACCCAACTAAAATTATAAGCAAAATCCATTTAAAAAAACCAACTTACAACATTTTAAGTTATATTTTTATTATATTTGTGGGAACACAAAATTTTTCATGCTCAAAAACTAGAATGAAGTCATACATATACAAAATCAACAGTTTTTAGCAAAATCATATTTCTTGCAAAAAAAAAAAAATATATATATATATATCCCCCGCTAAAGAAACACAGCTTCAAATATTTTTTTTCAGACCTGTCAACAGATACAGGGATGGAAACATACTTCACCCCTCCTTTAGGTACTTCAGTGCTATTAAAAATGTAATTCAAGAAGCATAAAAACCCAATAAAAATGAGCAAGAGAGGCCTCTCATTTATCATAATCATTAATAAAAATAAAAATCATTGTATTTGTATAGATCTCTAGCTGCTGAATGAAAGACACAGATTCAGATTCCTTGACAAAATTTTCACCCAAATTATTAAGAGCCCTTTTCCAGGGCCAGCAAATGGACAACAGCCTTTCTTCCTGCATAACAGTTCTTCAGTTTAGTAGACTCCTACTGTATATAATTATAGATATCTTGGAGGATTTTGTCTGGATCATTTCAGCTTACAAACCTTTTCCTATCCCATATTGAATTACCAGAGAGATCTATCCCTCCTTAGTGGTCTGCCTGGACCCAAACCCAAGGAGTGCAGCACTTTCTCTGCAGACAGAGACCAGGACAAAGCTGCCTCCCCAGAATCCCAAAGCCCCCATGGATAATAACTCCAGCTCCTGAGGGAGCTGAGAGCACAAAGCCCAGACTGCCTACATGGAAAAGGCATCCTCAGTCTCTGAGTTCAGAGCTAATATTCCTTCCCCTACACAAGCTGACCTCTGTCTCACTCAGGGGAGCATCATAGCATGGTTTCCATCTAATCTAGACACCTTAAAAGGCCAGCTGGCCACTTCAGCCCAAGTATCCTCCAAGCCTGTGCATGGATCCCCACATATTTCTTTGTGTGGATCGCTTGTGGGGTGCAAGACTGAATTGGGATCTCTCTCCAACTGATTTCCAGCTCTCATTCCTAAGCAAAAGTCTAGTGACTTTAAAAATGAGGCACTCATGTTTTATGGCCCTGGCCAGGCATTTGATTTTCACAAGGGAAATAATACAGAAATAATGATGAATTGTCCAATAATTCCTCCGGAAGGAATCCAGAGAGAGAAGACATTGAAGAATTTAAAACCAAAGGCAGGACATGCAATTTAACAGCAGAATGGTTTTGTTTTGGAAGACTGCATGTGAAATGTTACTGTTGACTGTTCTCTTTAACTGGGTTACTTCTACTGAGAATATTGGTTGGAAGTAATGGTGACAAGTGAAACTCATTCTTTAAAGACTGCTGTGGCTTTCTGTAGCTCAGTATGGCATGTCCCTGAAAGCTGGGGTTACAGTCCTGCACTGCAATTGCAGAAATAAACATTGGCTTATTTAGCATGTCCCTTAATCACCATGTGAACTCCAGCAGTTTGCTGAGGTCCAAGAATTATCCCAGCTCCTGGAGACCTGGCTAACA
Source organism: Cinclus cinclus (assembly GCF_963662255.1). Taxonomy (NCBI): domain Eukaryota; kingdom Metazoa; phylum Chordata; class Aves; order Passeriformes; family Cinclidae; genus Cinclus; species Cinclus cinclus. Next base: position 22,612,332 of record NC_085054.1, read on the forward strand.
AATTACACAGTTGGAAAAGCTTCTGGGGGTATTTGTACAGCAGTACATGAACAGCACCACATACTTGTGCCTTTCCTGTAAAGGAAAAGAATAGGTAACTCTTACAGCTTGAGAATTACAATCCTTCCCAACTGGAAAATCATACTGCTAAACTCCAGAGAAATGAGCTCTGTGCTCTGAGATCTGGCTGTGCCTCATGACATTCAAGTACCATGTGAGGACAGTTTTCACCACATGCAAATCTTGGATATACTGACAGCAATGCCAAACTTGCCATTTAACTTCAGAATTTTAGTTCAAATCTCACTGAGATACTGATACAACACCAAAGTCAGCTCTAAAAAGATCACGAATAACTAAAAGTAGTTGATTTACAGAATTGAAAACTAATGCAATTAATGCCCTTCAGATGAGAGCAGATTGAATCATAACAAAACATTTCACCCAGGCAAGACAGAGATAGTAGGAAAGCCTCAGAAAAGTTTAGCAATTATCTTCGCAGCACTATTTTTCATTCCTGTTACTTGCAATTGTAAACCATATTTCAATTTATTCACACATAGGTCAAAACACAGTCCAATAATAGCTCTTTTCCACAGTTCTGCATAATGCTAGGAAAGGAGAACTGATAAAAGAAATACTGTAAATGGCTTAACTTAGAAAATATCGGTATTCATTTCATTCCATGGTATATGTGCACCCAACAAAGCAAATGCAAATAAAACTCAAAAACCTAAAGTGATCAGAGACAAGCCTTATTTCAGGACGCAAGGTACAGTAAGGTAATGCAGCTTTAGGAGAAAGATTGCTTATCCTTTTCAGTCACCAAAACATAATTCCTTCCATTCTCATCCACCTTAATGGAGGCCACAGAGCAGATGAAGATGACACTTCACAAATTCTCTCTCTTTTTGAGCACTGAATGTTCTGAAAAACTATTTGTTTTTAATCTATTTTTTTGCATCTTTATATAAAGCAATGGTGCTGGGGCACTCACATCCCCTTGTAGCTGGAGAGAACTGTGATCACCTTTTGCAAGCCTTTTATCAAAAACTCCCTCTGATCTTTTGTATTTTTATACCAATGCAAATTCTCCAGGAATACTCTAAATTGTTGCTCATGCTTAATATCTTCATGCAATTCAGCACCAAATATACCTACATTATGCATTCAGAGCCTGGAATTCATTACTAAATGCTATTTACCAGGAAATAAAGACACTGGAAAGACCTATTACCTGGTGTGAGCTTTTCTGCAAGGTACTTATCTATGTGCATGGAAGCAAGCAGACATTTCCAGTGTCCCTTATCTGTACCCTGACACTGCACAGCCTATTTAGACTTCTGCAGGGGGAGGGTGATGCCTCTGTGACAGGTTTCATGTGCATATTCTAAGAGTAACTGCAGTGATGTCAGGATGACAGGTAGAAGGAGCTATTACTGACTCCTTTTGTCTTGGGTTGCAGAGACAGCACTCTTAGCAACAAGCCTAATATTTCACATTTACAGTTTAAAGGGGTGAATCAGATTATTCACTAACAGTACTTTTTAACTATAAATTACTTGTAAAAAAGACTGCCAGGAATACCTTCAAAATGATAGATGTTCTTGCTGGTTTTTCAGATCCATTGTATGATGTCTTGGTGCATTTCTGACTGGCAGGGCTCTGTGCAGGGGATTTAGGAAGATAGGACAGACTGTAAATGGTCAAAAAAAAAACCCTGAGAAATATGGGACAACTTCATTGTGGACAAACTTCTATTCAGCTATTGAGTGTAATACAGTGAGTGACAGCTTATACAGAACTTGGCAGGCTTCACAAACAGGGAAATAAAGGAAAACTTTTAGCCTGTGATGAGCTTTATGACAGGGCAGTAAAATCCTAATTGAGACACACTGAACCATACAAAGGAGTTTGTATAACACAATACAGGTTTAAATGAATAGACATAGTCATAAGAAGATAAAAGAAACTTGCTCTGATAATAGATCCTCTGGTTTTTTAGAGAATACAATTTTATAATTTTTGCATTTGCAGATTTTCTTACCTATTCTTGTCATTTATATTGTGCATAAGCAGATAAATTCTCATATTTGCTGTCATTATTGTAATTATTTTGACAAGCTTTAATTGCACTAATCATTTTTAATTCCCCTTTTTATAGGAATACATAACACGGCCTCAAAACTTGTATCATCTTGCCTTAAAAATTGTGTTACCACAAACACCATTCTAAATCTGCTGAAATCCAACAGATGTTTCGTTCATTACCACGTAGGGAGTGTGGGAATATCTTTTAGCATAGTTCTATTTCAATGCATCCTCACTACAGGATTTGGTATGGCAGGATGATTTTTATAGAAATTAAGTCAGCTGGAGCTATAGAACTGGAGATATTCAAGCTGAAATGAATAGACCTCAGCACAGCTCAGATACTCGTGCAGGCAGACCATCTGAAGTGGTCACATTGGAATTAAAGACTCATAAAGGATATAAAAATAAATACCTGATGACAAAGTTTTATTTTATAACCTCTATTGCAAAATCCTGACAAGGCATCTGTGAGGACATGAATGATCTGTTGAACTTTAGTCTCTCTCAAAAAGTGCTAGTCTTTGGTCTGAATGAAATAATGCTCACATAAAAGGCTGCAAAAGTCTGCATGACCTAAAAATACCTCACTGAGCCAGCACCCTTTCTGAAGTCACTAACAACTCAAGCTCCAGTCCCAAACCCAGCTCAAGTTTTTGCCAAGTTTTTGATATTCTGTCCTCAGTGCTATTCCAATGATAAATGGCAACTTACATCTGTCCCAGTATCCATCCCTACTTCATTAGCCCTTTTGACCTCCAGCTCTGCCCCCTGTTCTTAATTCAGATTTGTTCTACGTGTACTCTATGCCATGATTTGTACTCTCAGTCCAGGTTTGTATCAACCATCCATCCTCAAAGGTGTTAGAAAATTATTTCTGAAGTGAATAATGGGGTACTGGCTGAGAGAAGTTTGAAGATGAGTCATCAGTGCCCTGGCAGCCAGGAGGTCCAACCCTGTTCAGGGGGGCATCAGGCCCAGCATCACCAGCTGGGCAAGGGAGGGGATTGTCCTGCTCTGGTCTGCACTGGGGCGGCCTCACCTCGAGTGCTGGGGGCAGCTTTGGGTGCCAGAATATAAAAAAAAAATTAACTATTAAAGAGCACCCAAAAGAGGGCAAATAGGATGGTGAAGGGCCTTGAGGGGAAGCCGTGTGAAGAGCAGCTGAGGGCACTTGGTCTGTTCAGCCTGGAGAAAAGGAGACTGAGGGGAGACCTCATCTCAGTCTTCAATATCTTCATAAGGGGAAGAGGAGGGGCAGGCACAGATCTCTTCTCTGTGGTGACCAGTGACAAGACTCCAGGAAATGGCCTGAAGTAGCGTCAGGGAAGGTTTAGGTTGGATATCAGGGAAATGTTCTTCTTCCAGAGAGTGGCTGGGCACTGGAACAGGGTTCCCAGGGAAGTGGTCATAGCCTGACAGAGCTCAAGGAGAATTTGGACAATGCTCTCAGGCACTTGGTGTGATCCTTGGGGATGGTCTTGTGCAGGGCCAGGAGCTGGAGTTGATAATCCTTGGAGATCCCTTCCAAGTCATCTTATTTGGTGATTCTGTGAAAAGGAAATTCAGTCTAAATTGTTTGTGGTGTCTCCACTTTTTGTTAGACCATGTAGTGGCTGCATGGGGTACTACATCAGAGACATGCTGATACAGTACCTGGCTGCCATTAACTTGAAATTAAAACTGACTACCATGCCATCACTGTCTGGTCAGAAAACATGAGACACAGATATCAATCCCCCTGAAACCAGGTACTGACTGAAATAATGCCCGTCATTTTCTGGTTGGTAACATTTACCACAGTTCCTTTCTTTCAATTAGTCCTTAAATCTGGGAGTTCACTTTGCAAGTGTATAATCCTAACCTTCTTTTAGGGGTATTGCTTCACCTCTCCCATCAGACCGTGATAAATTCCCCTCCAGGATAAAGGATCACAGGAATACAGGCTTTCTTGATTCTTTCATTTTAGCTTCAATTTCCCTATTCAAATCTGAGCTTTGAGGATGAGACAAGTCACATCCACTTCAGCGTGTTTAGCTTGGTATGATTGCTTTGCTGTCTACACATTATAAACCCACATTTCTGACATATTTTTTAATTTAGCTAGTGACCTTCTTACCTGAATGCCATATGGAATTCATACCCATATGCCAGTACTTGGAAGCAGAACATCTTCCTTTTGAAGACTGCATTCAACACTCCTCAAAATTTAAAATAATTAGCACTTTCTTTCAATTATATTTGCATAAACAATTGCCATTACCCAGGAGCTGCAACAGGATGAAAAACATGTACACAGTTGAAAAGAGACCATTCTTCATTTGAAAAACCTCTACCACACAAATACCTGGCTTGGACCTCAAAGCAGTTTTATATTTAATTTTGGAGAAAACAAGGAGTGAAAGGGTTGAAAAATCCAGGGACAGTTTCTTACCTTGTCATTTGGCACTGCTTCACTAATCTAAATAAATTTATTTGCTCACTATCAGCTGGTGAGGTAACTCTTGGTATTCAATAATTAAAGTATTACTCCCATTTTAGCATGGCCACAGTATGAAAAAAAGAAGATGGATTCTGTCTGAGAGAGACAGACTGAAAGGGAATGAGAGTGTAGAACTGTTTCCATAGCAACTCTTGAGATAACAGTGGCAGCCTACCTAGCCTAAAGGGATAGGTAAGTGAGACTAAAATATGCTTGTGAGAGAAGCACTTTCAAGGTCCTTTTCCAGGTTAAATACATAAATTTGAGTTTAGGTACTGCCTGAAAACTTTAGATATAATGAATCCTATATGTTCCATATAAACAATGAAAGAACATTTGTTTTACACTGTACTGAACAATTTAGGTGAGAAAATGTTTTCTAAGAAAAGCCTGGCATCTTTCCATGGGAAAAAAAAAACAGGACTATATATTTCCTAGGTAAGTTGTACAGGCTTTGTATCATTTAATGTCCCACCGAAATCACAGTGAAATGGGCCTCTGTAATATACTGCTTTTGTTTCAGCATGTAAGTGGTTGACTTAGAAGGTCTAAACAATTATTTTGTCACCATTAGTGAGAAAATTCTTTCTTATACATTGCACCAACACCATGAAAAAGTCCTGGGGCTGCAAGAATTTGAACAGAGAAAAGCCAGGAGCATGGCTGATAAAACCAGAGCAAGCAAAAAGCATGGAAAATATGGAGGAAAGAAAGGTATTAGTGAAGAGAGTTAGATGGCATTAGAAAGGTATTTAAAAAATAGAGTACTCTTGGGGGAAATAAAGCTCAGAATAACAAGAATAACATCAAGGAAATCCCATTCCCAATGGGAATGTGTCAGATGTTTCACAGTTGAAGCCAGGAACTGCAGTGGTGAGACCAATCCCAGCCATACTTCAGGATGGCTTAGGAAGCAGACTATGGGCTGCAGAATCTTCAGCCCAGTGTATTCAGGCAAACTGAACATATACAAACAACATATAACATCAAACATATATATACATATACTTATAACATCAAACACAAATTCCTCAGAAGCATGTTCAAAGTTATCCCAGGAGGAGTTTAGTGGTGCTGCAGTAAGGCTTCACCATCTCAATTCCGTCTCTTCTCAGACAGTCATTATAAATCCAGTTAGAAACCTCAAATCATATGCAAATATTTGCCATAACTTAAGCAATTCCTTTTTTTTTTCTGTGAGGGGAAGATATAATTATCACTTATCTCCAATCTCATGTATTCTGTACCACCTGCTGTTCTCATTAGTCTGCTCTCAGCTGTTTCTAACTCTTTTTGAAAATGTGGTGCCCAGAGCTGAAGGCAGGATTCCAGCTGAGGTTTCAACAGCACTGAGGTGAGCAGAGTAATTACATTTGACACTCCTACAACATTCTGGAATTATGTTTGCCTTTTAACAACTGCATCATATAGTTGGCACACAGTTGACTAGTCAAAGCCTTGTGTACATATGTAGTTGATTTCCAAAAATAGAATGGCACTTTGCTTTCACTTTAGTCTCTGCTCTGATGCCATCCTTCAGGATGTTCCCTTCCTGTTCTTCATTTAGAGTCATAACAAATTTTGTAACTGAGTTGGTTGTTTCATTATCTAAGTTAAAGTAAAACGCTGACCAGAACTCAGTATACAAAAGATCCATCTGGTCTGCCTCAATTTCAGAAGCCTTCCCAGTTCCATACTAAGCCATGGTTTAGAACTCAGACAGGTGAAGAGCTGGCTTAAAAAAAACCCCTTTTGTTATGACAGTGACCATTTTGTTATGGCAATAGAGCAGCTTGCCTAAATGGCCTATGAGAAATGGCATTTGAAACTGTCAAAAAAAATCTTTATCTAAAAAGTACTTAAAGGCTCTCAGATATAGCAATGATATTGCTTCCACCTGTTGGTATTTCAATTATTCTGCCACAATTACATTATTTGTCAAGATAAAGTCTTGGTTGTCCTAGCACAGAATCCACAAGGAATGGAAATTTGACTGGCTTCTGTGGTATCAACTGGAATTTCCCCGCTTTCTCATTGAAAAGGTAATGTCTGGGATATTTTTTCTCTTCTGCCTTGGGATATAATTGATGAAAACTTACAGACAGACACTAATAGTTGAAAAATTACTCCAGTGAACTCCTGAGATACTCTAGACCAAGCCTAAGATTCATTGAGCTCTTTAACAAGAAAGCACAAAACCCACTCTTTCCTTGTACTGGCCTTCACAACTATTCCCTTCTTAAAATGAACTCCATGATGTGTCTAATCATAATTAACTGCTTGGTGAAGACCAAAACAAAGAAGACATTGACTGCTCCAGTCCAGTCTGTTTCACCCTTCATTTCCTCGCTTCTTTTATTTTGTTTTTTTTTGGTTTTTTTCTTTTTTCTTTTTTCCTTATTCCCAATATATTCACAGAACCCCCTGACAATCTTTTACACACTTTGCAAGCAAAACAAGCAGAACTTTACTCACTAAATGAGACCAACATGGCTGAGATTCAGGTAAGAGGGTAATTCTCATTTTAAGCTATAAAACCTTTTTTCAGACATATCTCAAATGCTCACTCTTGTACTTTTGGCAAGTATCTGCTGTGGGTCAAGTAGATTGGAGTAGATACCCGAAGAGCAGTTCATCAGCTACCAAATAGAATTCCACTCGCACAAAACCTACTACAGAAAGCTCAAATGAGACTTTTGCACTGTATAAAGTGTCACTCTAACCTGCACCTTGTTAAAGTGCCAAAGCTCAGACTTTACCATTCCCTTCTTTACACTTCGAAATGCACCATTTTCTCTAGAATCAATGTGAATGATTTTTACCACAGAACTATAGAAAAAGTATTTCAACTTCCACTTCAGAGTTAGATTTGTTTAAAGATTTTACATTCTAGGATCCATATGAACTTTATTCAGTTTTTTCCAATACTCAGTTACTACCACTTGGCTTCTCACTTGCACCCTCTTCATAAATTGTCAAGTAACTGCCTAGAGAGGTTTTAAAAATCATGAATTCTCAGCAAAGATTTAAATATTTATTACTGGCAGGTATTTGGAAATTAGCCTACATATGTCTGTTCAAGAGTTAAAGATAAGTAATATTTCCCCTAGCTGGGGAAAGTCTGGCAGTACTAAAGATGGATGTGTCGAGGGAAAAAAAAAAAGGAAAATAAAAAAAAATCTGCTCACTTCTTCCTTCCTTTCTTCCTTCCTTCCCTTTCTTCCTGTGGTGAGTTCAGTATGATTTACTAGCAGCCCATCTCCTCCAACCCATTGCAGATTCATTGCCCTTTTGATCCCAGCCAACAATCTTATCTGCAGCACCTACAGCACCAGGCATGACAAACACATATTAGCAGAACACCAACAGCATTTATCAACTATATACAACTCCCTTTGTAAACTAATATAATGAATATTCTATATTCTGTGCCTGTTCAAATGTGGAACCTGAAACACTAATGCTATTCCTCACAAAAACACTCGTACCAGCAGATCCTTCAGATGAGGTTAAAAGGCTGTGAATTTGGTCTCATTTGAAATATAAATGTATTCAACAATTACTCCTCTATTCTTCACTCCTGAGGTAGGTTTGAAAAGGGAAAAGAAAAACATCAACATAATGTAAGAATGCATAAATTCATACAGTTTTTGTTAGATAATTTCATACTAATATATGCTTACAATTTCTTTAGCAATTAAGCTTTGCGCAGTCAAGAACACGAGCATTGTAGTTTCTCCAGGAGGCTTCATTCTGCTTCAAATTGTGCCTCACTGTCTGCAGACTGCCATGCTTAACAAGCAGTAATTACTACAACACAGAAGAATTACATTTGAAAGCTTTAGTAACATTTTAGTAACATGAAGTCTGATTCCAGACCCAGAAAAACCTCAAAGCAAACAAAAAATGTAGGTAAGACATTAAATCTTTGCACCACTAAATAGTGACTGAATGTAAGATGTCTTAAGAGGAAATCCTGAGCAATGAAATGCAGGGCCATATGGGGGTTGTGTTCTGTCAGTGTAGACACCTGCACTGCCTCTGACATCTAACACAAGCCTGAGCTGGCACCACAACTACTTGAGCACAATGCTCTGACTGTGCCATTTATCCCATCCCAAACCATGGTACCCAATAGCCATCAAAGCAGCAATATTTCTTCTGGGACCAAGGTGGTGCAAAAGCCGTGTTGCAACAGGCTGATGTACACAGAGCAGTGGCGAAAGTGCAGTTTGAATGGTAAACTGTGCCACTTTTCAGTTAAGTGACTTAATGGATGCAGCACTTTAAATCTGTTCCCATGGCAATGTAGAAACAGCAGTGGCAATACAGGCAGTTTCCTCTTAGACTCGCAATACAAGGAGGAGAACAAAAGCCTTTTCTCCATTTGAATGAACAAAAGGAGAAGCATTTTCCAGTGCAAACATGTAAAGCCAAAATCTTTCCCATGTCCTGACCACAGTAAAATTCATGAATAAACAGAAAAGACTTGCCAAAAAGGTCAAAAAACTTGAGTTTTGCTTTGTCAGACCAACAGGGGTTAGGACTGATTCACAGAGAACATCCTGCTCCCATTCCTCCTGAGTTAAAAACCAAAGCAGTGTTGGAAGAAGAGTCCCAGATGTTCTTTCAAGAGGGTGAATAAAGGGATAGACAGCGCAAAAGGTAGCTTCAACTCTGCTGACTAGTCATCATTTTCCATTGTGTTTGGAAAGAGACACAGCAGTAGAGGAAGAAAAGAGATGCGCCACACAAAAAGTGGTCACCCAGAATAACTTCAGTCTTGAGGTCAAACAAAACACAGGCAGCTATCACATGGTTTACATCAAAAAAAACCAGCAAATTCCTAGACAAACAAAATTCAAACCAGTTATCCTGGTTGCCTCTGCTGTCCCAGGAATCTGTAAAGTCATATCACTCCCAAACAGAAATTGCCTCTCAAACTGCTGGCCTCACTAACCAAAGGGATTCCTTTGGAAAAAGATATCCCTTTCACCCCATTTTCCTGTTGTCTAGCATCATCTCATTTTAGTCTGACTTAATCTTTGGAAGAGATTGCTTTTAGGCAGGCCTCCAAATCAGGAGTTGAGAAAGCAGCAAGTCCGCCTAGTTGAGGGAATGCTATGGATCAGGGTACCCAGCTGCTCAGGTATCTCACTGCCTATTGCAGCAGCCTGCTAGTTGTATTTGCTTGCCAGTAGTACCTAAAAACACCCATCAGCAGCCAAAATTCCATTCTGCCACACTTGTACTTACATGAATCTACAGCTGTCTCACACAGACACAGGGTACACACTGAAGTTGTACAACAGGCTCTCCTGAGCGACTAAACTTGAAGATAATCTTTTTGCTAACTTTCTAAACTTAAACACTTGAAAAACGAATGTAAAGCCTTGCTAAAGTACTTGCAGAAGTAGTAGCCAGTTTGTAGGAAGTTTGCTGAACCACTTCCTATGGAAGAGTAGATCCTGAAATTAATCAGAACCTGGGCCAAAGAACACAAATATTTTACAGCACTTTCCTTAAGGAAATAGAGAGTTTCAATAGGAAGTAGATAAAGTCTCAGAATAATCATTCTAACTTATATTGCTCTGTAAACCATTGTTGTCATGCCACATGCCATCCGTGACCTATTGTCTGCCTTCAGAAGCCCAGGTCAACAGGTCCCCTGTTTCTCTTGTAGAGTCTAGGTAACCTGCTCCCTTTCTTTTCCTAATGGTTTGGTCATTTAGAGCTTCATTCAGGCCTTGCTGAAGTCATCATTTCAGATCTAGAGCTGGCAGCAAATCTGGACCAAGGTATAACTCAAGTGTAGAAAACCAAAGTGAGACAAGAGATTTTTGAAAGCAGCAGTAAAAAAAAAAAAAAAAATACACTGTCCGCCTTATCAAAAAGTCCTTTGCCTGCCTTCCTTATTTTCTTCTCCTGAGTGTTAGTCATGAAGGAGCAAGATGCAATAATATACATCCTTTCAATGAGCACACAGTGCTGCCACTATGCCCTGAAACCCAGGACACTGTCTGGGCAGCTGCTTTCCATCTCATACTGCCTGACACAAAGTTGAGCACTTAAAAATTAAGGCCTCCAACAGAGGAGATGCAGGTCTTCCACTACCCTGCCTTTTAATTAAATGATAAACAGGATTAAATGGAACTTAATCTCATTCCATGGGAAATTCACACCCACTCCATGGGTGTGCATCACTTGCTAGCAGTCAGCACTGTATGGATGTCTCTTTTTATTAATAAATGCTCCTCCATCCCAGAGGCAGTGTTTGTGTGTCTGTCTTCCTTTAACTCTTGACATGTGGCTTTTCTAATCTCTTGCTTATAAACCCTCAAAAATCCATCATTGGGGTATTCTGAAAGAATTAGTACAGGATGTCTTTGCACATGTAAGCTGCAATATATTCAGTCGTTCACAATATCTGATTGAATTTAACCCTGCAAATGAGGCTGGGTATTTTTTTGTTAATATTAATGAGACAATTGTTTACTTTATAAAGGACACAAAGGCAGTTTCTTTTGACTGCACTGTGCCAGGCCCTAGTTCCCAGCCACAAGGGATAGTCTTTATCCCACTGTGATCCTTAGTGATAAGGATTTGGGACGTTCACTTCTGCAGTGGTTTTCTAACTGCATGAGATGAGCATGGTTTGGAGACCCACTGTATTTGGGTTCACACAGAAGCAGTGGTACTCTATTCCACTTCATCTCTCATGTAGCATTATCTGAATCAGGAGAATTTAGCTGGCCCAGATATGATTTATGCTGTACCGACTACAGCAGTAATTTCAGAATAAGAATATCACTGTGACCTTGACATGCCTTCTGTTCCATGTTGTTTTTAGCAGTTTTAATGAATACATCTTTCTTGAGCAAAGGATCAAGATGTGGTCCTTTAGATTACCCACACAGATGATGGCTTCTAAATTCATTTTAAAATCACAGCAAATGGATTTAGGAGTTATTATGGACAATTCAGAGATGGTGCCTGCTGAAAGCCTGATTATGCTCCCAGCCATCATTTTTCAGACATGGGGAAATCTGTTAAAGTAAGCTCCAATTAGGATGCTTGTGTTCTTTTAAATTAATGTTTCATTTCAATTTCATTTCCTAGTTCCTCCTGTCATCTTCTGAGAAATACATGTGTTGAAATCATTCCTTTGATGAGGCACAGACAAGAAGCTTAGTGTGCTTTGATGTGGAAAAGGAAAATGAGCCATTTTTGTTTCTATGGAACCAGCTTGCAAATCAAGGGATGATCACAATCACTGCATTTGATACAGGGTAAGCCCAAATATTTTTCTAACCAATAAAGAAGGCTGGAAGATTCAGCTAACCCAGAGAGTTATGAACAACCAAGTAAGGACAAGACCTTTCATAATTATCTGAGTTTCTGCTTTCAGTTTTTTCAAAGTATCACAAGGCAGTGAACTGGAACAGCAAACTGTGTTTGGACAGGGAACTCTGCAGGACAAAGCCATGTCAGCTATACACCAAACAGATTCAGACTTCTAGCATTTGACTTCATATATGTGCAACCTTTGCACCTCTTAACTGGTCAGCAGCAGGACTGGATCACAGTGGCAAGTCCCTCTTTGGCTGCATTTGTTATTCTCACTTCTCTGTGCCCTGCATACACAGGAGAAAATGACTGAGGACATCCAGAACACTTTTACATGACATATCCCAGCTGTGCAAAGGGAACAAACTTTGACTATGGAAAAAATACAGTTCCATAATCTGTAAATGTACTTTAATGTGTGAACAGAAGAGGTCCAACTGTACAACCACAATCTCTCCCTATAAATATGTCCCTTAATTTCACCTTTTAGAAAAATCAGAGACAAGGTTCAAAATGTCCTCAGGAAAGTCAAGAACAAAAGTATTTTTGATGCCAGTGTGAAAAGGGTCAAGTCTACTTTCTACCCTTCTGATATAAACTGGAAATGGGAATTTCAGTGTTAACATACATAAAACTGTGAAACCACTTCATCTATCTAGCTAACTTCAGTAGCTGTCAACAGAGTAAAGGAGGCACGTGCTCAAAGACTTTGTACTTTCTGACCCCACTGCATCTAGAAACATTAGCAATTGCTTCACATTGCTGGATCGGGTTTTCATATACAGCATGATGCCCCAAAGTGAAAGTCACATTAAAAATGGATTATATTAGATTAGATGTGCTAAGTGCATCATGCCTTCAACTCCCATGGACTTCTGTGAAAAGGAGAAATACAAGCACTTTGCAAGAGATGGCCTGTTGTGATGGGCTGGTCCCCTCTTACCCTTTCAGCACTTTCTCATATGCATTCTGTATCAGTAAAAGGGATAACTTTTACTGTTTTTAGGAGCTAGGGCACACATTACACATATACCATTTTTTGCTCATATACTTTGTTCAAAAAAACAAATCTGCTGTTAGTTTTAGAACTGAAGTTCCCAGTTCTGCTAAGTTTTATTGTTCCTTTGACTGCATGCAGTACATAGATGGCTGCTACTTCATTTTATGCTACTTGGGAATTTTTGATGCTTTTTGAGCAAGTTTCTTTCAGATCAGTTCCACGTACAAAGTAGGCTGAGAATTAATAATATTAATAAAAATGTGCATTAATCAACCAATTCATTTTTAAAAGACCCTCTTAGTCAGCAAAAGCTGTCACAATGAATGATACATTGTCACCCTGATTCCACAAGCCACCTGCAGCTCATCATCAATCTATAAACTAAACTCTTCAAATAGAGAATAATGATCTTCAAGTCTAAAAATACAGCAAGAATGAAGGCGGAAACCTCTTCCTTCCATTGTGAGGCTGTTCCCCTGCAAAATGACAAATTTGGAGCAGCTACATTTGGGTTGCTCTCATGTTCCTACTTCTGTATCCTTTTCCATTTCTTTGATCTAAAAAATCTCAGCCACTGGGGACTAAACCAATCCAAGAGATTTACATGGCTTCTCTGTTCACTTGTGGGTACTTACCACATTCTCTACTGCAGGCACTTTTAAACAATTCATTTTAATTTTATTCTGAAAAACACAGATGTTATCATGGAACAGACATTAGCAGGAGAGACTGCATCCAAACTGCCACTGACCTCCAGATCAAGAAACTGAGATTCTGCTCCTGGCTATGCCATAGATCCGTGCTTCAGTTCTGGGCTCCTCACCCTACACAAGTGTGTCCCACTTTTTTTATGCTGTGTATCATTGCTACAAAGGGACAAAATCAGTAATACTGCACTTCTGGTCAGCCAAAGGTTCTTCCTGAAGACAATTTCTTTTTCTTAGAGGAAGTGTCACTACCTCTGATCATTGTCATGCCCACAAGGCCACACAGAGGAGAGGATATGGACACCTGCAGAAAGGAAGAGCTTATACCACTAAGGGAGTGCTAAAAACAAGCTCTTTGTCTCACATTAAATGACTCTTTCTGGTAAAACACTCCCAGGCAAAGTTACAGAGGGTAGCAGCTGCTGTTGGCATCTCACAAACTCAGCTACCAGCCATACTCTGCTTTTATTGCCAGGTAACCCATGGGGGAGCACCTTAAATCCCAGAGAAGCCAAAGAAAGAGATGCCTGCAATAATCATCAGTGTGCTGGAAGATGCAGAACACAATGCCACGAAAAGGAATGGTGTTAGTAGGAGTGAGTCTAAATGTCTGTGCCACAGAAACAGAAAGTCTGTATTTTACCTACCTGGAATTAGAAAATCCTTCCAGCAAGACAAACTCCTGAGAGTGACAAAAAGTTCTGAGGCACTTTTTGCCTGGCATTCTGCTGCCTCCTACAAGTACACAGAGACCCCTAGCTGCAATTCTGCTTAGGACAATCATTTGCCTGAGAATACCATTTAATATAATTTTAATTGAATAGTCAGGTTTCATTTTTAGCAGGCACCACATGAAGCCACAAGACTGTATAATGCCATCATCCCGTACAAAATACCTGGCAAGGTCTTACAAATTTCTATTGGCACAAGTTTGCCAATCATCCGTGCAGCTCTCCACTGAAACTTCTTGGTGGAAAGGTAGCTCAAATGTATATTATTCCCTGCAGAAGTAATCAGAACATCCTGTCTCTGAGCAGTATGATTCTCTACCTCAAAGCCCTGTGAAAACTGACGTATCATCAGGCATTATTTGATTCTTTGGAGAGACACACCGGGAAGCCCTTTAAAAGTCAGTTATCAGATCTTTTATGCTTAGACAAAGTGCTGACTCCCCATTGCTTTCAAGATACTCAGTTCACAGGCTGTCCCAAGGACAGGATGCGTGTAGCTCTGGAAGGCAAGTGACAGGACATCTGTGGCAGGCCTGCCCTCAGAGCCAGCCTGTTCCACAGACAGCTGCCAGGAGAGTCCAGCTGTGTTGGAGCCCCTCTACTCCTGCCAGATGCCTACCCCAAAGCCAGCTGTGCCCAGCCATACAGATCCCTGCATGTTCTGGCCACCCTCTCCTTGAGGGCTGCTCAAGGTCAAACACAGCAAATGACAGATGTGGCCAGAGCCGGTCACAAGCTGGGACAGGTTTGTTTTGGGGGCAGTTTATTTGTTCCCTTGTTGTTCTCACCTCACCACTACTAAGATTGCCCCCTCTTTCTGTGCTCTTGGAACAGTGCTTGTTGTTCCTCTCTGGACACAAACAGGTAGTGCTACTGATTCAGCAAAGCCATCCTTGCCCTTGAGCTGTCATTTATAAACTGATTTGCGTTAACCCCAAGAAACGCATGATCCTGCAGAAGTTATGAGGTGTCCTTACTTCTCTGGCTGAAACAAAACAAAAAAAGGTCTTAAATAATTTATAACTTCATAGGATCAGCATGTTCAGCAGGAGAACTGCTTATGCAGCTGACTCACTTAACACAATAATGAGCTTTTGGCCAGGTGATAGGTTATGTTGGACCTGACCAGATCAATGTGAAGAGGGAAAAGCTCAGCTTATTTGAGTACTCCATCCTCTAAATGTACACAGCAAGATGTCAAAATGACCCATACATGCCCTGCGAAGGAAATTGAAATTAATTCTACCATATTACATTTCCTTTTCCTATCCATCTTGCTTTCTCTCGCTTATGCTCAATGTATTACTGTTTTAGCAAATAAAAGTTAAAAGAAAAAAGGCTGACCTCATTAGATCTTGTGTCTAAATCTTCTGCCACTTCAGTAAAAGTCAGTCCATTTTCACAGGTAAAATATCTTTTAGAGAGAATCGATAGAGATCTGCTGAAATACTAACTCTATATTTGAGTTTAAATATTGATGAGCAAATCTTTAGTAAAAAATATTGAAAAATATGTACAAAAGGCAAATGAGACTGTGCTTAAGCATGCTACTGGAGTAGACATGATACAGAAGCTGGACAGGGGGATGGCAGACTACAGTCCTGTTCCTGTTGCTCACATAAAGATGATTATCATCAAATTTTACCCTAATTTAGCACAAAATCTCAATATAAAAGTGACTTCTGACACATTTTCTGTGGAAAGCAAGCCCTACAGGGAGAGCAGGAACACCTGCCCAAGGGCATCCCATCTACGTTTTCCTCAAGGGCCTGTTTTCACTTTCTGTAATCCCAGAGGTGCTTTCTGAACTGCTTCCCATTTAGACACACACAGCTGTGTACCACACTCCAGTGCACGACCCATGGCTGGAGATACCTGGGCAAGAGGAAAAGGACAATCCACTGTAATGCCCAAGAGCTTCCCCACTGCTCTAGTTAGGAAAAAGAAAACACTGAAAATAAATTAATTTATTGTATGTGAACACATTCAAAGAAGAAATTTTCCATTAAGGACAATGGTAAGATACACTTGCATTTCACAGGAGATAAATTTATCTTTCTAAATTCTAGAGTGTCATGAGGAGGATTTCCTACCAGCTCTGCCTGTCATTAGCAAGAAGCCACTCATCTGACAGATCTGTCCAGGAAAGAGACAGATCATGGAGGTGCTCATGTCACAGAAAAGAAAGCATTTTGAGATCTGCAAATGGAAAGTGCTGTGGCACAAAAGGAGATATGTAGGACAGTGGTTATTCATCATATTTGCCTTTCAATAAGACAGCTTTCCAGACACTCAAGCAACTTCTGAAAATAATTTGAACAGTTTTGATTGTATGTACACATTATTGCTTTCCTTGTTAAAAAACAATAGAATATTCTAAAATCACCTACATACATGTGATCAAGGCGTATGTTAGAATATCTATTAAAATAAAGCATTTCTTAGTTTCAGCGCAGCCTCCAGAAATGCACTCACAGAAAGTGAATAGGCACATTTATGCTAATGTATAACTATATAAAAGTGTTTGAAAAGCATGGGCTGATATCCACGGATTAAACGTCTGTAAGACAGCACATCATCACCCTTGGTTAACAGAGGGAGCTTTTGAGCTCTCATAAATTCTTTAGTTTAGAAGTTAAGTATAAAAATCACGTGTAACTAGAGTGACATAAGGTTTGGGAAGCAGGTGACAGCTGCTAGAAATTCACTGTAAAGCATATGAATTTTGAGCCTCCCTTTACAACGAACTAAGTTATCAGCAAAGGCCAAATACTTGCCATTCTACTTTTTCCTGCTTTAGGCTACAAACCTTAACGTTATCTCAATTCACATTACGAATTCATGCGCTTCATTAGGAATAAGTAAGCAGGGAAACACGGAAACGGCACTTTAAAGGCTGTACAGCATTTCTCACACTGTGAGGAAGAATGCCAGCGAGTTTTAGAGAGCTCATTTACAGTGGGCATACACCAGCTCTGAAGCGAGCAGCTTGTTAACACCTCGTCCGTAGACTGTGAAAACATTAGAGATGACCTGTGCCGCCGCGCTGACCCCGCGCGGGGCGCACCCTGCGTTCCCCGGGAGCGCCGGGAGCCGAGCGAGCTGCCCGGGACACGCGGGGTCCCGGCGCCGCCCGGAGCCCGCGGCGTTCGCGGGGCTCTGCTGACACCTGCCGGGAGCCGACTCGCAATTCCTGCCCTACCTGGGCAATGGAAACCCTCCCTCCAGGCCTCTCCTGCCTTTCCCGACTGTCGGTGTGCCGGCAGAACACGGTGGAACAGGTCCCAGCCGAGATGCCGCGGGACTTGACCCGGCTGGGACAGCGCTTAGGGGTCGCTCGGGTTCCGACACACCCCGGCAGTGAATCTCCCTGCCAGCCTTTGGATGGTTCCACAAGCGACGGGTGGGAACCACAGGCTTTTTTTCGCCCAGCCAGTCCCTCTCCTCGTGCATGCAAATCAGCACACACAGAGGTTTGTGCCCATTTTTCGTTTGGAAGGGAGCTGCAAGAGTATAAATTTGTGTCAGTCCTTCTCCTGTTCATGACTGGTCAAAATTTTCATTTACTGTTTGTGCTATTCTTCAAAACCAACGACACTTTGCATTTTCAGCTTTCCGTTTTGCTGTCTCCTGTTTTTCTCCACTTTTCCAAGGAGTGACACAGGAAGGTACTCAAGAGGAATAATGTGGTGAGTGCTCCGGGTTGGCAGCAGACCCAGGCCCATGTAAGAAAACAGCTCCACAGGGTCAGGGAAAGGGAAAGTAGTTTTGACTTCTTTCTCTAATATCTGTAGATGTGTCAATAAAGCTGAAGAAGTAAAAAGATTTTTCTACACACCAAAAAACAAGAAATAAATCTAGTAGTCTGCTGCTCTGTGTTAAAGAAAGATGTCTAATTTATGAATAAGGCCGGGAAAACACAGAGAATTTTCTACTGGACTGATTTTCTGGTTTCTAACAGAAGACTTTTAATTTATTAAAATAAAAATGCTCCAAAGTACGTTTTCTTTTTCCTTTTCTCAAGATTATCCCTAACTGTATTTTTTTCGATGAGTCAAACAACATTAAAAGCTGCTACATAGCTGCCAACACACTGCTCTCCAGGATCAGTACTTTGAGCCTCCTCCCTCCTCTCTGGGTCAGATTCCTGCAATGCTGCAGGTCTCACAACTGTGAGAGTCTGAGACCCACTAGGATAAAAGGTAGCAATTGGATCTTAATGGCAATTTCACTGACGTGAGGCATGGATCAGAGCTGAAATGAAGCATTTTGCAACATTAAAAACGGGAGGAAAAGCCTCAAGCATATTATTTTGAAGAAAAATCCAATGCTGTGCAGGTGCACCAGAGAAAAGACACAAACAAGGAGTTTCTACTTTTAAAAATTAATTTTACAGAAGAGACGAATGTGTCAAAATATGAGGTTCTTTTCCAGGCAGCTCACTGGGAGGAAAGGGATTTAGAGTAAAGAGAATGCTCCCTGCAAAGATTTTTAAAGGTGTTTTCTGTCAAGAGAGGTTTGATGTGTCCCATCTTCTATTGCTGCTAATGCACAAGCAGAAGAAGTACTTGGATAAAATTGTGTCAAAACAGCAATGCCAGAACAAAGATGGGCTCTCTTGCAGAAGACATAAATAGTGTTAGATAAGTCTGTTATCTAAACCTATTACCTACTGGTGTTTTTACTATGGAGCAAGTAGTAAATCAACGTGGGATGGGCTCATACCATTACCCAAGACAGCAATGACTGACCTCAATTAAATTACTCAGTTGAGGTCCCCAGTTAGAGGTGAAAACAGCCATCTTTGTTTTAGTTTGCATGTCTTTGTAATGAAGAAGCAAATAGGTGATCTAAGTCCCCTTGCAGCAAAGTCCCTGTTCATTTTTGGCACTTCCACAGAGACACCTTCAAAATCAGTCAAAACAAGCTTAGGGAAAATCGCCAGACCCATATGGCTGGGCCAGCTGGTCATGTTTCACTGTGAAGTGTAATTGCTCACTTAGGACTGAAGTTACCACTCCTGCCACATAAATTTTGTACCCTTGTCACTGTTGCACAAACTTTTTAACATTAAAAAGAAATTGATACAGAAGTGCTGAAGCAGAAGTACAAGACAGCTGCTGAGAGCAAAGAGACATATGCAACAGGGCGTGAGCTCCCCTGTGTTAGCACTCTGTGAGTCTTGTGTGAGATATTCAGAAAAGCCAACTGCAAAGTCTGGAGTAATGTGCTGATTCCCCTGCCAGAGGAAATTGCATTCACTGTGAAGGTAGTATCAAAAAAATTTAAAAGTGATTGCTTCAAACACCAGATTTGTTAAATAATAAGTAATTTATGAGACCTTGCTGGAAAGGAATAACTAGAACACTTCATTTAGCTAGAAGAAAACTAGATATGATGAGAAAGGATTTCAGAATAACTGAAAAAACCCTGAAATCATCCTTCAGAGCCTAAATGGCATCTCGCATTATTTTAAATGATGAATTACTGGGGTTGATCCTGCTGAGAACTGAACATTCAAATTTAGGAAGTACAGATTTATTAAGCCTAGCCCAGTCCAGGAGAGAATAAAGCCACTGCTCTTATACACACTTCTTTCAAACTAGATGGCAAATGGCTTCAAGCTTCTCCTAAAGCTCCTTAACCTTGAATAAAGTCTCCTGAGAGCAAGGAAGCACATGTCAAAACCATAAAAGCACCTTGTGAATAGAAAGCTCTTTAGACATTGATATGTCTTCACAACATTTACATTGGATCATTACAGTGAGTGAGACATGGGGGAGTCAGATTGACACTTTGTTGGGAAAGGCACCCACCAACTGCCTGTCGACTGCTCTCTCAGCAGAATGACACAGAGAAAGACAATCACTTGGTGGGAGGCACAAGGTGACTGCAGGAAGATCATGAAAAATGCAACAGACAGCACATGCAGAAGTTCCAGCACCCAGAGGGGCTCCAGCTTTCCAGACAATATGGTGGGAAAACTCCTAAGAAAACACAGAGGTACTGAGCAGTGGAATGAGATGGTGAGATGTCTGTGCAACACCTGCCTCCATCCAAGAATTGTACACTTTTATAGGCACAAAAAAGTCACTGTGTGTTTATTGTATTGTCTTCTGCTTTAGTACAAATGGTTAAAGGCAACCAACTTTTCTTTGAACTGGAAGGGAACAGAGTGGCTCTAAAATGCAAAACCAGCTGAAAGATGTTTAAAGAGATGACAGACTTTGATCTGAAACCACTTCCTGACTAAAACTGCAGATGGACAAATACACATTATCATCAAACATGTAGGTATGCTGATAAATATATGACTGAGTTCCCACTTCATCACATTACCTCTTTTGTGAGATCGTGCAACATACCCTGTAATGCTATTCTACAGATAAATTTTAAATGTAGGAAACACACACCAATGAAGTATGTTGGTAGAAAGAGAAGCTTGATCAGAGCTGCATGTCAAAGCTTTTCATGTTTAGAGGAACGAAATGTCAGGACAGCCTGAACACTGCAGAATTTTAAGTAGTGTACATTCTCCTGCTCCAAAACCAGGCAATAGACAATAGGTTCTTCTGGTGAGAGGAAGTAAAATGGAGTTTCTTGCCCCAACATGAGCTTGACATCCAAAACCTTTCAAATTAGTGTTTCACAAAGCTCTGAGAAGCATGTCAACACAGCAGCATCACAGAAAGAGCTTACATTAGGGTGTGAAAAGCCTGATATTCTCCATGCTTATGTTCTTGCTAGAGAGTTGACACAGTGATGTCATCTGGATTTACAGGGAAGTTCTCAGTGAAGAACTTAACATCTATGGAGAAAATTTGACATTTTCAGATATAATTTCATTACATAAAAATTGGGCAGACATTTCCAAGTTCCTGGGCAATTGTACTGTTTTTATCTTGAAGTATTTGTAGAATCCAAAATATTTCATAGAGAGTATCTGCATTTAAATAGCCAAATAACTTTATTTTTGCATCAATCATAGCAAAATGACCAACCTGAAAAGAATTTCACAGACAAGTTTAGAAGCAGAGACACACTAGTGAAATTAACATTTTTCAGTAGCAAAACATTACAGTGGGGTGAATGTTCAACCAGCAATTATAATAACATTAGAGAAAAAGAATTCTCCAAGCTGCCATAAATGCTGTGGGAAAGATTTCCTTAACTGCTCATTCATTGCCTTCCTTGGGAATCCAGGAAATGTGCAAATGACACACATGCACACTTTCTAGCATTCATTTATTTGGAAGCATCAACACGTTTTACCTGTCCCTGCACATCACAACTCACACTTCCAGCACAAAGTAATGCCAGCACAGCAGGGTGTAGAACAGTTCACTGTGCCAGCTGTATGATTGGAGCTAACCTTTTGATTCACAGCACTTCTCAGTCCTTTATTATCACAGGAAAAGACAAATAGGAAAAACTTTGGGCATTCTGTTCTCTCGGTACATTGCCGCAGGAGTCCAGAAAGAGCACTCCTTCACTGCCAGCACTTCAGTACACTGCTGGTAACTCACCCCCTGCAAAAGATGCTGGATTTGAAGAAATGGATTCTCACACTTGAATCAGCACCAGTTGCAGAGGTGCCAATCTTCCGGGGATGCCTTCTCCAGAAGTCATGGAGGGTGATACCTACAGGATATTGCCCTCCATCAAGGGAGCATGGGGCACTGGTTAGACACCTCCACCCTAGCACAAGAAATTTAGGTTCAACTGTCTGTTTAATCATAAGTTCTTTTATGACCTTTTACAATTCCCTCAGTTTCTCAGCCCTTTGATTGCTTTTCTGGAAAATGTCACTTTTGTGGTGGAAAAGGTGTTTAGGTACCCAGAACATACAGATGCTGGAAGAGAAATGGATGAGGCAGAGAGGCAATGAAAGGAGTGATAACCCTCTGACATGCATTTCTACATACTACAGTCTGTTGTTTCTTTTCCTCTCAAATTTTAACAGCAATAAAACCTTTTAGCACATCCAGCACTTGCCAGAATTGCAGGTGAAGGGGTCACCTGGCAGAGAAAGAGTACCACTGGCCTGCCAGCCCA
Organism: Cinclus cinclus; assembly: GCF_963662255.1. NCBI lineage: Eukaryota > Metazoa > Chordata > Aves > Passeriformes > Cinclidae > Cinclus > Cinclus cinclus. The sequence continues at coordinate 22,634,745 of NC_085054.1, forward strand.
TCCTTCACCCCCACTGCAGTGGTCTCCAGCCCCTCTGCACAAGTGCTGTCCTCAGAGAGCAGCTGCAGCCTGACATGGCTTAGCAGACACAGCTCTCCTCCATTTGCTTTCACCCACACACTCTGCTGTGTTCTGATATTGCTGGGCAACAAACAGGCCTTCTTTAAACCAGCCATGTCTGGTGCAGTGCCACCAGCAGTCAAATGAGCTCAGTCAAATGAGCTTCTTCAATTTCTGAATCTTTCCATAAGTGAACTCTGTCCCAGGCAAACCCAGGACAGCACTCTGGCTCTGCACACGCTGCACCACAGACCAGTCAGGCAAAGCCAGGGCAGCCTTCTTGAGTGGCTCTTCCATGAGTCTGGGGACATTGTCACAATAGTACTGAAGCTGTAATGCTTGACCTGGCCATCACCCATCTTAGCATACCCAGTTTCAACATTTAGGATGAAAAGTGTGTCCCAAAAGTGCCAAACACTGAGTAGAAAAATAGTTTTGAAAGTATATCACGGCTTCTCCTCTCACTCAAGATTTGAGTTTGACTCTGGTATTCTGAAATATGGGTATAATAGGTATTAGATTTTATTACTAGGAGTAATTTACTCTTGTGATCATTTCAAAATATATTTGAATGAAAAACAAATGGGAATCTTTCTCTTCTCAGAAAGAAAAGTTTACAGAAATGCTGTTAGAAGGAGGGATACCCAAGAGACCTTATTTCCTCTTCTCTCCCACTCACAAGTGGTTCTTAAAATAGATTTTCCTTCCCATAAACTATCTGAAGCTTTAAAGACAGTTCCTTTAACAGAAGGTAATACTTTCATTCATGTATTACAGGAAGACTTTAAACTTAGGGCCCATTTGCTACATGCTCCAAATACTATTATCTTTCTTGAGAAACTGGAACAGAAAAGGAGAGATGAAAAACTTTGAGAGGTCACCTTGTCTGTTTGACCTCCCAAAATCAAATGGTTACTTGTGTACAGCGTCTGGGACTTTCTGCTCCTGAATACTAAATAACAGTTATTTCTTGGTATTATAAAACAGAAAGCTACCAAATACAGTAACATTTAGGAACCCATACAAAACCAAACTGTCCCCACCATAATGGACATATTTCTCCAAAGGACTACAAATAAAGACAGAATTTCTCTTTCTCAAAATCTTGAGCTAAAGAAACCATTTGCAAAGTCCAGGCTCTAAATCTGACTGGACACTTCAAAAAGCAGTGGCTGAGAGAAGAATCTCAACCCTGTAAGAAATTGCCAATTCTGGAGCACATTCAGCTTGTTTCAGATTCCACATAGTGCAGTTATGAGTGAAACACACATCATAATTTATATGCATATTAAAGTGTTCGAAGTTCACTTCAACAAAGAGTAGATTCTATGATTTCATACCAAGTAGCATTTTATTTTAATCTTCTTCAATTAATATCCTTCAGCTAATTTTTAATTTTCCTGTACATTATGACCAATGGGCAGATGATTCATAAACTGATACTGCATTGCAAATACTCATTAATCAATAGTTTTCATTCTTAATTATTTTGAAATTTCTATATTTGTCAAAACCCACACTACACTATCTTCATTCATTCTATGCCTGAAAGTTTCAGTGAGAGTCCATAGTAAGTAAATGAAGTATTCATGGAGCCTGAAAAGTTTGAATACATCCTTCTTGTTTGCTTGTTTGCTGCTTTTATGTTGCACAGCTACCTAAAGAAGAAAGGGTTTGACATTATGCCTGTGGATTGAACTTCTGTGGATAACTCTAAGTGGCTAAAATGTAATAGAATAGAATATATATATGTCTTTCATATATATAATAAAGCAAATGATCAGATTTTAGTCTATAAAAGTGGGATTTTACCTGCTCAAATGAAAAAACTAATACAGAATCACTCACTCAATACTCAAACACAAAAACATGCCTTTTTTCGAGGCACAATTTGTTGACTGTCTAGGTTTCTGTACCCAGAGCAAAAGAAAACATGTTATGTGTACTTTCAAATGGAGCAAGTGAGAGGATATTACTGGCATTTTGCAAGACTTTAGTACCACTATTATAGAATGAGTAAATCTAGGATGGAAAATGAAATGAAAACTGTGATAAAATACCACATGGTTTTATCACACTAGATTGTGGTAATCTGTAGATTCTTCAATAAGATAACTGGTTTTTAGACATGCTCAATGCACTGGAACTAATCTCAATACACTTAATCAGAAATTGCTTTCACTGCCTCAAGGGAGATTAATTATTTAAGTAGGAAAATTGAAATTAAAAGAATAACTGTTAGGTAGGTAAGAAGCAGCAATTGCAACTGTTTATACTATTGGGAAGAAGAAGGACATCCTTTTCAAGTCTTTGTTAATCCCAACTCTGCTTACTATTTTAATAAAAGCATTGGTCCAAGAAGATGGTCCAAGGTGCATGGTACCGAAGTTTTAGGTAACACAGAATAGAAAGGTAATGCCAATTACAGAGAACAAGTTTTCATGAAAAGAGAATTGCACAGACCTGTGGTGCAGAGTCACAGAGATGGAAAGTCAATAATGCCAGGCCTGCAGGAACAAACAAGCATTGGCTTCAGATTATGGACTTTTTGTCACAGTGGAGGTAAAGCAGAGCAGAGAGGAACACTGAAGCACCTGCACTTAAATAACTGGTCACCAGATGTCACTGTCAAATGCGTCCAGTACAGCAGGAAAACCCATCCCTGCCGGTAAACGTGGTCAGCCCCACTCAGCCCCTCCAGCTACGACTGGTTGTTCTTCAGAGAATTGGGAAACTCAAAGCCTGACTAGAAACAGTAAAACACTTGCAGATTCAGTTATCCATTAAAGAGTTTGGACCTTGAATGTCCTGGGCGTTAAATGCAGATCTCAGACTAGCTGGAATTTCACCTTCCTCCCAATGCCAAGTATTAATGGGAAACAAAATGGATGGTCAAAGGTGGTATATACACATCCTACTAAAATGTTTGTGTTTCACTCTGCATCCATAAAATGTCTGCTTGAACCTTTAACCAAGGTTATACCTTTCTAAGAACCATAAAAGCTGCTACTGAAAGTGGATCTTTATAAATTATTAAACTGTCTCCCAGCAGAAACACTCAGTAGCAACTCCAACACAATCATTTGGGTCATATGCACTTCGTGGGAATTCTGGCAATTAAATTTCTCTCCTCTCTGAGAAAGAATTCTGGACAGCCCTCGTGCAAAAGAGAATTTTAAATACCATTGTGTTCACAATCCTTGTTACTGTTTCTTGTTCTGCTTTATTAACTGGAAATTTTAGTTTCTTGGTTATGAATGTGATTCCCATGGTACTTCCAGCAACAAATTTCTTGTGGGTCTGTTCCACTTGAAATAAGTAGCAATTTGAGGGGATTCACTTTAATAAACCATACAGGAAGTTTCTTGTGTTTTTGTGCTTGGTGTTTTTCCCTCCAACAAAAGAAAGATCAAATCTCAGTTCCTTATTTTATATGAAAGTCTTTGATGGTTTGCTGATACAAATACAGAACAGACAGAGATCCAGTTTTCTGTAGCTCTGTTCCCCGCTGAAAATTTAACCACTGTCTGTGTAACACTGGGACCCTTTATTTTTTTTAATCCTCGTGAATTTATATCATACTATGCCTTCCTCTATTTCTCTCTGCACATTCACTCTCCTTTGTGTATAGGCTGTGCATTACTGTTTGTTCTTCTTTCTCACAAACTTTCCTTCTCTATTTTCCCACCTACAGTGGAAGAGGCTCAGTACTTTTGAAAACATATTTGTTTCTCCCTCCCATCTCAGGCATGTCATCTACTCCATGTGAGAGCTGTAGGCTTCTACACCTGTCTTTCCTCCTTGCTGAGTACTTATAAAATTATTCAGTTTCCAGTAATTTTCTTTCATTGCTGCCTGAGAAGTTTTGGCCTCTGGGCTCACTAGTACTGATATTCCTTTTACAGCAGCAAGAATCAGGGGTAAATCCATAAATTTGCTACAATGAAGACTAAAATTCTCACTGATTTCAAGAAGATAATGATTTTTAACAGACTTATGCTACTAGAGAAGAAAGGAAATAGGGTTTCCATTTCTGGATCCATCGGTCTAAATTATTAGACAAAATACTCTGCAATAATTTCAGTTTAGCTGTGATTTAGCAGTACATTCACAGTAGATTTGATGAATGAATGATTTTTTTGTTTCCTGCTCAGTGGTTGTATTTTTGACAGGTCTCATGATGTTCCCAAACCTGCTCTGTTTATTTGTTTCCATGATTAGAGAGCATAATTCTCTTGATAAACTTGAATGTATTTTTTATAATTTGTACTTTAAGTGATTTCTATTTTAAATTTTAATGTACAATTTAATATCCTTTTTCCTTGCTTTATTCTAAGTCACCTCAAAATACCACTTAAGGTCAGTAGCAGCAGTTGTACCAAGCAGAGCAGTGGGAAAAGTGGCATTATTTCCCTCAAAAACAGAATTAAATATATATTATAGAACTGTTTTACCTTTAGTGAACTTGAATTTCCACTTCCCAGAAGTCAGCCTGCATGAGGGCTTCAGGACTTGAAACATGCCAGAACTTGAAACAATAAATGACAACTCACAGAGTATTCCTTATTTCTTATCTCTGTCTTATACACTCAAAAATGTTTTAAAAATAGATTTAAAAAGACTTCACAAATCTGTATGGCAGACCTTTCTCCTGAGTACAGCAGAAAGGCAAAGTAGAAAGGCACCATCTACTTCTGTAATTTCTATGCATTGAGGGATACAGTCTCCCAAACACAAATAAAATCTGCAGGAAGTATATTTGTCTCCCCTTCATAACCAGGGAGCTGAGATAAAAGATTGCTGGAGTGCCTAATTTAAGCACCATGTCTGGCTGGCTTTGTTTTCGTGTCAGGACTATTTCTCACCAGAGATTGTATAGGAAGTCTGACTCTGGACAGCTGAGGAAGGCTGGCAGGCTAAATCACTTGTTGCTCTTTGAAACTGCGTACCACAACACCCAATGTACCTTGTACTAAGCAGACAGAATTCCACTCTTCAGCACTGTACCTCCACAGAAGCCTGGGAACAGCCAGCTTTAATGCAAAAACTCCAATTTGTTGTCAGCAACCTCTGTTGGACCTTTAGGGCCAGTGCAGAAACCTGTTCTTGGGTTTGTCCCCATTCTACATCAGTAGGGAAAAAAATCCCAGGCTGACATCTTTGGATCCCAGGGTGAGCATGCAGTGCTTATGGTCATGGTGGGGGGAAGAGAAGAAAAACATGATTGTCCACAGAGAAAGCTACAGATTTTGAAACCAAGAGATCATAAGGTAACCACTGTCACGAGGTCACTGATCAGCATTTAGCCCTCTGGTACTAAATGAAATAGAATGAGTAAATGAAAACATTCCAAGCTTAAGACACTGGGGGAAAAATCACTGAGCATTTAATGAAGAATCCAAAGAAAGAAATGAATGTCTGGCTTAGATGATGCAACTAATGTAATGAAAGGAAGCAATCAAGGCTGTCTTCCCCCAGTAGCATTATGTTACTGGCTACTCAGAACTGGGCTCTTAAACTTCCCAACGCAGACAACTCGAGAAATAATGCCTGCTTGGATTCTCAGGGTTGCCAGGCCTGAAGGAGTTTAGCTGGTAAGGTCTGCTTAGAACTACTGATCTTGGAAAACTTTGGTTTCACTGCCTGTATTCCAGTAGATTTTGTTTTGATTTGGTGGAATGAAAATTCTTGGCATGTACTCCTTCAGCTGAAGAAGAGACAAACAACAATCCCTAAATATGTGTTACAAGTAGGAAAACGAATGAAACTACTGTGAAACTACTCTGTATAACAATTAAGGGTGCTGTGCATATAAAACTTAGAGGAACTGCTCATGCTTATTCTTAGTGCCTTGGTGAACATGATCTTAACAGAAAACACACAATTTCTATTTAAATCATCAGAGAAACTTTCCCTTTGGAAATAAGAGAGATAGATGTCTGTCTGAATCCTAGAAAATATGCCAGGGATTTTTTACATAGACACAAAAGCACTGGTTTTGTTTCAGTCACTGGTATATAAACAACCTTGGGAAAAGTTAGAAGCAGCTTTCAGTGTTTCTCTATGTGGCAGCTGGTCACAAGTAAAAGACCATTTTTTGTTATGGAATGATTAGCAAAGATAAACTCTTGGGAGGTCTTCCCAACGGCAATTTAAATAGATTTTGTTATTTGCAGAAAGCAATGTTACTGTTTAATTTATAAAGTTAATAAAGTGGTTTCTAAATTATTTAATAAGGTAGGGAGTAATGACAAAGTTAGCACTTGTTTGCTTTGATAGTGCTATGAGTCATACACCAGATTCTGATCATGAAATAAACAACTATAACAATTCCAGTTTAAATAAAAAGTAATTACAAAGCAAAAGGACTTAGAAAGACAAAATTTTTACTATTTTATACATGCATTTTTACATCCCTTATTCTTTATTATCATCATGCATCACTAATTCATAACACTATTCAATGCAAGCACTTTATCTCAGGCTTTTTTGAGTTGCCACAGTATTTCTGGGGCAGGCAGATCTGAGGACAGAATGAAACCACTTATGGTTGCAATATGAATATGAATCCTTGGAAAGATGCAGAGGAGAGGGGGCAAAAGAGGGAGAAACAAGGATAATTTTAATTTCCTTCCTTTCTCAGTCATTTTGAAAGATCAAGTCTTTCAAACCCCATTTAATACACTGTGAAAGAGCTTGCATGTTGTGGGTTCAGCCCTGCTCTGGCACCAGGTGACAGACACAAGTTCATACAATCCATGTACAATAAGTGTGTCTGTGTGCACACACAGTGAAGGATTAGGATTAACTTCGTAAATAAGTCTGTGATGTCTAAAATAAATGGAGAGCTTTGTATTTTTAATGTGACTAATGCTTATCCTGCTGTTCATAATGTACAGAGCTATTATGGAAACTTACCTACAATCAAAATCTTTGGTCAAAAGTTTAGAAATAGTTGGCAAATATTAAGGGGAAAAATGCAAATAATTATGTGAAATAGCCAGGACACTTGCATCTTAAAAAATTGCTGTTGTTAAGGAGAGAATAGCATCTCCTCTTTTTCAGCAATTTTAGTTTCCCAACCAAGTCTGAAATTGGAAAAGGAGAAGCTTTCATTCGTGTCTTGGATTCATACTTTTAATGAACAACAACAGTGTCCACAAGAACTTCTCAGTAAATCTGCAGTGAATCTCTCAAATTCCTGTCCCAGTGTGACAGTGTCCATTACCATTACAGTCCAATATTTAGCAAGAACAAGCAGAGCAAAGCAGAATAAAAAATACTCAGAAACCAAACAAGAGCTGTCTCTAAGTCATGTAGATTCTTCCCCCCAGAAACTATTCTGGCAGCTGGTTACATGGTGGCAAAGTAATAAGCATGGAAAATCAATCCTGCAGAGTCAACCCCCTGATTCCCAACAATTTAATACATTTTGTGCACAGAGGGGCAGCATCCATTGCTGTCTCTTAATCAATGGTCCTATGAAGTCAAAGCTCATTCAAGACTTACCTCCTGGAGCTCCTTTTTACTTGAGATAGTTGTTGGTCTGGCAGGTCCATATGATGAAAAAAGAGGAGGAAAAAGACACTGGCTCCTCAGGCACATTTGGCAGGATACTGGAGGGAGCATTCCAGCCTTCAGCTCTTCTGTGGTCAGCTTAAGGCTCTGGGAATGAAGACTCTTCTTCCCACTTACCTCCCAGCAGACGTGTCTGTCTCTGAGCTCCACAAAACCCACTCCCACTCCAGGGCAGTCCTTCCCAGCCCTCCTAGCAGTGATCACCAGAAGCACCATCCTGTTCCTGCCATAGCCTCACCCAGAGACTCGGGGTTGTACTTGGCAGCCCCCACCCTTAGCAGCAGCAGCAGACTCAGGTTCCTGTCTCTGTGGCTGGCCTGGGGGCTGGTTCAGCCCTGTGGGCTGCTCCCTCCTGCCTTAGCTGCTCCCTGTCTGCTCCAGGGAAGCAGTGGTGAGCTGGATGAAAGCATTGCACAGGTCACAAGCTGAGCCATGCTCACCTAGAAGCATTCCAACGGCCTTAGCTGTGAACCTCAGGCCAGAACTTCTCCAGGAGCTTATACCCCATAGCCCAACAGCTGGCTTTGCCACCAGTACGCACTGGGGCCCATCTCATCGCTCTTTCCTTCCCTGTCCCACTGGCACACACCAGGGGCTATTAGTAGTATGACCACATAAAGGTCTAGGTCACATACTCTTTCTTCCTAACATGGTTTGTTTTTTTTTCCTTCAGTCAATCCATTTGTCAGTCACTGCAGCAAACTGCATATACCAACTCTTCCTGAGCAAAGGCTCTCAACAAAGCTGCTACTATGATTGTTCTTAATGTGTTAGTGCTAAAAAATACATACTTTTATGCCAACATTCGTTTTTGAAAAAACTTCAATATGAAGCTACTGTTCAAACTAGGAATATGGGAAGGGTTGGAAGGTACCTCCTGAGTCATGTAGAGCTTGCTTTTCCTGATGGAGACCAGATACCACTGAATTCCTTTGATCCTTATCTCCCCTATCACATACACCCATATTCACATACACCCATATTCTTACCTCAGTCTTCTTGCTATTAAAAACTTTCCTTTAAAGGTATTACACTTGGCTGACTTAGAGATTGCAGAGGTCAGAGTGACTGACATATATGAGAGCTAAGGATAGACCATGGTCTGTCAGAAGGATCTAACTATGAATATTACAAAGGAAATGGGATGATTTCAGAGTCCAGGCATCTTTAGAGAAGATAGCAAGACAAGCTGTCCTTTAAATAAGTCCACTCATGACAAGAACAACTCCCACAATACTGACCAATCCCTGCTTCCCAGGCACAAACACTTCTATAACAAGGGGCAATGAAGGGAGGGGTGCGGGGGGGAAATATAAATACATATTTAATGGAAACCTTAGAACAGTGCAGTAAACATACACAAAATTAAATTATAAAAACCTGAAATTTAAATCATATCCCAAATTAGTTTGTCAAGCACAGCCTTGGCCCTGAGAAGGGGAGAAATAGGAAGATATCATGTAGTCCTCTTAGGACTTCTTGTGCTGAGTAAATTACAAGATATTATTCAGAGACTACAGCATTCAGGAGCAACCTGGAGCTACAGGGTATGGGGGCAGGTATTACTTACCCTGACTTATGCTGAAGATGTAGCAATGATAAGGACACTGCCTTCCACCAACTTCAGCCATGGATGTCATTTGTACTACGATGTGTGCACTAATTTTAGTCACATGTACATTCCTCAAGGACTTCTGACAGGTGGTTTATCAGCAGTCAATGTTGTGAAGGCAGACTCTCCTCTCCAAATCAATTTTTATCCAGTCTTGATAAGGTAACAGATAAAATGCGTTTTGTAGTCTTGCTTTCTAGTAATTGGTTCTCAAAGCTTGCTTTTTCCAGACAGCTCCTTTAATACTCTGTAATGCCATAGACTGTCTTTGAAGAGTGAATAATAATGAGGAGCTTTAAAGAGACTTGTAAAAGTTATGAAGTCATAAAACTCTATTTGATTCCTCCTTCAGTCTGTTTTCTGGGAATGTGCTGAATATAAATAGTGAAGTGATCTTAGAGGCTTTGAATGAAAGATTCTTTCTCCTTTCAGGCTGCAGTTCCTACTGCGTTACCCTCATTGATATTTCATTGCCTTCAGGATGATGGGATGTGTATAGAATCTTTTTCCATGTCCCTTATCAGAAATGTTTTGGGACATTTGGCCAAAAATGTATTCCTAGTCTCTAGGGTTTCCTTTTCAAATGCATGGTGTAAATAATTCTGTACAGAGCTACAGTCATTGTGATACAGAAGGTACATCCAAACACACTTCTTCAAATAAGAGTCGTTCTTGTTTTCCTTTCCCTCCTTGTTCCTGGTGACTGTGTATAGGGGCATCCCATAAGCTGAGTTCATTTCTCTTCCTCTTTTCCTAAGGTGCGGCTACATTGTGAAAATCTATACTTCTGAAAAGAAAAATAGTTTTCTTTATCATATTGCGCAGTCTCAGCTTCCACCAGCCCATTAACTCAAAATAAACTCCTAAGCATTCGACTGTCTGATCAGTGTCTGCACAGTGACATTTACCAGGAGAGGCAGACAAGAAATAGTCAGTGACTGGAGATTTTTAGACCAGAATAGTGACACTGTAATCTTGTTCTTTCCCCCCCTATACACATCACCCTCTTTGCCAATCTCTGCATCCTTTTCTAGACACAGCTGAAATGATCATTGGAAGTGTGCCTTGACGTGTTCAAATATAAAATACACGGATTAGAGTAGGACTTGAAACTTTAAAAGAGAAAAGAATAAAGAAAGAAAATAAGTATTCTTTGGTTCCAAGACATATAACAGAAAAGACATCACTATTACTTAGCTCATTTCTGAAGTCAACAGATGGTTGTGCTACATTTAGAGCACTTGGAAGTTGTTTTCTCTATTGTTTGTTAAAGGCAAAAATCTTGGGAGTAGGTTCAAAAGACTATATCCAGAAGGCATTATGCCAATCCTACTTAAATCAGCTTTCCTAATGCAGCTGAAAACAAGTGTTATGGCTGTGAGTAGGTATAGAGTACCAGGACATTTGTAAGTACACGAGCCAAATTAGAAACAACAGAAGTCTGATGTTATCACACCAGTTTATTGCATGCACCCAGTCAGTGGCAGCAGCTCACAGATGCTGAGGCTAGAGATGCTTTAGTAAACAGAACAATTAGCAGCATTGCGTGAGCCACCAGCACAGCAAAATAAACTTCTTGGAGATATGTGGTTATACCTCTTCCCAAAAAGAATAAATTGGAAAGCACAAAACAACTTCTTATCTGTTAGAGTGGACTAGCAACTGCCAGCTCTGTACCACAGAGATGGAAGTAAGAGTTCTTGGAATGGGAACTTACAAAGGTACCATGCAATGAGTAATTAATATAATGCCTCTGTATAAACCATCGTTGTTTTAAGGGAAAAAAACCCTCACACTTTTTTCTTGTCATGGTTTTCTTGTCATGATGCAGTGCCATCCAACATTGACATACAAATGATCATTGTTTAACATTGCTCCCTACTCTGGCTGCATTCAGTCATATATGGTAATCAATGATCCATTCATGATAGCTCCCTGCAATTGTCATAGCAAAGACTGGGGACGGATAGGCATACAAGATACTAAAACTAAATAACCACAAAGCATTTCACCCGTGCATTCTCCAGTTGCTTCCTCCATTTATGGATAATGGCCCTATTTGAAGACAATAGCAGTAAAATTTTTCTCCAGGGATTTATTTGTCACATTTATTTCTTGGATTATGGTTTGTATTTTCTAGTGTGATAAGTACCCCAGAGAAACACTTTAGTGAAACAATCAGGAGAGGAGTTTGTTCTCCTGTCCCATAATTCCTGCATCCTAAACCTTTAACAGAAGATGTGCATTAGCTTCACACTGTACTGTGACCTGCATTCACCTTTCACCAGCCTCCACTACTGCCAGCAGAGCACACAGGGGTTGCAGTCTTGCTTACTCAAATGTAGATAATTCAGGAACTCACCTGGGCCATGCCCACAGACTGGTGAGAACGAGGATATAGCTTCTGTGTTTTACTAGTGTTTGTATTCTGAAATTAAGACATAAAGCTATTATTAAAGTCCACCAAGAAAAATAGCTGGGGGGTGAAAAATTGGTCATTGACATGCCTCTCCTGTGAAAACTTGAGGTAAAGCTGAGAGGTCTATTTAATCATAATTTTTCCTAAAGTAACTGATTAAAAGAACAGATTACTGTACTGCTAGTGATGCCCTACACAGTTTATGCAGATTATCTACAATCCATTGTCATGTTGACTAAATTACAAGTCCCTACTGGCTAGACTAAATAATAATGTGCTTGTAAAAGCAGCTGAAAGGAATAAAAACCAGGAGCCAAAACCAAAGTTTTTACCTCCTTTCACTCTGATTTTTCACCTGTCCCTTTAACATTCAGCAGTCAGAAAATGAATGACAGTGATTAAATTATTTGCCTGCCAGATTATCTCAGTGGCTGTTCTTAGCAGAATACCCATGGAAGTCATTGAGAGAGCAGGATATGAACAGGTGAATCAGACTCTGTAGGGTCCCTGTACCTCTGACTCTCACTGTATCAGCTGCTCTCTGGCATTACAAAAACTCTGGAAAAAAAAAAAAACAACCTAAATGGATGCTAAATATTGAACTAAATCAAAGATACTAGATGTGAACTTTGATTGTCTAAAAAATCTGACCTAAAAGGAACAGGAATTCTGCAAATGAGAGCCTGAAAACTCCCATTGTGTTTCCACCTGCTCATCCTTTGAGGTACATTTTGTTTAGCTCCTGTAGAATAAAGGCATGACTCACGAACAGGACATATGGAGTGTTAAAAGTATAGAAACTAAGATTGCAAAGCTACTGCTGTGTCTTCAGAAAACTTAACAATTATTTCAAAATGTTCATTGTTATGGTGCATTCCCATGTTTCTTTTTGCACACATTTTCTTTTTAAAATGGGGAAGTTGTTGTTGGGAAAGTGGTGATTGGGCGAGTGGACCCCTCCCCCCATATTGTACCTGTGCAGTGCCTTGCACAATTAAATATTTATCTCCAAATGGAGATTCCAGGCTTTATTACTACCTGAATAATATATGGGACTTGAGTTATAACCTCCCAAAGACATATTTGCAAGTCAATATTTTTTGTCTGTTCAGCACTGTTTCCTGACTACAGCCACTGATAGTAATTTAAATAAAATCTTTGGTCTATGCATGTGTTACCTGTTCTTTCTCCCCTTAACCAAATTACACCACTTGGTTAAATCAAACTACTTATTTAAAAAGAAAAATTTCTCTCCCTCTACTCAAGGAAAGTTGCTGTTAGCAACTTAACCTCATGAGCAAGTTATCCCAATGGATGAGACATTGATTTAAATTATCACAGGGATTGCTTGGTAGGGAAAAACAGCAGGTGAAAAAATTGTGGATTCTCATGAAAAGCACCTACAAAGACAATATATTCCATATTCCTAAAATATATACTACACCTTTTAGAAACCACTTTAGGACATCAGAACTCTTCTGTGCTAATTTTTGTAGAGGGGAAAGATCTGATACAATATGATTTGCTTGCCTATATTTGTACTCACAATTTTTCCATGATTCCTCCACACAACTGATGGGAAGACTATTTCTCAGGATTTTTAAGTGCTACTGACAGTTTCCAAGGATATTTGAAGCATTACTTTACTAAGACCTTAGCCTAGACACTCAGTCAGCTCTGGAAGCCTGTCCCTCATGCTAAAGATGCCTTTGCCTATTCACAAAAATAATGAACTTAAGTAAACAGTAAATCAATAATATTTGTGTTCACCTTGGATTTTTAGGTATTTTTACGTAAATCCCTCCTTGTGTATTTAAGAGGGTGTGGCTTGGGAACATTTGTAGGCAGTCGTGCTTCAGGGAAGAGTGTGCTACATAAAAAGAAAAAATGTTCCTTGTGCACTTATCCTGAGTTTTCTAAGAGACGCCCTGCCTTCCAAGGGAAAGCCTGACTAAATCACTTCATGGAAAAGCTGCCATGGCCTTCCTGGTCATATGGGCTTCATACTGTGTCTCAGACTCTCAAACCATCTCATGGGCCAGAAAAATGGAAAAGCTGGAAAAGAAATGACACTTCACTTAAGCTTGCTGATCAGGCTAAAAGCTTCCAAATGTTAACGACTAACAATAAGGCGCACTTCCCAGCAGTGGAAAATTGACGGAGATATAACAATTGCAATTGCCATTTCAGAGCCTTCTGAGTGGTGAGTGGTTTCATTACAGATAGTGTTGACCGCATGACTGCTCTCTGAGAGTGTGTATTACCTGTATGCACCTCACACTCTGTGCTTTCTGCTTCTGGCACCCAGAGGAAACCACCAGTAGATACAGCAACATTCTAGAATGGACTTCCTAAATTGACAAACAGTCCCTATCAGCCAGCTGTGGTCACACAATGCCCTGCATAAGCTGATTAAAAAACATCTACAAAACTGTCTGGGAAGAGAGGTATTTTTACTGCTATTACTCTTCCTAGGACAACGTAGAAACTCAAACATCTGACATTTAGAAATAATTTCCTGCCTAAATGTAGCTGTGTCCCAATTTGTTCTTATGCCCCAATTTGTTCTTATGCCAGATTTTTCTTTTAGGTAAATGGTTGTTTTCCCTCTCCAGTGTTTTTCAGCCAATACATCTGTATGCAGCAACTGCTTAAAGGTAAGCCTTCCCTTTGATAAGTTAAACAAACCAAGTTATCTTGCTCCTGCTTTATTATGATAAAAAATACTTCATCCTAGACTGTTTGCCTTTTTCTTGGCTTACATTCCAGCATTAATTAGCCCTTCTCAAACAGGAGCACCTGCACATAGTAACAGTATATATTATTATGTCTAGATCTTACAGGATGGATCCTTCCCCTCATCTCTGCTTACACAGCAAAGATCGAGTTTTTTCAGGGCTGCATCATACTGTCAGGTCTGTTTTATTTGAGTCCTCTCTACTACTGAATTTTGAACAGGAAATCTTCCGTTTGACAGCAAATATTTTTCTGTTTTTCTACCTAAATCCGGACTTTGCATTTTATATTATTAATACATTGCAATGCAATTCTGCAAGTGAAGTAGTTTAGCTCTTTCTCATATATTTTCACGTCTCTTTGGGAAATCCAGTCTTTTCCATCTTTAGGGTATTGTTTTATCCGAAAGTTCTTAGCAAAAATACAAAATAAAATCAGTTACTTACCTCAAATGAGCATCTTCACTATAATTCTTTCTCAAGTATTATAATTCCCTGTTCAGCATAACCTCCTTTCAATACTAAATGTGATATTTCAAGGCACTCATCAAATCTGTTTCTAATTTTACATGAATACCAATTTTTAAATTATCTAACAGAGAATTTTTTATCAAGCTTCTTCCTGGTCTCCAACTTACACATACTCCAACAATCTTCACATACTTTTCTTACTATAAGGTGTCATTGTTTCTTGCAGGATATCCAAACCACAAATATGGCATTTTCTTGCACAATAAGATTTCTTAAGTTCTTCAGGTAAATCATACAGTAACAGAGTCAAACAAGAGTTTCTAATGTCTTGTCATGATAGACTAGACATATGGGTATTTCCACACAGTAGACAGAGTCTCAAGTGTTGTAATGTAACAAGGGGTCTCTTTTTCTTCCCCAATCCTTCCCTTCCTAATTCCTTCTTGTGGTGGTTTGACCACATCCAGCAGCTGCACCGCACAGCCACTCGCTCATCACCCCAGCAGTAGGACAGGGGAGAGATTAGGGATTAAAGAAGTGAGAAAACTCACAGATGCAGATAAATTAAAGTCAGTTTAATAAGTGAAAGGAAGTAGAAGAAAAAACCCAAAACAAGTTTTACAAAGGCCCTCACTCATCACTTCTGTCAAGTACCCCAATGCTCAGCAGTCTCTGAGCAACGGCCACATCCCCAAAAGCCCTCTTCCTGTAGTTTGGGAGCATTGGTGTGCATGATGTTATCTGGCATGGAATATCCCCTTAATCCTTTTGGGTCAGCTGTCCTGGCTGTGTCCCTTCTCAATGTCTTGCACACCCCCAGACTATTCATTGAGGAAGCAGAGCAGGAAAAAGGGAAAGCCTTGTCCCTCTGCAAGGACTGCTCAGCAGCAGCCAAACTGGTGTGTTACCAGCACTGCTCCAGTCACAGATCCAAAACACAGCACCCTCTGAGCTGCTAGGAAGAAAATTAACTCTGTCCCAGACAGACCCAGTGCACCTCCAAACTACAGAGAAGGAGCCACGTGAACTTTCGAGTATCTTGCTTTTTAGAGAAGTTGCCATTCTACATTATATTTTGGGGATATTTACAGGAATAGCACATAGGTGCTGCCACTGTGTGAAGGAAAAACATGAAAGCTGTCAGGGTTTAATTAAGTGAAGGACTTTAATAAATCAAAAGTTCATTTTGGAAAATTCACAGTGGTCAAAATTAGTCTCACAAACATAGAAAGAGGGGGAAAAATGGGGCTGTCAAGCAAAATTTAATTTTCTGTATTTGGAAGAGACGTTGCTTGGTTTAAAAAAACATGACAGACAATAACCCACAGGGACACTCTAGGACATAAATGCAGGGCCTAATGGAACCATTAACATCCATGGATCCAGCAGCACTTCCTAGATTGATCATGGCTTGGGGGGAATCTTTCACAAGACAAAGAATATCTCTTTTATATTGCCAACAAGGTTAGTCATTTAGAGAGCCCTTATGACACCAGCATGATATTAGAGCACTTCTAGGAGCTCAGGGTGGTGTTTCAGATCTTAGTTTGTGCCAGAGCTAGGGAGTAGGGATAACAAATAAACAGAGTTTGATCCAAATTGTAGCCCTGAAGATATAACTTGCCTAAGTGCTTTCTGATAAGTATATTACTGATTCATTAGTAAAATCCTAGAATTTTATTAATTTTTAAACAAAATTACCAGAGTAAGCAATATTCTGGCATGGATGTCTTTATACACAAGGTAGAGGGCTTGCTGCTGTCATCTCTGGCAAGGTATTTATTAATTTATTAGTTTAAGAGAATGATAAAATCTTCCTGCAACTAAGTACTTGTCTTAATACAACTCTGTTGCAGAGATCCAAGAGAAAGGTAGGAAATTGGAATGCTAATGCACAAATGCAAATTATTTGCTGAGGTGTAAAGAATTTGTTTCTTCTTGTCATCTAGTCTAATTTCACACATCTTTTTGTCTCACTATTGCTCAAATGAATAAATATATATAAATAAACACGCATGTGTGCAAATGCATGAAGATTTTTTCTAATAGGCACTTCTGACTGGGATAAACCCTTGCTGTAGGATTTGACTACATCAAATTCAGGCATGTTCTTAGTGACACATTGAGTATCTGGAGTTAAAAACCACAGAAACCACTCACAGAATTTAGACTTCTAAATAAGTATGGTGAATATTTCATCAACAGTTCAGAACAGCTCTCATTTTACCTGAGCTTTAAACTGGTTTGTATTTCTTTATTTTTTCCCCTGGTTTTATGTTTACAAAAATGCTCCATAGCACATCTATAACATTTTATGCTCCCTACTCAACTAGCATTTACAGTCATTCATTAGTAACTGATACTTCAAGGTTTATAGAGGTCTGAACTTCATGTGCATCCATAATACAAGAAAGTGCTATTACAGTGTATTTGTTGAGATAATGTGGCAGGAAAAACAAATAAAAAAGACGCCACTGCTGGAGCTGATTTTACTTTTAAAACAGTCCATTAAATGTCTTTTGGCAAATTATTTATTTAAATCAATTGACAGCTTAGTGAATTGTTTCTGTGGCTCCTAATAGAATTCCAAATTTTTTTGTTTGATTTCCGTTATTGCCCGGGATTTCATCAGACATCTGGGAACAAGTTAAAGAAAACCCAACAATAAAAAGGAAGCTTTGTGACACTGAGGTCAGAGAATAGAAGGCTACACTGAGAGATCAAACCTACCACAATGAAGAACATGTATCCTGCAAGGAAGGGAGGGCCCATTCTTTTTTCCCAGGCCAATAAAATTTTCCTATGTGATTATATACAAAGAGCTCAGATTATTCATGCAAACACTTCCATTAGGGTCAGCTGGAGTGCAGTGAGCAGGATGGGAAAGAGCATTTCCTTGGAGTCAGCAGGGACCAGGAACTCTGTTGTACTAGATATAGTTGAGACACACTGAAGGGTCTTTTGGGCTTTTATTGTTTAAACTAAAAAATGTAAGAGGAAGAGAGAAACAGAGGCACAGTGCAATTAACACCTTGATGTGCCTTAAAGTAAATAAATGTTGGTTTCTGGTTGCATAAATGTTTAACTTTTTGCTAGACCATGGCCAAACTGACCTGCCTAAGGTCATACACATAAAATCTGTGGAACAGTTAAGCACTGACTTCCATTATTCTATAATCAGAGCTACATCAGTTTTCAGCCCCAAGCCATTAATCCAGGCAATAACATGCTGTGCACATTTACTTCTTTAACAGAAGCTTTACTGTATCTTTGTAAAGAGATACAAAAGATTAAGAAGAATAAAAAAGATCTAACAACATATTAAAAGGGGGGTTTTATCATTTAAATGATGGAAAATATCTAGGAAGATCAAAAGCAGACAGATCAGATTCCTTGATAGCACCTGTTTATATTACTCACATACCTGGAGCATTTATGATGTATAAAGCATTTATTCCAGAATAAATATGGTAAAACGGCTTCCTTTGCTATAATTTTAAATGTAGTTCCCTGTATGGAATATGATAATATTCTCTATGATAGAAGGGAGGTAATTTTTTTCTTAACCAAGCCAAGTGTCTGCTAGAACAAGTTAAAATCAAATTCTCCTCTTAAGCAGTTTTTCCATTACTCAGCCTTTCCAGAACTGGAGGTGCTGTCTTTGTGAAGTCTCTGAAGCCATGGTTGAACAACATGACAGGATGTAGCATGAACTGTTTGACTGAATCAACCACGATGCCAAAGGAAGCAACAG
The DNA here is from genome assembly GCF_963662255.1 of Cinclus cinclus. NCBI lineage: Eukaryota > Metazoa > Chordata > Aves > Passeriformes > Cinclidae > Cinclus > Cinclus cinclus. Next base: position 22,653,374 of record NC_085054.1, read on the forward strand.
ACTGTCACATCAAACAGGAGGCATCTGATGGAGACCTCCTGTGACAAATTAAAACCTTTCTGGTCCCTAAAAACTGGGTACCAAAGCAGTGCCCTAAATAAAATTTACCATTCAATCATCCTTGTATTTAGAGTGTTTTTCAGGCAGTTACTTTTGTTGTTTCTTCATTCCACCTAAATCATGTAGTTAACAGGAACTACCAGACCTTGAGGAATGTGGTTCCTGATGCACATTTGATGCTGGATTTATTTTGTTCTGTTGATAACAAAAATGGTCATTTCAAAAGTAAAATTGTCTACAACAGTGATGTCTTTCATTTTGCTTAGCATTTAGAGCCCTTGAAAAACTCTGTTCTAAGAGCTGACAGAACTTTACAGCACTCAGGATCTCACAGAGCTCAGCTCTTCAAATAAACAAGTCATCTATGCATACATTTATACAATTACATTCCAATTATAAAGACCCTTAAGAGTTCTTACATAGAGACCATCTACATGATCAACTTCCATGCATATCTTTATGACATGATTGTCTCAGGAAATGCATTATTGAGGGCGTGCCAATCAATTTTTCTGGATTCTAAATATTTTTCTGTGAAGTGCTGAGAAATTCTTACCATTTGCATAACTGCAACTAGTCTGTGAATGACTCCAATCCCAAACAGTCTCGCAGTTTCAGTTTTGAGTCCCTGAAAAAGCTGCCTTATCTTTATTTCGTAGAGCAGTACTTTCTCACATAACTAAGTAAAGCTGAATATTTGAACTCTAATTGTTACAGTAAATTGTTTTACCTAGATTGCTGCCATTTGTTGCCTCATTTCCACAATGGTGGCTCACTGCACACTGACAACTGAAAACTGTTCATTTCAAAATCTTTCCACATACTTTAGTCTTCACTCACCAATAACTTAATTTTTTATCTTTCCAGTACAGACACTGACAGGTCATATATATCAGAACATGAAGAGTTGTCATGGCAGATCAGACTACTGGGCCATCAAAGCCTGGTAGTCTGTCTTTACTTTATCTCAGAGGAAGGTGCAAATCCTCACAACATGATAAGCAGTTATGCAATGGTACTCATAAGGGCAACATTTCATTTTCACTTTCCCAATCAGCCGATACTTAGAAGTGAAAGATGTTATTGTCCTTTCAATAGTTTCCTATGCTGTGCATGACAGGCTCCCTCTCCCTGTGATTGATATTCAACAGAACTATGTCACAGTTAATAGGCTCAAAATCTAATTTGGTCAAAGAAGAACAAGAATAAAAAGCAAGGTAAGCAATAAAACTGTGTTTCAAACATGAGGACTGACACAGAGAGAAAAGAGGGAATATGCAGAGGGAAACTTTGCTGAAGTTTTATATGCAAGCTGTTCTATGAATTCTGATTCATACATGACAAATGAAGACAAAGCAAATTTTAAGATTATATGTTAAAGGGCCATCTGGAACAGTCATGGAGTTCATGGCCTGGATTTATCAGCTCTCCTACAGTAAATTCTGAATAGTAGTCTTTAAAGGTAAAAATCACTAATGAGAAGATGCTGATTTCATTCATATATCCTGGTAGTATTTTGCATGTCAGCTGCCCTGAAAAGAACTGTCCAAAAACTGCATCAGTGATGTTTTATGGAAATTAATCAAAGCCTATAATCCTATTATCCTTTAATTCTAGCATTTCTGGACCTACTGCTCAACAATATGCTGAGCTCAGAATAACTCAGTTTACATGATTTCCAGTCTGCTTTGTAATTATTTTCTGTAATTGACAGCAGATTATGCAGAATATCCCATAGAGATCTTCAAACCATCTGAGCTCTCTCTAGCTTTGAAAAAAACATTGAGATGTCAGAGGGCTGTGAGTTCAGATTTCTTTTTTCATAATGGGTAGTCATATTTCCATTCTTTCAAACCCTCATTTTTATCCAAAATTTGACATCTTCTCCCTTAAAAGTGGTCAGATGTTAATCCCTGCTGGCATTTGAACTCAATCGGTGGGAAGAAAGAGCAGCAGAGGCAAAGAAAAAACAAAAAAAACCAGGAAGAATATCCAGAACACAGTTAGGAAAATGTAATTTGTATAGGAATTGGTAATATGTAAAATACCAAGTATGTTTTCAGGGACAAATTAGCAATCTATTGAAGATTACCAGCTTTGTATTTTATACTAAAATGTGTTGCTACCCAAAACATTTGAAAGATCAAAAATACATGAGTGGAGTTATTCTGAGTTACGTAAATGGAAACTGGAAGTGATTACCTTAAACTGAAGGGGAAGGAATTAAGGACATCTGAGGAAAGAGAGAGCTTTTCGATTCCAGAATATTAGTTAAATAGGATACATCAAGTTAAACACAGTGTAAGTATTTATAAAGTATTTAAAAACAGATAAAATGAAACATTAGCAAATATACTGAGCGAGAAAGGGAGATTCTGCATTTGCAGGACAGACATGCCTTGCTTGGTCTTCTTAAAGGCTGTAAGTCTCTACTTGTAAGTACAGGAAAATAAAAAAGTTTCTGAGCTTTTTGAAGAAGTACATATATATGAGTACATCTGAGATTAATTTCCATGAAAGCAAATGTAAAATAAATGTTTTGAATATGATGTGCACCGTGTTGTCTGCAGTACATGCACAGTTAGAAAAAAATATGTTGTCTAAAATGGAAATGCCACATTTACAAGGGTCAATATTGTTTGTTCAGGATTTGCCATTAAATTATTCTCTTTTTTATCAGCTTTTTTCATACAGAACATTTCACCGGAGTGAGTTGTGCTGAGGAATTTCAGTGATATAAAAATCTTGGGATGTTGATAAAAAATAGACAACTAAAAGCTGTGTGTATGTCGTCAGAAGGGACTTTACGATTTTTGGGTAACTTCAAAATGAATGAACAATTCAGAGCTCTTCAGAAAATTGTCAAAGACCCACTGAGCATCTGAGCCTGTGGGGTAGAGCTGTGGTCACTTGACAGGCTCCTCCTGAAGGAAGAGGCAGTTTGAACCTTGCTTTATGTCTGCCACAATGATTTGCATTTGCACCTGTCTGAGCTCATAGCATGGGCCTGGTAATTGCTATGCTGTTAGTACCACCCCTCCCTTACCACCCCAGCTCAGCAGGCAGGGGCAAGACTGGATGTATTACAGTAACTCTAACCCTTCATCTACCTGATCTGACAGACTGATGTAACTCAAACTGAAGTATTTTTAGGCAATGACTAATGGTTAATTAATCAGAATATGAGAAATACCTGCTTTCCTGCTAGCACCCCACAGCTCATTGATCTACCACCCTGTAATACACATAAAAGGATTGCATTTCTTTCAACACTGATTGAACATTTGTCTTTGACACTAGTCAATAACCCTAGCTCCTAATGACTTTTAAAAACAAGTCTTCAAGCACTAATCTGTATGTTATTTAGCCAGATCTTCTTAAACAGCAGGCATATCCTAAATCCTTTGCTACTCTCCTAAGCTACGTAGATAACGTAAAAAATTATATATCACATTATATGTGATTACATGCAATGTATTAATGGTAATCCACTGCTGGCCTTAGACAGACACATCTTCCAGCTTATTAAGATCTAAATGATTCTCTATAGGACCTCTGCCATGTGAGGCTGCTGGTGGTCACTGAGTTCAAACCTGAAATTCTCAGTTTCATACCTCTCTAACGTGGGCTGAAGAAGCTGCATTGAAAGCTTTTGTGCAAATACTCTTCTCCAACAATCAATAACAAAAGAGACTTAGAATCTTGATGCTGAAACAGCATCTCAGCTATAAAACTGGTCAATATTCAGCTCTACATGTTTGGATGAAGACACACAGTCTTTTCCTGTGTCTTACACTTGTTAAGCATATATGTCTAAGGAGATACAATTACCTATGAGAGATATATTCTAGAATGTGTAAGGAGACCATGGAGCAAAGCCATGTGAAGCAAGGGACCTAATTAGGAATGTATTAAAATTCCAGGCTCTCAGTTATACTAGGAAACTCAGACCTTGACTGCAACTGCTTCACATTGGGATGTATCTCCAGGAGCAACCAAATATCTCTAAATTATTCCTGTTCACAAGTATGGCTCAAAGACTGGAGTGATGTGAGAAATGGATTTAGAGGCTGTCCTCTTGAATATTCTTCAGATTGAGTTTGTTTGTTTTGGGTTTTCTTTTTTAATAACAATGGCAAAGAGGGGAAAAAAACATACACAGGAATATTTCAGTGTTTAGACAATCCACAGAACACTTGAATTCCAGAGCAAAGTGTCAGCCTAATTTCTAGCAGGTTTTTCATGTAGAAATAACATTAAAGTGGACAAACTGCTATAAGTTAATTGCTTTGTGTTCCACATTTGATTGCAGTTCCTTTCTGACTGCAGTACAAGTTGGATTTCCATCACATTTACAAGGCCCTGAGTAGTCTGGGATCTTGGCATGTTAGAAGGTGATTTCCTTAAGCCTCACTGTAGAAAGAATCCTTTTTTCAAAGTTCTTCAGCTTCATGTGGTAAAAGTACGTTAAAATAATGAGATTTGGGAGGAGAAGGTGGTGGTAGGATGGAGAAGATATGATAATTCTTCTAGTGAGTAATGAAGATACTTAATTTGAAAAATTCTTTTAAGAGTGAAATTAGCAATTACATTGTATTTTTGCAATTCTAGGTATGTAAAGCGAAATGTTGCCTTTGGGCTAATTTTTCTTTAGCAAGCACCAAATTCAAAACCCCATAAAATTAAAGGTGCTTTTCCACTTTTTTGCAATTGGAATCATATTCCAGAAGTGTTCAGTAACAACATGAAAATATTTAGAGGTCACTGAAATTTCACAGGGACAAGCATTCCTCTGTGACTTTTGCAGTTTGTACACACAGCCTTTCTTTTGAAAACTTGGTGGGACCAGAGTTGCAAAATACCAGCAGTTCCTGCAAGCACCTAAAAGATTCTCACCTAAATAAGATTAAAATTTTCCAGATGATGCTTTACATGCCTTCCAAGTAGACATAATTTAGAATAACCTCTAAAAATAATTTATTTAGCAATTAATATCCCACCAAAACTGTAATTTATCACCAGACAATGCAAACACATGCTCATATTGTTCAGACCTTAGCCAGCATGACTTTTTTCTTTTTAAATAATCCCAAACAACAATATAAATATGCATGAGCCTGTAATTCACTGACCACAGTAGTCTCAACCTTTTCAATTTTTAAATTAGATGAAAGGGAACCTTCTAGGTCTGGGTAACCATCTGGAAGCCCATGAACAAGCTCTTCTATGTGGTAATTCTACAGTCAAGAACCCCATTTTTATTGCCTATCTTGTCAATAATAGACAAATCCTACTACAGATGATTTCATTGTGTTGGAAAATATGTAAATCAGTATCTGATATAAGATTTCCTCCATTTGAGGGGATGAGGAGAAAAGAGTTTATAAAAGTAATGATGTAAATCTCACAGTTTGAGCTTGTTTCTAACTACTGCCCGTTGAAGCAAGTCTTGTCACAGTTCATAAACTGCTGAAAACATGTTCTGTTTTATAATTATTCCCTTTTAGCTTTACAAAGCAGACTCAGTTTAATATCTTTTATAAATCAAATGCCTACCACTTTCAGACATTAATTACAGAGATAGGAACAACAGTTCTCTATTAAGCAGATAGGAAATAAACTAAATCTGTTGTTAACACTCTGGTTTAACAGTTTCCATAAGTGAAACATCACCTGGCCACCTGAGAGACAAAAGATGCCAATTTCAGTGACTGCCTACATGTTTTCTTCACTCTTGGGTGATAATGCATTTAATGATAATTAATAATAAAGATAAGGCACATTTCTGAGCCTGTACATCCTTTTGAGCTTCAAATTCACAAGACTTAGAGAAACAAAAAAAGAACAATAAAGGGTCACTTAAGAACAATTACAGGTAGGTACAACTGTAATATCCAGATTATGAAATTTGTCAGAAGTTCTGGAGATTTGTAGGCAATATTTTATTTTCTAGATGTGTTGTTGGTCGAAGCTTAGGCCTGAGGCTGAAATCACAGCTGATATCATAGTTAAAACTGCAAAACCAAATTCAAAAATAAGTATTATTTCACTCCTGGTATTTTCTCAAGTAACAACAGCAAAACAGATACATTAAGGATGAGAAAGAACTTCATCACTTGCTCTTGGCATTGATCTGGAGCCCTCTGTTACACCTGTGATAATGTACCAGAGATCAAACCAGATTCAGCACTTTGTATTCTGGATTCAGCACTGATACACTGGCCACAACCACACTGTAACACTAACAACATGCATTAGTTAAAAAACAAGGAATTTTACTTTTTTATACCAAGATTTTCCAGATTTTGTCCATGAGACATAGTTTTGTGAGATGCAGAACAGCCATGAATGTCTGGGGCTATACTGTGGGTAAAGAATTGGTGAATATATGGAGAGATAGATAGATAGATTAGATAGATAGATAGATAGACAGACACAGCAGAGTAACATTTACAGAATATTTTTAGAACTGCTGTATTGAAGTCATTCAGGTTCACTGTTCAAAATATACCAGAGGCTGCATGGGAACCTACAAAAGCCAGAAAGAGGAACTGAGTCTGCATGTACTTAGGCCTTCTTGAACTGGAGCTCTTCTGTGCCTTGGAGAGGTTGAATTTCACCATAAAGAAGAGGCATTATGTCTTGTTTGGGTTGTTTCTTGAGTAAGACATTAAAAGGAAGGAATGAGGACACTGTAAGGGCTGCACTGAAGGACCAACTGCTCAGCATCTCAAAGGAAGAACATGAGGAGACGATTAGGAGAGCAGTGTAGGAGACAGGACAAATACAGAATGGTGCCTCCCAGTGAATGTTGTGCCATCTTCCTATCAGTCAGACTTAAAGACTTCTTGAATGTTCTTACCTATTTAACAGCTGCTAAAGGACCTCTTAAACTGTGTGATTACTCCTATGCTCGCATCCATTTACACTTTTGACCTTCAGGAAACTCTGTAGATTCTACAATTTAAATTAGATTTTGCCTGGGTGAGTATTTAATTTTATTTATTTGAAATCCACTATTCAAAACTTCATTGGGTGCCACAGGGGTTTTTCCTGTGTCAAACACTGAACAATCCCACCCTGTTCATACATGTGTGATCTGTGATTTCATAATCTTGTTTTAGTTAATACTTATCACCTCCTTCCCAAATTACCCCTTTAAATTCTAGTCAGCTTCATCTCTTCTCATATGATGTAATTTACAATCTCTGATCACTCCTACCATCCTTTGTTGCTTTACTGTATATTTTCTGAAGTAGGGAAAGAGAACGGTCAGATTCAGATCTGAGTGTACCATGGATCTATACAAAGGGATATTTTGTTTTGTTATAAAAACATTCTTAATAATTTCCAGCTCTGTGTTATTTTGATCACTGCTGAACACTGAGCTGCTATTTTCAGAGACTCTGAAGTAATTTCACAATCTCATTTCTGATTAGTAATATAAAAAGTCCATTTGGTTATATAGGCAGTCACTTTTCACTTCTAATATAATTTTGCATTTATCATGCAAAGTACTACCAACACTAAATTATATCTGCTGTTTCATTTCCCCATCACGTAGAATCCCAGTATACTTTTGCAACATTTTGCAATCAGATTTAGATTTTATTATCCTCAGCAGTTATGCAACATCTACAACTGTCACCTCAATATTCCTCCCCTTTCCAGACCATTTACAAATATGCTGAAAAGCAAAACAAGGTCCTAAGAGATTCCTCTACAGCAAGAAGTCATCCCATATTCCTATTTCTGTTTTTTATCTTTTCTACTATTTTTGAAGAATCACATAAGATCTCAAGGAGATCTCATTCCTTTAATGATAGTATTTGCTCATGGGTTTGTGAAAAACTTTACTGATTTCTGAATATAGACCACTGTGCAGATCAGAGCTGGTTCCTTCAAATAAAAAAACAAGCATCTTATTGTTTACCTGCACAGAAGAGGATGACAGATAGATATTTACCTATTACACACATGTTATCTATAGACAGCCTAAGTACATTTTCTGCAGATTCATCAAGGCAGAAGCCAGGCTAAGACATCCATTACCAATTTTTAGAGTTACCACTACAGACCTTTCTAAATTTCACGCTTCTGATAATTACAAAATGAGGTTGATTAGACAATACAATGAAGACAATCACTCAGAAGTTTCCTACCTAAGTTTCTTTAAAATCCTTGGACAAACACCATCAAGCCCTGATCCTGCTCATTTTACTTTGATAGCTTCATAAAGATTATACTGGAGGGAAAATGTAGAAAATTACCTCCACAGTGAACTATAACTCATCCATATTTTCTACTCTGTTCTTACTGCTTTTGTTCTTTCTTAGTCTTTCTCCTTTTATACCTCAGTAATTCATCTGCTGCATAATCTCTTTGGCAAATCTCTGTGAGTGGCGGGTGACTTGTTTCCTCAGGGAAGTTTCTAATTCTCCCAGGTCCAATGAAGTCTGTAAAATAAATCATGATGGTATTTCAGTTTGCATTCAAATGAGAACACAGAGTGTCCCTTGCACCTTGAGCTGTCATTCAAACCTGTGCAAGGTGGATGAACAGTAAGGCCATTCTTATCAATTAGCACAGGAAAGAAGACAATGGAGAATCAGCTCGACCAAGTTTATACTGTGCCTGTGGTATTTTACAATAAGATGCCACTTTGCACTGAAATGCTAGTGTGATATCTGAAAAGAAATCTCAAATAATTTCCTGCAAATGGGGAGCTCCTTAGTACACTTAGTGGACACAGTACCTATTAGACCTAATTACCTACTAGAAGACCTAAGTACCTATTAGAAATGTCTGGTTTGGTACCTAAACCCAAGAGTTTATTTCCTGCTTGGCAACTCAGTGCAAAGCTAATGGAAATAGTTGTAGAATTTATATTTACAATATCTGTGGAAAGGAGCTGGTCTGAATATAGATTAATGTTCTCTGGTGCTGGAAAATTTTATAGCCCAGTTGTTACTTTTATGGACAAGGAACTGAATAAAACTTTCAAAAGCAAAACTCAAAGAATAATTTATGGGTGTTTCGGGAGTTTGTTTGTATGTATGTATGTATGTATGTTTCTTTGTTAGTTTTTAGCTGGACAGAGTTTATAATACCCTTTAAAAATCTGACTTTTTACTATCCATAAAAACATAATGGGAAGGATACAGTTAAATCCTAACTGCAAAGCCTTACTCGTGTTAAAAAACAGGGCAGTTGTCTGATCATGGGAAAAGGACAGGAACATTTTCTATTACCTACTCTTCTGATATTTAATCAGAGTTAAACCAAGGTCATTCTACAGCAACCTCAAATTGTGGCTAGGAAGAGAGAATGTGACTCCTCAAGATTTCACTTTGTGATCAGAATATTAGTAGGACTGGATAGTGTTTCAGCTTTTCAGAAATGTATTGTACTGCATTTCAAAAAGCATACATGAGGTCCTGAGAAATCAGAGCAATCAAACAAAAAAAAAGCAAGATACATTCTTGAACGAGAACATATGAGTTTTCTGATCTCTAGCACAGTGGTTTGAGTCAGTTATCATTTTGCAGTAAATTCAATTCCATCAATAAAGCTGAGGTAGATATCAAACAGAAAGCTTTAAAGCATATCTTGGAATCCTTAAGCATGATTATTCTGTTTAGCAAAGAACAGACAAAAATACTTTTCAGGAAGGTCTTTTTTATCTTATCTCTGGTTCAAATTTCATCTTTCCTATTGTTTTTTTTTCCCACTTCTCATTTTTTGTTTTGAAGTCATGTCCAACATTAATACTACAATACTCAGCCTACCACCAAAGAGTTCACTTAGTATGCAAAGCTAAGAACCCTTTATTCAGAGGAGCTTAGTGGGGGGTAATAAAAGAAGGGAATGAAGAAATCCTACATAGAGGGATGAAGCCTTTCCAGAAACCAGGCAGCAGGACTTTGAAAGGGATGCAGATTATAAAGCAGATTCTCTCTAGTGCCTATTCCAAGTGCTTTATTGCTGTGGTGATAAAAGTATAATGTGATGTAACACTGTGTCTGCCTACCTGACACAAGAGGGGGGCTATGAACCACAGGCAGGAATGCTGTATGTATTCCCCCTCACAAGAAAGAGAATTCTATATCTATAATATTTTCTCTATCTGTATTCTCTAGTAATAATATATAATTAATCATAACAGATTTAGCTGTTATGAAAGGCAAACCATACTGTATGTGTGTACTGTAATTTTGTCTTACAGTGTTACAAGTCAAAAGGGAACATGTCTGACATGTACTTCCCTAGGGAAAGGTTTATGGAGGTATTGTCTGTGAATAATCCCAGAGTTCTAAGTTCAAGTCACGTTTCTCCACCTTACAGTAGTTTGTTATTTGAACAAGTGGAGATAGGAAACTCAACAACTACACTACTTTAAAGGTAAAATTAAGCATTAATTTTACGGCGTTATCACTGGTGATTTCTCTACATATACATTTTATGTTATCAACCACTGCTGATCCGTGACCAGAATTCTCTGAAAATCAGTGCAGGAAAGTGCCAAAGAATTGGTCCCACAACAGAGACAGTCACAACTGTGTTCAGTGTCTTCTTAGGATTATTCCTATCCTTTTATGCTGAGTGCCTTCTGCAGCTCAGCTGTCCAAGTTCTGTTACTCCAAAGCTGTGACTGGCTCTCAGTCACACCAAGGAGTTTTTGCAATTCACTCAGGGCAGGGCTGTACCTGCAAGTTTTGGACACAAAATTGAGCAGGAAAACACTGCCAGTAGATGATAAATTGAATGTCTCTACCAGAATATAATTGTTTCCCTCATGAAAACACAGGCCTCACAGTAACCCTAAAGTTCTCAGTTAGCAGTTCTTAGCTCTCAGGTACAGCTGAGATGCATAGTCCCAGCCTTATACAATGCTTAGGGGGTTTCACACAACCAACAGATGTATCAACCATCTTCTTTAATCACTTTCATTACTTCTGTAATGATTCCTGCTTGCACCAAGGGTCAGGGAGTCCTGGAGAGATGCAAACGGGCAAGATGAGATGGCAGCACCAGGGCCCCGATTGCAGTAAGAGGCCTTAATGGTCCTAATGAACCTCTCCTGGGGCCTCCACCCACTCTCTTCATATGGTCATGGAATGAGCAAGCAGATGGGTGGAACTTTCAATGTGGGACAGGCCTGGCAGAGCTAAATCTGAATAATTGGTGGCCTACTTATCCCACACTAAATGAGGAATAAACACGTTAGTGGGCAGTTCAGACTCTCCTGATACTTCAGTGCTGCAGAGGGCTGTGTTCTCTCTTCTTTCAGTCTCTTGCTATTACCCAAGAATCCAACATTTCTAAACTTTCTCAAGGGACACAGCCTGCTCATCTATGCAGTTTTCACTCCCCTAATCACGGCACATCATTTGCTCATAACTGCCTTTTTTATTATTTTTTTTTATTTAGCTATGTCAGATATAAATACTATGGAATATGTAGTGTCCTGTTCTTGAATGGGAGAATCTGGTTGACATGATCCAGTTGGGAACTGTGAACCAGTAAGGGCTACGGTTCCCTTTGGGAAGAGCTCTGCTAGGAGACCACTATTGTATAGTATTTCTATATAAGAACATAACAAACTCAAAAGTGACTGCAGTGTTAGATCAGCTCCTGTATATGAGCTATACAAATAAAAACCATAATAAATGGGAAAGATTGAAAGTGCTGCAGTTGCTGTTATTTCACCTGCTTTGTGACACGAGCCTGTTCCACAAACCACAGCAGATCATTTAAGAAGTTCCCCATCTTACACAGAAGGACTTCCAAGGCTTTGATCATTCAGCACCCAAATCCATAACCTCTCATTAAATACCAGTGAGCTATTCTAAGCCGGAACACTGCACAATGCTGGGTGAAAAGCAAAACTCCAAAGCACCCAGCATTACTGCAGATGCTTATGGGTGCAGACAAGTATCCTTCAGCATGCATTTGTAAAGCTCGAGGAAGTGAATCATCATTTTCTGTCTTGTGTGGAGAAATCCCAGATGAATGGCACCAAACATCAGCAGGGATTTTTGTCCATTATCGCCAAAACCATACCCATCTGCTTCATTAAATATATATATATGTAATTCTACATCTTATTATAAACTTCACCTACGTTTCTTTATTTTATATCAGGTTGTGGAGGAGACCAGAAACAGTTTTTTACTTAGGTGTTGTCCTTGAGAAAGAAGGCTGTATCCATACCGAAGAGCAGGACTGGCCACGAGGTGTCACCCAGCCTCTATGAGCTCTAGTGCGGGCTGGGGGAGACAGACCGTGCTGAAGCTGGGCTAAACGAGAGACTCCGGCCAGTCCAAAAGGGACACCTCCTCCTCGCAAAAACACACAGCTTCCTCTGCGCCAGCGCCTCTCAGAAGCGAACTCCTGCTAGCGTGTTTTAAACACAGCCGAGGCTGCTGAACAGACACAAAAACCTGTTCCGAGTGCTTAGGAGTCGTGTTGGCTGGTGTAACGCGTCCGCTCAGAGCGGGCAAAGCCGCACTGCTGCCGGCGGCGGGCTTCGCGCCCGGCCTGGCGGGTCCGCCCGCTGAGGGAAACCCTCTCAGGAGGGGGACGAGCCCGGCGAGGCAGAGGCCGGGAGACACCTCCGGACATTCACCACGGCGGGCGCCGGCTGTGACCGTGGCCGCGCCCACACCCCTCCTCGCTGCCAGGGGCCTGCGCCCACACGCGGGCGGCTCCCCCTCACGGCCGGCCCTGCGCGCTCCGCACCCGGGCACGCACTTTGCAGACGCTCCCTCGCTCTGCCTCGCCCTGTCACGAGCGCTTCCGGCCGCGCGCGCTCGCTCCCCCGCCCCGCCCCGCCCTCCTCTCCCCGCCCGCCCCGCCCCGCCCCGCCCCGCCCCGCCCCGCCCCGCCGCGCTGCGCTGCGCTGCGCCCCCGTGCGCGGCCGGCACTTTGCAGACGCTCCCCGGCGCCGCCCGCCCCCGCCTGGTCCGTCCCCCGGCGGCGCGGCCGCGCCTCCGCCCGCGCTCGGCCATGGGCGCAGCGCCGCGCTCCGCCCGGCGCGGGGACCTGCGCGCCGCCCGGACAGGTGAGGCGGCACCGGGCTGTGGGGTCGGCGGGGCTCCGCCGCCGTGCCCAGCCCCGCTGCGGGGGTCGCTGCAGCCGAGCGGGGGGGGGGGGGGAAGCCGCTCGTCAACACCACCCCCCCCCGCCCCCCGGAGGCATCGCCCCCGCCTGCCCGGGGATACGGGGATGGGGGAAGCGCCGAGCGGCCGCCCCGGAGCGGCGGGGCCCGTCCTGGCCGCGGCCCGGCCGTCCCCGTCACCTTGCGGAACGACCTTCTGCGGCGGGGGAGCGGCGGGGCCCCCCGGGCCGGGCGGCGGCTGCGGGGACGGGGCGGCCCCGGGCGCACGGAGCGGCCCGGGGAGGTTTCAGGGAGCGCGGGTGGCGGTGCCGCGGGTGGGAGGATGAATCTCGGGCGAGAGTCTGTTGAAATCTCCCCCTTACGATGCCATTTACAAGCTCTGGGTTCCACCCGGTTTTCTGGTTTTGTTCCCTCTCCAATGCTTTGTAAACCTTTAGGAAGTGAATTTGAGAAAAAGGTTCCTGAAAGCTGTCATCTCGTTGCCAAATGTGCCTTGGGCTGCCATAACTACTACTGCTTTTTTTCCTTTTCTGTATTTTTTTTTTCTTGCCAGAGGTGTATTGAGGTTTGGAGTGGGAAAATACAGTGCTTTTTTATTTGCCAGCTTCAGTGTTTCTTACAACATCAACATCACCCTGTGGTTTGATCGCAGGGATTTCTCTGTCAAAAGCGCTGACTGACCTGATGCGATTGCATAGGTGTAAGAACCTACACTGAGCAAGTATTGTGTTGTTTTTTCTTGAGTTTCTGGAACTGTTTAATGCAAAGTTACTTTTTAGCATATTTAGGGGGGAAATGAATGTCATTCGGTTTTGAGGAAGTAAATCTTGGTAGAGGCTTTCCCCACTGTCAAGAGTCTGTAGGTTCCATCTTTTCTAGATATGGTACAGTATCAGTCTCATCTTTTGAGAGCATATTTTTCCCTCTGGCATTGGGGTCAGCAAACCTGAGAAAATGAATTCTCAATTCTTGCCCTAGGTCTTGTTATATCAATCTCTCTTGATAACTGCAGCAAGAATAGAACATTTTAAATGAAGGCTCACTCTTGAGATTCATGTTATTATACAGTCCTATTTGTCTAAAAAGCTCTGTCGCCTTGTCCCCATGAAATTGTATGATGGCTTTTTCAACAGCATGACTCATAATCCTAAATACAGGAATGATTTTTGACTTAGTGCTGTGCAAGTGCTTTATCTCAGCAAACAGCTTTGTGTGTAAAAATGCCAGTAGGGTGGAGGGAGTCGCTGGTACTCATCAGCTAATCTCTGTCCTCAGGAGTAGAGTGTTTTGTTTCCAGACTCGGGGTATGTCTTTGCTCCCAAATCAATGAGGTGGTCTCAGTTCTTTCAGAATAATTTTGCCACTCGGTAAAAAGCTTTCAAAAAAGGACCAGCTGGTTAGTTCTTGGTTTCTATATTATTGAAACCATTTTGCATGGGGACACAAAGTTCAGTTTAGTCTGAATGGGTGATTTACCTTTTTCCTTCTTGATCTCTGTGTGATGACACTGACTGTACTTCATGAGAAACACTGCTTACTGCAGCACCCACAGTTCACAGAATTACTGCTGGTTGTACCAAGCCTAATAATAGGGGTAAAACCTTTCACTTCTTTTTTTTTTAGTGGTTTTATTACATACAAGGTATTTTCACTTCTTTCTGTTCTTTGCCTATCTGAGGTGTAGGGTGCAGTTTACTCTTAAAATGGCCCATGGAGTGGTATGTTTACTGCAAGAAATGTCTATTCTTCATGATTTAATGTATGTGGACTGTTTTCTGTTGCTCTTATGTAGAATATGGATTTATTTTGTACGAACAGAATAAGGATTAAATAAGAACATATGCTTCCTCTTTTCTGGGTGATAAATCCATCTTGCTGTCCCGGAGGAAGGCAGCTTATACAGCCTGGACTGAAAAGATGCTGAAAGACAAAGTGACTGAATGCTGAATATAAGAAGATCAGGTTGTCTAAGCTCCCCAAACTAGACTTCCTAAAACTTGAGTAGCAGCCAGCAACACTGGGTGCAAATCATGTAAAATCCTTAATCTGCTTCATGAAATAGAATCTGGCAAAATAATGGAGCGTTCTGAATTCTTGAAATTACTTAGAATAAAGACAATTGCTCTCTAGTTTTAAGTCATCTCCCTCCAACCAGATTGCCTTCTATGCCCTTGTATAAAAAAGAGAAAGAAAGCTCTGTACTGTTAATTTCTATGCTTCAGATAATACATGGAATTTGCCTAGGACCACTCCCTTCCCTTCAAGTTTGAAATTATTATTTTTTTTATTTAATTTGCTGGGATATGTTTTTGGAATTGAATGCTGCCGTCATCTAACAAGTTCACTCTGCTTTTGCTTCTGTTGAGTAAAATAGCTTAGCATGCAGTTTCATTCCTCATCTTGGCTCCAAAATTTTAATAGAACTTCAGGAGTTATTGACATTAACTGCCCCTAGCAGGTATTATTAGCTATGTGGTAGGTGTTTTATTGGCTTATGTGAGTGCAGTGTTCATGTTTTGAGACGACTGAGATCTAAAGGGGACTTTGTGTTTTATGAGAGAATGGGAGAATTAGTTCAGGTTTTTTGTTAGGAAGAGCAGTCCCAAGGGAGATCCAGTGGCAAGCATTATGGTTATTTGCCAACAGATTGTCTGACTTAGTGTTTGCTCAGTCTCTTAAGTAGATGGTGGAAATAAATACTCTGATGAATATCAAAGTGCCAGGTTCTGATAGTATTTTTGCTTATACCACATCATTCCCAGAGTAGTCCAGCAGCAATTCTTGGTGAAAAACATTGGAAGCATCTGCTGAGGAAATTAATATGCTGCACAGTGCTAATCAACTGGGAATCTGATGAGTGGAAACTCTTTCAGGAATGAAGCAGTTTTGCTATTACTGCATCTTCAGTTTCAAAAAAATTCTTAACTGTTTGGAGTGGAATAAGGTCATTCTTTATTCCTCTCTACTTTTGCCAAGTTAATATTTGTGCATCTCTGCATTTCATACACCACATACACATATAAACAAAAGAAACCCCAAAACTAACAAATCTTTTGTCCTTCCATACTTCAGTAGGAAAAGTGGAGTTCTGTATTTGTTACCCCCTGTATATCTGCACACTCAAAACCTTCGTGTTTTTCTCTTTACACCTCCTAATGTCAGCATAGAATATCAAAGTTTTGAAAACTTTCTTATCTATTTAGTTTTCATTTCTTGAAGACCTCAGACCTACAATGTAAGGAAGTATAATTTCTCTGAGGTATAAATCTCACTCAGATCATAGTGGCTTGATTTCCATTGCTTTTGACCCTATTTTGTTTTTTACTATTTCTTGCTTGTTCTTGTGAGTTGATAAATTACTGTTATTTATGGCTACAAAGAGAGGGTGAGTAAAGTTTTATACCAACTTGAACTAGTTTATTGTAGGGTTTTTGATAACAGCACAGGCTCTCTAAAGTGGATGCTGTTGTAGGAGGAGCCACACAATGATGAAGAATTCACAACACAGGTATTGACACAGCCTCCAGGCGTGAGACAGAGGCTTTCTGTGGCAATGCAGACTTTTATCAGAGTGGATAGCCTTCTTTTACTCAAGCTGGAATAGTTCAGCTGTCTTGAGATGAATTGTGGGGTTTTGTTCTTACCTTCCCACAAGTCTTGTCTGCTTGAATGAGGCCAATCCTTCAAGCCTGAGGTCTGTGCATGCACTCAGATCATGATGCAGCTCTTTCTTTTGGAAACTTCTGCTAAAGAGATTTCATACATGTGTGGCAGCTTGCGTACTAGGGAGACACTGCAGTGAAAGTACAAAGAGGAAATACTTTGGGGGACCGGGATTCCCTCTTCCAGTACTCTAAATAGCAAATTCCTTTTCATGAGGAAAGCTTAAGTCAATGCTGTGATTCATTTGATTTATTATTTATGGCTTGTATGAGTTAAGAATCCTGTGATCCGGGCACTTTGAGTCTCACAAGGACCTCTTATTCCTCTTAGCTAACAGTAGTTTTTCTTCTATCCCACAGGCATTCCAAACTATTTAACCTTGGTTATTAGTCTGACCTGCTGACATTTGTCTTACTTATTTTTATATCCTGATAAAATCCTGTAATCTTTGAAAGCAATCAACCAACTCTTTTGACCTTGTCCTTGAGACAGAAGGATTTCCCAAGATTGCAAGCAGCAGACTGGACCTGATTTTACTTTTATTGATAGTTGCACATGGGTCATGTAGTTTGGTACATTTCTTTATATATAATCTTTGACATAAAATGTATTCCTCGTGCTTATGTTCCCCTGGAATAGTTTGAAATCTGAAAGCTTTTTTTTTTTTTTCACTCTTGTTAGAGTTAGGTAATGAAGTTTATTCCTGCTTGCTTCCAATTGCCTCTTAAGGTTGTGTTCCTCCCTTCCTATGTGTACCATGACTGGTTCAGCTTTTTATTTAACCTGTGTTGAGCCTAGCAAGGCATAGATTGCATGCTGGGTAAAACTCCTTCACCAGAAGGGTTGTCAGCCTTTGGAGCAGGCTGCCCAGGGTTCAGTCAGCATCCTGGAGGTATGTGAAAGACATGTAGACCCTTGGACTAGATGGTCTCAAGTACCTTTTCCAACCTAAGAGATTTTATGATTCTACCTTGTCATAAAAGGTGTAGGAAAAGAGTGTGGAATAAACTGTAAAGCAGTAAAAAAAAACATTTCTCAATCTTTACCACTCAGACTTCAGCCTAGGTTTCACAGGATATTTGACCGCATTATTAAAGCTACTTTGTTCCAATCAGTCCCTTAGCACATTGATTTGGTTTTCCGAGTTCTTGTAAAAATAAGCAGTTTGCTTCCCTGTATTTCTTTTTATGAAATAATCTTTCAGGATTATTGATTCTCCAAGAACATGGTGAAATGCAGTATCATTCTGTTTGCACTTCACATCTCTGAGTGTTATGCAGCTACTTTTCTTTTACTAGACTGCAAAAAAGCATGCAGGAGCAGAATGCTGCCAGTGGCTTTTCTGCTAAAGCTAACAGCTATTTTACTACAGATTAAATTAACCAGTTTTGAATAATCAGTCTAATTTTAAGAGCCTGTAATCAGGTTGCTGTGTTTTATGGTTATACTTGAAATATGGTTATGGTTATAGCTGAAAATAAAACATTAGCTTGTTGATTTCGATAGACGTTTTCTTAAATGCCAATAGAGTTTGTTTATAAATCAGCAATAATAGTTAAAAAAAAAGCTTTTTCTTTTGATATCTTAACTTCTCTTGAAAGACAAAGATAAACTGTGCTCCTTATAGATAAGCTGTAGTTCTTGTTGGAATACTTTCCCCTGAGTTCTTTCAATAGCTCAGCATTCCTAAGTTCGAGAAATTGTATAATCAGTAAAATAAAAACTTCTGACTGTATTCATGGTGTGAGAAATGAAACCAAGTTGCCGGAATGTTTGGTTGCACAAAGTGGTTTGACCTATTACTGTATCTACATCCTAGTGGTTTGAAGCCTCTCAGTAAGCTTATTGATATCAGGTTTTGGCCCCAGTTGTGAATCTTTGTGAAGACTTTCAGTGTCTGAAATTACTTCCCTTGGGTTCTGGATTGGTAATTTAATGGGACAATTCATGATTCATTTGAGGAAAAGGTTACAGTAACTTTTTTCATCTGAAGTATCATGGCAAAATTCTCCCCAAGGTAAATTAGAGAATATTTGAGGAAGTAAGGAGGAGCTTCGTGCTCGAAGATGCTCAAAGGCTTGGTTTCCGTTACAAATTTCTGCATATGTGCATCTGTGGAAGTTCTGTGGAATTTGTACTTTCCCACTGTAAGTTTGGAATTCCCAGATTCAAGTTCAGTAGTTGATCCGAGCTGGCTCCTGAACATGCAGCAAAGGAGGAGATGTTACAGTGCTTTTGATTTGTTACCAACAGGGGTTCTGTGTTGCCGTGGGTCTGTGGTGAAAGGATGCCATGGATCTTTACAGTCGTGTAAGGAGAGTTTAACCACAGTGGGTGAAATTCTGAGCCAGTGTAAAAGGCACATTGCAATTTACTTAAGCTCTTTTTGAGTTGATGCTACTTAAACCTCTGACTCTGTATACTGAAACCAGCACAATGAGGCCCAAGTGTACACTTTAACTTTCCTGTGAGGGCTCTACTGGCTGATACAGAGCAAAAGCTTGTACCAGGCTTAGCTTCTACTCAGCTGCCATTAAAGTCCTTGTACTTTGATTCATTTCCTGGCGTCGTAGTTTCCATATGTGCTGGATGCATGGCTTTTGCTCTGGGTAATGTCACAGAATGCCACTTCTGAGTTACTTAAAACATGTCTAGGAGCACTTTTCTTACACACTGAGATATTGGCATGTACGTGGCCTCTTCTAGAGCAAAGAAAACTGTGAGCCTTATAGAAGTTTCTTATTTAAAAAGCTGTACTTGAAAAATAGTATTGTAGTTTAACTACATGTGGAAAACTGGTCTACATAAATTTTGCATATTTTAGACTTATGAGATCTGAAGAATCTGTTTTCTCAGTATTTGGGGTTTAAAAAAGTGTTAGGAAGCAGGGGTTCTTTTTTCCCCTGCATTTGAAGTGCAAGTTTTACTCTGGTTTGTTAGAATTGTCTTGGGCTCTATTTGGACTCTTGTTTCTACCCCAAGTCTGTTCTACCTTTGAGTATTGTTCATGGCTGATATGGCAAATTTGAACTCCATTGCCTACTATCAATATACATTTTTATGTTTGTTTATCCAAATTTAAAAACAAAAAAAGCCTCCTCACTGTATAAATTCCTGATGTACAACTCAGATTTCATACTATTCATTTGGGTGTGCATTGTGAAAAGAGTTTTTTAATGAAGGTGTACTCTTGCCCTTTGTCAGGCTACAGAATAATTTTAAGTATGCCACCCACCTTATTCCTTAACTAAAATTTGACATTTAATTAAAAAGGCTGTTGATGCAGCATTGTAGTTTGGCAGAAATTACTGTAGGAACCATACAGTGTCTACCTTGCCTGTACTATGGGGATCAAGCCCGTTGCTCAGGATAAAGATGTTTGTCCAGGCCACAAAAATGTGGAATTAAAACCTTCTAATTTTTTATTTTGGACTGACCAGCTCTGTCATCCTTACATTTGACAAACAGAGAAAGAAATCTGTCAAATGTTACTTTCATTCTTCTTTTTCTTTTGCTAATATATTTCCACTCGTGTTGGGGTGTGCCTCAGTGCAGTGCTAACCATTGTCCAGTTTACTATGGTGTTCAGGTCTTTATTTCCTTTATTAAAATTTATTTAAGATGTCATGGGAATCTCTCAATCTAAGTATGCATAATTTGGGTTTGGTGTTGTGGGATTTCAGTTATGTTTGAGGAGGGCTCTCTGTATCCTCTGCTATGCTTGTGAAAACAGCATGATTTCTATCTTAATCCAAACTTCTGAATGGCTTTTGCCATTTTATTCCAACTCCAATTTCATCTTCAAGGATGCAATTTCAGCATGAGACTTGAAATTTTTTGAGACACATTGCGAGTAAGCTTTACTTCATGCATTCCTTCCTGTCCCACAAAGTGTTCTTCTGAAACTCTGTTTCTAGAACCTATTTTTTTTTTTAATTAAACCAGCTAGGAAATGTCCTTATTTGCTAAACTCCTTGACTTCTTGAATTGACTAAAGGAGAACCCACTCATCCTGCTCCACTCACCGGACAAGCCTGGATGGATTTTTTTTTTTCTGTACAATTAAGTCAGAGTTGATGAAGTCTCTGAATGGTGTATGTGCATTTGTGCTGAATCTTTGTTATAATCAGCTGATGATAGGTTCTAGTTCATGTTGAACCTTTCTGTTGGGTTGCTCATTACCTGTTTATGAAAACAAATTATTTGAAGCATTGATTTCATGCCTTCAGAAGGCCAGTAGATCATATTTTTCATTGCACAACAAAGTTTCCACAAGGATCCTTTTTCTTGTTGTTGTTGTTTGGGGTGGGGTTTTTTTGTTTGTTTATTTGTTTTTGTTTGTTTTTTGGGTTTGGGGTTTTTTTTCGGATGAGGTTTTTGCAAGGGAACTCGGAATGTCTGTAATGATTGAGTGTGTTTTACTGAAGGTCTGACTCTGTTCATGTTGTGCAAGCTTTGAATTCACAGGAAATGAAAGAAGCACATTGAGAAACTGAGTAATCCATGAATGTCCAGTAATTTGTCCTGGTCTACAGATTTTTTTTCCCTTGGGATTATTTGCACCAGAATTATCTTCCATGTTTCTGCTAATATAGTTAATATATTATTGGAATAGCATATTTGGCTTCATTATTCTAAATGTTTGTGTAGGAATCTCATCTAAGGCTATCATTATACCTCCCAAAAAAAGTCTAGTCAGTATAAACAAACAAAAATATTATGGAGAAAATGTAAGTTTGATACTTGACATTGTCTCAGTGGTCTGTTAGAATGTAGGAAAGCTGAACAGAGCAAGGCAGCAAATAAATCTGAATTTAGATAACTTTTAAAATTCTGTCTTCTGAAATGTCCAGTAAATCCATGCTAACTGCTGTCATTTGATAATTAAGATGCTTCTTTCAATCCTGAAGCTCAAGTCATATGTTGAGTCCAAACTGTAGGATACAACTTTTCCCATTGTTAAAATAACAGCCTAAATTGGAAACTTTTAAGTGATAAAAGCTGCAGAAAGAAATATCATATTCCTCTGAAATCCAGAGGAAGATGTTATTGAAAAAAAAATTGTTCTTTCTTTTGTCAGGCTAGTAGCTTGAACAGTTCTCTTTAAGACCAGACCTAATAAGAGAATTAATCATAAAATCACAGAATGGTTTGGGTTGGAAGGGTTTTTAAGGCTCATCTCATTCCAGCCCTCTTGCAGGGACACCTTCCACTAGACCAGGCTGTTCAGAGCCCCATCCAGCCTGGCCTTGGGCACTTCCAGCCCCTGTTGAAGTGAGAGCTGTTGTATTTTGGTGTCCCCCTGCAGTCAGAGCCACTGATGTGCTGTGCATGTGCATGGCTCAAGTACACATTTCCCCACTTCAGGCAGTGGAACACAGGCTGAGATGGGATACCATAGTCTGTGTTGGACCCTCATGGCTGTAGCTTACGCAGCAAATGGACTGCCCAGGATGTTAAAATGGGCTAAGGTAATGCCTTAAATAGTCATTTGCAAGTTATCTGTCAAATACTGGCTGTTACAAAGATAAATCAATGTGGCCCAGTGATACAAAGTTTAAAAGAGAAAGGCTCTCTGTATCAACTTTTAAGGTATGTTTGCCAGTGCATTTCCCCTGTGAGTTGAAAGGAATGAGTATTTTCATAATATTAGAAAATCTGTTCCTCTATCTCTTCCTATCTTTTTCTCTTCATTAGGTTTGACTAAACAGTAAAGAAATCCATCCATCTGTGGTAGTGTCAGTAAAGTGGTCCCTGTTTTCCTCTCTGTTGGTCCTACAGTACTGTTTCAAGATCGTTTACATTCTGCTCAGAGCTGTAAGTGATCTTTTTGGCAGCTTTGTACATTTACATTAACTGCTGGATTGTAATAATTTTCAAATAGATTGTCTGAAAGTAGAGGGATTTTGGTACGTATTTATAGATGAGTATTCCTGTCTGTAGGTTTATTTTATGTCTTGTACATTCAGCTAACTAATATAAACGTAGCTCTAGGAAGAATCTTGTTAGATCAAAATGCAGAGCTTTTCACTGTCACCATTCTAGAGATGGACAGTATTGCCTATTGAACTTCCTTTCTGACTCTGGAAACCATTTGGATTTAGAAGACTATGTAGGAGGTATTTTTTAGAGATTTGTTTTTGTTTGAGGAAGAAGGAAGGAAGCCTTGGTGTTTACGTTATATTGTTTATGATGTATTTTTGAAACACAGGAGAACTAACCTAAATAGTAACCTAATGTGTTTGAGTGGACCTTGGAAGTCTGTTTTTCAGATAGTATTTGACAAATATGTGGATATTTTTGTTGTACATAGATGGTGTATTCAATTTATACTAACATCCATCTAATGTGTGGAGGAGCTTCTAGTTGATAGACAGCAAGATTTTCTACTAGAAGGGACATTTTTCTGTCTCTTCTATCCATACAACTATGAGTGGCAAAGATTTGTGAATGCTAAGTTTTAGAGAGCAGTTACCAGAGTGGACCCAGTTCAGCTTGTTTTTGGAAAAGCTTTTCATTTAATGACAGTGGTTCAGTTTAAACAATGTGTTTTAAGAACTGGCTTGTGTTCCCAGCACTGCAGGGGGAAAAGCTCGATGTGCATGCTTGAGAACATGCCAAAGAGTATATGTGGGGGAATTCCAGGACTGGTGAAAATTTGAGAAGAAGGTATTTAACATAATTACATAGCTTCAGATTGTATAAACCTTGTACAGTTCGGACAAGTGCAAAATTACTTCACCAGGCTTAACCCATTTTTTTTTAAATTTAATTGATTTGGAAAGCTGTAGAGAGCCTGGATTTCTTAAACTGAGAAAGTTCAGAAAACTGTGTTAGGCAGGTGAGGTGAATAACCTTCTGATATGATATGAAAAACATAAGATTAAATCTATAACAATACAAATATAATCACATTTTTGAGTTACGTAAGACTGTTTCAAGTGGGTCATTAGTGTTGGGGGAAAACATGTTTCAATTTTCTAGGCTTTTTCTTTTGTCCCCCTCCTCTTCCCACACTAGAGGAAATGCTTTCCTCTAGGGACAAAGATAAGATGAAGCTAAATATATCACTTGTCTACTTTATTCTCCATCATGTTGCTTCAGTGGTAATCACTTGTTTGAGATTCACCTTCAGAGATTCTGCCTGACATGGTGATGTGCATAATGAATATATGCAAGCATATAGCAGTTTCAAAATCATTCTTTATTACACTTAGGTTTTAGTTCACAAATTGCTGTAATAATTAAAGAGATTTGGTAAGTGTTAATCTATGCACTTATGGGAAATTTCACCTTAATTATTTATTATTTGTGTGACATGAAAAAAAACCCAAACATTTAAGACCTGGCTTGAGAGTTGAGCTTCTCTTGTTTCCTAATTTCAAATGATAGACAGGCAGGTTACATTTCTGCTTTTCGAAAGTACCAGCACTTTCAGGGAAGGATAAGAATTTGGTTGGTTGACAAGTGTGACCTGGGTGGCTTAGTTAGGCATTTTGGTTGGTGTTCAATTTGGGCATTTTGGGAGGTTGTTTTGTTTTGGGTTGTGAGGTTTTGGGGAATTTTTTTGTGGCATTTTCTTTTGTTTGTTTGGTTGGTTGGTTGGTTTTTTGAGTTTTTTGTTTTTGTTTTGTTTTTTAATGGGGTGGGAAATGTTTTGTTGATGGGGTTTTTTTCAGTTCCAAAGAGATCTTGGATAGAAAGTGAATGGCTTCTTCATCAGCGCCTTAGAAATGAGACGTACAAAGGGAAGTACACCAGTACACCTAGGTGTTCTCTAGACAACCAAGAATGTAAACACTGAAAACTAGTTCTCTCTCAAACTCTTATTTTTTATACTGTGTTGTGGGCAAAAGGGCTGAATTGTTCACTTTCCCAGTCATGATGCAAACCATGTGATGGTGATGATGAGCAAGAACAACTGCTGCAAATCTTGTTGAAGCTGTTGTTCTTCCTTTGGTACTGCTGACTGTCAGAATTGTCATAGTTGGTTGCCAGAAACGGGAGCTGTGTCCACCAAATTCAGCTCACAGCTTCTGATGATTGAGATAATTTACTCTGAATGTCCATTCGGTGGCTAAATCCTATTAATCCAGCTTCTTGTTCATCATGTGTTTAGATTCTTTATAGGAGCTGACAGTAAAATTTTTCAGTTCATGCTGAAAATTACATGTTGGCAAATAAACAGGTAGCCATTATAACACATCAAATCAGCATCTATTCAAGCTTTGTGCAGAGCCTTTGATCAAGTACTTGATAGTAAGTCATGATGTCAGGCAGGGTGCTGAACCAGAAGGGGACATCAGGATGATTATAAGAGTGATTCCTGCAATCTTGATGGAAGGGCCAATCTACACAGCTCGAACTATGCTAATCAAAAGAGCAAGACCAGATTTGTAGCTGAAATAGCAAATTAATTATTGCTCTACTTAGTTTGCAGTGATGTCTAGGGGACACTGAGGTTAATTCCATGGGCAGATGTGAGGGGGCAATGACTTCTGGTTGGAGAATTAGGTCTGCTGGCCCAGATGGATTCAGAATAGCTCGTGTCTTCCTCACTTAAGCCCACCACACTGAGAGATTTAAGCCATGCATACTGAATCACGTGTCCCATGTCATTTCCATTTGTCAAGTCACAAAACCATTTTCCCTGTCACTCTCTCCACTATAACTCCAATAGTTTCTCTTAACAAAAATGGCTGCTGGTAAGCATGAGCATTTCTGTGTTTTCTGAATTATTCTTCATGATTAGTAAGAGACTAAAAATTTGATCATACTGTGTTGTAAAGCACTATTTTGAAGAACAAAAGAGCAAAAGCCTTGAAGGAGTGACAAGCAACAATGATTCCCTGATTTTTGTTGTGCTGTAGAATATTGGGTTGCACAGAGAAAGGGGAAAGAAGGGATGAAAGCACATTCTATTTTGAGTTTGGGAAGCTCAGGTCCTTCCATAGTCAATAGAGAGGATGAGGCTTTTGGGGCTGCTGCTTTGAATCACTCCTTAAAAGGGGGAGAAGGGCTAAGCTAAACATCTCTTTGCTACCGAAAGCTACAATTTCTCCTTTTCATTTTCACCAGCTCTGATACCTGCCTGACCCATCTGTTAGACAGCTTGGTTTGTGAAACAAGCAGAAAGCTAATGCAAGAAAAAGGCTTCTTTTGTTTTCATGATCTCAGTCAGCTCACGGAGGGATCTGTTGATTTGGCACGTGTAGCACAAAGGGGGTGTGAGACTGAGAGGCTTGGAGCAGTGGGATAAGTGCAGTGAGATGAGACTGTTCCTCAGATGGGACCTGCTGGCTCAGCTCAGCCCTCTGCTGTGCCTGGACCCTCCCCTGTGGGTCCAGAGGCCTCCAAGGGCCCCAGATGTCTTCACTGATGAGTGACAAAATGACCCACTGCTTCCCCTTCTGCTCTAGTGGCAACGATGGCTGCTGTTGTCATCTTTGAATGTTAACTTTTCCTTCCTCTTCTTTCATCCTGTGTTATCATCATTTTTTTCCTTCCCTTTTATTTGAAGTATAAAATATTTCAAATAAAATGTTTGAAATACAGTAGTCTTAGTAAATCTTTATACCTTGTTAGGTATATCATCAGTAAGTAAATGATGGAAGGGTTTCTGTGGCAAATAAAACTAACTTTGCTTTTTCAACTGTGAGGTATATCCAGAATTTCTGCTTTATGACTATGCTCAAGAACAGCACACTTTGATTATTCTGCTTGGTGAGAGTGTCCTGCCACACCTGTAACCATGTCAGAGTTCAGCACCAAACCTAGTGAAACTCCCTTCCACTTGTGTCACATTTGGGTACTTTGCCTTTTGGCAAGCAGTCAGAACCTGGTTTAGCCCTTTGCAGGCACTAATCCCTACTCTTAGACATTGTAGCTCCAAAGACTGTGTCCAGTATATGGTGTGAAATTAATCAAAAGGAAACAAAATTAATGACCTGCTGTGGTGCCATCCATCACGATATCACTCAGCAGGTGTGAAATTAACTTGCCTTGACTGTGGATTAAATTGAATGGCGTGATGTGAACCTACAGGAGCTGTGTCTGCTAATACTGGGGAGCAAGTGTTTCTAAAGATTCCAGCTTAATGAACTGCTTATGCCATGCACTGGATAGTCTTATGATCATTAAACAGCATGAGTTTAGATTATGCTCCCCAAGAAGATCAAGTATTAGTGTATCAGTAAAAATTGTTAAAGGCAGGCCACAGAAATGTGGTTTTAATTTCTGTAATTACTGTGCACCAGATGGTGTATGTGTACTTTTTTTCCAGCATAAGTACTGCAGCTCAAATATAAGCAGTTGTGATCTTTATTTACAATTCATCAGATTTTAACCTAGGTGACAACAGTCCCTTTGTTATGGCCCATTATGATGACCTTCAAAGAAGTATGTAGACAAGACCTCACTATTGTTTGTTGTGGTTACAAAAAAGCCTTTCTTTTTTGGGTTTGACTTCTATTTTTTCCCAGATCTTAGTTATGGTGTTAGCCAAACTACCCACTAATATTCACTACCCAGTAACTTTATTTTGGAATAAGTTATCTAATATTAGTATATGTACTGAAGACATTTGGTAAATCCTAATTAATTTAAGAGCAATACTACAAAGATGGAAAATACATTACAGGTTAGTAACAATTTGAGAGAAATGAGGAAAATTAAGGAAAATTATTTCCCAATTTGAATCTAAAGGTATTCTACCAACTATTTTCTTCTGTCCATCCCTATTTGCTTATATATATGCACCTTTTCCTCCACAGTTGCTCTGATAATTGTTTTTCAAAGGGCCTATTATCATTGCTGTGAAGTTCTCTTTGACTTCCAAGTTCTTAGTGGAATTTTGCTGTATATGCCCAGAACATTGTCCTCTCAAATGTTCAGAGTCATCTCAGCCCTTTGGAGAATGCCTGGTGTTTTTGCCCTTGGCAGAAAATAAGTAATGTATGAGTTTGTTAGGGTTTGTTTGTTTTTTTTTTTTTCTTTTTATCTGCTTGCCCTCCCCCTTAAGTTTTGAATATACATATCCAAGAGTTAAGGAATTTTCATGTTTTGATCAGGAGGAAGCCTTAGTTATGACTTGCATGGCATAACTAAGCTTTCTTTGAAGTAGGACTGGCATGCAGCCATTAATACTTTTTCAGGATAATGTGTCCACAGTATATTGGCACACACTTGATAAACTGGTCTTTATAAGTTGATTCATTTAACCTCTTATTAAGGGCTGTCTGTACTTTATACAAGCAGCACTGTTTTGTTTAAATATTGTTGATAAGAAAGATATTAGGCTAGTGTAAGTTAATTAATTCTTTATGGTTGTTGTAACAAAGTTCTGTGGATTGTGTGTCAGAAGATAATTCTGACATTAGCATTAGTGAGATGGTTGTGGTTCATAACAAACATGGTGTAAGTACTGAGAAATGTTGGGGTTGTTTAAGAGTTACCCCCTCAGGTGCTGTGTCACTGGCAGGACTTTCTTCAAGGACAATCCCATAAGTAGTAGCTCT
The DNA here is from genome assembly GCF_963662255.1 of Cinclus cinclus. Classification (NCBI taxonomy): domain Eukaryota; kingdom Metazoa; phylum Chordata; class Aves; order Passeriformes; family Cinclidae; genus Cinclus; species Cinclus cinclus. The sequence goes on from NC_085054.1 coordinate 22,681,733, forward strand.
AGGATCAGGGGATCAGTACTGTTGGAACTGAAGAGCTCTGTAGGCCCTTTGGGTGGAGCTGACAAGGTATTTTAAGGGTTTTTTCTTTCCTTGAAAAGAAACATCAGCCTTTGTACCCATTTCAAAGTGAGGAGGTAAGCAATTCATGGAGGCCTAATGCTTTGTAACATTATAAGCATTAACAAAGTCCATCAAGCTCTTAACAGAGAACAAAGGTTATGTGATTACTATGTCAGTCATATTTCAGCTGGGGCTTTGAACTGCTTTCTCTCCTGCATTAGAAAATTGTTATGTTGATATGAGCGTAAAGAAACTTACTCTCAAGGCTTAGAGTGTAACACAATGATCTTTCAACCTTCCTTACATTGAAATCAACTCAGGGATACTGTGTTCAATTGGCTGAATCCACACATTAGTGGATTTAATTGTACTCTTCCCTGCCTCTTGTTGATTGCTTTTATAGTTGCTTAAGCTTTTTTAATTAATTTGTAGCTCCAGGGGAGATGGGGAGAGAAGTGGAAAAGAGATAAGTTTACCTTCTTTTGTGGAACTTCTAGTTTTTGAAGACAAGTGACAAGCCAAGCAGGAGTGTTCTCTGACTGCTGTGGCAGAAAGGAAATTTAACTTTCCTGGCAAAGCTTTTTGTCAGCCCACTTTGGCAGGAAAAAGGCCTTTCACACCTGTTTTCCATGACGGGCTGTGTAAGCTGGGTCCCACAGCTCTTCACTGGGCCTGCATTCAAACTGAGTTTGTGTTGGCTGGTTTTGCTTTTGCTTTATCCTGTTATAGCTGTAATATCCTATCACAGGAGAGCATGAAGTAAAGGTTTCTTCACTGCAGGGTTTGATTGTTTTTTATGCATCACTGCTAGATTGTGTTACGAAGAGACCTCGGTTTTCTCTACTTTGCCTGTAGCAAGAATATGCAAACTCAGTTTGTCAGAGTTAAACAGTGTGATGTTACATGCCTGTGAGTATGAGTTCCTGAGAAACTATTTGGATTTGGCTGAAAATTACTGAGAACTGCAGCTAAAATTAGCAGAGATGGTCTACTGCAAGTAAACTGATCCAAGGGAGAGAAAAGCAGAACAAAGTCAAACAAGCCCCCTGCTTGTCCAATGCCATTTGTACAACTGTTATTGATACAAATGTCTGCTGGTTGCACCCTGTGTCTACAGAGCATTGTTCATGTGCCAAGTTGTGCTGACAGTCCTTTAATTCCTGATGGGCTCAGAGCACATGAGGAAGTGGAGATTTTGTCTACTAGCAAAGATGAGTCAGTAGACACTGGTTAAATCATTTGGCAGGGTTTGGTTGTTGGAGTTGTTTTGGTGTTTTTGGGATGTGGGGTTTTGGGGGCATTTTTTGGGTGGTTATGTGTGAGGAGTGAAAACTTTGGCTTTTCTCATGACATTTTCTATATTTTCTCAAACTCCGGTCAATAAATGTCCCTTCCCAAAGGAATTGCTGGTCTGTACACTTGTGATTGTCCTTGTAACTCAGCCAGGGATAGACAGAAACTTGTTATATAAGAAGTCAAAAACGATGATTTTTAATAAGAGGTTTATTCTACATGGCAAGAATTAAAACTGTTGTTTAATTAGCAGACAACCTCTTGCTTTGCCCTCTAGTTCATTATGTGTTATGAAGGTTTATGACACTGATTCATATTGCTTATTAGAGCTCATAAATGTGACCATAAAATTAGTCAAAATAAGGGTGTTAAAGTGTCTTGCTGCCATAAGCTACTCAGTTGGTTTGGCTTTGGTGACAAGTTTGTAGATGAAGCATGAATTTTAGAGTTGAAGGTGTCGTAGGACTTGTGTACCACACTGATTCTCATTATGGAAAGAGTCAGCCTCTATCTAAAAGTTGTAACTGAAATTTATTTTCTGGTCATAGCTACTCCTTGCCTCTCCTTGTCAGCAGTGTCAGTCAGTATACTGCACCAAGGTTAAAAGCCATTAAAAATAGTGATAATTGTCAGTAAGTCAATGATGCCACTTCTGGGAACACAGTACCAGTGAGATGCTTTCACTGGATATTTGTGGTTTTACCCAAATGGCAGTCAGTCAAGATGTGGAGCTTAACAATGTGAGCTGAAGTGGCCACTTCTTTAATCGTGCAGCTAATGATTTCCAGATGCAAGTTATTGTAATATGCTCAAATACCTCACGTGTATCCTGGAGTCAGCATCTTGGAAGACTCTTGTCATTGTGAAAAGGCAACCAGGTTGAAGGAGAGACAGTGATTTTATTGTCTGGCATTACATCAATACATTTCAAAAACTGACAGATATTATATAGTGATTATTTTTTTTTACCTGTAGAAAATAAGGCATAGGAACATACAAGGAAAGTAGTCCATGGCAGTGACAGAAGGACTGTCACCTGATCCCAGATCATTTTAAGGAAACTAAAGCAGCCTGTCAGATAGCTTTTGTTTGTTTGCTTGATGGGGTGCATTTAGAGATGTATGTCTTAAGTGACTGAAGATAGGTATTTTTTTAAACTGTCACATTCAAGTAGAACGTCACTTTTAGTTAGTCTCTGTTCAGAGGCAGATCTCCCCTGTTTTTAATAATTTATGTGGAAATTGTGTCAAAGATTTAAAATGTGGCAGCTCTGATATAAGAAGATTGATGCTACTCTGGTGTGATCTGATTTGGATTCTGACCTAATTTCTTTTAGTTAGTGATTGGTGTAGGACTTGTGGGGTGCACGAACGAGCTTATGACTTTTGGAGATTACTGATTGATATTTTTAGGTTACCAGCTAATCCTGTTTAGGAATGGGATTTTCATCTGAAAACAGACGGCTCCTTAAATTCTTCCTGATTTACTTTAGAATGACAACTGAAAATTGTACAGAGGAAGCAATGGATTGTTTGCTTATTTCACACTGCCTTGTGTTGTGGCTTTCTGCTACATGATTATTTTCTGCGTGCGCAAGTTTAAAAAATGCTATTTTTCTTTAATATTTTTTAAAAAAATTAAATCTCTCACTGAAGCCGTTAGTTTTGCACATGCTCTAGAAGAGGTGTGGGAGAGCACTGTGTACACATTGCCCCATAAATGTTCTGAGCCTTTCAGTCTGGATTTTTCTTACATTGCCTTGTAGCTGTTTGCAAAGCAGCCAGACTACAGATAAAATAACAAATGCAAATTCACACTTCCGTTTGCTTATTCAACAACTGTGTTCCATATATAAACACTCCCTTCCAGATGTTTTTCTCCTTGTTAGCAGTACCTTTCATGTGCTTGTAATGTATTGCAGAGAGAGCCTTGTTCTTCAATTCCACACTTAGTGAGGGGTTGCCATCTGCTGTGTGTGTCTGTTTGGAAGGTAAGCATTTTATCACCTGTTTCTGCAGATTGAGACCATAATGCTTTACCAGCCTTATTTATGAGGTCACCTCTGTGAATTTTTATTCAGCTTTGTGAAAAGTGTAAGGAAGCAGGAAAATAAAGGCTATTGTGGTTTGAATGTTGGAATGTTATATGGAGGATTTGAGCTCCTGTAGCTGTTTTCTTTCCTTTTTCTATGCCCTTTATGATGGGAAAGGAAGCCAAACCGAGGTGGAGAAATGAGAATTTGCACTACAAGTGTGAAGTGTATGAGTAATATCGTGTTGTATTGACAATATTGTTTAAACTGTGTGGGTTTTGTTGCTGGCTTGACATGCTAATATTGATAGGCTCTGCCCATTTCAGTGAAATGACATGTATTGGACTGAGCTTGATGTAAATTTCTGTGGGTCCCCCTGCCCCAAATTTTACTGCCTCAAAAGAGCTCTTGCAGTGCACACTGTGTACTGAAGCCTCTTCTGTTCCTATTGCACAGAGAATTCCCCTAATGGCTTGGTGAGGTCTTCACCTCGCTGGAAAGAGGGCTGAAGTGAAAGGGAGGGAAGTAGGAGGATGTCACATTCACGTGGGAGATGTCGTGCCAGATGTGACATCCTAGATCCCCGTTACAGTCATGCTCCTGTCTTCTTTCTGCAGAAAAAGTGCAGCTCTGGGGGCACTGTCAGCAGTGAAAGGCAGCAACCAGGTCCCAGGAGTTCTCCCACACAAATGAAGATGAACTTTGCAGGGATTTTTCCCCCCATGTTTCCTTCCACAGCAACTCTTGAGAGTTACTGAGGGTGTGTTAAAGGAAGAAATCCATTCAGCTACTGTTCTGAAACAGCTGTTGGGGTAGAGGGAGCATTATGTCTCACTGAGGCTTTATGTGCCTCTCTTGTCCCTTCAGAACTGCCTTAACAACTGTCCATGTCTACTTCATTTTCTTCTTTTCCCTTCTGTTTCCTCCACAATTCCTGTATATCATTTGTTTTGTTGGTTTTGGGGCTTTTTTTTTTAACTCCCACAATATAGGAATAAATAATATCAAATATTTGCAGAACTTGATTGACTTTTGCTCCTTAAATCTGAAAAAAAGCTGAAATTGTAGAGATTTGGTAAACTACCTTAATCATTTTTATGAAGCTGGTCTGAATATTGTATAAATCACACAGAGCTTCAGCTTGCTGCTCTTTACTTACCTGGCAGCAATCACATGAAAGAGACGATACTACCTAGATACTCAAGTTCTTTGGATAATTAATTTAGTTTATTTTTAATCACACAACTCATATTTTGAGGCATCAAAAGGAGGCTGCTTGTGGGAATGGTTTGGATTTAATTTATGTGTGCATGCATGGTTAAGCACATCCATTACACTAGGGGAGAATTCTAGCTGATTTAAGAAGTGCTAGTCAAGTTTTACTCACGTTCAGCAAATTCCTGAGGAGTGCATATATACATGGATACTTGGTACACAGGCATTTTAAAGCAGAACTTTGAAGTCTTACTCAAAAGGCAACTCAGACAAACCAGACTCCTTTGTTGAGGATGAAGGGTCCTGGAGGAAGGTACTACTGAAAAGAGCCAGCGGGAAGATCTTTAAAAAGGACCTGAAATTAGGTATACTGTATTCTGGTGTTGCCTTAACTTAAATATGAGAATTGACCAAGCTTGTCTTTAATCACTTAGGATGAAAGAAGATGCTTTTCACACACTTGCTTAATGATATTTTGCAATGTATTCTGGGACTGTCTGGGAAACAAAATGGGCTTGATAGTAACCTGCATACAATTTATTGATAAAATGCTGCAATTATAGAAAGCTGTTGAGTGGAATAATGTCTGTAGCTATCCTTTCTTTCATACTGGATATACAGTTCTTTCAGAGTGTTTTCAAAAGACTTGTATTATTTACTCTGATAAAGGCAGCCAAGATTTGAGGCTGAAATACACTTACTTGCATATTAGAAATCATGTTGATAAAGGAATGCTTATTGCATGAAAGAAAAAAAAAGGTTTTGCAAGATTTTAATGGCTTTTTCTAGTACATGGTTGCAAGATTTGTAGTATTGGCTCCAAAATTATTTATCTGTATGGGTTGTTTGTAAATGACAACTGTGCATAAATCAAGTAAGATTCTTGGAATAGAAATTTGAAGCATGACACTTATTAATTTAGGCTTTGAAGTTTTAGTGAGCCTTTAAAGGCCTATGCAGTATACCAGCTTGGTACCTTGGACTGTCTCTCCAGTGTGTATGTTCTCATTTGGGTGACTTTTACTGCTGCTGCTGTTATGGTCTCTGATTTTGGTTGCATACAGACTTATGTTGATGCTGTTCTTTGGTATTTACAACTGTGTTGAAAATATTTCACTTACAGCAGATCAAGATGGGCAAACGTAGGCTTATGATAGTAACAGTATAATTCAAGTAAGTGTGAGAAGCATTAAAATACCTTGTTTTATTGAAACATCTTCACAGTCAACAACACAGTTGAAACTGTAAATTGTGCTTAACCCCTGAGTCATTTTAGCACTTTGTCTTATTCTGTATTTCAAGTAGCATATCTACACGAAGAATAGTATTTGGTTTTTCACAGATGATACCATGCTAACAGGAGTATTAACTGAATTGTTGCCACAACATTTACAGATACTTCTAGAATTCCCATGTTATTGTGCACCACTTTGGGTGCTGTGTCTGGTTTTCCACTGCCAAAGTGAGTTGCCTTACCTACTTAACTTTTGACTGCAGAAGTTATACCTGTTAAGGGGCTGCAGCATCTGGTTTGGGATGAGAGGCTGAGAGAGCTGGGGCTGTCCAACCTGAGAAGAGAAACTGGGGGGGATCTTAGTAATTTTTATGAATGTCATACTGGGGAGGTGTAAAGAAAACAGGGACAAACTCTTCTTGATGGTGCTCCAAGAAAAGACGAGCTGCTTTAAGATAATACTTAAAGATAATTTTTCTCTATGTGTTTTTTGCATATTTCACATACACATCTGTGTATACACATCTGTGTATACACATCTGTGTCAGTGAGTGCTATCACAAACCTTGTACTATTTGTTTGAATTACTTGAATTGTGTGACAGAAATGTTAATTAAAAAATTAATCCCTCACAAAGCCAAATAAGAAATTTACAGCAGTGGAGAAAATAATGTGTTCTAAATCTAAAACCAGAACACAGATGAAAGGCTTTCTTGTATTTTAATAGTAAATTTTAAAATAGAAGTATTGAATGTGTGCTGGGTGAGATTTATGTCATGGTAGCTCAGTGTGTCAGTAGACTAAGGCAATTAAATACTTACGGGGGACAAGGGGAGGTCAACTGCCATTTTAAAAGCTGGATATGAAATCCTACACTGTCAAAAGTAGTCTTGCTTTTATGCAAGCTGCCACTTAAGAGGTGTTGGAAAACAAGGATACTTTTTGTGTTGAGGAACACCATGTTTGTGCTCAGCCAAATGAATGATTTTTTGAGAAGTTGAAAGTAGATGTTTGGGTTTTTTCCCCCAATCTTTTTTTTCCGAAAACAGACATTGAGAGAGTTGCTCAGTCACTTTGCAAGCCTGTAACAATGGGTATTGCCAGGCATTGCAGTAGGGGTTAAGGATGATGGTGAGATCAGGCACAATGCTTAATCATTCAGTACAATGCATTCAGTATTTCTCATTTACAGAAGTGTAAAGAGAGAAATGCTGATTTGGGGTCAAACTTTTTCTTTTACTTCTTCAAAGGAGTACATTTTTAAAGATCTTTTATAAAAAGAGATTAAGTGCATTCAGTGGGTGGGTTAACCACTCAGTGTATAATGTATTATTTTCCTAAATGAAACTGCTACTTTCACTACTTAAGAAAGAAGAAGAAAAAAAAACCAAAACGAAAAAAGGAACAAAAATGCATGAGTGGAGGTGATTTTTTAGTAGTTTTCATTTTCTCTGTATTCTAAATGAATGTACTTCACATCATTTAGATGGATTTCTGAGTGATAGAAATTATGGCCTCTTAAAGTGCTGCAAGCCATGATGATTTATTTTTTTTTTTGTAACTGACAAGTTCACCTCTAAACCATGTCCCTAAGAGCCATATCCATGTGACATTTCCATCCCTGAGGAATGGTGGCTCCCCCACTTCCCAGGGCAGCCTGTGCCAGTGCTTGACAACCCTGTCAGTGATCACCTATTTACCTGCTTCTGCTGGGAACTAAATCTACTTCTGTTTGCAAAGGATAAAAGCCTTTCCAAGGTTTGTCTTCTCGTCTCTTTCTCCTTGCCTCGACTGCAGCCTGGGCAGGGTCCTTATCAAGCTTGCTCTGTGTTCATGAAAGCCACATTTCTTAGCAATGTCAACTCCAGAAACAGCAAGAAATTCCCTTGCAGGGGACCCAGTGTTTTTGTGCACAAGTCCTGGCTGTGATATCTGCATTTATTGAATTTATTAAGATTTTGCAGGACCTCAGGAAGTTATAATACTGTTAGGTCTTCAAGTTTGAGTGACTGACCCAGACAAACTTTTTCTGAACTAACTGGGAACAGGAATGTGCAGTGTTCCCAAATTCTGCTTTCCCATCTGCCTGTGGGTTAAATGAGTCCTGTCCTGGAAGGTCAGTCTGTCCTGCCTATGAGCCACATTTTTATTCCATCTGTTAGTATGAATGTTCTGAAGATGATGCCAAGAAAGAGTTTACTAAATATACACAGTTTTTATGGGAAAAGATAGTCCTTGAACTGATCAAGTTTTTTTTTTCTGAATAGCACAATTAAACAGATTTTGACCATCTTCTCAAAAATCAAGTGCTGGAAAATTACTTCACACACACACACACACACACACACACACACACACACACACACACACATATATATACACACACATACACACATATATATATATATATAATATTTCCTTTATTTTCAGATTCTTCTTCATTAGTCTATTTTTCTATATAACATACTGTATATTATTTCTACTAATATATAATATCGATTATGAAGGTATTTATACTCATAACATATAAAATACACTGCTACAAAATTATCTTGAATTCAGGTGTTAGACTGATACAATATAATAAGCAAAGCTGTAAACTTCGATTTCTTGTTATGAGGGAACTTGGGAATATGTAAAGCATAAAATGCAGGTCTCTTAATTTTATTCCATGTTAAAGCAAATCAAAAAGAGTAGCTGAAAAGATAACTTCCAGTACATGTATTCAAATCCCAAAGTTGTCTTATTCTCATGAATTCTTGTTACTGCTATGATTTATGTTTCCAAATGTAGCAAGTATAATATTCCAAATCCTGAAGAATTTTTTATTTCCCTCCCTCTTTAACACATTAAGAAGGGTGTGGGGAGGGAGACAGGAATACTAACAGCAATTTATAAAAGAGTAGGAGTGAGGTTGCAATTTTTCAGCACCAGCTTATTTCTTCTGTCTCCATTTGTGAGCCTGAGGTCTAAGCTTGAGTTTTAAACTATAAACAGAGATGAGTTAATTTTGTACAGGAATAAATGTGCACAGATGGAGATAATCAGAAGTGACTTAAATGTGTGGGCTTTTCTGAAGGTGCCAAAAGCCCACCACGCCACGCTGACGTTGATGTTGATGGGGACTACAGGTGTGAATTATGCTCAGCCATACCCCAAGTCTGCTTTGAAGAAGGTGTTCAGACACCTACAGGACTACCCAGGAGTGTCTCATTACCTGCTGTGGGAGTTGGGTATTTGGGCGTGTTCATAAATCTCTTAGATGCCTCTTTGCATATTTATTGAGATTTCTTTAAAATTCTTGCTGTGCTGTTGACAGTTGCCATAATTGAAGTGTCTTTTGGTTTTTTTAAGCACTTGACTTATAGTTATCAGTTAATTAAAAGAAATCCTAATGTTGTGGGCTCAAGGATAGAAGCAGGCAAAACTTTCAAGGACAGTACTTTGCATAACATGAAGGATCTCTCTAGGATTCTTTAACCTGTTGGATACATTAAAATTCAGCAAGAGGACCTTTTGTGCTTTAAAAGTCTTAAAGATAAATGCAAAAAGAAGCCTTTTTAAAATAAAAAAACAGTTCCGTAGATCTACCTCTGAGACATCTATTCTTTGAAATTTAGAAGGAAAAATATTTTAGAAGCTGTTAAGAAATTCTGAGCATTTTTTTATTGACAGTCATCTGGAATGACTGACAAACCACCTTATTTTTCTTTGTGTTACTTCCATTTAAGGCACACTTCTGCAGTAAAGGAAAATGTTGGTATTGGCAGAGATTCAGAATTTTTTCTCACTCCTTAATAGTCGTAGTGATTAAATGTGGATAGTAACAGAGCTTTTTTATTTAAGAAAAAAACCCTGTAAATTAGTATTATTTTTGCAGTGACATACTCTTGCATGTAGATCCTATATTGCACAGTAAACCTCCTTTAAGCTAATAAATCAAACTTTGTGTTCTTGCAGTAATTTTCATCCCTGTTCCCACTCTTTCCTAGCCACAATAGGAGGCTTTTTCTAAAAATTCTAAATGAGAGAATATTAAAAAAAAAGGCAGAAAACCCCCAAGTGTGAATGTTGCAGAGTTTTGACACACTTTCTGTGAGGTATGGCCATTTTCATCCTGTCATGTAGCATGAACGTTTTAACAGGCAAACATACCTCCCCCTTTCTAATCTCAGTTTAGTGTAAAAGGGTTCTTCTCTGGCCTTGCTGTGCTGACAGCTCCCTGAATTTCTGTGTTTCCCTGTACACACTGGTCTGGTGTCCCCCTTGGCCATCCTTTGCTCCGCTGCTGTTCCCACTGAAATGTCACAATTTTGTCTTTACATTCCCTGTCCCCATCCTCCTTCCCCAGCAGGGTTTGCTTCCTCCCTCTGCCAGGGCCACGTGCTGCCCACGGTGGGTTTGCCTGTAGACAGACTCTGTGAAAAGCATCTTTTTGCTTTCTGCCTTCTTCCCCCCTTAGCACAGTTGAGAAATCTCCCTTTAATCTTAGCAAAGCCTGACCGTTCTCAGATCTCTTCTGCAAACTCTGCTTTGCTGTGATGGCTGCAGAACAGGAAGGAGATGAGGCTCTCTCTCCTGTTAGCAATACTTGCTGAGGTTTATTTCTTTGCATGTCTAGGCTGTTCACTCGTTCTTATCTCTTCTTGCATGGCTCGATTGCTGGGCAGAAGAGCGATCTTTGTCCCTGGTGTCAGAGAGACCGAGGTCTAATTGCTGAGCAGGATTTACTGCGGTGCAAATACCAGTCTGGAGAGGTAGGTTTGCCTTTAAAAATCCTTTCTTTATGGTAGGAGGCGTTCACTGTGTACCTCAGTGAAATCCAGTATTGGCTGGATTGGCTGGAGGGAGCTGTGATAATTTTGATTTCTTTTTTTTAAATTTCTTTTATTGCTGTGGCGCCTATACAGTATTGCCCAGTTTGATGCATTCAGGTACCTAGAATTTCACTTTTCAGACAGAAAAATGCATGTTAGGGCTTCAACTTGACTTGTGAAAAATATGGTCAGGATTGTGGGGCTTTTGTGATTCACAGGAATTGCATTTATACATTTATAGTATTTTGTGTGTAACAGATGTTTTACTTGAGCTATAGTGTGTCCTTATAATTTCATTTTATACATTGACTTAAAACCTCTTGACAATTTAGCCCTTAACATACTGCTGGACAAGCTGGTTTTTCCCTCCTGCTTTTATTGAAAGCTTAGGTCAAATGGAGATGAATGTCTTGTCTGTGTCACTGGAGTTTGTAACCAGCCTTACCTTCTTACAAATTTTATTAATTTTGTTTTCTTTTAATTCTAATTTTGTTATAAATGGTACATAAGGCAATGTGTTTTGCTAAAAACTAGAGGTTGCTACTTTTCTTCTTTGCCTGAATTAATTCTTTATTTCTGTTTGGGTTTTGTTTTACTCAGTTTTTGCTGGTCCCATTTGTTTGCTTTTCTTGAAAAATTGCACAACGGGTATAAGGAAGAATAGAAAAGATTAGTAAATATATTTTTATTTAAAATAAATTTAATTCAATGGATGACTTTTTTGTAGTTACGCAACACTAAGTTTAAAAATGAATTCTTGAATAAAAATTGTTCTTGGTTCAAGGTTCTGGAATAAAAATTGTGGGATGTCTTGGCACATTTCTCTTTTTGAAAGGGGAAAACTCTCTGCTCTGGTCCTTGAAAAACTACTTCATAGGAGTTGGCTATAGTATGGGGAAGGTTTTTGCTAGTGGTTTTGCTGACATTTCTCTAAATCTTGCTTGCTTGCATTTTTAATCTTCCTGATGTTTATTTGCTTGCAGTGTTCACAATGTCACTTCAGTTTTGCTCATAAAACTTCTTAGGCATATATCTTTCACCCACTGCTAATGTCAGATCTGGGTTATTTGTGGTTCCTGCTTTGTCCTTCAAACTCCTTCCTCCTCCCTATCATCTAAAAATATGGAAATGTTGACTTAAGTGGGGGAAAACTCCAATCTACCTTTTTTTCATTGTCATACAGTCTGAAAGATTGTTTTCTTCTGTATTTTTGTAAAGCAGATTTTGCTTGAAGTCCTGTATGGGTTTTTTTTTCTTTAATCACTATATACATGTGCACAATATATGTTGTGTACTGATATTTTTACCCCACTACATTTATTATTCTGAAGTGATGAAAGTGTTCTTATTTGACTGTTGGGAGTTGTCTCAGAAATGGCTGACCTTCAGGGAAGAATGAGATATTTCTTCTTTTGAAGTTTTGCTTCTAGTGCATTATAATACTTAAAAACTAAATAATGAGAATAGCTGCTTCTACAAAACTCTGCCAAGTACCAATTATTTGGTGGGTTATTCTTTTGCTGGATTTGGAGTTTGAAGTTGAGATGGTATGTAAGCATAGGGGAAGAAGAGCAAGATGAGATATTTAAATCATACTTAGTTAAATAAATCTTATCAGATTTTTCAGATCTGATATGCAGCAAAATCATTATGTTCTCTAGCAGTCAGTGCTTCTTGGTTTGTGCTTATATAAAAATGCAGAAAGGGTGTTATGCAAAGGAGTGTTTCTTTGCTTGGCACTCACTATGCAGCCTGTTGAAACATGGATGATTCCCAGGGCAAGATCTAAAGCATGGCTGCTGGTGATGAAGCATGTTTCCCAGCCTTCAGGAATAATATTCTGTTGTTAGCAAAGTACAGTTTGAAAGCCTGATCAAGTGAATGCATATAGATTTTAGAGGGAGAACATGGGCTGGGAGGTGGTGGTGTGCTAGTAACAGACTGAGCTGCGAGCTGACTCCTGTAAAAAACTGCTTAAACATGACTCTGCACAAAGGTGGGTTTAAAAACATCTCTTTTGGACATCTTCAGATTTCATAGTATCAAAAAAAACTTCATGGCACTCTTGTGGAATATTTAATGTGACAACACTTGACTAATGTTCTAACCTCAGTGTCAATAAATGTAATTAATTATGCATTGTAGAGCATTGAGGGGAATTTATTCTCAAAATAAATGTAGGGGAACTAATGGAAATATTCAAAGTCTTTAAAGGATGTTGAGTTCTGTCTTTTCTGTCACCTGTGGTTAGTTGTGTGAGTATTTGGTGTTTCTGAGTATCTCTCCTGTGTGACTCTGTGTGGTATATGCTAAAGAGGGTGGCTGGTTTGGAATATTTTGAAAGCATTACTCTGAATTGTCACTGACCACATGGGGTGATGTTCACCAATTTAATTAAGTAATTAATGGGACCCTAGACTTTGGAATTCTTGAGCTGTAAATCCTTAATATGTAATTTATACCAAATATTTTCATTATCCTGCATGGATCTTGAATATGTTCTTGCAATGTCTGGTGGTTTTGTTTCCTGTTACAGTCTGTCTCCAGAATCCTCTTACTGCCTTTGAAGCAACATTTACATAGACCCATAATGTTTTATGCAAAGATAATGTTACATTTTGTCCCTGAGGACTACTGAAAGCTGTAGAAATTATTATACTTGTGAATGTGTATACATGTAGTGGAACAAACCCTATTTACTAAGGACCAGATCCTTACAGTTTGAATCAATGCTAGTTCTTCAAAATTTGAAAGATAAATTACATAGGGAGCTGACCCTATGAAAATATATTTTTTGGTGAAGCTGATATATTGATAAGGCTAATGGTAATATTGAGGAATAGTCGTTCTGAACTACTTTCCCATTATCTTCAATATTTTATTTAAGGAAGGTGTTGGAATAAGAAGTTCTATTTACTATGACTTTCTCAGAAACTAAAAGCCCCACCTGTTTCTCTCTCAAGATGGAAGTTTTAGCAACCAAAATGTGTCAGGAAATAGCAGTAACTTTTGACAGGCAAACTCTATCAGTGTTTCCTCTATCATTAGTCAAAGTCCTATTTGTGTATGGAAATTTATTAGTTATGCTTTGCCCCTTGCACTGGTAGTCATCTTTGTGTCTGTTGGCAAATCATCCACAATGTGGATTGAGCATTATTTCATGTTCTGTGTTCTCTTGGTCTTGCCTGACCTGGTGTATTCAGCCATTCCATTTGTGTAGCCTTTGTCTGTCAGGCTGCTCTCTTTAGTACCTTTCCGTCTGCTTAACATTAGTTTCCTTTACTCTCTTAGACTTGCATTTAGATGTTTGCTTACCTTATCTTACTCAGGGCATTTTTTTTTCTTCCCCTTTCCTCATCTTTCAATTTCTTTACCAGCTTAATACTTTGTGTTTCTTGCAATGATTTCCCTACTCTATCAGATTTTCAAGCTTACTGTTTTCTCTACAACTTTCTTCTTCTATCTGCTATTCTGAAATTTCGTTTATTATTGCATCAGTGAAATGCTGATGATATTTTCAAGTTCTTGCTCATAATTAAAAGGAAGATCTTAGCTCTGCTTTCCTGTTGACAATATTGTTTATCTGAATCTGTTGCACATAGAATGTGGGAATGCAAAATTTCTGCCTCTTTGATTTTATTCTATTGTGATTTCCCAATGAAACAAGACTCTTTCAGTCATCCAGTTTTGTCCTTCATGCTTCCCATCCCTGTTGGAATTTCAGTCAAATTGGTGATGAAATTTCTACAAGCTTTCTGTGAGTCAATAGCTGGCTGAGAAACCTTCTGCTTCTACAGTAAAGGAAGATAAGGAATAAGAAAAAAGTAGAATAGGTGGAAAAATGTAAAATGTGGAAAACTGAATTGATATTCATCTTTGCAGTATTTGCATTTTGATGCAATGGTTGGGGGCTGAAAAAGGGAGAATACGTGTTGTGGGCTGCCTTAGCAGTTTACAGAGCTGCAGGAATTCAAGAAATCCTTTCAACTAAAGTTAAAGCTCATTCATGCATGAACTGAACTGTTTCCAAGTGTGTTCTTAGTAAATCTGCAACTGTGTGCTGATCTATAACCAAAATGCATGCAAAGGAAACTATAGGAATTTTGTATATCTTTTTGGCCACTAACATTACAAATTGCATTATGTTACTTGAGATAATAACTACAGGCAATTGATTTACGAGTTTACTTGGCAATTTTCTTGTTGCATATCTATGACATGAATGAATTTGGTAGCTCAGAGAAATTTAACGTGCTCAGCCATGGGTTTGAATGAGACATGCTTTTGGAAGAGAATTGATAATCCACTGATAACACTTTGATATAGGTACATACACACACACAGTGGCATTCTCTTGGAGACCACAAACTGAGTCCCGGCATGCAAGCCATGTCCTCGAACTGTTGGTATTTATTCTTTAAAACCAGATTAGATGCACTGTCCTCCCAGTAATGACACCCACACCTCCAAGCTGAAATGCTTTTGGTGTGAATGTCACAACCTATGGGATTCTTTTGCAGATGTGCTCCTGTTCTGGTGTGGTATTTGCTCACATAAATAGAGATTTCAAGACCTAAATTGTGATTCTAGGTCTATTAAAGACAGAGCTCAGGCTTTATTTTCTGATTTACTTAAGGAAAACTTTCGTATACAAGTTCACCTAGAACCTTGGAGAAAGAAGAGGAAGCTCATGACTACTCAAGCATTCAATACTGTCAATAATTAAATTTTCCAAGACGTTAATGTACATTTACTTTGAAACTGTGTTGCAGGGGGAATAAAGGTTTGCTTTCAGCTCTGAAAATGAAGCTTCTTTTGCTACCAAACCTTGAATGGGAGTATTGATAATAGCTTCAACAAAGCATGCTTTGGAAAGGAGGCCTTTCTAGTAATTAGGATTATTTATAAAAAGCACTGAGGCATTAAAGAAAGTTCATTATCCAAACTATTACTGCACTGTGGACCAGAACCAGCAGATGAAATAGGTTTTTCGAATAGTAGCTTATCACTGTCTAGAGATCCTGAAAACCTGGGAGCAAGAGAGGTGAAAAAGAGGAACGTTGTTGTTGATGATGGGTATAAGCAATGAGGGGAGCTTAGAGGTCTCTCTATGCATCCTTTAGTACTGTGTTGTGCAAAACATCACATCAGAAACCTTTGCTGCTTGCTAGGCCATTTTCACAGTATTTTTTATGGTGGTGATGGGATTGTGTGTTGTCCTGACTCTCCCTGCCTAGCAGTAGTCTGGAGAGAAACCACAAAGTCCCATTACTAATTCATTTTCCTTATGCTGCCTGTGCTGGCTGTTTTCTCCACGTCACTTCTTTCTTTTTTCCCCATTTAGCTTTGTAAGAGCTGAAACAGAGCTATTCCTCTGAGTTTGCCAGTACAAGTTGTTCTACAGCTGTCTAGGGATGCTGAAAGAGGGGAGGCTGTTTTCCACCTACTCACAATAGTTCAGAAGTTGTGACCTGTGATGAACTATGTACAGCTCATTCGTTTGCAGAGGAAACTTGTGCAGTTTGTTAGATCCTGCAGATGATTGGAAAGCTGATGCCCTCCCAGCAGTGCAGTGCTTACTGTCAGTGGCAGGATAGAATGTGGTTATGCTTGCCCTCACCTGACCCTCCTTTGAAAATATTGTTGGGGTCATGGCCACATAATTCAGTACTTGTCGTATTTTCTCACAAAGCTTTAAAATTCTTAACAGCATTGTGAGAATCATGTGCAGAAATTTTGTGTGAAAGCTCACATTAGTACTGTTTTCTTATGGCTGAATGGATCAGAACTGTGTAGGCAGTGAAACTTTCATCTAATGTTTCCTCTAACCCTTTGCTATAAGGTTCTGTCTTCTGTGACTGTAGGTTTCTAACAGGGCTTCACTGCACATGTGCAGAACTTCATGTATGTCCCTTTAAATATTTTGACATCTCTGTATGACAAATTGTTGCTCATTACAAAGAGAAGTAAGAAACATTGGCAGTTTTTGTTCTTTCATTTCAAAGTGCTTCTCTAATTTGTGGTGGTATCAGCTGTTGAAAAATAACAGTGTTAAGCAACAGGATATATTGTTGCAGGAAAAGAGGAAAGATGTTGAAAAGAGGAAAGCAGGAAAGAAGTCAAAATATTTTTTGCTGCCCTACTAACTTTTGAATTAGATTACAAATTACAATTTCAGCCTTTCAATAATAAAGAAAAGGTCTTAAATGCAGAGTGATGGAATAATCAGCAGTATTGCTGCTTCCAAACAGGTGACGGTGTTGAAATTTTAATTCCATTAAATTTTGATCTCTGGAGATGCAACTTGTACTCTCAGCCATTTGTCTAGCCACATAGCTGGAATGTGTTCAACATGCTTGCCAAGAACAAATCCATTGGAAGAAATGTTATACTTTGACCCAAGTTCAAGAAATTCTAAAGCAACAAAAGATAAATATTTCTGAAGACTTATTAGTGTTCAGCTAAGCTGTTTACTTTTTTTTTCCTCCCTGTGATCAGATATGCACTTGCTTAATAGCATGCACATAAAAATTTTCAATATATTTATTTCTGCTTTCTTCTACTTTAATATGACTCTGCTGTCTTTTCCCTTGGTGTTTATCCTTTGCATAAAGTTTGTGTGTAGAATCCTGTAACAACAATTAATTTAAACCAAATTTAATGAGAATTTATTTTTGTTTTGATTATCTACAATTTCCAGCAAATGGTAGAAAATTCAAGAAAGTTAACTCCTTTACACAGATGTGCTTATATTGTTGGTTTTCTGTTTTTGAAAAACTTTTTCAGTAAGGTGTAGTGAGTATTTTGAGCATGAACATGTTTGGATCTTTCCTTAGAACTTATGTTTATTTTTGACTGGCTGTCTGTCTGGGGTCCAGCACAATTGCTGAAGACCACATTTAGTGTGTTGATGGATTTGACAGGGGATGATAGCTGGGCATCCACATTGATGAGAGCTTTCTTGCTGAATACAAAGAAGGTTTTTACTTTCCTCTGAGAGTTGGACAGAGCTCCTGTTGAGAGCTGCTTGTTTTTCCTCTTGGACAGAGCACAAGATGTGATGTAACAGGCTGATTTGTGGTTAATAGCAGTGGGTGAGATTGGAGCCCAGAGTATCAGCTTGATGCAAGAAATGAGCTAATGGATCCAATTTCTATATAATAAACTTAGTTGTTCTTGGAGGGCCTCATAATTTGGTTGTTTTGGCTATAAACTGAAGTTAATTTTATTATTAATTAAAAATAAATAAAGTTTTCTGCATAAGTTCATCATAATGCTTGCAGCTCTTGCTGACATAGACACCCTGTGCCCTAAAGAAATGGGAGAGCATTGTGAGAGCATGGGATTGCTGTGTAGGACCCAAGGATGTTTTGCTCATGACTCTGGAGATCATCCAGGTGATCTGAAAAGGGCGAGGCCCTGCTTCTCTGCAGCTGCTATGGTTTTGCCCTTCAGAGGACAAATGTCAAATGTAAAATTAAGAATGACAGAAGAGGATGTCTTATATTAGCCTTTCACTGAGGGGACTTCCAAGGAGGGGAAGAGAAAAATTATAGGTACTTTATCCACACTAGAAATATGATAAACTTACTGGCTGTGAGTCCTATTTTAAAAATTCATTAAAATTAATGAAGTAGCTTAAAGGTTTGTTTGTGCAATGGGCTTCAGGGATTCTTGAAGCATCTTGTGGATACTTTTTTCAGTGGTTTTAGGGATTTTTTCAGGCTATGCAAGTCACTTTCTTGCAAAAAAAAACACAAAACAATCAAAACCCATAAAAATCAAAAAACTATTTCTTAATCTCTTGGTCAGCATGCTGACCTTCCAAAATGTTCTTTTCAGTGAGAAAATGCTATTTTGGGCATGTGGTTTTAATGCAGCAGCAAGACAAAGGTTATTAATATTCCCCGTTCTTTGACTGTAAGTGGCTATAAAAATGTACACTTCTTTTTCCTGTTCAAGGTCAGGAGCATTTCTGGTTTTCTGAAGTTCATTGAAGTCCTATTCCTAGTGCTAACATCCATTCAGTTTATTGAAAAAAGATCAGGTTGGTTTGTGATTATGTTCCTAATTGCATTGCCTGGAGCATTTTTAATCAGTAAACAGTGTGTGTACCATAAGGATTTCGATACATAAGGATTTTTCCTTATGGATTTTCCTCTAATGCGTTTTGCCTTATCTGTTGTGTTCTCTCCTTTTCTACTTTTTCCTCCCTAAAATATAACAGTAAGCAAACAGCGTGAAAGGAAGAACATCAGATGGTTTCATTTTTGTAGGACTGAGCTACAGCAAGTGGTGTGCTTGGTAGAAAATCTGAAACACTTCAGAGTGCTCTGTGGAAGCACAGACCCACATGGGGGAATTAAGGTGGTATGCCCCCCAAATTGTTTCAGAGAGGGGGAATTTATTTTGGGAAGTGAAAGCAAGCTGCTTCCTCAAGATGAAAATTTACTTGTTTTTATGGCTCCTTATCAGAGACTGCTTTCCCTTCCTTCAACTTTCATCCCACCTCCTCCTGCCAATTTGTACTACATGCACATGCACAAAAGCAAACATGCCTCCCCAACCTAAAAAAAAACCCCAAACCTGGAGTATTTATACTCTTACTCTCCCTCAGTCCATCTGTCCTGCTGCTTCTGTTGTGACCCGGTGTTGTTTAGCTTTTCTCACTTCATAGGATTACATCCCAAATTGCCACTTCAGGCACAGAACGTGGTGCCATATCAGCTGTAGAGGGGTGGTGAGCGAGAAGACACAGTGACATCTGTCAGCTAGAAGAAGAGAATGGGTTGGCAGAAACATTGCTGAAAATAAAATTGAGCAGCAGAAGGAACAGCAAAACTAAGACTCCATAATACAATTAAGGGAAATGCTTTCATGCATTTATTTCCTATATTAAGGAACGTAAATTATAAAATGTGTAGTTAGCAAAAGTGTGCATAAATCTGGTATAGTTGCCTGATTTTTTCAGCTACCTCTTCTTCCTGAAGAGCCTGTGAGGTATGTAGGGAATATGTAGAGCTTCAACCAGTTAGATAGAAACCCTCACCTAGACCTAGGACTTGCAGATCTGAGCTAGTATTTATTACCACCTTTGCTGGCATGCTTCTACTTCTTGCAGGACATTCTATCAGCTTTTCTATCAGACTTCTGCCTTTTATTGGACTCATCACAACCAAATTAAGAAAGTTTATTTTAATATTAACAAAAATGTTTTGAGGTGGCTTTAAATTTATGACTTGAGCTAGTGAAATGAATGTTCTTTTGTTTCTGTGACCCACTCAGGCAGGATACAGCCCTTGGCACCCTAAGCAGGTGTGGATTCAGCCTTTGGTTGTCCTGCTGCCTGACCTCTGCTTTATGCATTTGACACGGTCAGTGGCTGAACAGCAGCTAAACTGCTTCTGAACACTCAGTGTAACTGAGGCCCCTAAGTCTTGTTTAGATGTGTGGATGGTTTAATGTTAATGGGGTATATTTCCGAAGTGTACTGGTTAATTAATGGCTGTGTTAGTACTGGAGTCAAAATGTGTGTGGTACAAAGACACTTGACAATGGTATGAGCACACATTGTGTCTAAATGCAAGTAATCTTATCAGAAATCAGGCTTCTTTTTCTCTTCTCTTCTCTGATCCTTTCTTATCTGCTACCAACAGAGCATTGACTGTTCTTTGATTTCACTTGCCTGCATTAAGTAGGAGGCTGTAATTTATCTTTGTTAATGCTGTGGTTTGAAAGAAGGAAAGGTAGATTGAGCCTCCAAAAGCACTGAGGGAAGCCAACATCTCAGTCACAGCACGGATTGCACTGTTTCAGAACACAGATTGGCCAGCTGGGGTGGGACATCTGCTGGAAATTCCCACAAGAATAAACAACTGCAATACCAGGAAATCCATTAATTTTCATTTGGTTGGCATATAGTACACATCTGTTTAGGCAATACAGCTGCAGTAGGGAGACTGTGGTTAACATCAGCCTGGAATTCTAGTTTATGTATACTGGAGGTTTGTCTGGCTTAAACTCTTAAAATGTAGCATTCCCAGTTTGGACGCATAACTCCTAGAAAAGAGGTTTTAGAGGATTGCCTATCCCTTTTAGGAGGTATTGCATCAGTTTCTGCATGAAGCCTGACTCCTGGCATCCCTTATCAGAGGAAGTCTGGGATAGGGCAAGGTGTTTTCACTCACCCTGTGTTTGCTGGCTGTAGCTCTGGTGTGCTGGCAGCCCATTGGCTTCACACTTGAATTATCACAGCTTTTAGGTTAGCACGCCCTTGATAAGAATAGAGGAGGTTCTTGGTGTTTGTCCTTGGCTGGTCTGTAACAACTTGTTCTACAGAATCAAACAGCTGCAAACAGAAGAGCAGCTTGCACTCCTCGGGGAACAATCAGGAAAATAGGTCAGTATTTTCATTAGGATCCTGATATGAGGGGTTGAAGAGCATCTCTTGGAGCTGGTTGTGATGCAGTAACTGCAGAGTCAGGCAGGGTGGCCTGAGGCTGCATCTGAATACGCATTGTTAGTCTCTGTATGGATAGATGTAAGAGGAGAATGAGAGTGCTGTGACTGAAGGTTTAGAAGGCTGATGAAACAAAGCAATTTAAAACCAGCTTTAAACTTCATAACAGAGTTTGAGTAGCTTGACATTCATTGACAATACATGTTACTAAAGGCTGGGTTTTACTCATTCCTGGTCAATACCGCTGCATAGTTAAAGCAACTAGTCTGTAAAAGTTTCATTATAAATCATGAGCAGAGGGTACCACAGAGCTGGTGCTGTGGATTTAGCACTGATGGACCTGTCACAGGTGCCTTTTCTTGTTGCTAAACAGTACTATGCCTCCTTTTCAGCTTTTGCTGCTGCTAAAAGAAAAGCAGGGTTTTTCCCAGAAGTCAAGGTTGCATCTCATCATTGATTAGTAACTGACCATCACTGAGTAACTCACAATTTTGGGGCCTGTCCTTTCAACCTGTGCCTGTATTTTCCAGCCCTTGGTTCTTCTAAGATGTTTGCTGTAACAAGAGGTACCTGGTACCCAGCTGTAGCTCATATAATTTTTCCTAGAATAATTTCTTAAGCATAAGAGACCAGAATTTGGGAGTTGTGTGTTTAGTATTGGAATACAGAACTTTTCCTAGCAGTGGCAATATTTTTTACTGAGCCACACGGTACAAAAATGCATATACGCTGTTTACTAGTCATGATGTGTAAGATTGCTTATGCTTGAGTTCATAACAAACTAATAATTAAATACCACTCAAGCTGCTGTTTTTATGGATGCTAAAACTTCTGCTTTGGCTATAGACAATTAAGGTTTTAGAACTATGTAGCTACTGATGAATGGTGCATTCAGCTGATGAAGAGTTTAATACTGAGTATTCTGATTTAGTTCTGAATATCCTGAGGATAGTGGTGTTCCAAGCTTACCCTAAGTACCATTTCTAATATAGGTACAGATTGGACAGAGAATGTCAAGCTGTGTATATGTACATACTTATAAAGAGACTTTGCTTAATCCCTTGTAGATGATTAATTCTCCTTCTTAAGTAGTGAAGAGGAATATGTGGATATGTGTCGCCAAAATCTGTTCACATGAAGATGAAACTCTATTTTAAGCATTAAAAAAAAAAAGAGTAAAATCTTAAAATGCTGAAAAATGTGTGGTTTGCACCCCTGATGTACAGATCACTTTAATTAGAGTGCTTATCTGAGATGTTCTTGATAGTGTGAGGTTTCTTTTGTAGCAATGACATCAGCATGGTAATGCTATCCTCTTTATCTAGTGAATTGACCAGCTGCTGAACAGGAGTTTATTAAATACAGAACAGAAGAAATATGTTTCTAATGAAGCTGCATAATAGTGCTTTTAGAATTTTAAAATTCTGATGCCTGTGTAAATGGGTGTAAGGTTAGCCCTTTTTCAAAGAAAAATGTGAATCATTTTTGTTCAGGGTAGGGGCAGTTGTGGTATGTTTTGCACAGAAGCCGTAACTAGTCTGTTTAAAAACAACCCCAAAAACCCAAACACCTGCCTACCACCCTGCAGAATGTTGTTTCAGTTGTGGTGGGATTTTGGCAGCTTAGAGTTGAATTTTAGAACATAACAAAGATGCAGTTTATTAGAGGCGTTCTTGCCTCATGTATCCTTTCACTTTTCTGCTGTTTTTCACACTTGGTGTCTAGTTTTTACACATTAACTGCTCTGAGTTAAGTCAGGAGGACATCTTCCTAACAGCTTCACAAACAAACTCGCAACTATAACATCCAGTTTCCAGAGGGGCATGGAATTATTTCAAGAGATGTCTTCGAGCAGGACCACATCTTTCCAAAGCTTAAAAAAAGGATGGGGATTGGGTACAAAAACAGCACCTGCCATACTTAGAGGCACAAACAAATGTGGGTGTCTAGATCCTCTTTAGATATGTGCATTTGGAGACTAGACTAGGAAAAAGCATTAGCAATTAACAGGATTACCTCCTTTGGAACATTTATAAGATGTGAAGGAGAATAAGGGAAATATACTGCCACCTGAAGTTTTGGGATGTCTTACTTGGTATGGGCAGAGAGATAACTTATCAGTCAAAATCCATCAGTGATTACAGCAGACAAATGTGTGTTTATTGCTTCAGCTCTTGCTCAGTTCAGTTATTAATTTCCTGTCAAAACAGAAATGCACAGAGACATTTCTGTGCTGCTGTCTGCATGCATTCCACATCACCCCTGGATTTCTTCTGTCCGTTGCCCACTTAGGTACCAAATAATGACTCATTATAGGTATGTGGTAACCATTAACTGAGGAATAATTGTGTTGCAGTCCTTGACAGCTGTCAAATCTGGGATTAAATATAAATCAAAGTCAGTGCAGCTGCCCGTGGAAGTACAGGGATTCTTCTGTGCTCTTTATAAACCTCTATGGCCACCAGCAGGGCTGTAAAGTTAATTAGTAAAGTACATGTTGCTGGGCACTCATCAAGTTGCTGGCCACTGGAATTGCTTGAGGAAAAACAGGGCTTGTTGGTAATATTTGGGTTTGGGGTTTCTGTTTGTTGAAATAGTGAGGGCAATTCTTCTGTCTGTCAATGAATTTTAGTCCTTTCTTACAGCAAAATTTTAATATTTGCTGTCTACCTTCTTACAGTTTTTAGGTGATTTAAGGTTTATTTTTCTGTTGAAAGAACAGAAAAGTGAACACCTCTAAGCAGATCATTTTGATAGTTCAGTGTCATTACACTGTTTCTTATACTATCTTTCTTTCTGTTCTACAACTTTGAAAATAATACCATTAAATACTTGCATTTTTAATTGCTGTTTTAATGTCAATTATGATCAGAGGTTTTTTCCCCTTAACAAGTACTCATAAACAATCATTAGCACTTGTATGTTAAAATATGGTGGTGATAGGTTTACTTTCTTATTCAGTGTTTTCTGCTTCACAAACAAGTGATAATTGAGGAAGAAATATTGACTGTTTGACCACAGATCTTATTGCTGTAGAGGATGCTGTCAGTGCTTACTTGAGATTAAGTCACTGAGGGAATTTTTCTTGAATATTTTGGATTTCTTTTTAAATTTGTGATGTTGTTTTAGACTGTGGAATTTTCTGTATTTTATTACACCCAATATTGCAAAATAATAGTGAGACTTTTAGCTTTAATGAAGTAACAATGTTCTATTCAGTCAGACCAAAAAATATCTCAAGACTATGGTTAAACAGTAAGAAGTAAAATTTCTCCCTGCCATTTCTTGGAAAATTAACTGACATTTATGTAGAGCAGCATTAAACAGAGTTCTTCATTTTCTCTATTGAGACTGTTCATTTTCTTTACTGAGATATTTTCAGTGTTTAAGCAAAAGATGCAGATTGTTGAGTTAGCAGCATGAGTGCATGGGACAGTGCCTGCCTTGCCTGCTTTTAGTTCAAGTAATGTGCCTTGCCTTCTACAATCATTTTTAATCAGTGACGTGAAATGCGCACACCCAGGACATGCTGAAGATTGTTGTGTATAGCTAAAACCTTATAAAATAAAGGCTTTTTAGAATCAGGCCTTGCTCAGCTGAAATAACAGCTGGCCTGTCGAGTTCCCATGAGAAATGAATTCTAAGGAAAATCGATTTGCATAACAATACGTTCTTGTGAGAAAAACGGGTTGCACCTGCAAAAACAAGGGTTCTATTCCATGAGAATCCACAAAGGAAAAATCTAAACACCTGTGTGAAGAGAGAGGCTTGGGTATACACACAAGCACCTTCTAACCAACGAGTTGAGTGGCAGGAAAGTCACTAACCAACTGGAGTTAACCACCAGGACTTTGAAACTTGGATACAGATGGGTTGTAACATTAAAGTGGGGCTTTTGCCACTGAAGCTTTGAAGTGTTGTGCTTGTCTGTATTCACTGCTGTTCTTATGGAAGATGAATGCTCCAAAGGTATTTCTGTCCCACTGCTGAACTCCTGGTTCGACTGGAAGCAGAAAATCTATAGGGAATTTTAACAAGCAGGGAGCACTGCTAGCAGGGATCTGAGTAATTATCCTATTAAAAGAGAGCAACATCTGCATTATCTGTGCAAGCACTGAATGGAAGGGAACATTATGTTCTCTAATCCTGTCTGGGAGCATTATGAAGTTAAAAGGATAACATTTTACCAAATCTGTGTTCTAACATGATAGGTTACACTTAATTATCTTTTAATTACCCTCCTTGTAGTTGGACTTTAAGCTAAGGACCCTGCCTCTGACTCTCATCACAGACCATTTCATGCCTTTGGATTCTTCATGCCAGGTTTTATAATTGAGTTTACCTTAAAAAGTCGGTTCTACTGTACCTTGAAGGGCTGTATTACAATTCTTTTTCCCTTGTGTGTAAAAAGCTCTGAGAATATTTGTTTATGTATAAAAAACATGTTGCAGCATTCAGAAGTTTGTGGTTTTGATTTAGTTGCAAAGAGCAACCTTGTTGGAGTATGTTTTATGGATAAGGAGTAACTATGCTCAGCAGAGGCCACACAGGAGCAGGACATTATTCCAGCCTCCCAGCTGCTTGCAGTGGAAGCCAGGAGAGTGTATTGGCTTAAATAATGTAGATTTCTTTTTTCCTCTTTACCCCCGAGGGAGTCTGATTTCCTGATCACCTATCTAGCCATATGCTGTAGCTCTTGCCAGGAACTCCGAGCAGTGTCACTGCCAGCTAAAATTACTTGTTTTCTGAGAACTGAATTACACTGAGAATTGTCTTAAATTGCTGTGCTGGCAACATTGCAAAGCTTTGCATACACACAGACAAATAAATATGTAACAGCAGCCTTACCTTGAAATGCAGCTTAGAAACCACTTCAGGCAGGGAATTTGATCCAGATCCTGTGAGGTGTTCTCCACCTGCTCAGGCACATCACTCCTGCTTTGTTGTCTTTCCAGTGCTTCTCTCACCCTCTTTTTACTCTGTCTGCTACAGAACAATGATGAGACATGCAAATTAAACATTTACAGAGCACGGTATTGTCTCCTCCTGGTTTGTCTTCTCTCTAGTTAGAGGGAAGACCTAGTGTGGCTAGTAAAAACTTCAGCTGTGCTAACTATGCTCCTTTCTCTCCTCTTTCAACAGGATGGAACTGAAATACGGATATGTGTTGACAAAGGAGTTGGAGTAAGACTGAGTCCTGCTCTGTGATATTTATATATTTACCTGGACCATGAGCTTGCTTTTTGGCTTTATGCTTTAGGAACCTTTGTAGTAACAGTGTGAAGCTGTTGGGAATCATGGCATTCTCTCCATGGAAGCTGTCCTCCCAGAAACTTGGCTTTTTTCTGGTGACTTTTGGTTTTATTTGGGGAATGATGCTTCTGCATTTTACTATTCAGCAACAAACACAACACGAAAGCAGTTCAGTCCTGCGTGAGCAAATTTTGGACCTTAGCAAAAGATACATCAAAGCATTAGCTGAAGAAAATAAAAATGTAGTTGATGGGCCTTATGTTGGGACAGTGACAGCATACGGTAAGTGTGTTCTCTGGATTATTTGATCATCTGACTAAAGCTTTTTCCTCAATTATCCTAACATTTTGCTTCATAATGCTGCTCAATTAGCAGTACTTTACCCTGTGCATTTTCTGTGCAATTGGAGAAAATGGCTTTGCCTTTTAGGTGGGACAAACTTCACATTTCCAATTGCTTGGAAATAAAGCTGTCTGCTAATTTTTATTATGTCTATCTATTTGCTGTATCTAGTATGCCTTAGGTTATTTGTTAGAACTCAGTTTTAAAAATCTTTTTGGTGTTTTTAAGAAAGTTGGGAGACTTTTCAGTTTTCATTTCTGTGATCTAAGAAATTCCCTGTGGAAAAACTTGCCTTAGTTGTAAGATGGAGACCTGTTACACTTATTTCTTCTTCTTTCTCATTTCACTTCTTTGTTCGGTCAATTTACTTAATGTTTAAGTTTTCTTATCTGACATAATCTTAAATTAAACTTAAGTATATCCTATTAGCCTCAAGGCAGAAAACTCCATGAGTTTTAGTGCTTTATTTGGCAGCAGGTTTTAATGCTTACTCTCTTCCAGTTTGTACATGAGAGTTAAGTTTTTGTGCATGTGTCTGACAAAGCAAGCAGAAGAGAATGAAGCATATTACCTGAAAATAATACTAAATAAAAACATAATCAAATTTCAGGTTAGGTGTGGTTCCTTTTCAGTCTGCTAAGACCACATAATACACCATGCCTGTTTAGCAGTTTTTGGACTCACTCTCTTTCCTACTTAACTATGCACTTTCAGACTGTCTGGAAAACTGATTAGTCATTTAGATTTGTTTTATTTTATAGTTGTCTTAATATTCAGCTCTGAAGAAATTGAGTTGATAGTTTTTGTATATTTAGACAAAGAATGTAGGCTGGGATGCAACAGATAGAATAGCTGAACTTTTTTCTCTAGTTTGTTCTTTATACTCTATACTTTTTGATGCATGCAGTGAAAATACTCTGCTGGAAGGTCTTCTCTGTCTTTTTTCTGTAAGCAATCTTTTTTCCTCTAGAAAGAAAATTTTTGAATTGGTGTGCATTTGCTTGCCTGTAAGTCTGAGATTATAATCCTCAACATAGCTCACAATTAAATTGCTTCATTGCTTAAATAACAATCTGCCCTTATTCTGTAACTCCAGATTTGTGGCTGCATGTTGACCTATACTGGAATTGGAGCCTTACAAAGCAGCACAAGCAAAACAGAGTAGTACCAGATCAATATTTGGTTTGAGGATCTCCAAGCAAGTAGGGATCCTTAGAGGATTGTGTGATCAGGTTCAAAACAAAACTTCATCTGCTGTATAGCCATTACCAGCGTCCTGTTACTGTTGATGGTGGATGAATTGAGAAAGAAAATAGACAACAAGCCCTAGACAATCTAGCTCCAGATATTGGAGGTAACTGCATTAATATGGGTACAGGATATCCATAAGTGAAGTTCCCCTGCAGCTTGTTGCCTGTGGCATTAATTTCCTGTTCCAAATCCTGCTGGGCAATAAGTTGACTTGCCTCCAAACACTGGACAAGTTCCCAAGGAGAAGTTAAACTGCATTTGGGAATGGGTGAAATAACTTTGTGACACTTCCGTGAAGGGAAGGTCAAGGTTTGTGTAGCAATTTCAAGTCTGTGGCTGAGAAGAGTTTTAAGATTAAAGGCTTAAATTTGAAGTTTGGACAGGTGTTTTCAACAAAGTAGCTTGGAAAGATGGAAAATAATGGTAGTGCAGTTATTTAAAATATTTCAGGGAAAAGCAATATGGTGAATGAATAACACCATATTAAATAATAGTTTATGAAACTGGGTAATTACTTAATAAGTTAATTTTTCCAATTTGGCATGCTAAATGACTTGTTGCTGGCAAATAATCAGGTTAGCTCTTCAGAAATAAACACATTAATGAGTGATGTTAATAATAATTGGTAGAGGATTCTTTAATAATCTGTGAAAATTAATGCTCTTGCTTTTTTAGCCTTTTTATTTTTATTAATGTTATCCTCTGATTGCTTTAAGTGAGCACAGTCGTGATTTCCACGTTCAAGAATAAATTTAATATTTGCTGGGTTTGGCTGCTTTTATCCACCTGAAAGGTTTTCAGTCATTCCTTAATTGTGGTTGCACAGCTTGTTTACTTTCTCACATTTTCTTTCTACCATGTATTTGCCTGTCACGTAGGTGGCTCATACATTTTCCTTTTAAAAGTTATAGTTCAGATATAAATAGTGAATATTAGATTTTTCTGTATAGCAGTAAACAGTTCTTTTACAAAAATTGTATAAATCTCTGCTTCTACCCTCCCTTTCTCAAACTAGCCCCCACTTACCTTTTTGTTCTGACAAGACGTCTCTCATATCAGTGTTTTGGTATCAGAATTTAAAAATAATAAATTTGAACCTCTTTTGTCTGTATGATCTCTGTATGCTCTTATGTAAGGCCACATTTCTTCTTCACTGTTTTCTGAATTATTTTTCCTACTTTTTTTCCTAGATTTTTTTCTTCCTTCTGTACCATGGTTTTGTTCAAGTTAATCCAGAGTTTTGTTTTCTTCTGCACCCTGTGCCATTAAATAACTTCTGGACCCCTTTTAAAATAGTCCAAATGTGTGGACTAGTGCTTCAGCTTCCACCTTCTGATCTTTACAGTACAAAGGAAAACACATTTATAATGAGAGCTTTCTTTATGGTATTTATTTATGGAATAAATAGGATTCTCCTTTTGTTTGGAGAAAACAGCTATAAGCTTTCTGAAGTAATAGCATTTTCTTATTTAGTCTCTCATTTGTACAAGAATTGAGATAGTAATGGGAAAACTAAAAACAAAAGCACAGAATGGATGTGGCAAAAGTACAGCTGATGCAGAGACAGTGGAATCTGTTTGGATGTATGGAAAAGTTTTCTATTATAGAACAGAAATGAAATGAATGTTACTTGTGTTGTTAATGTTAAATGTTAAAGTTGTGTAAAACAGAAAATGCATTATACCAAAACACATGCAATTATTTTATATAATTAAATGGAAACATAACATAAATTCCTCGTACCAAATTCTTTAATCTTTACAGAGGTAAATAAGCAAAGGACAATAGTTTCATCTTCTTTGGCTTGTTGCCATTATAATTATATAGTTTAGTCTGATAGTGGTCTAGTTTTCTCCTCTTGCTCTCAGTTTTTAGCTTGCCAAAGTGCCCTGTGTTCCTTCAAGGAATCTGAACAAAAAAAATATCAGAGAACTCTTCCCATGTTTTCATTTGATGTGCAAATTCCTGTTATTGTTCATTGCCTTCCATGCCAAGGAAGTGCTGTGTCAGACCAAACAGAGACAATCACCAACAGACTGAAGAAAGGAAACATGATTTTTGGTGTTTTGCAAATACAGCAGAAAGGTTGAACGTAACTTTTTTTTTTTTAGAAATTATTATCTATTTTTAATCTGCCAGTGCAGAAGCTGGTTGTGTGGAGATGCAGGAGGAGATTTTTGTACTGGCTCAAAGCTGTCCTTTTTGGGAAGGGGATTTTTGTTCCCAGGTGACTGAGTATCAACAGACTGTCCTCTGATAGTGCTTGAAAATGGATTAAGGTTTAGACTTACTATTATTTAAGCAGCTTCTTACTACTTGAGCCATTGGAAAGCAAGCATGTTTCTGTTCCCATAAAGGCTCACATTTCACCTCGAATGTGGATATCTATATGAGTTGCAGTGTGCTTCATGAAATAGATAGGCTGACAAGTTCCATGGCCAGGGAAACTTGAATCTGAGGCTGAACAAAGTAAGGAGCATGAGTGCATAGAGCTGGTAAGAGCAAAGATATGCACTGGGAAAGTGTGTGTATGTGTATGTATGTATATATTTATATCCTGTCTCATTCTCCTATCTATTCTTTGATTCTGTCTGACAAGTGTGCACTGCATTATTAAACAGTTTAACTTCTCATGTTCATTTGCAGATTTGAAGAAGACACTTGCTGTCCTGTTGGATAATATCTTGCAGCGCATCGGGAAGTTGGAGTCCAAGGTGGAAAATCTTGTACTTAATGGAACAGGAGCAAACTCGACCAACAATACTACCACTTCTGCTCCCAGCTTAGGAGCAGCTGAAAAGCTTAATGTAGCAGGTGTGTATGGCAATTGCTAAAATTATTTATGGGCCGTTTAATCTGAACCTTTTCTCTCTTGAGCCCAGCATGATTTTTCAGTGTTAGATATTTGGAATGTCGTAGAAAACAAAATTCAAAGTCAGGCCTTTATCAGTGACAAACTGAAGTCCAAGCTCAGTGGTAACGGAGGTTACTGTGGTAACTTGAACACATTAGAAAATAAAAATCTCTGCTAAAGGGAATAGTTCACCCATTTATAGTAGATGTCTCATGCTTTAAATGGTTGCACTTTAGAATGATGAAACTGGGGAGATCTTTTCTCTCAAAGCCTAACTATTTAGGTTGGTATCAATCTGCTCTGCCATTCTACCATATGCACTTTATTGGTTATTAACTGAAAGAAAACATTTATCATATTTGTTGGTCATGGTTTTAAAATGTCTTTCCCTACAGTGCTTAATAGCTCTTAGGATTTGACACAGAGAGATCACCTACCTGGTACATTCAGTTAAAATCAAAACATGTTTTGAGATGACATTTGAAGTCATTCATTTTGTCTTCAGTGAATGGACTGTTTTGTTCTGCCGTCAAGTTGAAACAGATAGTGGCTGTCCTGACTCATAGGAAAGTTTGAGTCTAAGTCCAGTGATCTTTGCAGTCCCAAAGAGAGAACAGAGCAGAAGAGTTAAGGCAACTTGGTAAATAAGACACAGGAGCACAGTTATCAACTTGTCTGTCCTTGGGTTTCGTGCAAAAATAAATATTTCTGTTGAGAAGGTGTTACTTGCTGAAATTCTGAAAATGGTGAAGCAAATGCTGTCTTTGGTAGGGAAATGCAGCTGGAACAAGTCTAGAAAAGCAGATTTGCAAGTGATTGCCTGATGACAATGTGGCAGCAGAGTTGCTCTCAGCTGCTCAGTCCTAACTGTATTTATCTGTACCAGGTTGCTAAAGCCATGTTATCTCTTGCTCAGACAAACCTTACCCTCCCCCATCTGCCTTGCCTTGGTAGAACTAAAAGCAGATCAGGAACAAATACCTGAAGAGGTGCAGCACCTGCAGGGTGCTGACAGGCTGTGCCACCTTCCTGCCACAAGGCATCCACCACAAGATCTTGGTTGGAAAAACTTACACTGAGATGGAAAGTGAACGAGTACAGCACTGTTGGAGTTTCTGTGCCATATATAAAATGAAAACCATTCCTATATGTTTTCTTTTCATAGCTGGACAAAAGAGACTTGCTGCTATTTCCTTAGATTTGCAGATAATTGGAACATGTATACTCATGTTGTTGCTTTAAAATTTATAGGCAAAGGTTCATTGTTCTTACCTGAAGAGGAAACATCTTTCATCAGTCCTTAAGGTGATTTGAATGTTGTTTATTATTCTTGGAGTGGGCTAGATTCACAGTTTTAGTATTCAGGAGCAGCACTGAAGGAGCCTAGTAAGAGTTTTCTATTTGCAATGTTTTCATTACTCTGTGCTGCCTGAGGCTTGTTCTGTGGCAAAGAACACAATTCCTCTTATTAGAGCCACAGGCTTTTTTACCTTTGACTCTTGGCACACTGAGTTTAAAATGTCTGAAGCAACCATTAAACAGCAGCAACAGGAAAAACCTTTAGGTTAGAGTTCCTTTAGGTTGGAATACTGTATTTTGATGATGACTGGGTAATATCACTGCTCAGGTACCTCTGGATTGGATACTACATAGGGTTAGAGTAGAGCTTGAACCTAATCCCTAAGCACTGTTAAGTGCTCTTCATCCATTTGAAGTAATCAGTGGCAATTACTCAGATCAGAGACAGCCAAATGGAAACGAAAAACTTGTCTCTACTTCTTCCTTTGTGGCAGTTTCCTGACAGCATACTCTGGAAGCCATATGATGCCAGCATAATTGTAGTATAAATATCTTCTCTGTTAGGAAGGAATTGTTCAGAAAATAAGGTAGGTGAGGACATGGTGACAATACCAGTGTTGGTTTTGTCTGTAATATTTCAACAACATCCCTTTTGTATTGCATTAGAGCAATTGATGTAATGTGGAAATTGTGGTGAAGGCATTTTGCTACCCAACAGTTTGTCATTTTACTGGAGTTGAAACAGTTATGTGTACAAGTATGGACGATACTTTTCTGTATAACATTCAGCTGTTACACTATGAAGTGATCACAACAAGCATGTTAGGATTACCCTTCCTCTCTTTAACAGTTGTAATATTTTAATGCTGACTTTAGACAAATTCATGTTAGTGATTGTTAATGATTCTGGTCTTTCTGTCTGAACAACAAGAAAGTTTGTGGAGCATCTGATTAACATAATATTTAATAATTTTGTTAATCTTTTTTTAAAGGCCTCTTGAGTTTGTTTTTTTTTTTTTTTTTTGCCTCAGAGTTGCTGCTTAAACTGTGGTAAATTGTTTTTTAGCCTCATTTGTCAGTGAAACAGTGCAATGTCATTAGCAGACTTTACTACAAGAGTCCTGCTTCCAGTGGAGCTATATCATGCCTTTATTGTTTTTTGATTGAGATTTCAGAGTACACTGACACCTCTGATTCTGTAATTTGTACAGCCATGCCCCTTTACCTATGGAAGGCCTTTCTGAAATAAGTGCAGCTTCATTTCACCCTGTATACCTTGGCAGAAAACAGTGGAGCCACAAATCATCCTGAGATAAGCATTTTGTTCCCCCGACCTTGTGTAAAGCTCATTGTGTTATATACTACAGGAGTAGATAGAAATGATAAAATAAGCCATAGAATGACAGGGAGGTTGTTATGCTGTAAGTATTTATCCTCACTGCTGATTATGACAAATTCAAGAGCAAAACATAGTATTTTTATTACATTTTAAAACTGACTATGATGGCAGGCTAAACTGGTCAATCTGAATATACTGTAAGCTTCTCTTCATTGTTTATTTTAAGTATTAATAACGCTTTCAGGGAAAAAACAGAATTAGTCCTCATCTGCAAACCAGAAAAAAGCAGAGATTATGATGATTAATCAGCATTTCTTCTTCTGAGGTCTCTCTGCAAGTATAGATGTTAATAAATAGAAAAGTTTCTTTTTCTTTGTTTTAAACCATGTTCAACAAAACAAAATATAGTCTTGACTGTGTAAAGGAAGGTGGGCCACAAAATCTGGGGAAGTCCAGTGTTGGGCCAGGACATGTTGAAACCTGGAGTTTATAATGCACTGTAATGTACTCCCTGAAGGAATGATCAAAAACTTCTCTGAAGGAGTCTGACAGCAGAAGAAAAAGGAAACACTGGCATGGGAAATAATCAAGTTGTTTAGCACTTTGGAAAAAATACCCATCTTTGTTTTGAGTTATGAATTTATTTTTTTTTAAGTTGTTCTGCTTCTGATTATCAAGTGTGGTATAAAACTGAGGGAGCAGTGGTGAAATCTGCCATGGAAATATCACTCTGTGGTGGTGTGGAGTTTTTGGCAGATAAAAGGATCCGAAGAAAATCCATCTGGATTCGACTCCTTCATGATAAGGAAGTGATAATGGTAATAGAAATGATGGAGGATTTAGCAAAGATTGTAACTTAAGTGTCTCTGAAGTAGGAGAACTCAAACTTTCTTTTGATTCAGTCTTGAGTTTTGATTACAGGGCTGAAACACCTCTCCTAATAAAGACAGGCTGAGAGACTGGGGCTGTGTTCAGCCTGGAGAAGGGAAGGCTCTGGGGGCTACAAGAGAGCTGGGCTCTTTTCACAAGGGCATGGAGAGATAGCACAAGAGCAAATGGCCTTAAGCTGGAGGAGGGCAGATTTAGATTAGATATTAAGAAGAAATTCTCTGAATGTTGAGACACTGACACAAGTTGTCCATAGAGTCTGTGGACTACCAATCCCTGGAAGTGTTCAAGGCCAGGCTGGATGGGGCTTGGAGCAACCTGGTCTAGTGGAATGTGTCCCTGCCCATGTGGCAGGGGATTGGAACAAGATTGTCTTTAAGGTCCCTTCCAACCCAAACCACTCTGGTTTTGTGACTCTCGATCTAACTGCTATGTATAAGTAGACTGTACTGTGTATTCATACCGTTACAGTGTTTAGCTTCAATGTGTTTAGTGTGGTACTTCACCTAGTTCTCCCTCTGAAGTTAGTTTTATGGAATCTTTCATTAAGGGAAGCCCAAGAGCAAAATGGCTTTTTTTTTCTCTTTTTGGATCTATGAAAGGATAATAGAGCATGAACTCTTAGTAGCATAAATGTCTTTAATCCTAGAGGAGATGAGGTTGGGACTTGTGCTAGAGCATGAGGCTGCATAGAATATGTTGAAAAGCAAAGCTGTGAACCCTTGGGGAGCTTGAGTGGGAGCTTAAGTGTTACTTCCCTCCCTCCCTCCCTCCCTTTTTATATCCGTATGTAAAGACGTAAGCATATTTTGCTTTTTCTTCTTCCTTCCACAAAACCATCAAACAATCTGGTGGTTTTGATACTGACAATTTTCAACTGCTTTTTCAGAACCTCCATTTTATTTATGGAAGAGTGAATTGTTAATAAAGATGCTTATAAAGCTTTGGCTGATAGATTTCAAAAGCAATGAAGCTGTCTTCTCTCTCTTTTCTCTAAGTTGTTTATCTATGTTGTATCTGAAAAGCTTCTGAGATATTTGATAGCCATCCTTTTTGCATCTGTGGGAAGTAATATTTTCCCATACACACAGGAAAGTATTAATCTAAACTTTGGGTTTCTAGTAGATAAGAGTTTTCATCACCCTTTAGAACAGGAAGCTTTGAGGCACTGCCACAAATGACACCCTAAGTAAATTTAAAGTTGCTCTTGTCGAGATGATGAAACAGAATTACAGAAATACAAAACCATGGCACTTTCAAGCCGAACTTGTCTACAGGGCTGCTACTGTTGTAGCTGCATCTTTGGTTCCATGTGACAGGCACAGGATCAGTTTGGTTTAGGCAATTTAGCTTTTAACAGTTGTGCTTTTGTAAGATAATAAGAGAAATCCTTGATTTTTGTGGGACGCAGTTGCACTATCGTTGTTCCTCAGATAGGGCAATCTGCTTGCACAGACATGATCAGAGAATCAGTCCTCTGTTTTCTTCATGTGATATTTTTGATAAGCAGTGGCAGTGGTGTTAGTGTGTTGTGTTGTGGGATGGGTTTCTTTTGGTCGTCACTCTTTCTGTACTTTTTCAGTCAAAAGCTAAATTTTTGATCATCTTGTGCATCTAATGCCACAGATATAATTATTGTACTGAAAACTCTGCCAGAGTCGTTGTTTACAAAGTGTTCTTTTGCCTTGTAAAGTGTTGCTTTGAATGATTTTAATTGTGTGTCTTTGATCCCACCAAAATGAGCAAGTGCGGGTTTATGTTAAATCCTCATCGGCCTTCCCCTTGTACACAGCTGGTGCTTGTGTACAATTCTTACAATTAACAATTCTTGCTAAGCCTAAGGCCAGCCCAGGCTCAGGTTGCTGCACGTAGCACTGCACAGTGAGGGAGGACGTTTCTGGAGTATCTGTTCAAAGTTTCCACAGCTTTTTCTGCCTTGTGCATTAACTTGTTCTACTGTGTTGGCTGTTCAGTTCCCTTTTAACAACTTTAGTTTTAACATCTTTAAAGTCACTCATTAAGATGCAGACTTCAGTGTATACTTGTCATGTAAGACATGATGGCTTGGATGCCTGTCAGATACCTGGCATCCTCCGTGAACCTGCAGCAAGGCACACTGACAAGTCAGCTTGGCAATGCTGCAAGAAGGTTTTTTTTTTTAATGTTACTATGGTGAGAAGGACCTTTACTGTGGTATTTCCATGTCTTTATTCCTGAAGTCTTGGGACTGCCACACTGAAGCCTTTTAGGTGGGTTGGGGTGGGGGGGGGGGGGGGAGAGGGGGATGGAACTCAGGTGGCCTCAGGATAAGTGGATTTGTTTCCATGGCTCTCTGGTGGTTTTGTTACACAGCCTCTTTAGTTTTAGCAGTCTGCAACCATAGATGGGACCATAGTCCTGTACTTGCAGAAATTAAAAAAGTTAAGATGCTGCATATTGTTTTAAATTCCAAAGCTGCTCTCCTGTCTTGAGAGGCTTTGAGTCAGCTTTTCTTTGGTCAACATGGGGTGTTGTGTCTCAGAAAACAAAAACCAAACCAGCTGTCCCCACAGGGGACCAGTGTGTACCAGGTGTAGGAGGATATGGAACTACATTGCCTCTAATAGTCAAGATTGCAGCTTCCTCGAGGTGATGTTTTGCTTTGACTCATGTTTATTGTGCCTTATTCGTTGTCTTCTTTTTCCACACTGTATATGAGTATTTATTAAGATTTTTCCCCCATCCCATCTTTGTGGAGCTGGGGAGTCTTGTGTGCCCTCAAACCTGGTTGTCACAGCACAGTGTGGTGTGTGCAGAAGACCACTGGTGAATATTTTCCACTGCAGTGCAAAGCTGTGTTAATAATGCTGGCTGAAGGGGGCTCTTAGTGGTCCCCTGGGCTGCATTTTGATTAACCACTTGACTACTACTTGAATTCTTCTAACACTGCATTGATTTCAGTAGTGCTAATGGAACACAGCAGCACAGCTTGTGTGAGGATGGACTAGAGGTAGAAAACTTAATTTTCTTTAACTCATACTAACACTTTGCTACAGAAGTTTCTAAAATGTTTGTAGAAAGCATTTTGTGCTCTGCATTTAAAATCTTGAAAACCTTTAGCTCGTTTGATTGAATATGTTGTTAGTGCTTTCAGCTCACACTGCAAATTCTCTCTTTAAAGAAATCTTACCAGCTGGAGATTAAAAATGTGAATTGAATTGAGAATGTGTTAATTAGTTGGAAAAGGGAAAGAAGACCTTACACAAACTAAACCAGCCTTAACTACAGTCTGTGTCTAACCACAAGATACCAGCTTTCAGGACTGAAATAGAAACAAACGAACAGTTTAATGAATTAAAGTAAGAATAGTACTTATATTTAGTGATCAAAACCAGAAGGAGAACAGAGAAAATTGGTGAATAGATTTGATCAGATGTGATTACTCTGACCTTATAATGCTAGAGAGGTTCTGTATTTTATGAGATCTGCTGATGGGAACACTTTTGACTTGAGCTATTTTTTGTGCTGTATGTCATCAAAAAATACTTTAATATTCACTAGTCTGAAAATCAGAGTTTAAGTCTCAAGGTTCCAAAGTACATAATTTTTAGTGTCATGTTAAATTCTTAATACATTTCTATTCTCAGAAAAAACACGAAGCTGGTCCTTAGCGGAGTAGGTAGGCTGCTGGTGTCAGCTTGCAGTTTCAGCTGTATTGCAGCCTTTTCATTTGCTTTAACCAATATTGAAAACTCTTATGACAAACAGAGCACCTATCAAACAGCACTCGCTGATGAGTGACTAATTATAACTTTTATTCAGTGTACTGTCTTAGTAGAATATTTCTAGACTTCCTAACTGTCTGATGGAGAAAAATGTAAGCAGAATTTTTTAGCCTATTACAAAGTATATTATTTGGAAGATGTGCAATATAGGAAAGGGAGAAAATATGCATGTAGCACTTACTATTGCTCATTTTTACTGTTTTATTAAAGATCAACTTGAAAGCAAACAAAAATCAATTTCCTACCACAGACTGTGCTTTTAGCCGCATCATTCTCAACGTG
This sequence comes from Cinclus cinclus, assembly GCF_963662255.1. Lineage (NCBI taxonomy): Eukaryota > Metazoa > Chordata > Aves > Passeriformes > Cinclidae > Cinclus > Cinclus cinclus. Next base: position 22,720,115 of record NC_085054.1, read on the forward strand.
GGTGTTGTAGTGCAAATAAAACCTGTGGACATGGAGCTGAAATGCAGGAGGCAATGAAGACCTGCATCTGTGAGCTGGTATTTAGGTGATGAAGGCCTGGGGCTTTAGTAGGTGCAGTTGCTCATAGCAAGCAACAAGAGAGAAGCTCCTTTTCCAGTGCAGGGTTGGTGGCTTAGCTGAAATCTGCCACGTGGTTGATGCTGACGTGCCAGACTTTGCCCTGAAACAACTGAGGATTGTTCACAAGTTCAGGTTCACCTGCTGTGCTCTAACGATGTCTGATGCAAAGCTGTAGATCATTTGTGAAGGGAACATATGGCTCCTTTCTAAACATGAGGATGGAGTTTGTTAGTTATATTTTAAATATCCCAGGACCTCACAAACAGTGTTTAAAGAGGTTTTTTAAAATCTGCAGTTGGTTGGTGTTTTATCAATATTTTTCATTTTTTTTCCTGGATGATCTGTACCAATTGCATGCTTTTAGATTTATAGCATGCCATGTTCATGCTTTTAGTTTGTTAGTGCATTGACTTTTCATGTAACATCATATGAGATAAATGTTTAATTATTATGTATTTTCATAAAAGCAGCCAAGAGGAGATAAGCTATGCATTAATTCAACAACACTTAGGTGTGTGTAGAACAGGAATTAATATAATGGCTCACACAAAGTTATAGGAGAAAAAAGGGGGTTTTTTAACTCCTGTTGCTTTGTACTAACTTGACAGTTGTGTTTCTAACTTTTTTTTGGCTGAAAGTTCTAAGTTTTGGCTGGGAAAAGAGATTTCAGAGCTTGCATTTTAAATTACATAAATCCTAATCAAGGATAAAAACTCATGTGGTTTCTCAAATACTATTTTCCAGCAAAAGTAACTTTCATGTCTGGCTTAATGTAGTTTTCCCCTTCAGGAAAGAATTATCCAACATGAATTTGCTAACAGCATAATACATCTATCCAGATTTTTAACAAGAATCCTCATACGATATTAGGGTTTGAGGTTTTATCTCCAAATGATGAAAACCTACTAAGTCTTGCTTTTCATGTATTGGAAGATCCTGATGTGTAGATTGGCATCCCCAAGGTTCCACTTCTTCATCTCCCTTGTCTTTATGATCACATTCAAAAGTGTAAATTCCTGGTGTCTGGTTGAGCTTGGTCTCAGCTGCTCATGGGAAACACAAGATTTGTTCACCTCTGGATTCCTGTTTAGGGAGAGCCAGCTATGAGGTGTTACCAACAAGATCAAGCACACCCTCCATGCTGAGTTAAAATGAGCAGCAAGAGGAGCAGAATTGTAATTCTTCATACAGGGGCTGATCAGTAAGAAAAAAATTGGTAGGGAAAATTCTCAACCTAGAAATCACACTGGCTGTGGCCAAGAAGAAAGGGTAGGAGCAGAGCAAGTAGTATTTTACAGGAACTGTCAGGATTATTCAGTGGTGAATTCAGAGTTCTGCACTGAATTCTCAGGCTTGTGTGTGGAAACCAGCACTGACTTGCCCATTTCTGCAGGCAGTTTTTGCCTCGGACAGCAGTCCTTGATGTAGATGTGTTTCCAGTCTGACTGCATCAGCAGGCTTCCTGTTCATGGGCACAGAGGAAGGACTGCTTCTCTAGGGGATACTCAGATGGGACAGAATTGCATTTGTCTTTTCTTTCACATTCTTTTCCTCTTATATGCACATATTGCTACATTTTTTTTTCAGCTCTGGATAGTTGTTTTATGTAAATTGTTTCATGGGACTATTTATATTTAAGTTTTATAGAATTGCCTTCACTGTGCTATTACCTGGTTAGTAGCTGAGAATGAAGCAAGTGAAAGCTGATGTAGGTGCTTGGGATATGGTAAGGCTGAGTGGGAACATGGGAGTGGGGAGCTAGTGCTCGTGTAAGGGATCTCCTCTCTCTGTGGACTATGGCAGAGAAAAAAACATGAACATTTTTGAGGAAGGTGAATCCTTGGAGCGTTTACTGTTGCTGGCAAGAAGAGGGAACGATGTCACATACTCTTGGTAACACTCCCAGACTCATTAATATTTCAACATGGTTAGAGGTGATAAAGGAGGGTGTTAGTGTTCCATGTTCCCTATACAGTTGGATTGTCCTGGAGAGATCCATGCTCTGTTTGTGTGTAGCCCATCCCAGTGGAGGAGCAATAATGGGACTGCTCTGGAATAACCTTAGTGCAGCAGGCCATAGAGGAGACCAGAAGCTTGAGGAACTCTGTAGCTTGTGCTGAAAAATGTCTGTCTCTTCCTTTTTACTTCTTGGAATGGACAGGAGCAGGGAGGGCAGGGAAGGGTTTCTGCTTGGGAAGTCTCTCTGTGTGGTCCTGCCACGGCTGATGGGAGCTGGTGAAGGGTCAGGCTGGTGCAAGGTGTGACTTTTGGAAGAGGGGTTTTGCTCTTGCAGGTAGATCTCACAAATACAGGGGTCCCGTAAAACCTTGTGAGCAACGAGCAGCAGCAAAGATCTTTGCCTGTCAACAAAAACACCCTGGGGTGCAGAGAATGTGTTCACACATGACAGAAGCAAACATGCAGACTACAGTTGTGTATTTACCAAAAAACAGGCTGTTGTCTGTATTTGGGGTTTTTTTCTCCATCTTCTGTTTATTTAACAGGCCATGAGATCCCCATTAAAATGAAATACGGCATAAGTGATAACTTGGCACTGTGTGCTGTAAAATAAGGAATTATAGCTTGTGCTTATGTATTGCCCTGTACTTAATAGAACTTAAGTAGAAGAGAGGATTTGCTTGACTAACCTTCTGAAGAGAAAAGCCATCATATGATAGCATAATTAACTTGAAATAGAAGACATATTTTTATTTTAAATGAAAAACTTAATGTCTCATTCTTGTTGGCAAGCTATACCCAGGCATTCAGCATTTTCCACCCTAAATTCAGTATGATGCTGAAAGTTGAGCTCTCCTTGTGGTTGAGTTGCATCTCTGATGTTGTACCAGAGATTTCAGATTTTTTTTGTTATAGGAAGATCTTAAATTTGACATGCCTATAAAATCTGTTATTTTGCATTCAAACTTAAGAGTTAGGAGGAAAAACAATAAGCCCACAAACCCGTTTAGACCATAAAGCTCCTCTAATGGCATTTTATTAATCGAAAATTATCATAATAATAACCAGGCCTCTTTATTACTGTCAGATTTCAGGTACTGATTTTGGTGTGATGCAAGTGCAAGGTCTGATTCCTGAACTGCAGTAAAGCTAAATGTCCTATTATTATGTAGCTCTACTGACTGAATTGAGAATATACTTTAAATTGCTGCTATCTGTATGCATGCTCTGTATGTTCTTATTCAGAGCAGAAATCAGAGCCTTAATTGTCGGTGGTCTGGTCTGCAATAATCCCACAAGCATAAGAAGACAGGCAGAATATTTTGAATGTGCTTATTGATTTGAAATTACAAAGTCATTGTACAAACTACTCTGCTTCAGTGCTATTGTCATTGGCAGCACAGCTCAGTTTGTCAAATCACTCTTGCTGCAGAGACTGACAAAGAAGTGGGGACTTCCTGCTATGGCTTTTCTTTCCGCCATCAAGTTCATTTTGCAATGCTTGGTTCATGTTTCAAGTTCTATCTTTAAAAGAAACTATTTGCAAAAAATTGGAAGATAGATCAGGTTGTGGGTTTTGCATATAGTAATATAATGCAACATTCTAACTTTTACCCACAGATTTTTATCACTATTCTAGTACTGCAGCCTTTTTTTTTTTTTTTTTTGTACTTTCTTTTGGGCTCTCTAATTAACATATTCTGGATGAAACAGTGCACAGCTACTTCCACAGCATAAAGTGTTCCTAGGTTGATGGCTGGCTGACTTTAATGATCTTGATTCTTGCCCGTAGGAAAAGCCAGAAATGATGCAGGTATAATTTAGATAACTGTGGGATGAACTACCTAAATTGAAAACCTTCTTCTCCACTGCCTTTGGCAGGAATCTCTCCACCATGGTAATAATTCTTCTTGCCTTAAAGGCTTGCATTAGAGAGTTCTTCTGAGAAGAAAGTCCCTTGGAGCTGAAGGGGTAATGTCCTTTAAAACTGCTGCTTTTTCCTTGGCTCATGGGCTAGAAATCTTGCTCTATATTACAGTCTTTAATGCATTGCAATAATGTAGAATGAAAAAAAAAAAAGGGCCAAAAAAAAAAAAGTCTTGTGAGAGACCACAGGAAATGTTTCTTGTGAGATGTGATGTAATGTTATACAGTTGTTAAAAATTAGATTATATTGCAACATTTATTAATTGGGTCATATATCTGGTGCCAAGTTTTGGATCATGGGTATTTGATAAAGTGATAGCAGAGCTTGAAAAACTAGTTATATGTTTAAGAGCCATATACATCCTATAAATGTTTGACAAATGAAAACAAATTGCTGCAATTTAGTAGTTTTAAGCACACTTTGATTGGGAAATTATTTTCTTCTTGTTATTTCAAGTATGGATTAGCATAATTTTTGAGTCTTCATAGATTGATTTTTGTAATTCAGCTCTTTTACTTCAAGTCAGAGTTGAAATCTCTGCAACCATTTTCTCGTGTGGTCAAAAAGGAGCACACTGAGTTTTAATGTTACAACAAATATTACCCAGCAGGACCCTACAGTCAGTCTGGACAGTGAATTCATGAAAATAAAAGGCAGGATTTGTCAGGCTGTCTGTCAGAACTGTGAAATGAAGCTCAGTTATGGTCCATGTTTCTCTGTAGATCTCATAAATGGAGCCCAGGAACAGTGTGAATTGCCTCCTATGGATGGTTTTCCTCACTGTGAAGGGAAAATAAAGGTAAGTGAACTGGTTTTAATCTTATGTTCATTCTATTAAAAATGGAACATATGTTGCAAGAGGTCACAACTCAGTGGTGTAAAACAAGAACAAGTGAGTCAAAAATAGGATATTTAGGACTGTGTGTTACTGCAGCATTGCTCACCTCAAGCCTTTAATACTACTGCTGCAGAGAAATAAAGTGGCATCCTCTTAAGATAGGAAAAAGTTGCCATATCAAAATGCTATATTATTTACTGAAAAGCTTTGTTGTTTGAATGCTATCTTGTCATTTTGAAACGCCTTCTTTTGGAAAAACCCTGTTTTCTTCCCCATGATGAGTGATTTGGTGCTCCCCTGCCCCAGGGCTGCGATTCTGTGGGTACATCACTCCAGCCCCTTTTTCAGCATGAAGTTTCTTTGCACTTCTTTCATCTCTTTGCCCACAGGTCTGTGTGGTTCCTCTGTTCCCCTTTTCTCTTGAAAATATTCTGCCTCTTCTGGTCACGACTAGGCAGTGCCTAAGTGTGCAGCCAGAATTCTGGGATTTACAGTGGATGCTACATAAGTCCTGTATTTTACTAAGAATGCAGTTGGAAAGTCAGATATTACAACCCATCAGACTAGTTGAAAAGGGGGGAAAAAAGACAGCAAAAACAAAGAAACAAACTCCAACAAACTTGCAGAGACGGAGGTTTTAAGGGTTTTTTTCCTCCCAAGGTGTGTTTCAAATGTAAGGGGTATTGATTTATTACTATGAATGCCCCATCCTTAGAAGATCAAGGCCAGGTTGGATGGGGCTCAGAGCAAGCTGTCCCTGCCCATGGCAAGTGGAGATCTTTAAGCTCTCTTCCAACCCAAACCATTCTGTGATTCTATGATTAGTGGTGGACAGTAGTAAAATTTCTGCTTGCTTAAGTACCCAAGTATTTGTGAAATTAAAAGTCTCTACATTTTGAATCTCTGGTCTGTGTTTTGATCTGTTTTGGCAAACAGGCTGCATAGTGATTATATAATAAATAATTTTAATATTGAAATATAAACTGAAATTCATTATTTGCTTCTGCAGAAATGGCAGATTCTTGGCAGATTTCAGTCTTGGTAACTGAAATGATCTGTGAAATTCTAGAGGGAGCATATCACGGTGGGGAACACACAATGCATTCAAGTCTAGCCACAGCCAAATGTCTGGATCCCAGTTTTATTTTCCTTTTGAAATTTGTCTCTGCTTGCCTGGCTGCCAGTTTGTAGAAGCTGTGCTCACATCTGCTGTGTTGTTGCTTCCCCAGCATTGCTGAACGCAGGGATGCAGTGTGCTGCTAATCATGAATAAAATTCCTGGTTTGTTACTTGTGATATTTATAGTCACTTTGCCACTTTTTCCATTATTCCTATGTGTGAAATAGAGCTGTTTTGTTGTACTTTAAACTAATAAACTTTTGTGTCTTTTGTTCTGTTACAGTGGATGAAAGATATGTGGCGATCGGATCCCTGTTACGCAAGCTATGGTGTAGATGGGTCCACATGCTCCTTTTTTATTTACCTCAGTGAGGTCAGTAATCTTTTTATCTAGAAAAGGGAAGCAACATATTGCTTTCAGAGCTTTGGTAACTGTACTTGTCTTGAAAGAAATCATCATTTTTTTTTGGAATAATTGTGTAAAGAAGAAAAAGTTATTAAAGCAGAATTATTAAGTGTGTTGTTATTATTCATAAACTCTGCAGGGGTTCCTAGCCTGGAGAATTGTAATGTTTGTAACTGCAGTGATGTAAGCAGCAGCTCTCCAGGGAGTCCACGCTGGGTATCCTGTTAAACCTGAGTGTGAGGCTCAGTCAGACATATTTGCCTTTAAACACTTTTTCTGTTGCTTTTAATGCAGCTGCTGAAGTAATAATAGATTTCCATTTGGAATGGAAAATTTAGGAAGTAGTGCTGGATAGCTCATTGTCCTAAGCAGCACGGCCTCTTCCTGCTCTGAGACTGTTTGTGAATTGTGGAGTGTGTTAGCAGAAGCATAAAAACCCAACCTGAATGTCACGTTTTTGAGTGAAGTGCAGCTATATTGGCTAAAGCCTTTGGTATCTGTCACAGTGTTTTGTACACAGCTGAGTAGGGTGCTTGTCCTGGTGAGGCTTTTTTTTCTGTTTCCTGGGTAACACTTGTTTCCCAAGAATTAATTTGTCAATCAATTATTATGAGCTCTATTACTGGCTGGAAATGCATGCACCAGAAGTAGTCAGGTGTATTTGATCACTCAGCCTCTACTTTCACTTTCTTAAAAGTGAAATTTTGGTAGTTTCTGGCAACTGATCTTAGAGGTGGTATTGCTATTCAGTGGCTCAGTGCTTGCAAAGAACTGAACGAGCCAATGTGGCTGCAGGATTGCAATAATAATTTCCTAGCTTCTGTAGGATTGGGAGGGTTGGGCTGGGATTTTAACTTATATATCTGAGATTTAAAAAGTAAGTCTGTTATAATAAATAACTCCATTGTAATCAAAGAAGTTTCTGTTCATTTAGTCAGCTGACTGTCATTGAACTTCTGGGGGTGTTGCTTGAAGCAGCAATAGTTAAATGCACATCCAAAACATTTCTCTGAAGGCATAACAAAGGCTGGGTTGAATCACAGTTTTGACTCATTCCATTTCTGTGTTGATTTATTTATGGACTGTGAAGCTATGGAAGAAAAAGATACAGGATGACTGCATTGAGGGTGGAGATATGGTTGTATAATCATCTAAAATTGATCTAAGGTTTCTGCTAAAAGGTTTTGTTTTAGCATCAGCAGAGCTATGTTTGGTCATTAGTATTCTGTCAACCAGCAGGTGCTTCATGGTTTTAATGCAGATACATCTCAAAAATGATGATGCATGTCCACTGAATGAAAGAATCTAATATTCTTCAATTACATTTATTGTTTTTATTATGCATTTCTGTTAAATCCCAGTTTTTTACATGACAATCTTCCCTTATTATCAGTTTTGAAAAGTCAGTTGATGTTGTTAGCTCTTTCATAATTGATCTTTCGTGGCCAAATGTGAACAGACTTTCAGAGGCCAAATAGTTGTTTTTTCAAGGGTCTGGGATTTGAAATTTTTCTTTAGGCAGCAATATTTAATTTGGTCAACTTTTCATTTCTTGAAGGAATAAAAGTGCAATTAGCCTGTGTGCATATTTGGTAGCTTCAGAAAAAGGTCTTGTCCTTTTTTTTTTTAGAGTGTTTTCTTATGACAGAATGTAAAACTAATATTGGGTGAGCGTGTTATTAACCTTGAGTTTAAATTTGGCAATCTTAATCCTATGATTAATTTTATGATTAATGTCCAGCAGCAGAGGTTGAAAGCTTAAATGTTTGCAAATGCAAGCACAAAATGAAATTCTAATAACACTACAATGATGTGAATTTATGAGGTATGTTGGCTGCTAGGGATAACTTGGAAATGCTGTTGCAAGAGTAATTTGTCAAAGTGGGCAGTGATGAAGAGTTGACAGTTTATAACGTGGTTGCACAGCTGAATGATAAATGTGTCTCAGAGCTCTCCAGTCAGAACTGCTGATTTAAAATATTAAAATGCATTAGGGTAATGGAAAGGATATTACTGTTAAGATTTTTCTTTTTTACTTCAAGGTTAGACTACTGGAGTGAGATGGCTGTGTATGTGCACGTTTCAAAAGGCATATGCCTCAAATTATGTACAATCTCAGTTTGGAAAAACAGTGTGCATGAAATTATGCATGTATCTAGTTTTACTCTTAAAATCACCTCCACAATCAAGTGTGATAAGTGTCTCTGCTCTTTCATACTCTTCTGGGATCCAGTGTTTTTTCTTGTGAAGCAGTTTAGTTAGGGTGTTGCATTACGCTCATCCAGTACTCTTTGTAACAGTTTTAAACTTGTAAACAAAGGAGCCCAAAATGTTTAGTTTTGGGGTGCAACATGGGTCAGAACCACAGAGACACAAAGTAATTCGTCCACAGTTTATGTAAAGGTTTAGAAACAAAAAGGTGGCATAAACCCTAGCCTTTGGGTATCAGCTACGTGCTCTGTTTCATTTTTCCCATGAGTTTCTGCAAAACAAACAGTGCTAATAAAATGCAGGCTGCCCCAGGTCTTCTCTCCTGAAGAGCCTGCCCTAGTGCAGGTATCAGCACTTTGGATGCTCTCCTGCAGGACCTCGGGAACAGCTCCTCTCCACTGCTCTGTGTCTTGGCTGCTTGAGCAGAACGGGAGGCCAGTGGAAAGCAAGAAGCATCCCAGCTTGTCCACACTTCTGCCTTTTGTTTAAAACTGTCCCCTGTGCAGACTTGCAGATGAAACTGAGAGAATTTTTGCACTTTTCTCATTGTTTTGCTTCCGGCACTGGATCATTCCTGGGGTGTGATAGACAACTCTGTGGTCGTAGACTCATGGAATGGCTTGGGTTGGAAGGGTCTTTAAAGCTCATCTTGTTCAAATCCCTGCCCCAGGCAGGGACACCTTTCGCTATCCCTGTCCAGCCTGGCCTTGGACACTTCCAGGGATGGGACAGCCACAGCTGCTCTGGGCACCCTGTGCCAGGCACCCAGCACCCTCTGGTTCTCAGAACACAAAATGTGTTGGAGTCTTTGAAGGGTGGATGAGATACAAATGGCCTGAATAGCAAAACCAGACTTACACCCTCTTGAGTACAGAGCCAGACAGGGATTAGAAATAGCAAACATTAAAAAGTGAGTTAAACTTGCTTCATTTTAACCATGATGCCCATAGAGAAGAGTTACTTATTTTTAAACTTAGCATTCATTTATGAAAAAGGCAGTTGTTTAATACTGTAATGGCATTGGCACAGTTACCATTTTCAGGGATGGCATTGCCTCTGGGGATAAATGTGAAAAAAATAATTTCTAGGCAGTACAAAAATATATTTCACTGCAAAATGTCAGTTTGCAGCTGAGGAATGAAGTTTTTAAAAATATCTTCTAGAAAATGAGTTTTTCACACTATTTCCAAGATAAAAAAAAAAAAAAGTGAAGAAAGTAGAGGGGGCTTATAGATTTTTTTTTTTCATTCTTTCTTTATCTACATATGTTTTTCTCTGAGAGGTCTGCTTTCCACACAGGAGTAGGACTGGTGGACAGCTGGTAGATGTGGTGCAAGTTACCACCTCCCATTACACTGATGCTTACCTGCTGGAGCTGGGCAGGTAACTCTCTAAAATCCCAGGCTTTGGATCTCCAACTCACCTTTCAGGTTCACATGTAATTTTTTGTACTCCTCTTGAAATCCAACACTTCAGAGATTTAAAACTGGTTTGAATTCCAGTCTGTGAGCTGCATGTCACGTTTTGCATGTGTGCTAATACACTACTGGAGAAAATTGTTGTTTTCAGTCCTTCAGACTTGATGGAAACACAAGGCATATTTTGGTAGGGGGAGTATTTTTCTTCACACTCCTGCTTTGAGGGCTAAAGCAAGAAAATACAAACCAAAGTTGATTTGAACATGGATTTGTTTCCAGGGTATAAGCTGTAGTCTGAGGCATAAATGTAGTGAAAATTCATGGGTATCATAATTACAGAGGTTCCTAAATCCTTGTGGTTTTATAGTTTACTGCAGTTTTGCTCACATCCATGGGGAAGTCCACTTTCCACACCTTCTGCTGCTAATCCTGGGCGTTGAGTTAATGATTTGCATTTCTTCCATGTAATGTAACTTCAAACCAGCTTCTTTCAATTCTATGCAAATACTCAGAAATTTCACGAAACTAGTGATGTTGTCTGAAATGTAAATCACCAAAAGTCCAGACTTACTTAGTCATCTCACACGTGTCCCTAAGAAACTGAAATGCTAATGGTAATCAGCACTTTGTTCCTGAATTATCTACTGGTGGATTGGCCAGATTTTGCATGACCTGGGCTCAGTTATTGTTTTTTCTTCTGTCACCTTAAAATGGGATTAGTCTTTTAATACTTGTTGGAAGAGACATAAATGCCAGTGTATGAGAGGAATCTCTTCAGTGCACTTTACTGAAGTCAGACAAGAGGCCGTTTGTTGACTGATGTGTGAAGTGTTGTCTTGCAATGTCACTGGGGCTGTGAGTACAACACCCAACACTGGAGACTGCCTTTGGAAACCACCACATCCAAGCCACCTGTACCCTACTCATGGCCTACAAATTACCAGGCAGGCACTCACCTTGTGATCACAGATTCTGCAACCCCTTCAAAGGGATTCTATCACTGAGGAAATGCTAAACAAAAAATAGGAGTTGAGAAAGTCACCTTCCCAATTGGAGCTGTTCTTTTACATCAAATTCTCAAAGGGGTTTGTGGCATTACAGGTTTGCTGCCTACCTTCATACTGCCTAATAAATGTAAAGATGCACTTTCTTTCACCAGATATTGCACTGGATATTTTTGTTTGTGTATTATTCTCTCTTGGGTTGACTTAAGACACTTAAGAGCAGCACTGTACCATGGATAGAAGTACACTGAGCAGTGTGTTCACCTGGTGTGCAAAGAAAGTTGTTTTAGCTTCCCTGTGGATGGGCTGCACCTCCCCTTTGGCGGAGTCCAAAATGAAGATTATCCCAAGTGCTCAGAGCGTACCCTTCAGCTCAGCCTTTATTCAATGCTCACTGTGACTCTTTGAAAGCATAAAGGTATTTCTGAAATTTTGGATGTAGAGAACTGCCAGCAGAGTATACTTTGATTCAGTTTAGAAGATGCTCAGACTACTTCAATGCTACAGATGTTTGCCAGGTTCTTAAAATTCTGCCTGAAGCACTTGCCCTGTAATAGAGTCAAGTGCTGCCATCTTGCCTTGCATTCAGTGTGTGTCTGAGGAAGAGTCACTGGAACAGACACCTGCAAAGCTTCTGTAAAGCATGTACTCTTCAAATTGATTAAGTTTGTTTGGGTTTTTTTTTCATCCTAAACCAAGCCATTTACACCTCAGAGCAGTTCAGAACACCGACTTTTCTCTAGTATCTGAAATCATGTAGCACTTAAAATTTTAACTTTTAAACTGCTGTGCAACTTAACCTTAAGGAGCTGGCTACTCACACTGCAGGCAGTGAGTGCTGTGACTAATGTCATTGCAAACCAAGTAGGGAACACTTGACTTCTCAGGTGGACATGGTTTCCTGAGCAAGGTCAAAGACTGTCTAATGCTCTTGATTTGCACTGGATTCAATACCAGGAACAGGAAGCACAGCTAGTCTTATTCAAAAATATGGCAGTACAAAGATAAGTATAGTGTGTTCTGAATAATAGCTTAGCATTTTTATCACTTATCCAAAATATGGTCTCTCTTAAATCTGGAGTTGCTGCTTCCCAAAAGTCATCTTTAACTGCTAATCTCTCTGGTATCACATCCTTCCTATTAAATCATTTGCATGACTGTACAACAGTAAGTTGCTATGGAGAGAATAAACTGGAGAAAGATCTGATGGTAACCCAGTGAGAAGAAGGCAGTGCTGGAAATGGGGAAGAGGAGTCCTGGTTCCTTCTTCAGAGGATTTAGTGTTTGGTCCTAAATGATCAAACAAACAAGTTAAAGAGCAGGATACAAATGAACATCACTGCCTTCCTTCACCTTGCTCAAAATTAGGGCTTGTTGTATGCAAATCTTCTGTACCTAAACAAATACAAAGCTGAAGTATTTATATGTTTCTGATGAGGTTTCATCTAGACCCGCTTTAGTGATATCATAATCCTTTCTGCCATTGTTTTTAAAGATCAGTAAGGAAAAATGAGAGCCAGACCAACTGCAGACACTGATATTACTTTGAATCTATTCCTTAAGTGGTTATTTGTGATGAGAATTATTGTAATTTATTTTTAGACTAGAGGGGATATTTCTAGAAGCACCAAAGAACTGTATTTGTTTTTCAGTAAGTGAGGCATGCAGTGAACTGTCCTTGGCAGCCCTGAAAAATCTGCAATTCCTTTAGGATGTCTTGTGGTGCAATATGAAATACATGAAGTCAGAAAAGGGGCACATACAGTAGTCCTTGAAATGTCATATCTTAATTTAGATCAGTTCTAATGCTAGGAATAATGCAAAATTTGTACTGTTAAAGAAAAAAAAAGCAGAGAGAGTTTGTGACTGTGTATGATTTGTAATGTGGAGCTTGCAACTCTCTTCTGCCTTTATAGTTGTAAAAGTTAGAATTGATAATTGCTACAATTTCTGATGTGGATCCAGAGTTAAAGACAGCTGAAGAATCAGAGGTTTTCTAAGGAGGTTGATAAGTCACTGCTTTCAAATATTGTAATTGACACATTGAGTAGGTTAAGTCATAGCATTCAAAATGCTTTTTTATAATTTGTCTGAGGAACAGACAAATCAACTGAGGTTGATAACATTTCTTCTCTTTAATGAGGTTAGGATGGCTATTCATTTATTTTCATGTGATTGGCCTTCTAGGCAATCATATGGTGTGATCTTAAGCCTTTAATCTGTATTGCTCCAGGCTTTGCAGCATGATTAAGCTAAAATTGTGTTTTGACAGGTCTGTGATTGGAGGAACCATAGAGCAGCCAGGAGAAACTCTGATTTTCAATTCTCTGAGAGTTGTGAACTTAATCAGTAGTGATGGGGTGTCTTAGCCAGCTGATAAATTTCTGCATTTCCCCTTTTTCACAGCACAGTCATGCTTCAGTTTTCCTGGGTTTGCCTTCAACACTGAGTTTCCTCCTTCCCCAGAGCAAGTGGTCTAATTTCTTAAGGTCCATAAGTAATAAGAACTCTACACAACAGCAAGATCCCTGGGGACAGCTCAGGAGCTCTCAGTGACTTGCAGCCATTTGCTATTTCTTCACACTACTTCCTGCTGTACTTCTTTATTTTCTAGTAGAAGTATTGCATTTGCATTGATCATGTTTCTCTAAGAATCACAGCTGTTGATGCTCTTGAATATTGTTACTTATGTTAGAATTACTTTATTTATAGCCTTCAAACATGGTGGCGTTGATTCTGTGGTGATTCTTACTTTTTTTGGTCTGCGTTGCTACCAGGTAGAACTTTGATCCTTTGATTTAGAAGGCTTTGTCTTTTTCATTAAGATATTCTAGGGAGATGGAAATGTTCCAAAATACATATTTTTGTAAGGTCTAGAAGCATAAAAAACTTCTTGAAAACATTTCAGAATGGCTCACAGAAATTGCATTTTGAGCATTTAACAGCTGACCTTTGTCTTGATCTTCTGTTTTCATTACTATGAATGAATACCTCAATGTGACTTTTGCTTGCAAATTTGCTGGGTTAAAAGAGCATTGAATTGCAAAAAGCAATCTTATGCTTTGCCTGCAAGAAAAGCAGTTTTATCTTGAAATGATCACCTTATTATCAGCTGATGCCTTATTTAAGTCATCATAGGTTAACATAAGAGTGTAATATAAAGGCAGTGAGTGGAGGCTTTGTTCAAGCAGCTGAAAATAAAGTAAAAATATTTATTTTGATGTGATTGTTTTACAGGTTGAAAATTGGTGTCCTCGTTTACCTTGGAGAGCAAAAAATCCTAATGAAGAAACTGATCAGAAAACAGTGGTAAGAACAACCATGTCCTTAATAAGGACAAACATGAGCAATAATTCAGTAATCGTGATTCATGCAAAATATCCTGGAATCCTGTGCCACATAATGCTAAAAAGATTAGAATTTACAATTTCTACTCCTCAGTTCTTCAAAGCTGTAAGGAATCTCCCTTGACATGTGTAGCTCATGTATCAAGTCATTGTATTTTGCTCTTGCTGATAGATTTTCATTACAAACATTTTTGTGTTTGAATTTATGAAATACTGTACACAGATACTGAGAAAACTTACAAATCCACAGACTGCTCACTAGGTGTTAAGTACATGTGAAAATGTTCATTTTTATTGTCCCAAAAATCTGGGCCTTTTACAAAACTGCCTTAATGGAAAAGGCTTATATCCATTTCAGGTTTGTAATAACGTTTTGATTACTCCTAATTTTTCCCATTAAATACTATACAGCACTCAGGGTTGTTTCTGAATTATTGCAGCCTAATTATGCAGCAATTAGGTATTTTAAGATAATTTAAGGTAATTGCTGGGCTACATATGAACACTACTTGCATAATACAGATATAGGCTGTCTCTTTTTGTAAAACCAATTGATCTTAGAGCAATCTAGCCTTAAAACAAGTATTTCCTTTAAAATGTATACCCTAGTAATGTTCCTTCCTTTCTGGTATAATTGGAGACTTCCTTGTGTTTGGAAGATTCATGATTTATATATTATATAAATCTTGAGCCTGCTGTTCTGTATTATGATTTAGACATACCTTTACCTCATTTTGAAGAACATGAACAAAACCAGATCTTGTATTGCACTAATAAATGCATTGTGAAACACTGCAAGCGTATTCTGGGCTACCAAGTACTACTAATAAAAATAACAGTTATTTATGTAGCTTAGGAGTATCTGTTTATCTTTAATATTTGAACTAAAATCTCAGCGTGCTGGGAGTGTATCTTTTTTCTCTTTATTTTTTTTTAAAGATGAATATAAAGCACAGAGATCACATTTGAGCAGTTTTTTAACTTCTGGAAAGTATGCTGAAAAATAACTAATGTTTGGGATGTTTCTTAATGCTTTGCTTGAAGGCTGAAATTCGTATCAACTTTGATAATCTCTACAAAATGATGTCAAGGCACGAGGAATTCAGGTGGATGATGTTGCGCATCAGACGAATGGCTGATACCTGGATTGAAGCAATTAAATCACTTGCAGAAAAACAAAATTTGGAGAAAAGAAAACGGAAAAAGGTAAATGAGAACACTTTCATTCCTGTCACTTGCTGTTACATGGGCTCTTTCAAGCTTCTTGTTCCAGGTGTAGCTTCGGAGTGGAAATAGAAAATATGTCTAAAAGGCTCGTGTTGATACTCTTTTTAAGAAGTATTTTGCTGTTTGAAATTCTGTTGCAATGGGTGTTTGCTTTACAGATAGTTTTATGTGTTTTGCTTGAGTCAATCTTGGAGTAAATTTTCTGATCTCTGTAGTGTTGAATAAAATAGAGACTATGTAGACTAAATAGAGACTATGTTCTAAAGGGAGAGACTCTGAATTTACTGCAAGCTGATGACACTGGAGTGTTTTATGTACTCATGGGAAAAAACAGTTGTACATGTTTGTCCAAAATTGAGACTCTAAATGGTATATCTTGGGTGTGGATTTGAGTAGACTTAAAGTTGACCAAAACTTGGGATTAGATCAGTTTAGATCCCCTGTAATGAGTTCAATTTTAAAGCCATAGGATACTTGAAGTGGAAAGGTGTCATTCGTTTGATTTAATTTTTTTTTAATTACCTCAGCTAGTTAAGATAAAGCCAAAAGTTGCAAACACAACAACAGGTTTCCTTTCCTGCCTTGTTATTCCTGGAGCCAGTCCTGAGTGGCAGCAACCCCATGTATGTTCCTATTTCTACCCTCTCTTAAGCCTGGCTGGCTCAGATCCTTCCTGGAGATTCTCAGTCCTTTTATTCATTACAAAATTAAATTATTTGAGGGGGAAGTATTGGCTTATTTTCCCTGACTTTTTTTTTTTTTTGGCCGTAGTTGGAATTTAATAGAAAGAAAAACTGCTGAAATGTATAACACTTGCATGTTTAATAGCAAATGTCAAACATATGACTTTCCTTTCCAGATCCTTGTTCATTTGGGACTTTTGACAAAAGAATCTGGATTCAAGATTGCAGAAAATGCGTTTAGCGGTGGCCCACTTGGTGAATTAGTCCAGTGGAGTGATTTAATTACATCTCTCTACTTACTGGGCCATGACATCAGGATTTCAGCTTCACTGGCAGAGCTCAAGGAGTAAGGAGATTACTTTCACTTTTGAAACTAGAATTAGAAGGAAAAAAATTGTAAACTCTTGAAGCTTCTATTAACAGTATATAATTTCTTGAAGCATAAAATGAAAGTGATAATTCTCTAAACAGAGGATAAGATTATTTTCCTGAGCTAAGTATATGTGCCATGGAAAGGATAATGTGTTTTCATTGTAGCTTCAGGCTCCTGGGACTTCATAAATGAATGTTGTACAATTCCAACTAAGCAGCTTAGTCTTTAACATTCCAGGTGCTTTAACCAGCTGCAATGGGAAATGTTACAGATTAGCCTAATTTTGTGTCCTCTGCTTCATTTTCTGCTGTTCTTCACTCAGTACCTCATTTTAAGATAAAGGTTTAAGTTCTTTAAACATGTTACTTTTGATGTAGTTAATTGCTTAGGTTAAGTAAAAGTGCTCCTTACTCTTCATTGTCCTGCTTTGCCTGCTAGTTCAGCACCAGATATAAAACATCTGTTTGAAGTTTGAGCACATGTACTTTTTCTGCAGCTTTCTTTTTTTAAATGACATGACAGCATGGTTTTATAGAGAGCTCTTATACTAAAAGCTGTCAATAGAAGTCAGAAATTATTTTGAATCATTTCAAAGCACACTATTTTTAAGCATTTCAAACATATTATTCTTTTGCTTAAACTAGAGGAGATTTTTACTGAAAATTAGTGCTTTACATTTAATAAATGTTGAGCATCTCTAGTATTTCAGTGTTCTTACGTGGTTCATGATTTCAAAACAGTAAAAGAGTAAAACGTTTTTGGAAATTGGAATAAATAGTATTACAGTATCAATTCAAGGTATTTGGAAAGTAATTCTTTTGTATGTTGCTTGTTTTTTTTTTTTTTGTTTAGGATTATGAAGAAGGTTGTAGGTAACAGATCTGGCTGCCCAACCCAGGGGGATAAAATTGTAGAACTCATTTACATTGATATTGTGGGACTGACTCAGTTTAAGAAAACCCTTGGTCCATCATGGGTCCATTACCAGTAAGTATAACGCTCACTTGCCCTCTAAACTGCTTTGTTAAGGAGCTTTTGTTGAATAATACATGTCAAAATATTGAAATAAGTCCATTCACATTAATTTATTTAAAAGTGAAAATATACTTTTATGTTGTCCTTAGCTCTTAGGATTAAAAGGGCTATTACTTGGTCTTTGCATGCCATCATTAACCCCCCAGCAAGCTTGAGATTCTTGGATTCAAGCATTTTTAATTTTAAAAATCTTAATTATTCTCTTGATAAATCATAATCTGCCCCTCTCTCCCTCCTTTCTTTACCCACACTTCCCCCTCCCCTTTTTTTCTGTGAATTAGTAGATGAGTGAGAGATTACTGCACTTCATTGTAGTTTGGAATACCAGAGGTATGTTTTGCTTGTTGGTGTTTGTAACCACACTGGACCAATGATTGTGGAGATTTATCTGTTCTAATTGAATTGCCCAACAACTGCAGTGCAATTTTCTGTTCCATTCCTTAAGATATTGGACAGAGAGATGTCTTCAGGGGCAGGTCTGAAGAATAAACTACAGTTATTGCTGCTTTTGTTGTCTAAAAACATCCCTCCGTTAGAAATGGAAGATGAGGGTTACAAGAAATGACTTTGTGCACCTTTCTTAGTGTCTGCAGTTTTAGAACCTCGTTTCTTTTTGTCAATAGCTTTAGATCATTAAGCCTCCCATGCGTTGTACAAATGCATATCAGCATGAAATAAACCCAAATCTAAATTACTGATGTTGATTTTTCTGTACCTGCTCAAATCAGCTGTTTCTTGATCCAGAAAGTCCTGTTAATCCTACTTGAAGAAAGTATTGGAAGGTGTTCACGGCAGAGAAACTGTTTTTTTCCAGCCTGAGGATTTTCTAGAGAACTGGATCCTTCCAGTGTAATTTTAAATGAGAATACTATGATCAATATTGCAGATTAGATTACTCTAATCTCTTTTTTGAAGCAGGGAAGTAAACGGATATTCTACTTTTTAGGAGCCTGTTAATAAAGATAATCCCATTTTCCACCAGCAACAGTTGCTTGTCTGTCTGCCAGATGTAATTGTCACTAAGAGGTCACGTGTAGCACTGTGGTCAGGATATGAAACGCTTCTTATAAATTTTAAATGTTTCTTCCTGTCTGCTTGCAATTATCTGTCTGGTATATCCTGTAACAAAGCTATGGAAATATATGTTGAGATTATAGATTAGCTGTTCAATATTTCATGCTTCACAGAGTCGTTACATCTTGAATTTTCAATCTGTTTTTCATTGATTACCATTTTTTGGTAATGGCTGGTGTTTTTTTTGTTTAGGAGAGCAGAATTGTGCTTAACTCCAAGTACCTTAGGCACTGTAGAATTTTTTTAGGCTTTTGGGGGAGCAAAAGATATCTTAATGCCTGTCTTGTACAGCACTGGATTTCATGGATTGGAAGGGAGTCTCATCTAGTCTATAGCTTGACTGACAAATAGATAAGGGAGAATTTGTCCTTCGTAAGAGATTTTTGTCTCATCTTTTACTGAAGACTGAGAAAGATGCCCCAACATGTTGCTTTATAGAGTTAAGCTTTTCTTTAAAGTGTTTTTCTTTGCCTGGTTTCTTGCTGTCTGCCCATTACTGCTTATTCTAATGAGATTCTGGAGAATAAATTACTTCTTTCTCTTCTCTGCCAGCCCCTAGGATGTCTTCTATACTGTTTTTTCCTTCAGTTTGCCTTTTTAAAATATATACATTTGGGAGTTTGAATCACTACTTACAATTCATTTTTTGTATACCTTTCATAACACTTCTTGCATTTGTTGTGAATCTCTCTAATTAATGTGATGCTTTTTCTCAAGTTCAGTGTACAAAAGTGGATCCAGAGTCTAGCAGAGGTTACAGAATTGATTAAAGCAGGAGAATTAATTTGTAGCTTCATGCATGCTGTCTTCTATTTCAGGATCCTCCTCCAGTCATTGGTTTTTCTTCCAGCATCATGAGTTATCTTATAAATATTGTCATTAAAATGTTTTGAAGTTAAAACCACTAAGTGCATTATAGCATCATAGGCATCCGTTTCCACTTAATTCTAATAAAATAAGCATTATCACAGTTAAAGCTGCTTTTTAGCCCTTGTTCTCTAGAAATTTTGCTTTTTTTCTCAGTTGTATTTAATGTCAGTAGGAATAATTATTTTTTTTTTAAATAAGTAAGTGTTTTTCAGTAGATGTGTGCAGGTCAGCTCAGTCTAGTTTATACAGACCAGACTCAGATAAAAATGAATTAAAATGTTTTCATTCACTTCAGATCAGAATAGAGTGGCAGAATAAGCCTCTGCCTTCAGAACAGTTGCTTGGTAAGAGTCCTTTACATAATCTTTCTGGGTGAACTTGAGCCCTGAGGAAATTTTTTGGTAGTTGCAAATCAGATTTCTGGAGCTGCAAGCTCTAAAGAATGACCCTGCTGCTTTGGGAGTGAGTATTTCTGAAAGGTTCTTCTGTACAGCTGAGAGCACCAGTGACTTTTGCTAGTATGTGCTTTGTCTGTGGGTTAAGTGGTGCTGCAAATAGCAGGAACACAGCAAAACACATCTCATTTTGGAGTGCTCCTTATTTCCAAACAGAACAATGCCTGGATGTGCTGGATTTTTCAGTTTTGAGGTGTGGATATTTGAATGCAGTTTGTGTGCAATTTGCATCATATAAATTAATAGCTTAATATAGTTTGAGAAGTGCAGTCTTTCTTAGCACCCTCATTCTCCATGCAGCACAGGAAAATCTGGTATTTTTTCATTTTTCCACAGTCGCTCTAGCAGTGACTCATTCCCATATGCCAACAATCCAACTGGCTTTTTTTCCTTGAAATAAATTAACATGACAGCTATCCTGAGAAATGAGCAACATTCCTGCTTTGTACGTATTCTCTATAATATATCTTTTTTAGGAGGGTTATTTTCTGTCCTAAGATTTTAAATGCAAATACTGAGTGGCCTGATGAAGTGGCAGAAGGATACAAAAAAATGTGTATAAAAACTTTCACTAGGTCAAGTCTGTTAAGATTGTGCTTCTGCCCAGTACTTAAGGGGGGGGGGGGGGGGGGAACTCCCTTTAAATAGTCCTGGGTTACTTTTGTCTGAGTTGTTTTTTGTTTTTTTTTTTTTTTAATAACTCCTGAAATTGTCACTTCTAATGTGCAAGACAAAAAAGACTAATATGGATGTTTCTAAAGCAATTTGCTACCTACCAGTCCTCTTTTTAATTAGGCGAGAAATAGACTTAGTCTGACACCAATTTCAGTGTTGCAATTCTCTAGCTTCACTGCTAAAGCTAGGTGATATTTTAGGAAAGAAGAGTGAGAAAACTGAAATTAAAGGTACACCGAATTAGCATTTTAATTTAAAATATATCCCTGAGTTATTAAAAAAATACTGTTTTGTCATTTTCAAAATTATTTCACTTTAGAAATGTTAATGCCCTGTGTGCAAAAATAAAATTAAAAAATAAAGAAAGGCATCTAAATTATTAAGTGAAACAAATAGAGGATATGGTACTAGGGTCGACAATCAAGGCATTCCTACATATATTAAAATATCAGTTCAGCAGAACTGGTATTAATTACTTTCATTTCTGAATTTTAAATCTTTATCAGCTCTTTTCTGCTGCATTTCAGGGATTAGTTTCACCACTTGAAGCTCTGATCTCTCATACCAACAGACTTGCGCTTTTTGCTGTCATCTTTTTTTCTGACTTGGTTGATGCTGAATCACAGAAATATTTTTGTTTGTTTTTTTGCTTTCCAGTTTAGATTTCTGTTGCATCACATTGCCTGTCCTGATTCAGAGGCCCTGTGTGTTGGACATGGTTCCTCATATCCCTATGAACCATTAGTGCTACTTCTCTTACATCTGCATACAGGAAAAAGAGAGGCAACAAAGCAGTGTAGTGCTCCTTACATGCATCTCTTGACAAACTCCAGTAATGTTTCAGTTTTTCAGTAGCTTTCTCCTATTTTTCATTCTCCTGTATTCAAGAACCTGGCCAAAAGCTGTATATTTGAGAGGAATTTAAAACAAAGACCTGCCAAGAAATAAGAGGGCTTTTATTACTGGATGATTCATCAGTGCAGAACTTGTTTTGGTCCTGCTGGAGTATTTTGTGTGATGCAGAGATAATTGCCACTGTTGTAAAATATTTTCATTGAGAACAGTTGACATAAAACACTGCACAGAAACTGATCTGTCAGCTTTGCTGTTTGGTGAATCATAATGTGTTGTATATTTTGACTTTCTTTTTGTTTGAAATATCTCTGTGAAGATTTAAAAAAACAGGATAATTTTGCTCAATTTGTATTTTGAAATAAAAAGGTAGCATTTCATAGAAGGGTTTAAAAGTTGCTTTTTATTTTCTACTTCTCAAATTATGGAACACTTTAGAGAAAGAAGCAACACATAAGTAACATGTAAATTTATTTTGGGGACTAAAATCTTTCGTTTTTAAAGCTGATGAGTGGTTGGAGATAAGTTCTTTCAACTTGGGAGGGCTAAATTCTTTCACATTTGAAAACCAGAATCAGGTTTTTTACTGGACAGAATGTACACACGGTCTTGGAGCACGAGAAATGTTGAAAATGGTGAAAAGTAGCCATTTTTAATAGTAACTTTTGCAGCTACCTCCCTTCTCTGCCACCCATGGGGTTGTGTGCATTCCTCAGCACATGTGATACAATGTGCAGCCATGAGTTCATGTGTTTGTAACACAATTGCACATGATGTTTAATTCCTGTGTAAGTCTTTCCTGCAATTTTGTTTGTGGAGGGCTGAAGAATGGTGGAGTCAGCAGCTCCGTAATGCACTTCAGAGGCAGTGGTCAGCATATCCAAATAATATCAAAGATTTGGCAGGCTGCATTTTGGAAATATAACTTCTAGAATCTCTATCCTGTAACATGTGCTGTCTTCATACTGACACCTTTTCTGCCCCTCATACACTATGGTCCTTTCTTTTTGAAGAAATTAATAGGATTTTAAATAAAGGATGAGCATGATTCCCTAATCCCAGGCCCTTTGTAATCCACTGCCAGGATTTCTCTCAGTTGTGTGCTGGTTGAGGCAGGTAATTGACTTTTATATTGTTTCTTTAAAAGCCTGTGACAAAATGTTTCATAAACAAGTGAATGAGCTGACTGCAAGAACTCAGCATATTAAACCATCTTCAGTGCTTTTCAAGTAGGTCTAAAAGTCAGAACCTGGAGACCAAATACAATTGTCTAAAGACAATGCCCTCTTCTGCTCTGATCTTCTTGGCATACGGCCCCTGGCTGCTGCATTTGGTTTGTGAAGACACATGGAAAATCCTCTCTTCTTGTGCCTAAATTCTACTCCAGAGCCCTGCAGGAAATGCAGGTGACCACTGTGGCATTCCCATAAGTTCTACTTGGATTCTAAAGCATAACTTTGTTCTGTAAGGACAAAATAAGATCCAGGGTTGTTATTTGAGTATCTGATATATCCTTGAATTTGCTGTTCATAACATCTTTGTGAATGTGATATGAAGAGAAATGTTTGAAATTGAAATGCACCTTCAGTTTATATGTTCTCCATGGCTGCAAAGACAAAATACATTTTGATTATCATAACTATGTATATATACACACATTCTTATATATACATATGTAGATGTACCTACAGTAAATATGTTTTCCTCTTTTAGGTGTATGCTAAGAGTTTTGGACTCCTTTGGGACTGAGCCAGAGTTTAACCATGCCCATTATGCCCAGTCTAAAGGCCACAAGACACCTTGGGGAAAGTGGAACCTCAATCCGCAGCAGTTTTATACAATGTTCCGTAAGTACCTCTGTGCTTATAAATAATTTAGAGCTTTTACAAGGAATGCTGTCATCGAGAAGATTCTTTTCATTATGAAAGACAAATTCACAGTTTAATAAAATGCATCTGAAAATGGGAAGAATTGTGTCAGTGTCTGTAGACTGTGCAAAAGCTCTGTTGTGTTTCCACCCAGCAATGAGAAAATAAAAATATTGAGCTAATATACATAGCAGTAGGGAACTTTATGCTTTGGGTACCTGTGGAAAGTCGTGCTTGGCTTTTCCTTCAAGTATCAGGGAGTTTGTTTTTGTTACTTTTGCTTTCTCTAATATTACTATGAAGCATTAAACCTAGGAACTAGCTAGGTTACATTTTTATAAATTGCATTTCATCATGTTGAACTGAAGTTTGGAACTATATTAGCTATAATGCTATATTTCTGCTTTTGTTCCTCAACAACTCAGCAGCACCATCCCTTCACTGTTTCTTTGCATTTAGAATTTCAAGATGACCACTCAGCAAAAATTTTTTGTCTCTACGTTTTTATGGGTTTGTAAAATTTTTTACCTAGTTTGTTTTCATCTTGTGAATATTTATCCTCAGGTGAACTGAGTAACATTTACCAGCAGTGTACAAAGCTATTGTAAAATATGCAATAGATTTCAGCACTGCTACAAGTCTTTCAAGCATTGATAAATATATTTTGAAGTGACCCCAGCCAATCCTGAAAAAAGAAACAGAGCAGACACAAAAAAAGGAATAAATTCTCTATAAACTGGGTCAGATTAAATGATTAGTGTTACCTGGTCTACACCTAGTCTTTGACTTTATGGCAGTAGGTTCTAGAATCAAGGGACTCTCTTTTGCCTGTTGCAGCAGTAATTGAAGTGTGTTATCTCTGAAAGGTGCAGGGGCACTGCTGCAGGCTGGAGGGCAAGGCAGGCTCAGGGCATTCTGCTATGTGCAGAGGCTGCTCAGCCTAAATCTGTAAGGAAACATTTCATGGTGATCAGCACACCTCCAGAATCTAATGTTGTTTCCTGTCTGACATTAAGACCAGGGCTCTGTTCTCTCTCATCATCTTTCATCATCAGTCTTTCAAACTTCCTGCTTTTCACAGCAGAATTATACATGCTGCTGTCGGGTTGACACGCTTTTGATTTCAGTTCCCTTGTAAAATTCTTGAGAGAGGCATATTTTGTCTGTCAACATTCACTGTGCAAGTTTTTCCAGAGAAATATAAGTGAAGGTTGTTCAGGAGATAAAAGACAGCATTCACAGTTGTTGGGAAGCAAGTAACAAAACATGTGGTGCTGAAATGTGACTTGGAAGTGGTTGCAGAGTTCGTGTCTGGATATTAGTAAGCAGAGCTTGTTCTGTACCCACATTTGCTAATATTAATTGGTTTATGTCCTAAATAGAAAAGGGACTCAATCGTGCTTTGTTTAAGTTGTCCAGCTGTTGGGAAATTCAGATGTGAGGTCCTGTTGAAGATAGCACCAAAGGGGATGATGCACTCAATAAAAACAGCTGGATGGACACTGGAGGTACAGCTGTGTGCTGTGTGCACTACTCAGTCCCACTCCATGACATGCAGAAGAAAGTAGTTCTTCTCTCTAGAGATTTCTGTTGTGGCAGTACAGACTGCCACTGTTACAGCCTCTTGTGCAGCAAAAATTGCTTCATAATGGATTTTCCAAAGAATAAGACTATATTGGAATTTTAATAAATGACCATTTCCAATTTTTGCTGCTGGAAATGACTGCGGGTCTTCCTCTGCAGGAAAAGTGGTAAATAGATTGCAAGCAAAGTAATTCTGAAGCATGAGTGAGTCCAGTGCTGTGGATTATATTTAAAGTTGATATTTGTTGTTTTGTTCTCTGCTGCAGAGATAGCACCATCTTTATGGGGTTGTGATTAAAACTGCATATTATGCATCAGTAAAGATTTTATGGCAGATTGGAACCCTGGACAGCTTCCCAAGATCCCCAGACTCTATTATGTTTTGAGAACTCTGATTATAAGGGCAGAAAATTATCCTGAGCAACAAGCAAGTCATATTCAAACCTGTGGCATATTACCAAGTGCTTGACTGTTCTCTGAGTTTTCCAGAAGCATGAGAGCTATTCCTCCTTTTTATGTTTTCTGTGTTTTTAATTCAAATACCTACATGCAAAATAACAGCACTGGTACTTCTAAAAGTGTGTGGTCTTGCTTAAAAATCCATCTGAGTGCTGCTTCCTGCCTATGATATTTGAGACACTGAATTCCACCAGTTCTAAGTGCTAACTTTAACAAAGGTTTATTTTGCTTTTGAGTGTGTACTGCCTTGACTCTCCTTTGAATGCAGTCTCTCATCCAAAAATATGAAAGGATGTAAAAATGCCCCTTTTCAGACATACTTGAAATGTGCTGTTTGCTATGTGAAATTCTAAAAAGTCCTTGGGTCTAAGTGGGTGCCTGGCTGCTACTGAGGCATTTTTTATGAAAAAGAGTAATTGTCATTCAAAAGACTGAATGTAATGGCAGAGGGACATGTATGGTTTCTCTGTTCTCCTGCATTATCCACTGGCTTATTTTCAGGAACAAAAATGCAAAACCTCATAATTGCAATAGAATTTTTTTTTTTTAATAACTGTACTAGAGGTTTAGCATTGCATGTATGAAAAAATGCCTGGGGCGTTGTCTTTGGATTTAGGGGCTTTTTGTTTTGTTTTGTGTTGTTAAGCTTTTCAAAATGTGATTAATTGTCAGCTTGGGTGCCAGAATTTAACAGGAGGTCTAGAGAAGAGATCCTGCTGTTAATTGCAGCCTTTTTCTATGTGCACTTGTGAGGCTATGGCACTTCTTAGAGGCAAAAAACCCCCATGTGTTGGAGTAGTTTTTGTGTAGTAGGGATGAATTTTTACCTGAAGCACTGAGTGTTGGAGTCCATCTTTGGAATTAAATATCCAGTCTCCAAAAAAAAAAGCTAATCCAAGACAACAAAATCCCTTACTTTTAATGAGCCTAAATATCTGTGTCTTTAGAGGGGGGAGAACAGTGACCAGCACTGCTGGATGTCACTGCTGGAAAAAAGACCAACAGGGATAAAAATTATATAAGAAACTATGAGTAAATTGCATATCCTTTGCACATACTTTTTCTGCCTGGATTGGATTAAAGACAGTTTTGCCAACTTCACTTTGCCACCTTTTAAATATTTTATGATCACTATGTCTGGGTGAATTAGGCAGTGCAGTTTGTATTCTGATTTCCATAGTGTGTCTTGGTAGACCAGTAATTAGCAGGAGTACGTGATACACAGCGAGTTGGGTGGTTGGTGTTGGGAATTCCAGTATAGGAGGTAAACCCAAGAAATTTGCTAAAATTTATTTATGCCATTGAGCAACATCCAGCTTTGCTAACAAGCATAAATCCAGGGGGCTTTCAAACTGTTGCTACTGCATCTCTGAGATTTGTCAAGATGGATTTCTTCTGTTTCTTTTCTCTTTCTTTTAAAATAAAGCTTAGCACACAGACAAAAAAGATCATTACCATTGGACTCAGTCCAGCTGCAGAGTTTTTGTTATCAGAAACAAGACAGAAAATAGCTGCTTACTCCAGTAGGCAGATGGAGCAGGACTTAAAATTAATAAAAGCTATTTTGGACAATAAAGCAAGCAAATGTATCTTTCAGTACAAATAAGAAGGTGGTGATCAGTTGCAGAATATATTACTTCTAGCTTCTTTTCTGACAACATTCACTCTAATGTAGCATAAACCAATACTTTCAAAGGTGCTGAATCTGCTCTGTTTCTTACAGCTCACACTCCAGATAACAGCTTCCTTGGATTTGTGGTAGAGCAGCATCTGAATTCCAGTGACATTAAGCACATTAATGACATCAAAAGGCAGAATCAATCTCTCGTTTATGGCAAAGTAGATAATTTCTGGAAGGTGAGTTTTTTATACTCATATGCTTGAGCAAATTTATGTTGGTCGATATAATAATGCATAATTTGAAATTTGAAAGTGCCCTGTCTGTCTAAACCCATTAAGTTCTTCTTCTGGAAACAAATGTATTTGAATAATTAAATGGAACATTTTCCGTTCTTTCTGTTAGAGAAACTTCTGTCTAGATTGATGTGGATCCTGCTATTTCTGTACACCTTTCTGATAAAATAAAAAACACAGTCTTAATGTCACAATAATTTTAGAGAATGCAGAAGGCTGGCAAACATAATGGAAAATTTAAGGTGTGAACTTTCATCAATCATAAGCAAATCTGTCTTTCAATTACTTCTGTTCTTATGTCTACAATGAAAAATGTGCTGCATTTTGAGATGGAAATTCTGTTTCACTAAAGGCTCTAAAACTGTGCAGTCTCATTTTATCTCCTTGTAATCATAATATCAGAGTTTTGTTTCTTTAATATTGCCATTATTGTATTTTTTCTCATCTGCAGATGAGAGCAGCAGAATAACAACACCAAGATTTGGTCATATTTTCTCTAAATTAAAGTATATTGTGTTAAGTCACAGTGTTCTCTTTTTTTTCACTCACTGTCCTTTTCTGTGGTGCTCCTTCAAGGCTGACACACCTGGGAATGTGTCTCATGCAGTTTTCAAAGAGATTACTTACTAGTAACTGGATTTATTTCAAATTACATCCAGCTCTGCATGCCCAAATACTCTGCATGCCTGTATCCTCCATGTGCCTTCCCTCCTGCCTAAAAAACCCTTATTTTTAAGCTTGTTGTTAACTGAAAAACTGACTTTTCAGTGCCATACATAGGGACAAACAATGTAACAGTGCAAGATCACCTGGGTCTCACATTGTCATTCCTTTTCTCTTTATTGGCATGAGAATATTGGTCTTGCACATGTTTTTGAACCACAGAAGCAACATTCATTCTGATAATTAAGATTATACAGAATAAATTCTCTAAAGATGATAGCTACAAGTAAATGGCCCATCTGTGGGGCAAAACTAAACTAAAATTTGATAGAAATAGTAGAATGTTTGCAGTGGTAGCAGAACAGGTAGAGCTGGATGCTTCTCGGCTACTGTGCTGAGAAAACTATGTAGTAAATATGTGAAAGTATTTATATATTCTCTTTGGCTCATGGTATAGAAGGACTCTGTGTGTCCCTGTGTGCAGTCACTCCTGTCTGCAAAGTGCTGCAGCAGAGCTGGAATCCTTTCTTCAAGTCTTTTCAAGCTTAGGCTCTTGTACTTTTACTTGTGACAGATCTCATTATCAGTCTCTCAAGAACAGCAGCATGCAATAATCATCTGAACTTCCTGACCTGATTTGCAGTGCACATCAGCAGAAGGACATGTTGAATACTAGTTGGATTTAAGGAACAAGACAGCTCCTTAGTCACCAGGGTGTTTTTCACTGACATATATATCTTTCTCAGTTTATTCAGTCTGTATTGATTCAGAAATATGTATGGATGTTTTCTATGCCCAGAGGGGAGATTTGTGATTGTCTCAGATTCTGTATGATACACAGGATATTAATGGACTGATTAAGAAAAAAAAACAAAAAAACATGGCTTTTTGGATAAGAACATGCAGTCTTCATTTTTAAATAGCACACAGTGGAAAAGCCCACTGTTTCCTCTGGTGAAGTCCTCCAATAATTGCCTTCTCCCTTAAGACTTTGCATTATTTCTAGTACAGATTCCGATATGGTTGTTTCCAGCCTTAGTGGCAGTTATAAACTTTGTCAACGGGACTGATGATGTTTCTGTTCTGTTGCCCTGTAGGAATATATAGGTTGAGGTCAAAGTAGCCCATAGTCATCTCCTGAAAAGCCTGTATACACTGAACCCCTGAGAGCTTTGTGCTTTCTAATCCTCAAGAGTTTTCACATGTCTGTTTTCTCTGAACCGTCTCAAGATTATTCGCATTCCTCTTGAAATGTGAATGTTTGCGAAGGGCACGTGGGCCATACCAGCATCAAATCCAAAAGGAAACACTGTCTCATTTTTAGGTCCCCTTTCCACCATTAGGAACTCTCAGCCAAGACCTTTGTATCATTTTTGAAGTGCTGCTCTTCAAGTCACTGCTGAATTCTATCAGTATTGCCTATCTTGTTTTTTCCAAGATGTTTGATTTGGTATCTAGACATATTAAATGTGTGCTGTGTGCTCGTAACATCGAGCAGATTAAAACTGTAACTTGCAGATTGTAACTGCAGTCACGCCCATATGCACTCATATATAAAGTGCAAATCACTGTAGATAGGCTTTGAATCAGTTACAGTGTGGGATTTCTTATCTGGAGTGATAAAATCCAATTGTTGTGATCAAGAGAAAGCCTGAAGTAATCTTGTGTCTGTGTAATTTGCTTATTTCACATTTCTTTCATTTTCCCTGTTCAGTGCTCTTTTCATCTGCCACCAAGGCTTGTGTGGAACCAGACTAATCTATTGATGCTGCTCCTGTTCTTTCTACTGAACGTGGCCAATTAATGAGAAGTGTAATCTGCACAGAGTACATGTGTTACTGCTGGAGCTGATCAGTCATTAAAGGGGCACAGTGTGGAGGGGAGAACGTTCCTGTCTTCAAACTTTGGGGCTTTCGGGGAATAGCAGTGACAAATCAACTGTTTAATTTTAAACCAAGCAAGCTGAAGTGGGACTGAAGTGTGCACAGGACCTCTTCTCCCTGGGCTATATAAACCACCATGGCTTTACAGAGCCTTGGATATGGGTTCTTTTCTATGCCTGAGCCCTGTGACATCCATCCCATATCACAGTGGCCAAGTCTGGGTACACCTGTGGAAGTCAGGAAGGGTGTATGGTGCAGAGGGTGTGAGAAATATCTGCTTTGTTTCCCTCTAACAATTAAATCAGTCCTAGGTGGGTTGAGGATTACAAATCTCAGCATTTGTCATGGCTCTAAAGAATTTTGCCACATTTCTAAAGGTAATCTTTAGAGGTAAGCTATGAAGGGCAACGTTTGCCAAGTTTAGGAAAAGTGTTTGTTGGTTTTAAAGGTTTGGGGTTTTGTCTGGGATTTTTGGCAGTACTAAGAAGTAAAGAGAGTCCTATCTATGCCAAAGTGGAGGGGAAAAAAGGAATTCATAAAATATGTGTGAAACCCATAATGCCCTCCATTATCAAAATTTGCTTTAATTATAGAACATTTCAATTAAAAGAGAATGTTTGAAGCCTTTCATGTTGCCTTAGCTCCTGTTTCTAAGTCTTTTCTTTGTTCTTTTTCTTGCATCTTACTGTTATAGTCTTCCACTAATTTGACCCTTAATCATAGAAAAAAAGAAAGAGTAGAGATTCATTTTGCAGTACTTGCTATTTCTTCTTTTTTTGTGAGTTACTGTGAGAGAAGTCAGAAGGTTGCTTGTGTGAGAAAACAGGTATCAGTATATGATCACTGTTTTAGTATCTTATTACAGTCTATTGGAGCTGGCTTGAAAGTATTTGTATATTTAGAGGCAAAATACTGTGTGAGTTTCTTACTAATGCCACTTGAAAAGCTGGGCATTCTTAAGTATATGCTGCCTGCATAGCAGCTTCTGAAGAGCTGCATTGGAAATGGTTACCTTTACCTTGTTCTCAATGGGAAAGCACATCACTGAGGCTGTTCACACTGATGTCTTCCCTTTATAGCTCCAGGGAACATGTAATGAAATGTAATTTCCCCAGCATATGCCCTCTTGCACGAAGCAGGAGGAAAGTCCCTTCCTTCTGGTTGTTTTTTGTACTTCAGGTTTAGTGTTGTACTTTGAATAAATATTTCATTTCAACTTTTAAACTAAAAGAAAAATAGGTAAAGGGATAGAAATGCCTTCTCACCTTTTCTCCCCTGTGGTCAGTGCACTCACAAACTTGTCTTGTGGTTGTTCTATTTTGTGTTCCTCCGAATGTGAAACAGCAGTGGGGACTTATCAGATGATCAAAAGTTACCCTAGAGCCTGTTACCAGGAGCACTGGCCTGCCTTATGCCACAAATATAACAAATTGAATGAGCCAGACACCTTGGCTCAGCAACATTTCTGAAATTCACCACTTCCTTCTGAAAGCAGTATGGATCACAAATCAAATGAGTGTAGTAAATAAGCATACACCTTTAAAGGCTTATTCTTTAATATTCATTATGAAATTTAGAATTTAATTTATTATGAAGGAAGGAAAATAATTTTTTTTTTAATGGATATTTACCTGTCAGTGATAAGCTTCTCCCTTCACAGAACTCTTCAGCTGCAAAATGAATCAGTGAGGTTTTACAGTACTGATTAACATAATCATCTATTATTACTTGGTTAGCACAAAACCTTTTCTTCCTGTGGTCTCACTTCCTATTTTCATCTGTACCCCTTCACTTTTGTCCTTCAGCAGTTACAGTGCACAAGTATGTCTCATTGTTGATTCTGGAAATTTCCATTCAAAGAATAGGAAATTGCTGCTTAGGTATTGGTGTGCATTGCATGACCATGAAATTGTCAAAGCTTAGGAAGAAAAATGGGTGTTTAAAAAGCCCCAAACCTTCATGGATGAAATAGATAGGATAGGGAACTGGGTAAGGTTCTTCAAGTTCTGCCAAAAATCCTAAATTTTCACTGAGATGTTTTATTCATTCTTTGTGCAAAATTTATATATGTGCCAATGTGTGTTTTATTCAGAGATATATGATGCCTGAAAAAAGAAGCTGTAAATGGACATTCAGGAAGAGAAAGAGCAGGGAAAAGTTATATAATACTTCCCTTGCAAATTCTCTCTCTTTCCCAGTGCATTTCCTGAATCTGTTTCTCTGTTGACTGTCTGTTCACACATTTTTGAGATCTTAGTAAGAGGTGATTTCAAAGTGTTTATTGACCATGAAATTATGTAATTTTTTTTTTTTTGCCTCTGCAGCTTTCTCTGTCACAGAGTCCCTCAAATCCATGACCTGTTGCAGGAGAAATTGTCAACTTGGGCATTTTTCTAGAGCTGTCTCCTATGAGCTTTCTTTGGATTTCTTTGTATAGGACATTCGGAATAGTCAGTCACTATCCACATTCTTTATGCCAACTATGGGTTTGTAATCCTCCCTTATATTCTGACAAGTTGTCTTTTTCAAACTGAAGAATTGTTAAAGAATTTCTTGCAGATTTCTGTGTGTAACAGTGGAAACTGTCCTGTATCTTGGATCCTTCTTACATCTCTCGGAACACTGTCCAATGTTTTCAGCTTCTTTTTGAGAAAATGGACCAGAAGTGCAGCAGCGTGTGAGGAGGGAGAGAATGCTTTTTACAGAATAGTTCAATAATATTCTCTTTATTTCTGAATTTCTTTCCAAAAAAATCCTATCATTTACTTGGTTGGTGAGTGGATTGACTGCTACTGAACAATGGACTGTTTATTTTCATGGGCCATAATCATGTGTTGTTATAATGCAAAGTCTTTATTCTTGAGTGACGCTGGTTAGCTCAGGGGTTTCTTTCCACACTTGAAGTGAGGACTGGTTTTTAACATTTCTGTCACTTTAGTTAAGTAACCAAACTTGTTTTATTTCTGTGAGAAATCTGTGCAGCAGTGGAGGAAGACACTGGAAAATTCTTGAAGCTTTAGCACGAAGTGTATGATCCCCATGTTAATGGTTAACACTCAGTTTTGTACCATGCAGTGCTTAGTACAAATACCAGAGATTAATGTGGCCTTGTGTTAACTCCCTGTGTCTGAGAATAAGTCTTGTGCCTGCTAATGCCTCCTTGTTTATTTGTATTAGTGATTAATACGTACTGGCTGATATCTTAGTTTTGAATACAAGGATTGTGTGTTAGAGAAAAGAAGGATAAGACAAGTACATTATGACTTGATGACGTATTTGAGATACTCTCAAGGAGAAAAGATTCATCAAAAGAGCCAGAACCATATCCAAACAAGTCCATGGCAATAATTAGAACATGTGCATGTATTCAGAAAACATGATGAATATGTATTAGTTTCAGGGATATAACCTGGTCTCTTAAGTTACTGAGCATGCATGCTCTGGGAGAATTCCCCATGCATCCAGTGCTGCTAATAAAGTAGTGTCAGCTTTTAACCTGACTAATTGGTTGGAGAATTTATTTCCTGGGTTTTTGGTGACAGTTGAATTTATCAGACGGTCTCTTTTCTAGTCTCTCTGTCCTTATATTACTGGGGGGGCTTTTTCAAAAGCTGTAAAACCCCAGGTGTTCAATATTGCGATGTTCTTACGCAACATTTTGAAATTAGATTGAGTTTTGTTATTGTGAATAATGAGAGCATATTTTTGTCACTTCTCTGTTCTCTTGCACATGATGACTGTTCAGTCACAAGAGTGATTCCAAATCTCTCCCCAAGAGATTTAATTCCTTTAAGAACTTCAGAGAATTCCTACAAGCTGATTGGCTTCTTTAGGAAATGCTATCAGTTTGGTGAGGGAGGATTTCCTTGGCCATGAAGAATTGTCATTGTAATTTTGATGGGTTTATGTGGTTATACAATTAACTCTTTATTTAAATTTCAGATTACTTGGTCAGTGTAGAATTCATGCTTACTAGTCATGAATCACTGAATCTTGTCCACATCTGTTTATGAATTCAGAGCAAAGTTTCATATTTGACTTCGAGGAGACTTTAATCTACTCCTTGTGATTTACCCCTGTAAAACACTCTGTGTATTTGACTGTGTTAATACTC
This sequence comes from Cinclus cinclus, assembly GCF_963662255.1. NCBI lineage: Eukaryota > Metazoa > Chordata > Aves > Passeriformes > Cinclidae > Cinclus > Cinclus cinclus. The sequence goes on from NC_085054.1 coordinate 22,754,193, forward strand.
CCCAGCCTTTGTGCACTCTCCTAGCTCCCTGGCAGGCAGGCTTTTCAGTATTCTGCCATGTCTTGAGAAGTCTGAGAGGGTGACAGTTCTCGAGCAGAGATTGTTTGTGTCACAATCTTGATCGTCATACATTGCATGCACACTGCATTTTGGCTTATTTTTGACTTGACACTGCTACAGATATGCACTCAGATGATAGGACTTTTCAACCTTACAGTATGTATTTATGATAGACACAAAGATGTTTCCCAGTACTTCCTTTTCTGGATTACATTTGTCAAGCTTTATAAAACCATTGCCTTCTGAATTTTTCAATGCAAGGAAGCAAGGCTGGATATATGGGCTGTTTTACATCTGTTTTGCAGTCTGGACTTTCAAGCCATAAAGCAGTTGGGGACTCTGAATCAAGCTCTTCTGTAATGCCTGTACTGGTGCTTAATTTCATTCAGTGCTGAATTTTTTGTGTTCTCCGAGGGCACCCAAATGGTCCAAAAGTGCAAAATACTGTCATTACCTTGGACTGGCAAACTGTTGGAAAAAACAGAGTTGTTAATTACCACCAGCTACTACACTGAGAAAACTAAAAGCAGAGTTTAGTTCTGGATGAACCGTTTTTCCTCCACATATTTTTGTAGCTTTTATATTTAAATTTTTCACCCACCAAGCTTGAAATTTCACATCTTCATGCTATCTTCTTGTCAACATTGTCCTAGGGAAAGACTTATCAAACAGTTGTCACTTGATTTCTTTCATGAGAAAGGCCTTATCATGATGCTTTTAAAAGTTGGTGGAAATGATTGATGAACAGTAATAACAGTTCTGCAGTCAGTGATCAACAAAAAGTACTTTTCTGAATGGCATGTTTATTTTAGCTGCTGAAAAGTTTTTTCAGAAAAGGTTTTTGTAGCTGTTACTCACTGTTACATTTCCTTTTTGGTTCTGAGGAGAAATAATTTGCCTTTTTTAAAATGTGATTATCTTCCATCCTCTTAAGTCTAGGTTTGCAGTATGGACAGCAGGGTGAGCAGTGCAGTCTGACACAACCTGCAGAGAATGTCAGCTTTGCATTGCTGCCCAGCAGCTCATGATCTTGTCTCTTTGAATCTATCTTAGAGAAAGTAAAGTTCAAGTGATTTAAGATAAAAGAATAATTATATCTACTCCCTAGTGAGCAACTCGGGAAGCAGATAAATAGTGAAGGAATGTTAGTGTTTTGTTTGTAGGCCACATTTCTTGCTTTATTTACATGTAGCCTTTCTATTTGTAAATGCCACTTTTGTACTCTCTCATTTCCGAATTCACTCTTTTTAATATCTAGAATTTGATTGTGTGTCCTGATTATTTTTCTCAGGTGGCTTCCTAGAATATATACTTTTATGATCCAAAAATAACACGTGTCTGCAAGGAATGTGGAAATTCAGGATTACTTAATTGCAAAAGGAGACAAATGTTAGTGAGCTCTAGGTAAAGTATAAGGTGCTAATAGTACCTTTATGGTACTCTACAGATGATTGTGAAAGCAGTTGGTTTTGACTCAAAGTAAATAAGAAAATAAAGGAATGAGATTTTGGTTGGATAAATTATCCATTTATTTGGATAATAGATGTTTTATCTGTGTTTTATTTTAGAGTCTGAATTGGGAAAGAAGTCAGTTATACGCCTAAGTAATATTCCCAGTTAAGGCTGTACATGGGTAATGTCATTTTAAAAGAGCTAAATATTCTGTAAAAGGTTTGTAAAATTGTCTTTACAATCTTGAGAAGAAATGCAATTTTAGGTAATCTTGATTTCGTTCTTTCTAGCTGCTGATTTTTCTTGAGCTCGAGTGCATTTGTGTCACCAGGGTTTGTGTCCTGGGCCAGTAAAATCTGAGGCAAGTGCCTTGGTGGTGTTGCTACAGGTGGATCATGTCAGTAGTACCTGCTGCTTCCTTCCCTCCTTTTCCATTAAGAGCCCTGAACACTCCAAAGTTCTGGATGTATTAAAGGCCAGGCAGGCAGGATTTAGGTATCCTCTGGAAACAAGACCAGGCCACTCCTTTTACATTACTCCTGCTCATTTCCTAAGAAAAAGTTCTAAAAGGATTTTCTCTTGATGAAGTATATGAGTTTCTGTTTCTTGTGGTTTCTAATTATGGTATTTTAGCAATTATGTGAAGAGCATCTCTAACAGAGTAATTCAAATTTGAAGTAAAAAATGGAGCAAGCTTTTAGTTTTTTTTAATAATTTGTGTTAATTAATAACAAGAGCAGCTACACTGAGCAAGAAAGCATCTCTGTCTTTAGCTGTTGGCTGTTTCATGTAATACTTAGCCCAGGACAGTGTCTGGCTGGTGCAGCCTTGGCAGGGCTGCCAGAGGGGCAGTCGGGGCTGGGTGAGCAATAACAGGTCACCAGCAGAGCAGGCTAAAGGGAGAAGCCATTCTTATGGACATTAAACACCCTCTGCAACATTTAATTCAGCAAGGAAGCTGTAAGAAGTAGCACTCATCCACCTAGGTCTGATACCTGCTTCTCCAGGGTTGGAAAAGACAGATTTTTCACCAGTCTACTTGTCCTTTGAATGAACTTCAGTAAAATTGTTGGCCAGCTTTCACACAGGGCTGTGGAGGAACAGTGCACAGAATTTGCATGACAAAAATAGTGAATGAAAGTAGAATTTGTAAAAACTCGCTCGCTGCCAGGAAGTATAGTAACTTGTTGCCTGATTTTAGGGCTATTACTAAGACTATGTGCAAATATTGAGGGAAAGTCTTCTGATCTGTGTTGCAGCCTGCACGTAAACACAGTCTTTAGCTAATTGCCTTGGGTTGCCAATAGTCTTTAAAACTCAAAAAAACCATATGGCACTGAAAATTAAAGTAATTCTTGTGTGCAAACTAGGATGGCGTACTATTTTTTTTTAATTTTTAAAAAATGCAGCAATAAAGCCATTGCTCTTCTCTGGTTCTTTTCCAAAATACCTTTAAAGCTTCAGGTAGATGGAACATTTGTAGGGCTCTCATGGACCTCAGTTCAGTTATTCAGTTGGCAAGACTGCACCTCACTAAGGTGACATTCACCCTTTTCTTCACAAAGAAGATAATTATTTTGCATCTTTGACCAAAACAGTGAAAATTGGATATTTCAAAATGATTTTTTAGTATTTTTAGGCCAAGTATTGTTTTGGCGTGCTGAGATTACAGCTGTCTGATGGCATCCTGCTTTTCATTCAGTTGGAAATTAGGAGGGCATTTATATTGATTTTTTTTTTTATACTTTGACTACTAATGAAAAAGCTACAGTTTTCTTCCAATTTAGTAGAAAACCAAACTAATAATGTAATGAAAGATCAAACATTATAGAAACCAAATAGGAATGAGTGAAGTATTTCTTTCTCTGCCTTTTGTGGTACAGGAGATGGAAAACCAGCTCTGATTAAATATTGCTGCTTCAAATTCGTAATGACTGAAAATATTTTTTCCTTGCCATTACAGGATAAGAAGGCTTATCTGGATGTCATCCACACCTATATGGAAGTCCATGGAACTGTTCATGGGACAAGCACCATGTACATTCCTGGCTATGTAAAGAACCATGGAATACTCAGCGGGCGGGATTTGCAGTTTCTACTGAGGGAAACCAAAGTAAGTTTGTCAAGCAGGAGTGGTGGCAAGAAATATCTCCAAATAGAGGGTGTCTGAAGTGCATGCATTTCACCTCCTATGAATAAGCTCCAAATTTAAAAGCACTGGAAAAAAATTACCATGTGTAAAGGAGCTTGTGTTCTGTGTGCCAAGAATACATTTTCCATAATGTCTGTGTTTGGTGGATTGACAGCTCATATTAGAAAATTGGGATGACAACCTACAGTCCCATTTAACAACCAGCTTGAGAAACAGGGATGAATGCATTTTTCATTTTCTTGAATGTGATATTCAGCTCAAGGAGATTATCAGCTGGGAACGTGCTCTGTTTTACATCCCTGAGGTCAAAGTTAGGTAACATCCAAAAGCTGCACAGCCACATGCTTGCTCTGCCCTCCCAGTGACTTTAACCCAGAGTGACCCTGCTCTCTCAGGGAGAAAAGCAAAGCTGCACTTCATTTTCCATTCATGTCCTTCCTCTGCTTCAGCTGTGCACAGAGAGTGAGCACAGGAGTGTGGCTTTTTGTGATGTGCTTTGCCTGTGGCTCCAGAGTCAAGGGAACTCAGGATAAGGGATAGGATATGCATTGAAATCAACTTTTGTCCCCACGGTTTTGTCAGGATTCTCTGCCCTTTGCATAATCTTTGTGGCACTTTGCAGCAATAAAACACTTCAGTAGACTGCATTTAAATAGGATGTTTAACTTCAAGTTGGTGAAAGAAGGGGGTTGTGTGTTTAAAATTAGCAAAATCTGTGGAAGTGCACCGTTGTTGATATCAAGTTTCTTGCTGTGCACTTCCACAGAAAAATCTCTTAAAGGAAACAAAAAAAAAGAAAAATAAAAAAGCAAGCACCTCTTAGGCTTCCCACACAACTGCAGAGATCTCCTTTTTAAAGTACTTTGGGAAATGATGGTAATTTTGCATCTCTGTGTGACAGCTGTTGGTAAATTGTGAGTTTTGAAAGGCAACCACTGTGTGTATGTGCTTGATGCATGCAGATGCAAATAATGTTGCATATTAAAAAGTCAACATTTGCTTTCGTCATAGATAATCTGAGATTACACAGCTTTTGCCTGTGTGGAGTATGAAATCCCTGTCTTAATCATAATGTGGGAAGAATATTGACCTTGTAATAACCCCAGGCATGAACAGTGGCTACCTCCTAAAAAAACATGTTCTATTCACTGAAATAGTAAAATAAGGAAATGGACTTTCTATAGGATTACTGAAGTCCCTATACAAATGTCAGTTCATAATAATAGTTATGTTCAACTGAGCCTTTCTCTAATTTTATGTCGGCCATCTTGCATATATCACAATAAAAAGCTTGTTTTTCAGTTTAACTAGGTATCTCATCTAGTTGTTATTGGTTATGTTTGCTGAGCTCTAAGATGCAATGTAAAGACAAATTCAATTCAGGACAAATTCAAGCTGATATCTACGTGTTATGCAATTTAGTTGTATGGATTTTGTGACACAGGAGGTAGCAGACTACTTCCACTCAGATTTTGAGCAGTAATTGCAGCATCAGATAGAAGAGACTGTGTTGGGATTATGAAGTGCTCCTGAGATAGCAAATTATTTATTTTTTACAGAAAGTATTTGGTAAAAAGCATGGATCTGTGCTGTACTGTTGTCAGAGTCCTAGAGCATTTTAGACTCTAATGAGTTTTATTCTGTTGTTGTGCATTAGTTATGGTTGGTTTTTTCCTTCGTAACACTGGGGAAAATCCTTTTCAGAATTTGCTGCATTTCTTAGTAGATGGCACTGAGAAAATCATTGGTGTGTTTCAGAACTCTGTATCAGGAAATCAGGGTTTTAAAAATTATGTCTGCAAGCAGTATTTTTATATGGCTTTTCTGAACCTTTTTTTAGCAGGTTTGCAACTGACAAAAGCTGTTTTCCATTTAAGGAAATTATTTATTTAGGATACAGCCAGGCTAATAAAACTTTGCCCTGATGATAAGCCATTAATAGCCCATCTGCTTCTCCCAATACATAAGTGTTGTCAGGGAAATGAGAGTGCAATGTATTTCTGATTTTGCAATGAAATTAAATTAACTATGACTTACTGCATCATGCATTTTGCTTATTATTCCTGTCTAATACACTTCCAATATATCTAATTGAACAGAAAAATTAAAACAACAGCATCCTGGGATTGAAAGTGGAAATTGAGGTCTCCCATCTAATTTGTTTGGACATGCCAGTTGGAGGGGGACTGGGGGTGGGTGGGGTGTTATATTTTTTTTGCTGGGTGATGCTTAGTATCTCATAGGTACTCTGGCTGTTCTGCCTCAGCATATGGCTACCTGTTGGTGTTGATCAACACACTTGCTCCAAGTCCTGTTGCTGCCTGTACATTCACAGTTCCAGATTTTGATACCCTTTAAGAGGCAATACTTGAACACAGCTTAGTACAAAACACTGCTTACCTGTCGCCAGTGGCCATCTGCTGCCTCTGGAGGTCAGTTGTGTTTGTATCAGATGGATCATTGAATTGCTAAAATAAGTGCAGGTTTCTTATAAAAACCAAGCTGACTTGAATGGGAGCTTTGTGCCTGGAGGAGCCCTGCATGTGTTGTGTGCACATGCATGCAGTGATGTTCAAGGACACTTTTTAATCATAATCACTTTATTCACTAGGCAACATGGCCAGAGTCCCCTAATGAATTTAGTTATGGGGTTTTGTCACCGGACTATCCATGTGCTGTCAGTGTGTGAATAATCAGGGCCATAACTCCAGGCTGGGAACATCTGTGGGTACAATGCTCGTCTGGAGCATCATGGGGAGACAGCAACCTTTGTCCTTAAACTTCTAGAAACGTTTACATGTGTTGAGACCATAGGCAAGAATTGTCTGTCATTGGTTATGATTTCAACATTGTGTTAGCAGGTTTTTGTTAGGTCAGCTGACAAATGTTCTGGTTTCAGAAAGGGAGAGCTAAATAAAAATTTAACTAATCACATGGCTCAGCCTAGTCAGAAGTGCCAGCTTATGCTGCACTGCTTCACTTTGTCCTTAGACAGCAAAATAACAGTAGGTGACAGGCTCAGTCCTGTGATTCTTAATCAGAGCTTTACGTTCCCAAAATGTCTTTGGTCCCTGCCGTAGCTGGTAGGACACAGTTATTCCAGGCAGTGTGCAGCTGCCATTTCGTTCTGTGTGTGCTGTAAAGCAGCACATTTCAGAAGGAGTGAGTTCTGCAGGCAGGAGGGGCTGTTTGAGATTCATCATGGCTGGTTCAGCTGTGTAGAGCATGACAAAAACAAGCCATGTCTCCAGCTCCTAATGAGAAGATGTAAAGCCATTCATCACATCACAGCAGAATGGGCTAGGCTAGCTGGCAGCTTTCCTGCCAGCTCTCAGGGCTCCTTGCCAAGTGGGCAGCTGGAGGAGTTGGACCAGGCTCTCTTGGAGGAACCAGTGTTGAATTCTTGACAAATTCTTTCTCCTTTCGAGAAAGTTTCAGATGCAACTTTTTCCTTCAAGTCACTGTGAATTTTTCAAATTCTTTTACTACGTGGGTTTTGCAATTTCTGTATGGGGATTAATAAAAGTAGGAGCAACAACCTGCTTAGAGAGACACAGGCAAACAAACTTTGTTTTCATATTGCTTTTTATGAAGGAATATATATTTGCTTCCACATGCTTCCTAAAATCAGCTGAAAAGATATTTACCTAGTGATTTTATTCTCAAGTTGTTTGAATCACAAAAGGATTTTCTTTTGCAGAAAGTATTTTGTATTGATGAGATTAATATAGCAAGATAATTAACCTTGGCTATACTCCTCTTTCTGGAGTTCAGAAGAGAATATATTAATTCAGGAGGGAGGCATATTAAAGTGGTGATAAACCTACCAACCTGGCAGAATAAAATAAATAAAGTGCAGTAATGTTAGAAAGGGGAGAGGAAAAGATAAACACTCCTGTATGTGGAACTACAGCATTTTGTCTCTGGAATATGACATTTTTTCTTAACTATTCAGCTAGTCATAATTACAGTCAGTGAAGTAAAGCATTCACTCCTTATTTTATACTTTTGGCTATAATTTAGGAAGAATGTTTAAGTACTTATTTTAAAATAGTCTGATGTGATGCTGTAAACTCCACCAAAAACAAACAAACCCATATTGCTTTTCACAAGGGTTTGTGAGTCACTTTTTTGTGTCAGAGATGTCTCCACTTAACTACTGCACTATGAGAGGACCATTTACATTATAGCAAGAAGAGTGGCTGGTGTGATGCTAGGTGGCCAACTCAAAAGTCTGACATTCCAAACCAGAGGTTCGGTTCATTACAAAGGTGGAAAACTAAACTATTAAGGATTTCAACATCACTCAAATTGGGCCAGTGATGCTGCAGGCACAAATCCCCTTCTCTGGTCCGTGCAGACCTACAGGCACAGACACGCTGGGGCAGCAGAACTTGCTAAAAAGGAATGGCTTAAAAAAAAAAAACAACAGCACACTGCTGTTTCTATGATCATTCTACTTCTGTATTTGTTGGCAATTATCTCTTTTAGATAGAATTTACAGTGTAACTTCTGGCAATCACCACATTCCGTGGGGTGTCAGTGTGCAGAGCCAGCTGTGCCATGTGCCCACTTAAAGCTCTCTGAGAAAAATAATGGTTTTTGCTTTCAGAAACACTGGAAAGGTGAGAAAAATGCTCACAGAGTATTAATCTTTTCCAAGCACTAAGCAACCAGTAAAGCATAAAGCAATTCTCCTCTGCATAGCAGTTCTGCTACAGCTCGCAGAGTGACATCAGGACTACTTTTTGCCACGTGTGGAGTTACCAACACAGTCACATTTGAAGTTCTGCAATATGGATCTTCAGCCCTAAGATGCAGGTGCCTCCCCATGGTGGGCTGGGTTTCCAGACCTACATCTGATGAGAAATTACCTTAAGAGCCATACTCAGCAACTCCAGTGTTGGAGGCAGCAGTGTACTGCTGCATCACAAATTAGGGGAAGCACAGTCTGGTCTAAATCTTCACTCTGGGGGACAGAGCCTTGTCTTCCCCACAGCCTCATCTGTATTGAGGGTGGATGTTTGCTTCACGCTATCTGAAAATGGTTGACTGTTATTTCTCCTTTTTTTCATTTCTTTTTCAGTTAGTGACTTGCAGTATTTGCTGCATACTCTTAGGAAGTGCCTTGGCAGATTGTTTTAGCCTTTCTGGAAATAACAGGCAGCATGTAATTCAGAGGATTAGCAAATGAGAGCATCGTGAGTTACAGAAAAGGCCTGTGTTCTCTAATACTTGCTCTTTTAATTATACTGCATGTGGCTTTATTGAGGCATTTAAGATATTTGTGTTTTGCTCTTTATACCAAACAAAAATACTGACTCTCCAACCAAGGAATATTAATCGTAGAGACTCACAGAATGGTTTGGGCTGAAAGGGACCTTAAAGATGATCTAGTTCCACCCCCTGCCATGGACACTTTATAAGGGCCAATTTTCTGGAGAAGGCTCTGGATTGAGTTTGGGGATTTCAGCTGGTTTGATGATGATGTGCTGGAGGGTGATAGAAGGGTGAAAGAAGGATTTGAGGGACTGCAGGCAGCTGTGATCCAGGCTGCAACCTCAGGCCTCCAGGCAGCACACACACACACCCTGTTCTAGGGATCAGACACATCCTTCTTTCTTCCTTCAAAGGAAGAGTGCTGCTTAGAGGTGAGGTTGGAAAATGGATGGGAAACAGGTGGCAAGCTATTTATTATAGATTAAGTGATGGCAGTGCACTCTCTGCTGTCAAAACATAAACCCATGTTTCTTTTCCCATGGAGCTTCCTCCCAGATAAATGGACCAGTCAGACACAGAACTCAGCAGTGCACAGCAGCAGTTTATTTAAAAAGTGCAAAACTAAGCAAACAACCCAGCATTCTCTACGTAACAGGCAAACACAGGATCATATGAAAATTGATATTTCAGATAGGTTTAATTGCTGGTTCTCAGCTGGTTTTCTGCCTGAACTAAGGAGTAGTTTAAATAAATAATATTTTATGTACAGACTGTATGAAATGGTTACATGTCCTTAATACATTGTCTTCAAGAGATTACCTTTTTGTAAATTCAGCCTCTTTTTGAGATTGTATGTAGTATGCATTTCTCTGACTGAAAGGTGGTACATTTTATGCCATATATAAAACCAGAATTATTAGAATTTGTCTTCAGTAGAAATAGCTTCTGGATCTTTCTGTTACTAGCCACTGGAGAGGCTCTGTGAGATTTAAATGAGGGAGAGTTGAGAAACTTTTTGCAAGTAGACAACTTCTTTAACCTGAATTTTGAGAACTGAAATTATAATATTCAGCTCCATGCAGTGAAAATTGTACGTCCTCAGCTATGCTGAGAAGTGTTAACTTGCTTTTCTAAACTGAGCCAACTCTGAATTTATACTGTTGTTGCCATGGGTTGGGAGGACTGATGCTGCAATGCCTGTGCATGAGAGGACTGACTACAGGTTTATGCATCCACATTAGGATCAGCTCCTAGGAAGAGCCTCCAGCTGTGAATGTTCTGTTACTGGGATTCGTTTCCATGTTGAAGCAGATTTAATGTAGAATAGTATACCTTATCCTCTTTGAATATGTGTCCTGATTGCATGACTCTCCTAGCTATGAAGGTTATCGCTTTATTTTCCTGATAAAAGCAGTAGCTATATATATATATATTTCTGTGTATATATATATATATATATGTATGCACACATTGTTATGCAGCAGCACTGAGAAATTGCTGTTCCAGCTTAGAGCTTGTAGTTCTCCCATTACACACAAACATTCAAATGAAGGTGAAAAATCTTATATTTAATTCAGGGGCTTTCATTATGTTTGGCCAGGAAAGGGGTCAAGATTTTTTCAGATAACTCCAAAAAAACATTTAATGTGTTTTCCCTGGAGTAGAGTGGTGCCTTTTGTAGAGCACCTGGAATCTCAGCTGGTGGAGGAAAAGCTTTGGGATGGATTTTTGCTCCGGTTTCCCTTGGAGTTTTTTGAGCCCTCTGAAGCCCCTGCGGGCTCTTGCTGCTCGGTGCAGTGTCGTGAGCTGCTGTTTGCTGCCACCTACTGTTTTAATTAGGAGGTTTAATTAGTGTGTCAGGAGCATGTTCCTGTTGGCAAAGCCAGCGGCTTGGCTGGTTTGGAGTCGGGAGAACACTGGTACAGCTGTTCCTGGAGATTGCTGCCTTAGAACCTGTACCTGTAGGAAAGCCCCAGCAGCTCCACTTCAACACCAATTAAACCACCCATTTTTCCCTGTCCCCAAAAAAGCCCTAAAAGGGTCTGTTGTTGCCTCAGCTCCATGAAAAACCGCCTCAGCTCCATGAAAAACCACCTCAACTCATTACAGATGATGACTGTCAAATTTGTTTCACAGGACATTCCATTACTGCTTGGGTGGCAGGTGGTGAGCTGTTGAATTTCTCCAATTTTCTTCTTAGCCTTGCATTTTCTTCAGACTGGTACATTTAGAATGGGGTTTTGTTTCTTTTAAGCTAGGTCTTAGCTTTTTTTGTGAATAACAAAAATTTATAACATTCCTTGTTTTGTATTTTTCAGCTGTTTGTTGGTCTTGGATTTCCATATGAAGGGCCGGCTCCCTTGGAAGCTATTGCCAATGGATGTGCTTTCCTAAATTTAAGATTTAACCCGCCAAAAAGCAGCAAAAACACTGATTTTTTCAAAGGCAAACCTACACTCCGAGAGGTAAGCTCTATCAATCCCGATATTTTTTTAATTGAAAATGTTTTTGGGTTTCCTTTCAGTAACAAAGTATAGGAGAAATTGCAGTAACATTCAAGGTTTATCACCAGAGGTGTGCAACTGCTTTTTTCCTTTGGTCATTGATGGGAGTATCAGTTCTTATTTTTATAGGATAATTAAAATGGTGTTGTTAGCATGCTTCAAGCTTTACCTCTAGATTTGCTTATAAGTACATTGTGCTACTTCTTACTGAGACATCATAAACTGAAGTTTCACTTGGAAACCTGATGTTCTGCCCAGGAACAGGAACAGATCATGTCATTTTGATACATCATTTGGAAGTGTTTTTATTTTGTTGAAGAAACAGACATTGCAGTGTACTGTGAAGGAAGTAAATAGGTGTTTAAGTAAATTATGAAAAGGGATTTGTGGGTGGTTATGTGTGTTTTGGGTTTTGGTTTTTTTCCTTCAGAAAAGACCTGTTCAAGGCACTGTTGAGTTAAGGTATTAATGGTCAGCCATCGTGTTTGTGGTTAAATGCTGAAGACTTTTGGAGAACTGACTCTTGAAGAAAACAGGAAAACCAAACTGCAAGCTTTCAAAACAGTCAGTGTGTTTAGACTCTAATGAGAGAAGACTGAAGCTAAGTAAACCAACCCCTCATCCTGGCACTGACTTTGGAATATTTTTCTGTTATTCAGTGTAGGTAAAATTCAGCCTGTACTTGTAAACATTTAATAGTCACAGAGCCATTTCCAACATCAGCACTCATGTCTGTGGCCATGGCCTGCTCATAGGTGTGTGTACATATATCCTTTATGTATTTACATCTGAGGAAAGCTCTCAGGTAACATGTAGATGATGAGAACCTTGCACAGCCACACTTCCCAATTCAGGTTATGCTTGGGCCATATAAATTGTGTCCTGAGCAACACCAGCTGGTTGATAAGCAAAAGAAAGTTTCCCACTTTCAATCAGGAAAATAAATTCCATATCATTTTATGATCCACAGCTGTAATTGCCTTTCTTGTTATACACTGAATTTATGTCCCATACAAGCTGAAGCTTGTGCTTTCTCTCAGTCTGTGTTGCTAACAAAGGAGACAGCAACAAGGGAATAAAAGCCTGTTAAAACTTTCTCCTTGGGCTTGACACCTTTCAAAACTTTTCTTCTGTGAGTCCCTCGGTTTTTGTCTCATTTCCAGTTGTTCTGTGCCCCAACACCATAACTGGTCAGGCTCAGTAAATAATCTGAACCATCTAAGTGCTTCATAGGAATTTTGGGGGCTTGGAATGTCATGATAAATCCTGGTGCCATGTGTCAGCACTAACATAAATAGTGTACCTGACTTGTACAGAAAAATAATCCCTATTGACTGCTCTAGTCCAAAGTACATCATGTATATCCATCAGGAATGTTGCTGCCTTCACATGCCCTGCTGACCTATCCTGAGAGTAACCTTTTCTCTGAGTGGTCTTCTGCATTTAGATCTGATTGACAGTAATCCATGTTCTGGTTCTTTGGGATTAAGAAAGCCCTTAAATGCTTTTCTCCATTCTTCAAATGCTAGAGAAGAACAAAAAGAGCTTGTGTAGTTCTGTGACATGATTATCCATACAAGAATTTGAAGATAAAGTCTGTGTTAAATAGTTTTGTAAAGTAACCTTTGGAAGTTACTAGTCTCCACAAGCAAAATGCAATGGCTATTTTTTTAAATGGGTCTTTAAATATTTTTAGTAGTCATTGCAACAGTTTCTTCCATTCACTTGAGGTAAGATCAATACAGTGATTTCCTAGTACAGGAGAAGGTTCTTCCCAACAGACACTGCTTCCTGCTTCAGATCTTCTGCAATGCCTTTCTATCATAAGGACAGCATAAAGAGGCAGCTGTATAAACATTGCCTATAAACAACCTATCCTATGGGGGGTTTTGGTATTTCTTGAAAAAGCAGTTTTCTTCTGAGGCTGGTGTGAACCACTTCTGTCTTCTGTAGCTTTTGCTCCCCTTTGTGTGTTCATGTGCATGTTCTCACTCCTCGGTGACTGGTCACAAAAAATGCTTACTGATCTGTCCTGCTAGTTTTGACAGCAACTCTGATACAACTTTTCTTAGTTACCTTCTTGGGTGTTCATTGATATTTTTTTCTGACGAAGTGGTGAGCAAAATATTGGTTATCTTTCTTGGTGAGGTCATGTTACTCTTCTGCTCTCAGTCATGAGAGTCAGAATTCATCCTTTGCAATAGAAATTATTTTTTCTTCAATTTTGCTCACAGAACTCTGGAAATATTTGAAATTTGAAGGGTGCAGGGGTGAGGATGACATCTCTGGGAGCCAGCCATGCAGGTCTAAACAGGACTTGTGGCAGTGAGGTTGTGAAGAAGGAGGGTGGCTCTGTGAATTAGCTGTGGGGAAGCAGGGTTGTGGTGCAAATAATTTCAGTAAACATCAACTCTTCTGTGATGTCTTTGTGAGGATTGAAGCCACAAATTAAAGGTGCACGTATCTTACTTGTGGTCTGTGTCACCTGATTTTCAATTTTCCAACTAAATTCACTCTCTAAATATAAGGAGAAAATCTGAAAAGTAACTCGTAAGGAATGATGCTGTGTTCTAACTGAATTTTTGCACTATCCTAGTGCATTTCATCCAAAAACTCTGATTAAGAGAGTGAGAGGCAAGGATATCTTTACACATTAATTTTTACCAATATAATTTTGTTTTTCAGCTGACGTCTCAGCATCCCTATGCTGAAGTTTACATTGGGAAGCCCCATGTGTGGACTGTAGACATCAATGATCTTTCTGAGGTTGAAAAGGCTGTGAAATCAATTTTGAATCAAAAGGTGAGAAATGTGTCTTCAATTTGCTATCAACACTTGAGGATGTATTGTGTACTGCACCTACAGTGCTTCCTAATGTTAGTCTAGTGAGTGCTGCATTTTGGTAGGATATTGAAGAAAAAAGGGTTATTACATATCTATGGTATCAAAATTCTCATGTTTTAGTACTGGACATGTCAGGTTCTTACTCGAAAAAAGGAGTGGGTGAATTTGCACAGAAATGAGAATTTCACATGTGAATTATACAGCAATCTGTGTTTTCTGTGCATTCAGTGAGGAAGGAAGTTTCATTGTTGATTCTTAGAGCGTTGCAGACTCTGCACTGCTCAGCTCTGGGTTCGTTGCCTTGAGATTCCCACAGAAGTGCTTGTGCACTTCCAGTGTGGAATGGTAATGAGGGCACTTCAAGTGGGGGGAGAGTATGAAGGAGTTTTCAAAGGTATCACATTCTGTTCTGTCACTTCAACTTCAGAACTGAAACTTAGTCAAAACAGGAGCTCTGGAATCCCAGAGGGTCTCAGACTAGCCTTACATCTGGCACTTTGCAGTGTACCCTGAGTTTCCATAAAGACAGTCATGGAGCCATTCCTACTGCCTTTAAAAAGGAGAAAAATCAGCTAAAACTGCTGATGCTTTTGTAAAATTGCTATTTGTTAATGAGCTTATTAGTACTTTTTGTTGCTGCTCAAGCTATAATGGAGTATTTGGAACAGAAGTTGCTGCCACAGAGTACACCATGAAGTTGATTGGAACAAAAACCTCTCTAATCTTAACACACTGTCTCCACAGATTGACCCTTATTTGCCCTATGAATTTACCTGTGAGGGAATGCTTCAGAGGATGAACGCCTTTATTGAAAGACAGGTATGAACTTTTGTTATGGGTGTCTCTTGGATTATGTTGGAAAGGGAGGACCATCTCCATTTTAAGGCTTCTCAGTTTTGCTGCTGTCCAAATAGAAATAGTAGCTGTGCAGACCTTGGCATTATATGAAAGCAGAAAGGCAAAGCAATTTTTCAGTGTGTATGTGGCTTCCTTAGCTGTGTACATACATAAAAGCTTTGGATCATGAAGGATTGCTTAAATAGAGAGGTATTTTTTAGTCGAATTGCAGCCTCTGGGCAGAATTTTCAAGTATTTAGTTTCAATCAATAAAGATTTAAATGGTTTGGAACCCAGTTACTTAAAGGACTTTTGATCCCTGCACATTACTGCCAGCTGAGAGCAGCAGAAGATGTTGAGTTGGAGTAATAAACTGCAGAGATTTACATGGGATCCTGGTTTCTAGAAATTGTGTGTTTGCTTGGACTTCTGCCCAAGCCAGATCTGTTGCAGTAGCCAGCTCTGCCTTTTGTTCTGGCTGCTGCAGAAGAGAGATAGGAATAACCTTTATCTCTGATATGTCATTTAATTGCCAGGATTTCTTTCAAGGGCACTGGACATGTGTCTGTACTTGTATTTCTGAAGGTGGGTGCTATTAAAGACAGTCCTAAAGAATAGCACAGCTCCAGGTCAGAAGGGCAGTTAACAGCCTAGCTATTCCCACTTTACTGCCAATAAACACTTTAAGCTTTTTGCTGCTGTATTGATGACAAAATCTGTAAAAGTGCCACTGCTGTTTTTGATTCTTCTACCTAAGTTAGCTATAATTGGGAGTTTTTGTCAACCAGGAAGAAATGGAGCTCAGTGTAAGGAAGAAAAAGAGACAATCAAGAGATGGCACCTGTGGCTAAACCTGTCTCTTCCCTCTGGCCCTCCCTCAAGGGCTAAGCCCTCCCTTGTGCTTCTCAGAAATCCATAGAATATTGTAATTTTGTTCGTTGCTTTGACTAATTGTCAAAAGCTGGTGGTGTTTCACAGCTCCCAGAATGTTCAAGCACAATTTTTAGCTGCATGTGCTTAGCAGTTTGCCTAATTAAGTGTCAGATTAACCAAGAATAAGAAGCAAAAATAAAGACCGAGACCTTATTTTCACGAGTTTGTGGTGGAAGCAGGAAGAACAGAGAAAGCAGTACAAGCTTGAAATGGGAGCAAAGATGCTGGAATAGAATTGGTCTGGTTCAGTGGTTGTGTGCCTTGACCATGACAGTGGGGTCTTCAGGAGATGTGTGAGTGTGGAGATGGGGCCAGGTGCAATGTCCCCCTAGTCACTCTGTGCACAGTGAAACTAGAGCATTAAAGGGAGATCTTCAGGGCTCCCCTTCTGGGCCCTTGGCTAAGGGTCAGGAAGGAGGACAGTGTTCACAAGAAAGGCTTAGTGTACCCCCCAAATCTTCAGCTTCAACACCTGGGCTGAAGGCCTTTACAATCTGAGGTAAGAGAGCTGCTGTGAGCTGTGGTTGCACACCCAGCCATGCCACCTTCAGCTGGGTTAAACCAGCTTTGTTTCCAAGCTGCTCCCTCCTGCCAGTGCCCTGCCCCTGCCAGCAGCCCAGTGTGGCTGTTGGGTGCATCCCTGCCATCTGCTGAACCCACCCCCTGATCCTGTTTGCTCTGTGGCTGCACACAAAGTTGTGGCTGCTCTGCAAGGCAGTAGCAGAGGCTGGGAACCAGAGGGAGGGATTGCTTCAGTTTTGGCACTGGCATCAAAGGAGCAGCCAGGCAACCACAGCCAAAGCAGCAGGGATTCTGTGCTGCGAATCTGGGAGCTGTTGGATGAGGGCTGATGGAACAGACACACTGACTTGGAAAGATGTGGCCAAGCAGAGAACTTGATAACCCAGCAGAAAATGTTTGGGGCAGGACTCTATGAGGTCAGAAAACTGACTTAGCTCAGCAGAGGCTCAGGTGAGCCCCAGAGCTTGGCAAAGGGAGTGAGAACATTCACCCAAGAGCAAGAAAAGACAGATGAAGGATGACACCTTCTTTTGCCTCACCTTGAAATTTGTGGGTCACTTCCAACTCACGGTATTTTGTGATTCATGACCGTATAATATTATATTTGTGATGAGACCTGGAAGTATGAAAACTTCCTTCTTGAGCAGAGGAAATCAAAATGGAGTAAAAAAAGCTCAAGCTGATATTGAGAGCTGGTAAATGAATTTGGGGCTTTGGGTCGCAGTGAGGGATCAATTCACACAAGTTTTGGTTTGGTCCAGAGAAAGCAAACCATGATGGACCAGGCCCAAATTATTTGATCACACTTTGGCAACAGTTGCCAAATGTTAAAATACAGTCTGAGTATTGTGAAATGTTTTCTGAACACACCATAACAAAACATGATCTGTCACTGCAGGATTTCTGTCATGGGCAGGTGATGTGGCCCCCATTAAGTGCCCTTCAAGTAAAAATTGCTGAACCTGGAAAATCCTGTAAGCAAGTCTGTCAGGAAAGCCAGCTCATCTGTGAGCCTTCCTTCTTCCAGCATCTCAACAAGGACAAAGCTCTGCTTAGGTAAGTATTTATAGCATAAATGTGTTGTCTGGTCTCTTTATTGCACTGGTTTTTACCACACTTGGAATTTAAAGCACAAGTTTTGTGAGAAGGGAAGGTGGGGAGAGCAGTTTTGGCTGCAGTGAGTGAGGGCCTGGCAGTGCCTTTTGGATTGTGTGGTAGTGGTGACTGCTGAGAGCACTCTGCCAGGGGCACAGGGGGCCAAAAACCTTCTGTCACTATTGTCCTGGGTAGGGAATTGTGAGCCGTGGTACATTGGAGGTGCTGGTGCAGATGTGTAAAACTCACCAGCTATGCATCAAGGAAAGGAATGCTACTTTTGGGTGCTGTCTCTTTGGAAATGTGTATGTGTTCTTTCAGAATAAAAACAAAGTCCTCAAAACCAGGCTCCCACAAATGGCTGCTAGGAAATCTGCTTTCCAGGTTTTCTATCCCCACTTTTTGCTAACTTGCGTTGTAGAAGATTTGGGGGGTTTTATTTTCTTTGAAAAGTTATAATTTCCAGTGGAGTACAGAAGCAGCTCATATAAAAACTTTCTTTTCTAGCTGTCTAGACAAAATCATAATCCTGTGGAAAAAAAAGCCCTCTGTTAAATGCTGAAAGTTACCAATGTTTCCAGCATAAGTGAAAAACAAGGCTCTTCTGGAATTGCTACCCTGGTGCTTAAGCTTTGTGGTCAGAAAATGGCAACTGGCATTTTTCATTTTCCTGCTGGCTGGTTCCTGGGAGCTGCAGCCCTGCTCCCTGTAGCCCAGGAGCAGCATCCCTCATTCTCACAGTGCAGCTCACCCCCTCGAGCTGCCCAGGGCTGCCTGGCTCTGTGGGGCTTCCCTGGGGAAGAGACTCCCTGAGATCAAAGAGAGTATCTCCTGAGTTCAGAGTCTTTGAGCCTTACTGAAAATCCATGGTGGATTTAAATATTAGGTTTTGGGAAACAGTCAGAAGCATTTTTTTCCTCTTTAACTTCTTTTATTAACCTTTAGGAAATAGTAAAGTTGTAAAGGCTGCACTGCCCTCTGCAGAGAGAATCTGTGCAGCAGAAAAGTCATGTTCTGGAAAGCTGCACTTGTAAATGTGCTTGATGTAGAATCTAAAAGAATGGGGTTTGATATTTTTAGCGAGGAAGGATGAAAACTGTGCCAAACTCCTGGAAACTCAGGTGTGATATAGGCCACGTGCTTTGCTTTTTAGGCATAATATCGAATGTCTCACCATGGAGTCTGCCAACGATATCCTGGTCCCCTCTTTTGATGGAAGGAGGAAGCACTGTGTTTTCCAAGGTGACCTGCTGCTGTTCAGCTGTGCTGGCTCTCACCCTGCCCACAGAAGGATCTGCCCCTGCAGGGACTACATCAAGGGGCAGGTTGCACTCTGCAAAGACTGCCTATAGCAGCAGCAGGGCTGCTCCCTGCTGGGACAACGTGAGTAGTTTGGAGAGGAGGAGTTCCTTAGTACTCCCTGCACTTTGGTCCAGGTTTTCCGCTGCAGGCAGAGCTAACATTGCTGGGCAGAATTGTCTACTAAGAGAGGAGGGATTCATAATAAACAGCTATAACTGATCTTTTCTTCCTGTAAGGACGTTTGCAGTGTCCCTCTTCAGATTCCTTCAGCTGTTTGCGAAGAGAATAGAGTCTCATGTTCGACAGTGGTTTGAAGATGACTGCACACAATAGTTTGTAGAAAATTTCCAGACCCATCAAACTTCTGGTTTTGTGTTTTGAGTGAAGTGTTTTCTATTTTTTTAATGAGTTAAGACATCCCCCATCATGGTTAGCTAAAGGATCTCAACTTCGTTCCAGTAGAAAATTGAAAAAATGTGCTTGAAGGAGGGGATGCTGGGGAAGGAGAACTAGCATTTTATTCAAGGTGCACTGGTTTAGGTACAGCTTTGGCTTGAATGGCTACAAAGTGGTTTACTTCACAAGAACTTGGAATAATGAGAGAGCTCTGTACTCTGCTATTGGGTTATTTGGGCCCAGTTCTTTTTTTCGTTGTTGTTGTTTTTTAAATTAAATCTTTGTATACAACAAGGTATTGTCTGCATCACAGCTGCTGCACCAGAGCAGCCTGAGCAAAGTCTCACAAATGAGCAAATAGGCAGTTGCAAGTGTGTGACACATCTTGGTGACTGCACAGCTCACTGAGGTTGTGGCATTCTTCAGTGTGGAAAAGCTACAAAAACACACAACCATTTTTGGAATGGACTCATCTCACTTAGAGAGTAATCCTCAAAATTTGCCCATGCTTCTGTTGTAGTCTGTCTACTAGAAATACTGTGTGAAGCAAAAAGTATTCAGCATCATTGGAGCAATATTATCATTAGAGCCTCAGTTTGCTATGGCTTCCACTAGTTAAAGTGTTGCTGAATGACATAGAAAGGTTAAATCAAGCTAACTATAATTACTGTATGGTAGAAATGTAAAAATGTCTTTGCAACTAGCTAGGTTTTTAAAGAGAAATTATTTTTCTGGAGAACAAGTAAGAGGAGATAAAGAAACGAATTAATCAGTCCTCTGGGGTTCTTTGATTGTTTTTCTGATTTTAGGGGGCTGCTTGTTTCTTCCTCTCTTTTTATCAGGCGCACCAATTGCAAATTTAAAAGAAAACAATTTAAAAGTTCAGAATTTAAATCAAAGTTGGTTGGGTGTTTCGCTTTTTTTTTGTGAGAGAAGCAAGTCAGCTCCTCTAAACTGCCTTCTTTTTACAGAGGTAATTTTTGTTATTTTCAGCAGAAGGTGACATGTTTAACAGCACCATATGTAGTCAGGAGGTTACATGTTAAGATTAGGGAGAAGCAAATGTGCAGTCACAGTCTGTAGGTTTTGTAATTTGGACGTGCTCTCAAAAAAAAAAAAAAAAACTCAAATCAGTACAGATTTTTTTTTCCATAGAGATTACCAGGTAGTAATGAAAGGCATATATGCTTTACATTTTCCTTTCTTGGACATATCTGCTTGGTTCAGATTTTTCTTGTAAGCAGTGTTCATTATCTGTGTGAGAATAGGGATGGACGTGGTGACCTACCAAAGACCATGCAAGGGAGATGCTATTGCACTGTGGATAAATCCTCCAGAACAGTCTACAATTTAACTTCAAATTTAAAAGCAGTGAATGATCGTTTTCAAGCTTTTGGTTTCCTGCATCAGCACTCCTGACAGTGTTACTTACAATACTCCATAACATCTTTCTGCATAACACAGGAGGTTGTTGAGTATCCAAAAAGGGTCTGTGGGAGCTGTTGAACAGCAGGGTCACCAGGATCTGGGTTTGATGATGTGAAAATCTGCTGTATTTTAGATTAATTTTCCAGAAGCAGAACAGCTGGGTTCTCTAATGGGAGGCACAAATTTTGTATTAAAAGAAAACAAATGCAAAACAGTATGAAAATCCCTTCTGTTGCCATAGCTCAGCATGTGCTTCAGTCAGCACAAATGGAGTTTACTGTAGTTTCACTGCCCTGGAAAAGCTGGGGGAGGACAATTGGAAATGGGTCTGAGCAGGCACAACAACTCATTCTGTATTTATATAAAATATCCCCTGCAGACCTGTGCATATTTGTGCAACTAGAAAATCCTGCCTATCACAATGTATGAACTTCCAGCTGGTGCTGAAAGTAAAGGCAACAGCAGGACTTGTCTTCACCAGTTCAGCCTGATGTTTCTCAGGCAGGAATTGATTCCGGACTGGGATATCACAGAATTACATTGGAAACAAAGGTTTGTGCACTTAAAGGATGCAAAACATGTGGGTTTTGCTGTAGTGTAATTCTTTGCTGTAAATACATGTTTGCTTGGTTCCCCCTGCTGTGAGGCCCACATGGCAATGTATACTGCATTCTAAACCTTTAAAAATGGGAGGGGTTTGGTATTTGTTATTATAAGATTTTCTGGTCTAGTGCTTTGCTCAGTGCTAAGTTTGCCTTTACCACAGCAGGGAGAGTTTATTATAAGCTCTGTTTTTTCATGCTGTAGCACTGTTTCTAGTCTGCTGAACGGAATTACTGCGTTCTGGCAAAAATGAAACAGCGGCACCGAAGCTGCTTGCGTTTCAGCCAGGGACAGAACATCCAAATTGGCTTCAGAGTCAGTGGTCTCTGATCTTATTTCCACTGAAACCTATAGAGAAGACTCGTTAATCTTGAAGAATAACAAATCAAGACCTACAGCTTCAGTCTATATTCCTGTAAAAGGAGACTATCATGGGAACTGTAAGTGCATAGACTCTGCAAGCATTGCTCACTGAGCTCCACACACCAGCCACGTTCCCTCGTGCAGTGAGAAATTAGTGAACCCTTCTGCAGATAAACACTCAGGCAAATCCATGTGGGACTGGTGAAAGTTTGATTTACTAAAACCTGTAATAGCTATCCACATTTCAGGCTGGTGGGTGGCTTTCTGTCAGAGTACCATAACTGTTTTCTTTCCTGATTGAAGAATAGAGGTGTAGTCCAATTCTTGCACTCAAGCAAGGACATCAGAGAGGGGACCGTGCTGCTGTTCTCAGTCTGACAGCAGAGCTTGCAGCTTCCTTTGCTCAGAAGTCAGGTTGTTGCATGACTGCATTTGAATATATTGATCTGCGATTGATGGGGAAAAAATGTCAAAAGTTGAATACAAAACCATTTTACAAGCTTTTAAACATATCTCTCACATCAAGACATTCTTTGTTTTAAAATTTTGTATTTTTGTATGTGACCTAGTTTTTTTCAAAAATCTTGTTCCTACGGGATTAGAAAACTTGAGAGAAGCATTTACATATTTATTAAAATTAACATAAAAGGCTTGCCTTTGAAAGGTAAAGTTGGTAAATACACACTGTTTAAAAATGCCAATAAAAACCTCATTTATTTCATATATGCAAGTTGATTTGCACATGTATAAATGGAGTTGCTTTTTGCATTTTTTGCTTAGTTTCTATGTTTCTTTTTGTAATTTATAGTTGCAGCAGTGTGTTTGCTTGTTTATATCAGATTATGTTTCTACAAATATTTAATGTTTATGTGCCTTTTTTACTTTCTTTGGGGTTTGGATGTGTGTTTGGAATATGGACACTGTCTGAACAAGTATAATGGAACACTAATTCCAGGTAAATTATGCTGATGACTCTACAACTTAGTAGTGTGAATTTTGAATGTTTTTAAGTAGTGAAGAAATCTGTTCTAAAACTATATAAGGCTTAATAAGATAAGAGATACTATAACTTTTAATAATTCCTGCAAAACTTTGCTTCTGCAAGCAGAATGCAATTTACTTGAGTATCTGTGATTTGGCATGAGAGCTCCTGCTGGGACGGGATGTGTGTTCAATGACCAGGGAGCAAAGGAAAGCCATTAACATTCCCCAGGGAGACAATGGTAACAGAAAAACTCCAGGAACAGCCGTAGCTGATGAGATGAGCAGGAGAGTTGAAGATCCACACTGAGCTTTGTGAGGTGTTGGTTTTCCAGCTAAAGATGTCTGCATGGATGTACAGGGGGTAGTTCCTGGTGCTGCAGAGAATACAGGCTGATTATCACACCTGAACTGGCAGTTCTGGGTGGGGAGGGACCAGTCAGTTTATTGTAGATGGATTTTCTTTTTTATGCTACTACTTCTCTGCAATAGGATTTTGCAAAGCAGCTGCTGATCAGATTTCAGTTGGGATGGGGTTGTAGCCAGAGCCTCTCTGCACCTTCCCAACTCCACTCTGCTCCCAGCTACTTTGTGTCAGCTTTTGCACCTTGCTGATTATCAAGAATTCAGAATCATTGGAAAAATTCCTCAGCTTCAAGTCAGGCTGTCATGCTGTACCACTGTCCTTTAAAATCATTTGCAGCATCCTTGATTTGTCCTCAATACAAAAGACATACCCTCCCCTCTCAGAGTGCGTGGCCCTTCTGAATTGCAAAGGTGATTTATGAGTCTGCGCCACTGTTCACGTAATCAAAACCCAAGTTGCTTTCTCAGGTATGTCTTTTGCTCAGAGTTCCTTTCAGGACCAGATTTTGCTAGCAAAATAAATTAAATGGGATGAATCAGGCTGGATACAATCTCATCCAAGCCAAATTAACTTTGTGACTCCCACTGGCTTCAGTGATAGCACAACTCCTCCATTAATGTTTCTTTAAATTAAAAAAACAGCCCTCCCTTTTTAATAAGTGTAAAGCACTGTATCTTAAATGATAACTACCAAACACTTGCAGGGCATATTGTACACATATCAGCAGTTTTTCTTGCTGTCACAACACAGATCAGATCTAAGTTGATGTTACGGATTAGTTGTTTAAGTATCAGTTGAAAACGTGGTTAAATTGCTGCTCAGTCAGCAGCTGGGAGTCTGAGGGATGGCATTTTTGATTGTTTATTTTTAGAGAGACCAGGAGTTAGCAGTTTCTGATTTCCCAGTCTTTTTTCCAGGGGTGCTAACATTTGGTATGGCTGCTTCCTTGTGGTGTTTGTCCTGCAGCTGTTATGCCTTCAACTTCTCACTTGTGATCTCTTTCCATCTGTAGTTCTCCTTTGGCCCCCATAGTTGTAGGGATTGCTGTAAACTCAAGGAGAATAATGCACTGACAGGTGTATTTTCATTGGAGCTGAAATGGCCAGGGACATAGAGGATTTTATTGAGATCTGCTTTAATAATATTGCTATAAATGTAACATCAAAACACACCATTTTATGGGCCGTAACTTAAATCTCATCTACACATTTTCAAGCAGTTCTGTAAGGTTTTAAATTAGTTTGCAATTTCCAAATATATTTAAATGGAATGTGTAAACAGCAACTCCATGTGTCAAGTGTAAAATGTTTACTGTAGGAATGTGTTGAAAATGCCAGAGGCTGGACCCCAGAGTGCCTCAGGTGTGAGGCATCATTCATTGCTCTTTCTTCCAGGAAAAGCAACAAAGTGCAACCATTGCTGATGTGCTTTGCACGTTGGGACCTATTCATTTTCACAGGTGTCATCCTTTGCATGTTCATGTAATTAGAACACACAAAAGTGTGTTTTAATTCAGCAGACCTCTCTCGAGAGCACTGAGCCACCTGTTTATTAAATGAGTAAATAAAACCAGGTCCTCAAAGTTTGGATAAAATGAGTAACAACTTCACCCTCAACACACATAAACTGCTTCAAAAAATTAGTTGTGTTCAAGTGATTGAAACCCTTCTCTCTGCTGGGCAGGTGCCATTTACTTAAATGCGCTGTGCATGGGACCAGAATTTGTCACCTCATGTAAGGGCTCACAGAACTGAAGCATTGAGGACCCTGCTGTCCCCATGGCCACAAAAGCACGTGGCTGCTTCTGGTGCAGGAAAACACATCTGTATTGTCACTGCAAATGCCAGCCCTGGGTCCTGCAGGAGCCACCAAATCCTTGGCCATAAAAGGAGAGCATGTAAATAACGCCTGGCATTTCCTGGAGCCATCCAGGCACCCAGTGCATGCAACACGACCTGGCTCGGGCTCCAGCAGCTGCAGAGTAGTTTGAAGTATCAAATAGGCACACAATAAATCAAGTTAAATTGCTGTCTTAGGGCAGTTAATTTTAATAGTGTAATACCCAGAACTAATTTATGTTCCTTAACAGGTCTGTTGCAGTACAGTGACAGTGAAAAATATTTTTAAGGAGTCATGGGTTTAATTTGGTTTTTGCAAAGCATGCAGGAGAGGAGGAAATGGCAGTTTTTACCAAAGGAAAAAAGAGAGTAAATTTTGTAAGAAAAGTTACCCTGAAGATTCTAAGAGAGCTAAAAGAAAAATATCAGGGAGTATTTACAAAGCTAATTTGGGCTTGGAGACGTTGATCCCCCTGAGCTTGCCGAACTGGTCACTGCAGGGAGATTCTCCAGAGTGCTGTTTGAGGCAGCTCTTTGGCTTCTGGTCTGCATTATTCCCTGGAGGAGTGTCCCTCTTCAGGGGTGAAGAAGGTCAGAGTCTGAATAAGCCCTGTAGCAGTGTAAATTGGAAAAACACCCTACTGAATTCACTGAAAGTAAAATATTGCTTTTTGCAAACAATAATGTGGAGTCAATGAGGGGTTTTAAATGCACACAAGAAGTTCAGGGTCAGGCTGGTACTGTGAGGTGTTTGGTTTGAATTCTCCCCTAATAGGTTATCCTTTGTTTTATTTCAGTGGTTGTGTTCCACTATATTACGTTCAAGCAGTTGGGTTCAAACAGAAGAAAACACAGTGGTTCAGATACTGCCAAGTTCCTGGGGTACAATGGGATGGGATTTTTTTTTATTTTTTTTTTTTTTAGAACAGTAAATGTCTGTACTTTAATGGTATAGAAAAATGCTCTGTTTTCACTGTTGTAGAAAAAAAACTAGGGAGAATTTATTTTTCAATAAACTTTTTTCTTGTGTGATTTGGATTTATGATTGCCTTGTGCTTAAATGGGAGTGCCATGAACTGCCTTTTATCCCAAACTGCATTTGTGTGGTGTCCATGTGGCTTCTTCCAACTCTGAAGCTGGGTATTTCTGTTGCTGCCCCACCTCTGCATAGGTAAGTCCCACACCTTAGTCAGAAGAACATCAGGTGAGTAATGAACTGTTTGCTTTGTTTTGTTTTAAATCTGGGTTGGATAATAGGTTACATCAAGCCTCCTTTCAGGAGGCAGTTTAGTCACAGCAGCAGTCAGGAATTCCTGCTTTCCTGTAAATTTACAACCTGCTCAATTACACCACACACTGAATTTACAGCACACTGTAAATCTGGGAGCAAGGGAAAGTGAGACTGGAATTGCACAGTGGCTCTCAGGCCTGCAAGACTTCCTGGCACTATACACTATGAGCTGAAAGATGGAGCTACACTGTGGTAAAAAAAGCAGCTTTAGAGAGCATTCTCCTGCAGGATCCCATTTAACATGCAAAGCACTGGGGAGCTTTTGAAACACTTGCATGTGGAGCAAGGGCTCAGGTGTGGGGCTTTGGCCCACGTGGGACTGGGGTGTGCCTTCAGTGCACTCTAGAGGTGCCACCTGAAATCACCTTGGCAGCTCTGAGTAAATACAAATGTCCAGAGTGAAACTTCTCCAGGGGAGCTGTCAGGTATTTCAGTGACACCATTCTGCTGACAGGCCTTTTCTGCCCACCTCAGGTTTTGTTAGCCCAGCCAAGACTGAGGGAAGGGCTCTCTGTTGTCAGCTGCTGGGAAGGTGGAGAGGTTTTGGTAGAGGCATCCAAGAGTAATAGTGAGCAATTAATGCAGGAGCAGTGTGCAGTGGAAAAAATAATAGTTAAAAAAAAAACAACAGTTCTTTATCTGTTTAAAAATGTCCAGCTGTAGCACAGTTGCTATGTATTAAAATAAATTTAAAAAAAAACAAAAACCCACTGGTGAGAAGTAACAGCTCATTTGTTCCCAGTATTACCTTTTTCCAAGTTTGTTCTTTCTCGAGGCTTTGGTTTTTTGTTTTTAATGTGGTCACGTAACTGAGTACTGTAGAATCAAAAGAGTACAGAAGTCAGGAAATATCAGCTTGACATGCCTTGAATTGTCCCTCTCCCAGTTAATGACACACAACCTGGTAAGCCAGAGCATAAATAAAGATGTCAAACAGATGCCTTCAGGCTGGGAAAGGGTTTGTGAGGGGGTTTGGATATCCACTTGGTCAGTCTCTTCACTGGGGAGTTCTGTGCATTGTGGCCACAGAGGGTGGTTTTTCCACTGTGCAGTGCTGCTGCAAGAGCCTTTTATGGCTGTTTCAGTGAGGAAAAGTATGTGAATATCCCTCACCAGTTGCCCCTTTTTATGGTCCTTGGCTTACTTCCCCTTGGACTAAATCGGGTGAAAATGTTGTTGGTTCTGTGTTGCTATTCAACATACCACAATTTCTAAATGTTTCCTATCATGAAAATGAATTAGTGGAGGACATTGCTCATTCAGGCTCTTGTTCTGCTTATTTTTGGAAACGTTTTCCTTCCTGTTTCATTCCCTTAATTGTTGTTCAGATTTGACATCTAGAAAGCTGAAGAGACATCTGTAAAATGGTAGGCAGCTAGAGTTAGATGTGGGCTGTGTTACAGTCACATAATGGAAAAAAAAATCTATGAAAATTGGAACTTGGAATAAAGAATACACTATGCAGTTGTATTGGAAATCTCATTTGGGGGAGCCTAAACACTGAATACTTGAAGTCTCACATGCTTAGACTGAGTTTAGTCAAACTCCAGCTGGTAGAGAGGCCACAGATGGAAACGTTTTGCTGGGACTTCGTGCCACTCAAAACACTTCCCCTCCGTGTGCAAGAGCTGGAGCACCCACTTTGCTGCCTCGCACTCCTCTGTATTTGTGTCTATGCTTGTCATGACATGTTATTTTATATATTCATTATGAAGATTGCATTTAGCTAAAATCTAGGTAGTAAATCTTTGTAGCAAAGAAACCTGGGAACAGTTTGCACAGACCAGACTCCAGCTGTTCAGGCTCACCGTGTGTCCTGCTTTGCTTGGGAGCCTTGGCTCGGGGGTCCTTGCTCCTGCCTGGCTGAAGACATCTGCTTCCTGCACCTTGTGAGGAGACATATCAAAGCAAACTGGTGCTGAACAAAAATGCTGAGACAGTAACATCTCCAAAGAAAATGCACCCAGGTGAAAGCCTTTGGTGGCTCAGCAGGTAACAGCTGGTACTTCCATTCTAAATACAAGGGATCTTGGAAGGGAAGCTACCAAATCCCTAGAGACCCCTCTTGGCTTTCATACCCTCCCAGCTCCATAGGAGGGTGGAATTGATGTGATCAGCCCAAGCTGTGCTGCAGGCTTGAGTGCTGCCCCATGGGTCTGCCCAGCACAAGGAGGTTGGCATTGTCACTTGGCTGTTTGAGAGGAGCTGCCTCCACCCCTTGCTCTGTGGGGAGGTGAGGGGTGACAATAATCCCTGCAACCTGTGTCAGCAAGAGGTGAGTTCAGAAGGGTGCTGAGTTTGGTGCCGGCAGTGGGAGCTGACAAAATGGAATGTTTCCCCGTTAACTTGCCAAACTATCTTGGAAGAAAATGTGCTTTGAGCCTGCCTGCAGCTGAATGTTGGTGCTGGTGTCAGTCCCTGCAGGACCTGAACTCTGAGCTTCCCTTCTGCAGCTCCTGGTGAGTAGGCTGGAGGCTTGGGGGCAGCTAATCCCACTGAACAGGGAAAAAGCAGGAACTGTTCAGTGCTACCTCCAATACTGATCCTGTGGCTGAAAGGAAAACAGCAGCTCCAAGTCCTGGGAGGAACAGGAGAATATCTCTGGCTGGTCTGTTACTTGAATTAATTATGTTCTCACATTGCATAACCTGGCCTCATATGCCAGGCCACAGGAATGTGTTTTTTTGTGCTACTCCTGTGCTGTTCCTAGTCCTGGATAAACACAGCCAGAGGTGCAGGGATGGGCTCTGTCACAGCTCCTCTTAGTGGCAGCACACCCAGCACAGGCAGAGAGGTGAGAAATCACTGCCAGCACAGCAAAACTATGTGCAGCCCCTGTGTGAAGCATCTACACAAGACTGTGAGTTCCAGGGACAATCTCTGTTCAAGGAGCTTCCTTAGCTCTTTATTTGACTGCCTAGGAAAAATGTGTTGTCAGGTTGGGAACAAACATTCCTGGTTTGCATATTATTAAGGCTTAATAGATGGACTGTATGACCTTGGGCTAGATAACCTTTAAAGATCCCCTCCACTCCAAACTATTCTATTAATCCTTGTCCCATCTCCATGAGCTGGCCCACAAAAAAGGATGCCAGAAATGCTTTAGCTTTTTCCCAGGCAGCTGGGATTGCAGAAATGCAAGTGGTATTGTCAGTGGTGAGCACCTCTGTGGTACATTCCCAGCTGCAGGTGTACCTACAGCTGAATTTGCCCACATCTGAGGAGATTCTTGTCTGGGATCTTTGCTTCTGGTCCATTTCTGGAACACCATCAGGGAGCTTCTTCTGAGGCTCTTTTTCCACCACGGTTGGATGATGCTTATTTATGGTCTGCCTACTACAGCAAGAGGTAAAATGGAATAAATCAGCAGCAGATGTTAGTCTAGTGTTTGGTTTTTTTTTTATGGCAATCAACACTCAAAACAAATCTGGCTTTTAGCTAAAAGCAAACATTATAATTTCTCATGCCTACCTGGTGCATGTGGGTCATGGCTGGGGATTCAAGATTGCAGCTCATGTAATCCTGACAGTGTTTTTGATAGCTCCCTTCTCTGCTCAACAATATGGCCAGATTCAAAGCATCTGCTCAGTGTCACAGTCACTTTCAGGGGTTAACTTGCAATTTTGAGCCTGGCCAGGCTTTAATAAGTGTCAGTTTTCAGCCTCATTCTGGCCAGTCCTGTTCCTTGTGCGAGCACTGAGGCTCCTTCCTCGTGTTCTGTGCACAACAAAGAGCCCTTGGCACTGCTGAGTGCTACTGTGATCACCAGGCAGGTTATTATGTTGGCCAGTGCCAAGTTTCAGGTGAGTGCTTTCGAGCTGTTGCAGCTTTTGAATAGCCCACCTTCACTTAGCCTAGCTGGAAGTCAACTTGCCATCTCATAGTTTGAAAAAATTAACTGGCACTGACATTTAATAAAGAAAACTCATACAGAAACTGTTCCCTCTGAGGGTGGCTGGCTTGAGCAAGTGTCACAGGAGATGGATGAGCAGTTATTTTCCCTGCTACTGTCACATACCATGCAGTCTCCTCGCTGCCTGCTGGCTTTATCACCATTTCTGAAAATCATTTTTTCCTGGACTTTTTCAAGTAGCACAAGTACTTCTGTTTTTTTTCTTGTTTACCTGCTGATGCTTGCAATTCTTTGAAGCATCTGTGGTAACTGGAAACTCTCTGCACTTGGTTTAAACTAACTGATAAGAGTATGATTAACTTGTTTAACCACATTTCCTTTTCAGATGTCTGTACATAAAAAAATCCTCAGAGCATTCCAGAATTCCAGAAGGAAGTGTGAAACTTCATTAACTGAGTGTTTAACCTTCCTGTGTGCATGAACACATCTGTGCTCCTGTTTACACTCAGCATTTTAACAGAACTATTTAATGTTTGAGGTGGGTGTTGGGTTGAGTGTCCTGCATATTTTCAGTGGTTTAGGACTTTGGTGTGGCAAAGCTTTTACCAGGAGTTCAGCCACCATCACACCCCTTCTCCTCAGTTTTCTGCAGCAGTGGGCTACAAACAAGCTGCTGGACTGCATGGCCCTGGGGAGTAGCACTTCTGGTAGTTCAAGTATCATCCTCAAAACTAGCAACGGGACTGGAGTGGGAATAAAGCCCTCAGGGAGGTGGAAAAGGGTAAACAGTATCCAGAAAACTGATAAACCCATGAAATGTCCAATATTGCTGGTTCAGGCCCTGGCTCTGTGATTCTGAAGCTGAGGATGCCTGACAAACACTGTTAATCAATGAGGAAATACCAGTTCCACAGCTCCCTTCATGAAACTGGTGTGAGAGAATAAATATAATGGGAAAAGCAAAAGTGTAAGGCATTAAGGTCTTGTGTGAGAAGACAGGGTCTTGGGGTGTCATTTGATTTTTAAAAATCCACCTGTTCTGAGTACAGTGAGTGCTCCTATGCTTTCCAGTCCTTCTGGAGTCCTTGCTGAATGCTCCTCTGAAGTAGCTCCTTTGTCACCTTACAGCTGAGTGACATCATCCTGTGACAGCAAGGCACAAGCAGCATCAGCACTGAGAGCACCACTTTGCATACAAATACTTATACAAACTTAATTGATCCAAAAGATGTGAAAACAAACAATAGCAGCAGAGCAAATTTCAATTTGCCATAAGGAATCCTGTATCAAGACATGTTCTCTTTTTCCAGTACTGTCACTCTCATATGGGTACTGCCAGGTCAGGGAAACCACTGGGGGGGGGGGGGGGGTCTCTTCCAACACATATCAGTGAGAGTTGGCTTTTACTAGAGATCCTTGAGGGTCTAGGCAAGTCACAGATAATGGGAAATACAGTTTTAACAGCATGCCTGTGAAAAAAAACAGTGTCTCCACTGTACATCCCTCACTGATCAGTCAAATTGTACCTCTAGTCTCATATCTGTAGTCTATTGTTATGTACTAGAAATGGGTATTTCTAGCTACTCACCTACTTACCATGGTCTCATTTCAAACTCTACAGTGGTCTGTCCTATCTTTTATTCACCTGTGATAAGTGCAAGCAACAATACTGATTCTCTGTTGTGCAAACCGACCTGGAATACATAAAATAAAGAGAAAATGGCTATAGCCAGAGAATCCAGTTTAATAGGCTGCTATACAGGAAGACTTTGTTCTATGATACATTCTGGAAATAGTTGTCAAATGTTACTTACAGATACTGTATAAAATAGATACCAGTTTTATTGATTATACATCAAGAATCTTTGATCATTTAACCAGCTATTAAGTAATATATAAGATGTGTGGTGGAAAGTGAGCAACACTTTACAGGACAATCTAAATCTAATAAATAGATCTGTATCTCACCAGGAGATTGAGCCACTGCTGTGCCGTTGTCAGACTACAGAGCAACCACAACGTCACACACGCTGGTACAGCTGCATATGGTAAAATAGGAGATGAAAATCCCATTCCTTGAGCAGCTCCTCTTCCCTGCATGACTGTTTTGGCTTTGGTCTGTACAGTAATACTGTGTCTGCTTGTTGGGTCCATGCAAAGCTATGAACAGTGTCTCATTAAGAAAAAATAGACTTTAAATTGAAGAGGTATTGTTTCAGTTAGTGTGGGGTTGAAATGCAGTATCTCTCTGATCACAGAAAGGGCTGTACCTGCTCTTTCTGGGTGTCTATTTCAATGAGGGTGAAGGAGCTACTTAGGTGTTTTAAGCAGCACAGCTCTTGGTGTCCAGACTCTATGTAAGATACTCTTAGTTGAAGAGGTTAGCAAGGACTGCACTCCTGTTATAGCATGTGTTTGGGAAAATACAGGCCAGAGGAAAAAAAATCCAAAACTCAAATGTGAAACTGGCACTTCTTTACCCACAGGCTTACCACACCATTGAGAACACTTTCACTCTGGAATATACAAGATGGCAGCTGGGTTCAAACTGAGAACTGCGTGTTCTCTATTGTCACAGGAATCAATAGCATACTGGAAATAAATAAGGAAAAAAAACAAACCATAATGCTGCTGTTTGAATCGCAAGCAGTGTGCACAATATGCCAGATTTACAGAGAGATTTCCCATTCAAACAAACTTCAACAGAAACAGACCACGGGGAAGCAAACTGCATATTGAGGAAAATACCATGGGCACCACTTGCCAAGGATGCTGTGGTTTTACAGTCCTTGCAGGGAGAGGGCAGCACCTTCACTCGAACATCTCGTAGTGGCGCGTTTGCCTCACCCTGGGCACCATATCGATGAGCAGCCTGCAGGGAGAGCACAAAGCATCATGCACAGGCACGGGACAGCCCCAGAACTGAATACATTAGTAGTCATGAATAAAAAAGAGCTCAGGTGGCATAACAGCCTTTACAGTTTTCCAGAACAGTTAGTTTTACAGTGGAAATTGTGATTATATTGACCTATTTAAAGAGTGGTACTCCCCATTAAAATGTTAATTGAATTTTCTAAGTTGGAAAAAAAAAAACAAAACAAACCCACAGTTTCCAGCTGAGGGCTGACTGCAGCCTGGCCAAGGGCTGCTTCTCAACAGGCACAATTCCAACTATGATGCTCCATCTCCCACTTTCTCTTGTGGCAGATAAGCCATTAGAGATAAAGTGCAGAATTCAGGTTAGATTCCATGCAGTCAAGTGAAATTGTGGCAGCAATGAAGTGCATGGCAGAGCTTCATTTGATTTTTTATTCTGTTTCTGGTGTGAATCAAGAAAGCATCTTAAAACTCAAGAGAAACAGCATTTGAAACATGAGTAAGAACCTTCAGTTCAGAAGTTGCCAAAGGTAGGGCTGGGACAGAAATCAGTAGCAAGATCCCTCTTTAAATTTGGGCACCTCTCCTTTAATTCAGACTTCCTTTGGCAAAGCAGTGCTCAGAAATGTGCCGTAAATGCAAGGACTTATTTTATCCATCATTTGTGGTTGTTTTTCAAATACTGTACTTCAGGTATACAAAAATCTAAAATTATTCTGGCTTCTTTTTAAGTCCTGGTTGCTTTCCAGCTGGTGGGGGGAGGAGGGGGACCACATCCTTTCCACACACTCTGCTCCAGATTTGGCTGCTAGTCTAAAAAATTCCAGTGACTGATTTCACTGGAATTACCTAAACTCTTAAAGGCTACGACCTCCTAGCTCTCAGGGCCAGCCCATCTGCTGGACACAGGGCCCTTCCTGCTCCCAGGAGATACTCACTTGATTCCATAGGCAGATATTGTAAGTCCAATTAACACTCCTATACTGCCATCCAGGTACCAGACAGAAGAATTGTGTTTAAACACTTCTGCACTAAGAAGGATGGAAAATCCCATTATTCCACCTACAAGAGAGTTGAAACCTAGAAGGGGGGGAAAAATAATTAAAGGATGAATGGCAGGAGCTCATGGAAGGGAAAATGGTTTTGTACAGTAACCTGTCAAAGACATCTCTCAGAGTTTTTATCCCATTCCATATATTTATTTATTTACATGCTTGGCACTACTGCTTAGAGCTGCAGACATTGCTGAAGACATACAGGATAATCCTAGCCATATTTTCCATTTATGCTTTAGTTATACCACAGCAGCTTCTTATCTACTATTTACAATTTTAATGAACACCCTTTAAAAAAGATTCCTTTTTTTAACCCTTTCTCTTTTTCTCCAAGACTGTCCCTTCAAAATTCTAGAACGGCTTTTGAGAAACATAAAGCTCCTTTTCATTCCACTCCTATTTGAGTGATTATTGACTTGGGGTTTTCTAAGCCATTCCTTGTGGTTTTTTTAACTCCAAATTCCCTGTTTCTGATTTTTTCCATAGTAACCCAAAAGATAGCCCTGTTGTTTTACACAAAAAAGTCACTGAGAATGCATTAACTTGGTAGATCTGTACACTATTTAACCTAGATAATAAATGAAATATCAAACTTGAAATATTCTATATTGCTTGCTAAGTCAGCTCTAGCCAGCTACTATTTGCAGAACTTAGCCAAGTTTTTGCAATTCCCCACGACTGCCAACAGTGATACACCTGACACTTGTTCCTGAGTGTCTCCTTTGATCCACACCTCTCACAGCCAGTCTTTGTTCATTTATACTGCTAGCACATGCTGAAATTGTGTATATTGTGTCTATAAAGTAATAATTAGAAATTTAAACCAGTGTTACTTCCTGTGCTCCAGTATAATTTGGAATCCATCAGCACAATATGCAAAAGAATAAAACATTTTCATGCCATTATTGGCTGATGGTTCCAGATTATTTAAAAGCTACTTACAAAGGAAATTGTTTTCCCTTCCTGACTCTCATTTAGCCAAACTTTTCTTTGCTGATGTGGCAGGAAATCATGTAATGGCTGCAGGTATTAATCCAGACACTGTTCTAAGCGTAAGGCCAGCATAGGAAAAAACAGGTGGCTAAATCTGGGTAGGAAACAGGTACCTAAAACCTACAGGGAAGTTGGCTGACATCACTGACTGTCCCAGAGTTGTCCTCTAAGATGTCACAAAATTCAAGGCAGGAAATGGCTATTTTTATTATCCAAAAGGCCAAATGCTTTTGCTATAAACAAACTGTACAAATTACATTTTGCCTCATTAGGATTCATACATCTAGGCTCTAGACATATTGCTGTATAGCCCTTCTCTAAAACAAAATTATTCTAAAAAACAATTGTTAGTAGAGGTTGACATGCATAAACGAGAATTTGCTGTTCTGAAAATAAACCTATTTTTTGGGAAGAAAAATTCATGCTTCTTTTACTCAAAACAGTTTGTTGGTCTGGAGCCAGGGATCACAGGAGGTAAATTAGCAGGAAAGAGAAAACACTAAAAAAAGATATGCAAGGGGCTGCTAAATCTGTCTCAGCTGCTGAATCACATTGTCTCTTCCTGATCGTTAATAAATCAAGTACATATGTAAATATATCTTGTGAAAGCAGATATTTAACCATGCATGTAAAGATCAGCCTCCTACATTTTCTAAATTTTCTAAAGTAGTTCTGAAGGGGAGAAGAAAGATAAAAACCAGGCTGAGGTAATCGTATACTTTTTTCCCTAATTTTTTTAATCAAAGAATGAGCAGTGCTTTCTCAGAAGCAGTGTCATTAGCATGAGGATGTAATTATGGGGAAAGAAATTTCTCTGTCATACAGGAGAACAATTCAGAGCTGGAGTTATTTAGGAATTTTCAGTTAATATTTTGGCTGAATAAACCACTCTGTTTGAAAACTAAGCTACATTTTTTTAAAGGGAGGGTTCATCATTTGCCTGCCTAGGCAGAGTTCTGAAATGGTCAGTGTGTCCCACTTCCACCCTGGCAGTGCAGGAAGCCAGACTCACTGGGCTGCAGTTCCCAGCATCCTTTCCAGAATCCTTTTTGCACATTGGAGATATTTTTGTTTTAAAATGTCTAGAGTGGCAGAGCCCATTGGAAAGAATAAGACCTCTGAGCTGCAGGTCTGTTGGGAGACAATCCCAAACACAGGGAGGAGTAGCTTAGTTGTAACCCACTCACTGCTATTCTGATGCCTTTTTTGATTCCTTCACATTTAAAATATAAATACTCATTAAGAATTTATAAGCAGGATGATAGAGATATTCATAATACAATCAAAATTACAGTATTATGAAATTATAGTGTTATGATTCACAATACTATCAAAATGATAGAGATATTCTTGATGTGTTATCACACATCAAGAAAAAATATAAATATGTTTAATTTGCTTAAAATAAAAGCAAATTTGATATATCTCTAGAGTAAGCTGGAAATTGAATTGCCTTTAAGTGAAATCTTTAGCAAAGAGCAAAATAATTTAGGTACCATGACCCATGAATCATGAACACCTACAGTGTCTGTTTACTGAGTGTTTCAAACTGCCCTGGCAGATAAAAGCTGGGAGGATTTGTAGGGGGCTGTGAAACTTCTGCCATCACTGTGGCCTCACCTGGGCAGATCCCTGGGATTTCTGAGGATTCAGAAGCTTGAGCTTTGTTAGTAAGAGGAATATCCAGACCTGCTTTTAAAGCATGGTTTTAAACCTACCTTTAAGCCCACAAACAGGCAGGTGCTGCACAGCTTGGCTGATGCAGTAGGGGCAGTGATGCATCCAAAGATGCAGTGCAGGAGATCCACGCTGTGCCAGACCCCGGCAGGGCCAGAGGAGGCTGGGGCAGGGAAGGGTTTTGTTTCACACCTGCCCTGCTCCAGCAGCTCTGCTGAGTGGCAGGGAAAGCACTGTGGTGACAAATGTCACCAAAGGGGGTACCTGTGGATGCTGGTGATGATCCCTGCTCAAGGCAGATGGCATTTCTGCAGCAGACTTTGCTTCATTTGAACTTTCAGGATTTTACCAGGCAGAGGCAGTGAGGAGGGGGGTGACTTAATGAAAGCTCTCTAAATTGGTGTCATATCTCCCTGCTGCAGCCTGACCTCTGACTAATACACCTCTAACCCATTCTCTCTGCTCTACCTCTAACTCTCTGTTATTGTTTACTATGCACACATTCACTGTTTGGCTTCCACCAGACATTCCCATTTCAGCTGAGCTCTCTGTGCTAGAGGCCACTGGTACAACAGACTGTTCTAGGGTTTGGGGTTTTTTTCCCATTTCTCAGTGGCTGGCTTATTTCAATGCTCTGTCATAGCTGTCATCATGCAGGGTCCCTGGAAAAGTCTATAAAAGCAGCAGGATTAATGTCACACTCACCATCAGTTATCAGTGCTCTGCTTGTAAGGACCTTTCCCAGCATAAATTTGATTACTGCCAAGACGGTGCAAAGGATTCCACTTAGAACAGAGACACTGTACAGAAAATCATCCTGGGAAAAAAAAAAAAAAAAAAAAAAAAAAAAAAAAAAAAAAAAAAAAAAAAAAAAGCCAGACATTAATATGTCTTCTGGTCCTGTCCCACCTATTAAATGACAAATAGTACTAATTACTGTGCAATTATTTGTGCTGAGAAACACAACCTGAGATCAAGGTTTCCTACCTTACAACTTCCACAACAGATGGTGCTTATTTTGCTTTTATTGTCACCTGCAATTACTTTTGCAGCCATAATTAATGACACTTCCAATCAACAAATTGTGAATTGACCCCACCTCCTCAGAGTCAGGAGGTTATATTTACCTGTGGGGCTGGATGCAGACTGCCAGGTCATCCAATGCCTAATGCCAGCAGTAATGAAGTCCCCACAGGCAGGAGGAAAGCTTGAAAGTAGAATCCCACTTACCAGACCAATATTGATTCTTAGTGTAAGAAATAACCATTTAATGTTGCTTCTGATTCTGGGCTCGCTTTGATTTTGTTTCATTTCCTTTTCCAAAAGTCTGGTCCAAGCTATATCCATATCCAATGCTGATGTGCAAAGGTTTAGCTCTTTCATAGAAAAAAAATTTTTTCATAGACTTCCATTTCACAGAAACATTCCCATTGCTTAATTTGTACATGAAACATGGGAGAGAGCTGTGTGTCAGTGCAGGGCAAAGAAGAGTTAGTTATTACTCTTTGACACTCATCAGGAGCCTCCCACCCCTTCCTGCTGACTGATTTGTGTTTGGTTGGGCTGGAAGGACTCTCCTGGGTGCTGGCATGCTGCAATAAGATGCCTCAAGGGAGTCCTTGTGCCTTCTTCCCTCTGAGGTACATCAGCCCAGGGGCTGCAGAAAAACCCAAGGCTCTCAGCCTGCCTGCCACCTAACCACAGAGCTTTGAGTTAAATTCATTTATTACTCTTGATAGAAGCTTGAATTTAAGATGTTGCAACAGCAGTACAAATAAAGGAAATAGCAAGAATTCTTTTTTAATTTGTATCTGCAGGTTTAAGTGGGCCAGTGCCACTGGGACCCTGTTCCTTATTAAAACACTCCAGCAAAAGTCTCCTTTGGTACCAAATATTGTCATGATGATTCATCATCAATTCCATCCACTGTTATTGCTTTAGCAGCAATTTGAAACCCAAAGAAATCATAAAATGGTTTTGAAAGCTGCTTAGGAAGATTGGGACTTAGATTACTGGTATACTGTACTCGTATCCCTAAATAAATAATTCAATATTTTTATAAAATTTTGTATGTCATAT
This sequence comes from Cinclus cinclus, assembly GCF_963662255.1. Classification (NCBI taxonomy): domain Eukaryota; kingdom Metazoa; phylum Chordata; class Aves; order Passeriformes; family Cinclidae; genus Cinclus; species Cinclus cinclus. The sequence goes on from NC_085054.1 coordinate 22,792,915, forward strand.
AATTTTGAAAGTCTACTCACTCTCAATCATGAGCTCCTTCTCTCTAGACCTGGTACAATATTAACAATATTAAGACAAAATGCACTGAGGGAAAGAGAGTAAAATAGAATCAATGGGAACACAGAACTCAAGTACTGGGTAAAGGTAAGATAAAAAGCATTTGAAAAGTTATTTTAACAGAACAACTTGAAAACAATCCAGGCAATTTCTGAGTGCTAGGGAAGGACTAAGGAAATAGTGGCAATATTTGGTTATTCTCAGTCTAACAAGGAAAGTTGGGAACTCTCAGAAGGTCTGAAGTAACAACAAAGCTTCAAAAGTATGGACAAGCTCTGCCAAAACCACTCAAAATTTGAGATCTTTGTCAAAACTATGCCTCTAATTTTTATGCATCTTTCTCAAAAATGTGTATTTTCAGTGCCCAAAGACTTCATTTTGATAGCCTAACAAGTTCTGATTAGTTAATCTCATCTCATCACATCATCATCTTTTAGCTAATATTTAATATACAGCACAAGTATAAGGCTTCAGAATAATCTGAAGTAAAATTGGTTGCTGTGCTCCACCAACATTTCTCTTGTGTCTCACTTGGCACAAGGACTCATTGCTCAATGACTATATGAGATCCCTCATTTCCCCAGCACCTCACAAACCCTCCCAAGACTCTCTGATTCCTCTCAGGCATCCCTACCTCTTAAGTTTGCCTTTCCCCTCAGGGAAGCACAGGATTTGTCACCAGGACAGAGCTGAACACAGCAGAGGTGACAGCATAAATCACTTTGCTATTGACAGTTTTGTCATTGTCAGCTTTGGGATGACAAAATGCACTTTTCCTACACCTGAGAAATCCTTGGGAATCCACTGGAAAACCATTACAAGTTGACATAGTCTGGAAAAAGTATAGGGATCACAATACAAGATGTTTTGAAAATTATTTGAGAGATGTTCAAAATTCCAGTTATTGATTCAGAATTCTGAAAATGCTATGCCTCATTCCCTGTGCTATCACACCAGGCTTCACTCAATTTATTTAGAACTTTTTTTTTTTTTTTTTTTTACCTTGTCATGGCATTCCACAAACTTTTGGGGTGAATTCAGGGTTTGTGCTGCACATCACTACAATCACAGTATGTGGAAATACATCTTGCAATTTGTTCTGCTGTACACTCATGATCAAAATGAGTCTAGATATGCTACTGGAAACCAAGAATTACCTGAATGTCATACAGATTTCTGAATGAAGTCATGAATTGCTGGACAGGCTTTTTATAGAAGATACATATTCAGGATCTAGAAATTGTTCCTAAATTTGCAGTTTTACCTTTTTTTTTTTTCCCCCACCAAGTCACACAGGACAAGCTCATTTTGTTGCCAATACTAATCTGATAACCACTGGTGAAGCAGAAAACCCGACAAATCGAAGCTCCTTCGTTATCACTGTGGACGCAAGAAAGGGAAGAAATTAAAGAGCCCTGCTCTGAATGCAGAGGCTTAGGCTGTGCCAGGCAGATTTTCGGAAGGCGATATTCCCGGTTTTATCTCTGACCAATACCCAAAACCAGCGGCTCCTGCTGTGTGCAGCTCTGGGCAGGAGCCACCGGGAGGCGGCAGATCCCGCACGAACCGAGCGCGGCTGGGAGGGACAAACTCAAGGGGAAAAAAATCTTTGAAACTCTCTGTTTTCAGTACTTCTCTGTGCTCTCTGGGTGTCCAGGCATTCCAGAGCTGGAAGGAGAAGAGTGAGGCTATTTGCTGCTTCCAAGAAGCTTTTGTGGGTGCGACAGATCAGCCCAAAGTGAGGATGCCCAGCAGCATGGACAGCCTGGCTGCTTCCTGAGCAGGTAAGGATGGGATGGGAGGGGAGGGGAGGGGAGGGGAGGGGAGGGGAGGAGAGGAGAGGAGAGGAGAGGAGAGGAGAGGAGAGGAGAGGAGAGGAGAGGAGAGGAGAGGAGAGGAGAGGAGAGGAGAGGAGAGGAGAGGAGAGGAGAGGAGAGGAGAGGAGAGGAGAGGAGAGGAGAGGAGAGGAGAGGAGAGGAGAGGAGAGGAGAGGAGAGGAGAGGAGAGGAGAGGAGAGGAGAGGAGAGATCTCAAAACTTTGCCTTGGCACTATTTTTCTGCCAAGAAGGTTTAGGACAGCAGGATTCAATGAATCCAGCCAAAGGAAGGCTGCCGTGGGCCAAGTGCTGGGCTGGAGCAGGGGTGTCCAGCCCTGGGACATGCGAGTGCCAAACACACTCTGCTGCAGTGCCCTGGGCTGTAGAGGGTTAAACACATCACCCCCAAGGCTGTGAAATGATTCCCATTAAACCAACTCAGCCTTTGGAGAGACGAAGAAAAGAAAAACCATAATGGAGATCTAAATTAATAAAATAAGCCAGGCCATCTGGCACCATGTCCCTCCGGATCTTGCCGCAGCCCTGCCCTCTCCGTAGCCCTTGCCTTCCCATCTGACAGTCATTAGGAGCACAGAGCACATCTAGCCAGGCTAGATGTCCTAGGTGTCATTTTCATTAAAGCAGCAGCAAATTATGGCAGATGATAAAAATTTAAATTCTGATCATTTCCATATGATAAAGGCTTCCCAGTGTGGTAAATAAAGCACCTTCCTTTTCCATTTCTTTTCATCACATTCCCTCACTGCTACCACATTGTACATGAGACCATAATTAAAGCACACCTATATCTGATTCGGTGGTTTCACGTATAGACCAGTGCTGTACATAAAGCAAAGTGCCCATCCTGGGTTGCCTTCTCATCACACAGCACTTTAACAGCTACAACGTCCCTACTTAAGATTTATTTTAGGACAGGTTTTTTTACTGTGGTTTTATGATTTCTTTCCCAGAAGAAAGCTTTCCTAGGAATAAAATCTTTTCCTCTTTTACCATTCCTAAGAAAAGAATAATAGAAGTCAGCAGGCAGCTTTCCTCCATTTTATCCAAATACATTGCTCCCAGCTGTGCAGTTGAGAAGAGGGGGTTGCAAAATTGTCCCAACAGTTCTGTCCCTGCTTTCAAGGATTTCACTAAAAGGAGCAGTAATCTTATGGTTTAAGAAAAAGTTTGTTGTTTTTTGTGTTGCAACTTTGATCTCTTCCTGAATCTACTGTAGAAAGTAGAAAAAATAAAAGAATATCACACCAGATTCTTTGGTGCTTGGCTTATTAAGTAGAAATATTTTAACCCTATTCCCAGCCTAAGTCCCAGCTGATTTGTGTTCCTATTTTTTCCCTAGAATGCATATTGTTAATTCTGACCCTAAAACTTGGCCCTGATTTCAAATATTATTTCTACCATCTTCTCTAGGCCCACTCTCCTTTAGTTACAGTCCTTCTACTTCTGAGACGTAAAAATGTTCTCATTTCACCTGCATTGTACAGTTTGGAGTCAAAAGATATTCACTGGTATGGGAGGAAGCTCCATCCTTCCTTGGTCACTCGTTCTCCTGCAATTCCAGGACAAGCTGCTTCTCCCACCCCAGCAGCTGCAGGCTTCCTTGCACTCCTCTGCCATCCCCTTGGCTTCCTCTCTGAACCAGCCAAAAGTTCCTCCACACTCCTCCAGGAGCTGGGAATGACTGGTACTGCCCTTTTCATGCCATTTTTTCCCTTTCCAGAGAACTTGGTGTCTCACAGGGTTTTGCCTCTCCTCTGCTGAGCCTGGCTCCTCTTGGCTGAGGAGGTAGGGATGTGTTTCTGGAATGCTACAGATGGTGTTGGCAGGAGCGAAGTCATGGCTGGCCCAAACTGAACTGAGCTTGTGTTGTTAAATATTAATTTTGCCCGTCTCTGCAACTCACCATCTGTTTCCTGGATGCCAGCAATGACCCTTCTTCAGTCCAGGTGATTGGTGACCATCCTCCCCAGCACCTGATGGGTTCTGCTCCTGCCCTGCTCCCCCATCCCTACCTGCACATGCTTCCCACAGCCTCCTGCTCCTCCAGCAGCTGCCAAGTCATCTGGGCACACTGGGATCACTAAAAGCCTCTCTGCAGAGCATGTTACTCAGTCAAAAATTACTCCTTCTTCTTCCCCTGAACAATTATGTTAAAATATAGAGAGCAACAGAGATGTTTCTAATACAAACACTTAAAAAAATAAGTCCAAATCTCTATCACACTTTCTCCCAAGAAATAAATAGTTTATGTAATCAGTCTAAAGGGAGCTCCTGGGAAGTCAGAGGGTCTCTCTCACTAGCAAACTTCAAAAGGGATCAGCTTTAATTGCACTTTACTGTCAGAAAACAAACCAACAGCCCAGTCTCTGACTCAAGCAGGAGACAGTCTCTTCACACAGAGATACAAAGATCCATTATTGATACCAAAAAAAATCTTATGAATGTTTAAACTTGTCTTTGGTGGACAAAGCAATTCCACAGCACAGAATGCTTTTTCAAGAAACAGATAACAAAGACAGGCAGTGCTGAATGTCATGGCAAGGCACAGGGGCTGGGAACCAAGGGACTGGGGGCAGCAGAGAACTCTCTTGGATGACCTCAGAGCTCCTGCAAAGGGTCTGCTTTACTATTAGATCAGCATGCTTCCCTTTCTCCCAGAATTCATCCACACTGTTTTACACCAAAGTTATGAAACATAAATCAAAATTGTATTTGTCCACCTCAGAAGAGCGAGACTGATTTTTCTGATAAGAAGGCAGCCAAGACCAGCAATTCATTCCACATCAGCCACCAAGCAGGGAGCAGCCACCAGCTTTCCTTTCTCATCCCCGTATGGTAAAATCTGGAAATGAGGCTTTCCACCTGAGCAAAGAATGATGTGTAGTAGCTGATACATTTGCCCTATCTTCAATTCAAATATCCACAACATTCTCAACAACCTGCAAGAAGCACATGTGTTTTAGGCCAAACTCCAAACCATACATAGAAAAAACAATTATAAAGCAGTATTCTGATGTATAATTAATGTATATGATGCTTTGATTTGAAATGGCAAGCAATAAATTATATATGAGGTTTAGAAATGTATGGGTAAACATGCATAAGGACATATGTGTATATAACCATCAGTGTTATTTGTTATGTTGCTACTGGCCTATAATTTAACTGCTGACATTGTTGAACATATGTTTATGGTGTACTTATTTTAAACTATTAAACCAATAAATCAGTTAGAACTCACAAAGCTACACTGTGCCACCCCTACCTTCCTTTTTCAGCTGTAATCAATAATATACAATAGAATAACATATGGCCTAATTTTTCAAGAGATTTAATTTACAAAAGCATTGGGGCACCACATGAGATGGGCTGCACGTCCTTCATACACAAACTGATTATATCTTTCCTTCTTTGTTCTGCAGGAAATGTCACAAATATGGCATGATGCTTGCTTACTCTTGCAAAAACGTGTCCTTTGCCATACTAATGAGGACAAATGCCAAACTGCATTGACATTACATGTGTTATACTATTACCCAGGGAAATGCAAGCAGTAACTGAATAGTAAATGGATATTGATTTACAACCCCAGGTGAAATTGAAACAGTCTTTCTCAGTGTGGTTGGGTTGGGTTTTTTGAGCCTTCTTTAAGAACCAAGAAAAGGCCTGCAAATTTTTTGTGGCAACAGTCAAAATAAAGCACATCATTCACATACAAATTATATTTGTACTACCCAAGAATATCTAGTAATTGACATGATGAAGGTAAAGGGGCAAATGATGAAGGGTTTTTTATCACAGAGCTGGCAAGCAGTAACAGCAGCAAAGCAAGCACAAAACAATGCTCAAAACCTACACTCAAGGATTTTTTGATTCCTTTCTCAATATATTAATAAAATGTCAAAAATCATGAAAATTTACACAGAAATCCAAGCATGATGTCATCAACAGTATGCAAAATCATTATTCCTTCTTATTTGTAGTAAAATGCATGTGTACCAAGTCCTCAGGGACAGCACTGGCTGTGGATATTGCTCTCTGAAACATCAATAAAGGAATGGTAATTCCTTCCCCTACTGGGAATTGTCTTATTATGGCTAACACAGGTTGCAGAACAAATGCTGAAAGTAACAATGAGGGAAATATTCTGAATCTCATATCTGGGGGAAAGGGAACCTCAGTAAATTATTTCTGAGCCAACAAGAAATTACTAGATTTTAGGTCCAACACTCATCATTGTTGGGGGAAGAGAAAAAAAAAAAAACATCTTAAATTACATGATCTGAGAAATAGTTGTTTAAAATTAACCTGAAGAGTAAATAAAAATGAAGACTTTCTCTTCCAACTGTCAATTACTGATTAGCTTCTTAATTCAGGTGTATTGAACAGGAGCTAAAATTATCTGAAATTTTAATTCCAAGCACTCCAGGAAGAGCAGCTGGCCTACTTCATCTAACACTTTCAGCAAGTGCTGGAACAAAGGAAAAAAAGAAAAAGAGAGAGGGGGAACAAAAAGACAAAGATTTGGTTGGCGAAAAATATTTCCATAGGGAAATTCCATAATATGAAACTGAAGTAATAACGGCAGCATGTCATGTTGAAGCAGGCCCATACAGAATAAATATTCCCAGCTAAATAAAAAAATTCCCAGGTATATAAAAAAAAAAGAAAAATAGGACAAGAACACAGAAAGAACTGGAATTTGCAGCTGCAAGGCTCCCACAATGGCACATCCCTCTCTTCTATATAAAACATGTTCTTTTTGGGTTTTGCAATCTTTCCATATTTTTTGAGTCTAATAGTGTCACTGAAAAATCCTGGGAAGGGCTGGGGACAGAGTGTGGGCTCTAAAAAGCTCCTGTACAGGAATCTTACCCAAAAACCAAAGCATTCTAGAGGTAAAAGAGTAGGAGAGAAACAGAAAGATTTCCTTCCAAACCAACGTATTCCATGCAAGAGGAAAATGTCAACACATCTCTAAATTCTCAAAATGAGGAAGCTTTAATTAAAAATATTTTTAGGCAAGTGAGAGTGGAGGTCATAGCTCAATAAAGTGACTGGTGTGTCAGGCAAATCCCCTCTGGAAGTGACATGAAAACTCTATTCTCTTCATTTACTCCTCTCTCCAAGAATCAGAGCCCCATCATACATTTTTTAATGTTCACAAAATAATGTAAAAATCTTCCAAAAATGTGGGAGAAAAAAAGATCCGTTCCACTTCTCACTGCGTATATTCAATATTGGCATTTTCCAGCCCTCTTGGACAAACAGATCCCTTCAGCTGCAATATTTCTCCTACATCTACCTTATCATCAACCCTGAAATTCATGACTTCATTAAATAATTCATTTCAAAACATACACTCTTCCATAGATCATTGTTGAAGAATACTGCTCTACATCACAAATACCAAAAACATTGGCATAAGGGATTGTGTTTTGAACAGTGAGGATTAATATGAAAATGAACTTTTTCCAACAGTTAAGAGATGTATAATTAATACAAATACAGAATTATATAGTAAGTTCATAATTAGCAGCTCTCCTGACACGGAATATCATTTTTCAGGGCAGGCTTCTTTTTAATTATAATTTAAAGTCCTGTGCAAAGGCAAAATCCTAAGTTTACCTAATAATGACAATTTCTGGATGTGTTGCTAACTGCAGGAAATGAAATGTACAGTTAAAGTTCTCCAAAAATATCATTTCAGTGCTAAACAGTAATTTGCAAAAATGAACATATTGCATAAATCCCTGGTGACCCTTATCCTTTGAATTCTGTGGGCTCTCCAGGCTTCCTCATCTAAAGATGGAGATCAAATTTAAAAGAAAGGCATGAAGAAAGTCACTGAAGACCAAATTTGAGCCTTTTGGACAAGTAGGGCCATGGTTGCTGTTGCATTTAGGAAACACACACACTACCAGAGCTAAAATTCCAAACAAACACTTATCATTAAACTCATCCAAGCAATTTTAAACTGATTAATCTACCTAGTCATTCATATCCTGCCTTATAGGCTATACCAAAGTTAACTACATATCAAGCTAGGGAGCCAAAAGGAGCAATACACTACTTCTGTGTTTCCTAAGGTTGTGAGGCATTCAAAAGAATTACAAAATGACTGCCTGTGGTGAAACCTTGTGTTGTGACACAGTACTACCTACTGTTTAATTTTACCTGAGACACAGCAAGAGGTAAAACAAACAAGAAGCAGAAAAGGAAGGGGGAAGCAATATCAAGAAATACATAAAGTCAGGAGCTCTAACTGTCCTCCCTCCTCTGCCAGTGCAGATCAGGAGTACTGTCATTCACAGGGTTTCAACAAAATTACATTCAGCATGGAATAAAAGAGAATTCAAATGGGTGACTGGAAAATGTCTGACTGAGCTAACCATGAGCTCCTGCCCTGTAAATTGAGCAGCACCCCTCTGCAGTCTAACAAGATTCTGTGACATTTAAGCCCCTTGCAAAATGGGGAAGTCAAGGTGGAAATGCCATTAATGTGCAGTAAATCTGTCATTCTCTTCCTGGTTCTCTGAATCCTGCTGAGGATTGCCAGACCTGCACCTGAAATCATCATACAAAATGACAACAATACAGAGGACTCCTGTTTCTAAGTGTCCATAAGTGTAAGTAGAAGTGTGTCTGTTCAAAACCTTTGGAAAAGTACTTTGAATCATTTCTTAATCATGTGATTTTAAAATTTTCTCTTATTGCTAATATTTTCATGAAAGCAATTAAGATTCACTTTAAGGACAACAGAATCTATACATCAAAGAATTAATAAAACCTTTCAAATATTTTTTCTTGCTACGTGCATAATAAGAACTCACAGAGACATAACCAGTGTATCTCATATGCAACAAAAAATACAATGACTATAATTGTTCCAGAATTTTTCAAAAGTTACTGACTCTGGTTTTAGGATTTTACTCATAGTTCTTTACAATTAGCAAGCAAATTACCCAGTCTGCCTAATTTCTAAAGTTAAACTTGTCCATATCATCCTATTTTCTCCAAAACTTCTGCAATTGAAAATGAACTCAGAGAAATTATTACAAAGTTCCTGAAGTTTACCAGAAATTAAGACATAGAAAGAGACTTTCTAGCTGAGAACAATGCAGTCAGTCATGTTGCCTTGCAGTATTATTATCATTAAGTTAATCTTTAATGTCCCACATAGAGCAGTGTATTCCAAACCAACTCCATTTGCAGGGCTGACAGTGCCAACTTTATGTTTGGCATCTGAACACCAAGCAACATTTTCCAGTTGGGTTCATGCCACATTATCTCCCTTAGGATTGAAGTCACACAGCTAAAATTTCACAAGATGCTTTAAGAATTACCCACATCTTCAATGACCTTTGCTGCAATAAAGAGCAATAAGGATGTAAACTGTACAAAAAAATCATGCGACTCTGACTCACATGTGAAACTTTTGTTGAGGCACAGATCCTCTTAATCTAGTGCTGAGCTCTTCACCTCAGTTTTAAACCAGTTTGGGACACCAGTGCAGTCACACTACCTTTCCTTGGTCTTAATGTTCTGTTCTTGCTCACACCACGAGGATAATTCCCTGGTCTCAGAACAACAAATTAATATCAAATCCCCGTAACACAGATATCACCACCAGAAAATATTTCATGTCACTATTTTGATGCAAAACTGGTTACTTCAGTGCTATGCAAAATACTATTAACGGAAAACATTGTTCTGTTATTTTTCCAGACATATATCCCTACACTAAAGTCAAATTACATGGTAAGACACTATTGAAACTAGTATCATTAGCAATTAGTTCATCAGTGGCCCAAGAAGTAGAAGACCATGGATAAAGGAGCAGAGGCAGAAACTTCTGATTCCTACTGATGTAATTTGAACAGAATTCCCCTCTACTTAGATGCTGATGATATGGCCTGGGTAGGTGCAGCTTTGCTGGGCACACAATCAATCAACAAAGACCCAAACAACTGAGAAGAATGATTATTTCTGCTTGGAGCTGCTAAGGGAGCAACAAGCAACCTGAAAATCATCCTCACAGTCAGGCACAGCTAGGGCAACTGGAAAGGTTTCTGTTCAACAACATCCTCTTCCCCCAGTTACTTTTAACATTGGTGACCCTTAGGCATTATACCTCACTGGCCATGACTTGCAGCAGTGGTGCTGTCCTCTGAGCCTTCCCATTTTTCACTGCTATTCTGAGTTTGTACAGAGATATTTCATCTGTCACACAACCCTTGCTGAATCCGATTCCCAGGGACATGTTACATCAGTTACATCAGGGACATGTACTGAAAGGCTTTGAAATTAAAATCCTTGCCATGTCGTTTAAGAGACATTGAACAGAAGTGCATCTCTTTTCATCCCATGATCCAGCCTATATTCCAGCCAGGTATGAAAATCCTGTGTGCATGTGGCTTTTACCCTGCCACCAGTCATCCACAGGCTGTGCTTTCCCACACACATCCTTCAAACTGTTAGTAGTTCTTGAGTGCCTAAATGAGTGAGAACAGTCACAGGAAGATTATCCATCAGTACCCTGATACTGTGTCAAATGTAAGCAGTATCCACTCTAAATTCTTCCTATTTGACACAGATTTAGCACATGAAACTGAATCCAAGGCAGCCTGTGACAAGTCTGTAAAAATCATTCTTATATGACACTAAAAATTTAATGGGTTCTTCTATTCAGGGATGCCTTTCTGTAGCTCTGATTCCATATTTTTTTCCGTATTTTTTCACTTAGAAACATTAAAAATGAGGAAGTACAATATGCCTGCAAATCATAAAAAATGTTCACAATCAAAATATGAGACATTTCTCCTTATGTCAGAAATACAGCCCTCTCCTGTAGATAGAACTCGTATAGATGAAAGAGTGATATATAGATGAAACAACTTGTAAATTTTTGTTCCAACTGATAGAATTATTTAGAGCATTTGCCCACAATGGATTAGACTGAGATGTCCAAGTTAATCTGATGTTCACAAAATTGAGTGTTTTAATTATGGTTGTATCCCCCCTTTTATCTTCTCCTTCACTGAGTCAGGACTATACATTTTATTTTCTCACTAAACAGAAGTCAAACTGTAGCCAGTTTGCACTGTTTTGGTACAGACAAGTTTAGAAGTTGTCCCTTAGCTGACCATCACAGCAGGGTCTCCCCTCACCCTTACCTGCCTCCTCTTCAGCCTCACTGGCACCTGCTCCATGCTTGCTCCCCAACCCAGTTCTGTCAAATTGTTTTGGTCGGGTTTAAGTGAAAGTGTTTAAGCTAACCCAGATCATTTTGACAGAACCAGGCTGGTGAATTCCATGTGCTGTAATGCTGGCAAAGCTGAGGAGGCAGTAAATTATGAAGACTGGAAAAGAGGGCAAGCAAAATGCAAAGAGAACATGAATCACCTGCAGTCAAACAATGCACCCAGCTGGGATTTAGTAACGAGCTAACTCATGGGCTGTGCTACTCATCTTCACCCAGATTTCCATAAACTACTGAAAAGAAGCTTCTGGAATTGCCCAGCTCCTTGCAAGTTTCCATGACAGCAAAGGACCCAATAGGTCATCTGCACTAACAGATGGAATTCCATTTTGGCTTTTTTATTTTTCAGCTCTGCCTCCATCTCCTCCTGTCTGAAAGGAAGGAGTTTTGGTTTCTGTCTGGTGCTGTGCTGAGAATGGCACTTGGCAGGGTGAATCCTCAATGTGAAAGGCTGAACACACAACCAGACCAAACTTCACAAAGGCTGAAGACAAAGCTCTGAGTCAGGTTGTGCACACAACAACTGAGCTGGAGCCTCATTTTATCTGAGTACATTAGGAAGAGTCTTGTGGGAGTGGAACCACTGCCAAATAGTTTTCCCAGTGAGCAGCTTGTTAAGATGAGTAGAAGTTTAAATAGCCAGTACTGAAAGGAAGCAAGCAGGACAGGGCAGGGCAGAGCTGAAAGAAAGGCCACTGGGGAGAGCTGCTCTGCAGGCCAGGTAGGGGCTGCTTTCACAGCCAAAAAAAAGCAGAGAGCAGGAGAATAGCTCTTTGTGATGCTCCATGTGAGGCAGCCTAAAAGCCAGCTCTTTCACCCAGCATGCTTCCCTCACCTGTTTCATCCCTGCTACAGCTACATGGCTCTGGAGTTGGAAGCAAGAGCTGGAAGACATTAAAATATAATCCAAAAAATAATTTTTTTCCACACTGAAAATAAAATGCTGAAGCCATTGGAGTAGTAAACTGTGGAAACATTATTCTCATAAAATTCTAGTACATTCATTAAGCCCAGAGATGCCTCCTCTCTGCAAGTGAACTCCCACAGTCCTAGGTAGAAGCTTTAAGTGATTACACTGAGAGAGATTTGGTGTCAAACCTATAAAAACCCATAATTAAAATTCAAAAGTAGACTAAACTCCATCACATAAGTAAAGAAATGCTGCTGGTAGACCAGGGTCAGTATGTGAAACCAGGCAGGACATGCACCTGCTAGAGCTTCACAGAGTTCAGTGGGGCTGTTGAAAGGAGACACTGGGCAGGGCAGGGAGTAAAGAGAGCATTTAAAAGAACAGGAATCACCTTACCACTTCTGGAAGCACCCTCTTCGCAAGATCGTGGATGGCTTTGATCACAATACATATAGATGACAGGAGGAATATGACACCCAAGATAACACAAGCCCTGGGGAAATAAAAAAAAAAGAAAAATACAAAGAAATGTTGAGAAAATATTTGAAGTTGCCAAACCTTCCAGGGTAACAGAAGGTGACAGAATATTAATAATAAAAAAATGTCTTAAGGTGCCAAAGATAGAGGCTTAAATTATAGAAAGAATGAAACATCCAGCTCCTCTCACTTTCTTAAAACCTGGATTATGTATGAGAAAACAGGGCATATCAGATGTTGTTTCTTCCTCTGATGTTTCAGAGAGAAAGACCAGCCACTTCTGCTCCTGGTGATTTATCACAGAGTCCTCTGGAGAAGGACTGTTTCTCTGTGCTTGTTTGTTTTGCTAGGATCTCCCATTAGAAGTAACGAAGGGAACTTCATTCACTTTACCAAGCCAGCAGAGATATTTGGTAAATGTGGTCAGTAGCACAACAGAACCTGGAACAGCAGTTCCCTCCCCTTTCCTCCCCAGTCAGGCATGACATAACTCAGGAACTGGCCCACAAAAGCTGGCTGCCTTGCCTAAGGCCACTTGCTGAGCCAGTGACAGCTTGACACAAGATACGTGAACTTCCTGCAAGGATGCTGCCATTTAATCTGAAAGCCATTCTGAAAGACAAGCTTTTCTATCACCCCAACAGGTTTAAGCCAACACAGCCCCAAATGTGTGAGCTGGAAACTGTTGGTCACACTTCCTGTGGCAATACACACCATTGGATGCCTGTCAAATCCCTTTTCCCCAGCACATCTTTTATTCCCTTCACACTTCTGAGAAAGACTGGCAACCATTCCCTAAGGAGAATGCCCTGACCACTGGCTGGATTTTGCTCCCACATCAGTCAGAGTTTGGGGTTATCTCCGTGAACCTGCCAACCACCCAAGTCTAACAGCAAATATTTTGTATATTTGCCAGCAGATACACAACAACTTCAGCAATCTTGATCTGTTCCTCTTAATCTCCAGCTCAGTTTTACTGCGGCAAAAGAATTCCCATCCACCTACTTACCCAGAAACAGCTAAAGTAGATAGAAGAAAAGGAAGATGGTAACAACAGTGACAAGGGTATTAATAGCAGACAGAAATGCAATCTGAGGTTTGAATCAGCATTCAGTAGTCATATTTAGCAAGCCTAACTTCTCCTTTATATGCTAGCTTTTTGGAATACACAGCAATGCAAAATTCATGAGTACAATACTTTAAACAAAAGGATACATGTTTTTTGTCTCCTTGAGTATATTTATTTATCTGCAAAATCACTAAAACACAGCATTGCACAGTGTCTTCTTTTAATCTCATTTGCTAGAAAGAAACAACTTCTAACTAGATTGAAAATCATACAAAATTCAACTACAAATGTAAAAATAACAAACCTCCAAAAATTAATCTGAGAAACCGTAGTACATAACAAACAGGTTTCAATTGGTTATTGCAAGCATGCTCTACTTTCACTGTACTAGACCACAAAAATTTTAATGCAAGCCAGCTCACTTCCATCTGCTAACAATCACTGCTGCGTAACTGAAGTGTTTCCAACTGCACACGAAGGGTGTTAGTGCCAAGGTGCTTGGCAAATGCAGTTCCATTAATGACTTTCAATTAAATTAGATTAGCAAACTGCCATTTCTAAACAGGCTTGAATCAACTCAGAAGTACCCCTAAAAACTAGTGAAAGAGGAGTGATACAGAAGTGAGGGTTAACTGATAACACAAAGAATTTAACGACAGCCCTGATAGCTTTGTCCTAACCTTTGACTCATCTCCAGCACCTACTGAAGATCATGTCCTTATTTTACAGACATTTCTACCTGAGTTAGTGTCAGAGGTTCCCACTAAGCATCTACTAAATCATTATAAGTTATAATTTGTCCATAAAGCAGAAGAATTGATTGATACACATTTGGCAGGCAACAGAAAATCTCTAATGAACAATGCATGAATCTGGAATCTCCTCCAGTCCCATGTGATACACTGCTTCTAAAAAGAAGGAGGAAGAGAAAATTTAGTCAAAACATTTTAAAACATAGTGGAAAAGCTTTATTTGGTTTTCAGAAAAAAATAAGCTTTCTGAAATCTTTCAGAGTACAGTATAGTTTGAACAATAATAGACTAATGCAGAAAGGACAAGGTGAGGGCATCTCTCTCATATTCAGGCAACAACCAACTTTTAAGTGAACTACAACTCAAACTTCCAAAGTTGTTTTTTGGGGCTTTTTCTTACATCAATGGCATTTGGAAAGCAAGAGTAATTAAAACTACAAGAGAATTTAACATTACAGATTTAACAGTGAAACCACCAAGTCTTTCATTTGCTGTACGTGTTGGTAGCTGATCATGATCTGTCCAAGACACTTCTTGATGTGTTTTTGATGCAGTATTTGTTTGTGAAAATCCAGAAGACCATATGAAATGTAATTCATTGTATTAGAAATTACTTCATCAGTTTTGTCAAATTTGCAGTATTATTTTATCACAGATGAAACACTGTTAAATTGGTTGTACTGTACAGGCATTGAGAATGAAATTATTTAGACTCTCAAAACCATTGAAGACTTTATTTAATTTTGGAGTTTTGGTCACTGCCAGTTCACTTCTAGTGGAATTCAGACACCTGTATAAATCCTAAAAACTAAAGCTTGGATTCTTGGAGTTCTACATCTTGACAATTTTCAAAAGACATTTTCTTGAAAGCAGTATTACAACCCACATACAACCCGTTTATATTTTTACACCCCTATAAATACCCATTTTGTATTTCAGCAGCCCTGGATATTTGCACTCACACCCATCAGAAGCAGATCAGTGTAACTGCATTACAGCACACACAGCTGCCACCTCACCTCTTCCATCACATATTCCCTGTGTGGAGCTCTGATAGACACAATTGTTCATTTTGATGACAAACTTTCACAACTCATAAGGAAACCAGAAAAGGAAATCAATCACTGTAAGCACCTGATATTCTTTTCCTGAATCAAAATTTTGTTGCTTTGCATAAGTCAATAGCTTTTAAGCAAGTAGCTATGAAAAGTACTGAGATTCAGGGACTTCCATTCCACAAACTGTCAATTTTCAAGACTCTATTTAGTAGGTGAGCACTTTTCCCCCTCATTTTATCATAAAATTAATTTCCAAAGGAGAGTAAGTCCAATGATCCAATTCGTTTGCATTTAGCAGATGCAGCAGAACACCCTCCAAATTCATGGATTTAGCCTTAATTCTATTTTATGGTTTGCAATTCTTTGTTATAATTCCCTACAGGTAGTGGTAAGACTAAAATTCTGTAATGCCACCAACATAGAGATTAATCTCACTCAGATTTATATGGTGATTAATCTTCTACATAATGAAGCAATTTTACCTTTATATCATGTCTTGCCACACTAAACACCCTTTCCATGAGTTGACCCCTTTCAGATAAAGAGGCTGCTCCTCCAGGCAAGCAGCAGTCAGATTGATGTAAGACTGCAGGTTTAGAGCCTCAGCTACTTGTTTGGTAACATTTTATAAAAATAAATTGATAATACTAATGAAATTACAAATATATGCTGAATAATGAGCTCTGCTATAAGCTACCTCAAAAGTGATCTGGGAGAAACTGCAGGAGGGTGACTGGAAATGGAGTTTTTCTCATATCAACTGACTGCTATGAAATAGCCAATGCAAGAATTTTCCCTTCTTAATTATCATCTCACTCTCTTTCTGGCAAATCTTTACAGCAACACAGTACCAGCAAGGGTTTGCAATGAAGCCCTTGGTAATGAGTCCTCTCAAGTTAATCTGCCCTCATGCAGCATAGGTAGTACAATAGAATTAAGGATTCAAAAAAAGATTAGTGATGCATACAAATACAATCTGCAAAAATGTGTTAACTTTCTCCAAGCAGATCACAGGCAGTTGTTTCAGGGCAGTGGGGAGGGGAAAGGGTCTCATGCACTTGGTAGATTTTCTGTTACAGCTGGAAATTATTTTACCACCATGCTTCAAGTTCATTAAAATATTGCCTGAAACGTGATGACACCATGTGGAATAAAACAAGTCTGTCAGTAGCAGTCTAATTACTTCCCAATTTTGTTAACTTCTGATACAATTAAAATGCAATATTAAAAACCTAACTTTCTTGTCAAATAATGCACTATTCTCCCACCTGTTGCATTCATGGCAGTATGCCAGATTAATTGACCTTTTTGGATGATATGGGTTGTTTGAGTTTGGGGCGTTTTTGGGGTTTTTTTTTTGTGGATTTTTTTTGGTTTTTTGTTTATTTTGTTTTGTTTTTGTTGTTGTTTTTGGTTTTACCAAAGTAAAGAGGCTCACAGAACAACAGAAAAGCTCAGGATAGAAGGAACCTCCAAATGTCATCTGGTCCAGCCTTTCATGGGAAAGGGGAGCCTAGATGAGATTCTCTAGCACCCTGTCCAACTGCATCTTGAAGACTTCCCACAATGAGGACTCTGCCACATCCCTGGGGAGGTTGATCCAGTATTGATTGTTCTCACTGTAAAAACCTGCTTTCTGGTAACAAGATTACTTGCCTTATTCAAGGAAAACATTTTGATCATTTCAGCTGAGCCACAGGGGTAAACATGACAAAAAGAACTGGAAAAAAAATCACTGTATAAACCACTTGGATTTGTATTCATATTCTTGAGACAGAAACTTTATTCTCACATTTGCAAAGCTGCCATCTAAACAAGCTTCAGTTCCTCATCCAATTCTCTAGCAATTTTCTAAATTCTGTACAATTCTGTCAATAAAAGACAGTACTTCTAATTTCAACATATATTTAGGTTATCCTAAAAGAGCTGGGTTTACCCCATTTTAATTCTGCATTTCCTTGATTGAATTAATAGTGGGACAATTTCCCAGAGAGGCTGTGGAGCCTCTACCCTTGGAAGTTCTGGAGACCTGACTGGATGAAGTTTTAAGTGACCCGCTCTGACCTCACATCTCACTCTGCTCTGAGCAAGACCCTGTGCCAGAGACCTCCTAATGCCCCTTCCAACCTGCATTATCCTGTGATCCTATTAATTTTTATTCACAAAATCTTTAACTCTGCAGGCTTTGTCAAGACCTTTCAGTACTAATGACCCCTAATAGCCCACAGAAAAGGAAATGTTAAAATCTCTGCAGGCTTCTTTCACCACTAAAGTGGTGAAAAATATTACTTTGCAAGGAACTGTAACTTCGCATTAAAATGAGCTGCAGGCCAATAAGAGCAATATGAGCTCTAAGCCCAGGAGAAATGTGAGCTTCTTCAGCAAAGCTGAGAAAAATCAGTTTTACGATGGATACAGAATTTAATCTCTGAGTAAACCCACCAATAAAACCTCTTGAGTGAAAGTAAGAAAAAAAATTATAAAAGTAATTATTTTAATAAAAACTGTTAAAGTGCTAAATCCTGTTTCCCTGTGATTAGAAGGGATTTTAGTATTAGTGGCTGACAGAGTGAATAACACATATGGAATCATTCAGGGGGAGTCACATGGTGTAACATGGAAGGCAATTGTCCAGGAGGCTTCTGCTGTTAGAAGTTAGGAAAATATTTTTGAGCATGAAGTATTCATTCACTTTCTAATTCTACATCTGTACTTTTTTCTCAATTGTCTTCTATGTCTAACCACATGAGAGGAACCCTTTACTATCTCCTTGCCTTGCTGGTACTCGTTTTCATTCTTCCTTCACAACACCAAACACAAATTACATTCTGTGACTGCTTCTTCATTAATAACTTGGAGCTTGCAAAAACCTGCACCACATTTCTTCTAGAGGAGAAGCTGAAACACAGCTAGGCCTACTTTCATTTAACACTGGTACTATGGCAGCTCTCACAGCCTACTTACAGTAGCCAAGTGTAAAATGCCAGCTACATCCAGCCCAGGATTTCTCAAGTGCAGTCAAAACTGAATGTTGGAATTTGGGAGGATAAGAATTTGGGAGGAAAAGGTTCAAATCTGGTCACCAAAAAATGATTTTCTGGTGGCAAACCAGTGGGATCTGCCCGATGGAGATGATGAGAAGCACGGTAGAGAAAATCTGCTGTCACACAAGTGAGGAATAGGAAGAATTGAGCAAGGACCACTCCTGCCATGAGAGAAGGGTGTGTAAAGAAGCAGAGGGAACCCATAAGCAGCTGTGCTGGGGATGTCTGACAGCACAGCAACATCAACATCACCTCTGCACACAGCCCAGCCACAGCAGGACCAGGTGACAGCAGCAGCTCTGCTTTGGGGACTGTGCATCTGCAGCAGGAAGGGCCTGTCCTGTGTACAGCACACTGTGCCACAGCTCTGCTGCTCTGTACTTTAAATAGAGGCCTCCAAATTACAATGCAGCTGTTCACTAACATTTTCTGCTGCTCTGCAACATTGCTGAGACCACTGTAGTCACATTTTTCATGAGGGTAACGTCCAGAACTCTGACAACTATAACATCTGTCTCTTAAACTCATTAAAGACTAACTCTAAAAAGAACTAATCACTGTGACATGTTATGGTAACACACAGGCAAAGGATGCAATATCAGCCTCAGTTGTGAGATTCCTGCTTATTTGTTGCAAATCTATTGCAAATCTAAATCTTCCTTGTGTCCAGTTAGTTATATTAACTACTGGTTAGTTATATTAACTACTGGTGTAGCTAATCTGTTACCAGGTGTAGCTCCTGAAGAGGTTTTGGACACCAAACTGTACAGAATCATAGCTGTTCAGAGTATTTACACCTACCTGGTATTGGGTGAGGAGGGAATGGAGTCAATTTAAGATGGACTTTAAAAGGAATGAAGTGGGCTTGCTGTTCATCACACATGTTCCATAATCCACCCCCAACTGCCAGGATCCAGATCAGCATCATTACAGCTACTCCTTTTTCTCTCATCATAAAAAAACATAAGCCTAAACTAGGTTACACAATAAAGAGAACACAATTAATAGTCCAAATCACCACTGAAAATCAATTTTTCAATTACTGTGTTAGAAAAGTGTGCCATGATATCAGGTGGTCTAACTTCTTAAAAGACATGGAGGGGAAATGCTGTTTCTGTCTGAGACTCAGATCAGCTCTGCTAGAGAACCATTTCATATTGAAAGTGTTACAGGCCTTCTAAAACTTTTATTATCCCTTAAGATTTTAACTAGTTGCTGCAGAACTGGTTATTTACATACTTTAACATCATGCAGCTGAACTAGAGCAACAGTTCCATAAATAATTTGATAATCCAGGTATGAAATATCTGCCAGAAAAGGTAAACAGATGTTTCTACAGCTGGGAGGAGTTTGAAAACTGTCATGACCTATTCTGTAGCTCCTAGGTCTGCACAGACTCTGCAGCTGCCTCGGAGTACACCTGCCTTACAACCACCCTCCTGGATCCAGCACTGCTCCTCCACTTCCAGCAGATGATCAGAGACTCTGCCATTCCCCTGAACCTGGAAATTAAAGCCCTTTGAGAACTTCTATAATATTCATTTTTATGGTGATCATCAAATTCCAGTACAGGAAACATCATATCCCTGATTTTACATACATAGGCCTATGTGTAAATACTAAGCAACATACACAAATGCTGCTCAATCAGCTACCAGTCAAGTAAAAGCAAAGGCTTCCATAGGTTTTGGATCTAGCTCCAGTAAAATCATTGCCAAGCCTACAGATGCCACAGTTTTTGAAACAGATTTTCAGAATATGTAAATATATACATTTCCTATTTCATATTTAATATAACTTGTATGTGCAATGATTTTTTTTTGGGTGTGCACACACAACCATAGGCATACATGCATTTGTGTCTGAGTAAGAGCAAAGATTGTGATTGATTTACTTTTGTCTGAATATGGGATAATGAATTTATGGAGAAATTATGATGTTTATTAAGTTAGCCTAACGAAGTACCTCTGAAACTTATATCTACCACTGTACCTGGATGTAGAATTTTGGCCAAATATTTCAGAAGAAAGAATGGTTTAGAAATCTTAGAAATTTAGAAATTTTCAGTGTGGTTAAAAAGAAACTATACTTCTCCTATAAAGCAGATATCCAAGCCCAGGTGAGCACTCCCTTTGAAAACTCTTCCCTGTGCCTCATTCTGTGGGAGACACATGAAAATGTGGTGTGAGGCAAAACTGCTGGAAGCTGAGAACCACACATGAGCTGCATAGGTAGGTTCTGAGCTGTTTGCTGTTTGCAGCTCCATGCATTTGACATTTTTCCAGATCACTTAGGTATTCCATTCACTCATCACAAAAGAGCTTTGCCTCCAGCCACAGAGGTTTGCCCTGAACTGTGGGTAGGTGTGGATTTTGCCATCTGTGCTTCAAGTCTCTTTCGTATGTATGGTATAGATAAAATTATCCACATTTTTTTTCAATGTGACTGGTATGTTGGGTCTGAACCCAGAGGATTATTTTCATTCAACACCGCCTAAATAGACAGTGCTCATTTAGCTGGGTTAACCAGTACAGCAGAGGCAATCCACACATGAAAATTTAAATACAATAGAAATACTGAACATGTGGGTGGCTTTATTTAATTCTGTGAACCAAGAGAGAATATGCACTGAAACCATCCAGATCAATATGCTTTCTTTTAAAATCAGAAGAAGAGAGAAGAGCCAGACCTAACTGCAGTGTGACAGTCATAAAAGGTGGCTTCTAATTCTTTCAAGATTTGAGTGCAAAAGTAGGATACATCACAATCCCCATATGCTAATTGTAATGCACATATATTCAGGATAACTTTTGCAAGGCTCCCCATCACCAGATCCCAGGGTAAATATTCCCAGGTGGTGTCACCTGAGCATGAGCAAGAGGGAAAAAAGGGTTACAATTACTTCGGGAGGTGAGGCTCTCTCAGTCTTAGGGTCTCATCACATTTCCTCATGTGATTCCTCATGTCATTTCTGATGAGGAGCAGTCAAATATCTTTCTTAGAGGTTGCTTTTAGCTGAAGATAAACTAGAAATTCTTGGATTAAACTCTTACTATTGTGTTCTTCTGAATGTCAAAAGAGGTGAGAACAACAGTTCTTCCTCCCCATAATTTAGGAACCTAGTAGGGAGCAAATCCCCAGAACAGGACTTCCTCATGTGGCAAATGGGCTCAGCATCCTGAAGGTATCAAATCCACAGCCACAGATGAGGTGTGGAGATGAAAGTTAAGTTGCAGGCACAGAGCAAAGCATTTAGGTAATGTCTAATTGCAAAATGACTGTTCTCTTGTGGCAAAAAGCTTTCTCAGAAGCAGGTGGAGCTATGACAGATATCTGCACCCATGTCTACCACACTGTAGATTTTAATTCCTGTAATTTTAGTATTAATATTTAGTATTGCTCAAGTTTCAGACAACAGCTCCACCAATATTAAAAAAAAAAACAACCCACGCATATCTGGATTCATTACCAGAATTATGGTATGGTATTATGTCATGTCAATATAGAGCACCACAAGTGTGTTTAAAATAATTAGTCCATGATATAATTTAATTTTCTTATTAGTTAATTAAGGAATGCATAGTTTGAGTCTGAAATACATATCAAAAAATCCAAGGAAACAAACAACAAAACCACAACCCCAAAACAGTGAAAGAAATGTAAGAAACGTGTGTTTTGTGCTCTTGCCATAATCCAGAATGTTCATCTGGCACTGGGTTAAGAAAGATGTTGACAGACTGATTCCTGGGAAACACAGAATTTAACTTGAGATCATCAACAAAAATAATATATAGCAAACACCACCTGCAACTGTCAAGAATCACAGTTTTAAATTTGCTGTACAGAGTGGGGTTTTGCAATAGAAAACCCAGTAGCCAAAAATCCCAGAATCAATGGACTCCACAGGGATAGGCAGATACTGGGTCCTGTACTGCATTGCAGAAAAGCAAGATCTTTCCAACTAACTGTAGTGAAAAAGCTCTGGTTTTTAAAGGTTTCCCACAAGGCTGTGAACATGTAGTTTGTTATTTTGTTCTTCTGACTTTTTTGGTGGTATTTCTCACTTTCCCCTCAGACACAATTCCTGCACTCCAAGTCCTTCATTCCTGAATTTAAACAGAAGTGAAATGCTGCCCTTGGCTGTACAGGCAGTTCAACATCTCATGAGACATTATTCCTGTCTTCTATTAAGAAATTTCTTCTACAGCTTATTTACTGAGTTTGTTTAAGCAGATGAAAAACCACTGTTGCCAAACAAGTGTCAGTAAAGTTCTTCCTTCAACAGATTCATATTTGCTTCAGCAAGCCAATAAGCTACCAAGCTGTTAAAGGTTTACTAAAGGGCAGAATATTCAAGGCATTTGTAAACTGGTTATGGAGAGCAGCCAGGGGGACCATTCACATTTCTTTGCACATCCTAAACACCTCAGTCAATTTCAGTTGTAAATTTTCATCTTTAATGGAGATTTCAATTTTTTTTTCCAGTTATTTCAGCACTCATTTCTTTAAGTCCTTGATCATTGCTTTTTGATGACTTGCTTAGCACCTTTACATTTCCTGCATGTTAATTTACAATCTAGCAGATCACACTGAGCAGATCAAGGACTCATGAACTATGCATGTACTCTGACTTTCTTCCCAGATATCTGCAGTCCTTCCCAACTCTTGCATTGCCTCAAGACCACAATTCTTTCAAGGACTCTTCTAAAAAGCATCATTCATCCCGCTTCCACATACTCTTTCATTAATGAGCCAGCAAGGCAGAGTCAAGCAGTGGCTCTGAATCTTACAGTGGTTTAATCCCTGATCTTGGTGAATGTTTTAGCCTTTCATGAAATGAAATAAAAGCAGTCTGAGCAGCAGCAGGAAGGGTGACAGAACCCTAGAATTGTCACTAAAGGACTCTGGAGCAAAAGGAGTTTTCTCATCAATCCTCCCAGTCAAAGCAAAGAGATTTGAGGTGGCTGAACCTGGACAATCAACAAATGGTTACAGGACTGATGCCACTGCCAGGGGTCCAGCCTCTTCTGAGCTGTGTGTTGTGGTTGACACCCTGGAGGGAAGGGATGAACCAAAAATACTGAGAAAGCACGTTCTCATCTCACCCCAGAAAACAAGAGAAATCAAATGATCTAATAAAAATGAAATGCATTAAAAGGAGTTAAACTCAGCAGGAAACATTTGCATGATGGTTTCAGCACTCCAATTCCCCTGAAGTCAAATGGAAATGCATTGGTTCCTCTTAGCAGAACTTGGCACAGCAGCACTTCTGTAGTCTTAGGAGTGCCAGCCCATCAAATGCTGCAGCTCCAACTGCCATATGGCCACAGCTGAAGTAAGACCACACATTTCTTTTACATCTTAACATTTTATTCTCAGTATTTAATTCACAGCACATCATGAGTCAGGCTGTATTCTCTGTGCCTTTTCCTGGGGGTGTGTTTTTCAGTCTATCTTTATGCTCTCTCTCAATGACGTCCAAGAGCTAGGACTGAACCTAACACTGCCTTTTGCATGAGAGGCTTTGCACTGATTTTAACAGATTTTGGATTAATCTTGTGCTGTCAAGTTTATGAAAGAGGAAGTTTTATAAATTTGTAAAGCACAATTAATTGGCAATTCCACTTGCCTTTTGCCAAGGAGCTAAGGGTATTTTCAGGTGTGTTAGGATACACATACAAATACAATATCTAAATCAATAAAAACCAGACCTATAAATAAAGAACTGAACTGAAGCTACTCTGGCACACCTTTTACTGATAAATAGACCCCTGCACTAAGGCAGAATATGGCCAGGCACACAAAAACAGGAACATGTAACATTTAGTTTGTTATTTTGTTTTTCTGACTTTTTTGGTGGTATTTCTCACTTTCTCACACAGCACAACCTAAGCACCCACACAAACTTGCACCACAGGGTCCAGGAGTCTGAGGGAGGAGGCCCACAGCAAACAGGGATTGTGACAGACCAGGTGGAGTTAGAGACTAATATGATACAAAGATTATTCATTAGCTGAGCAAGCAGCCAGCAGGCGTCATTGCAACATTTTCCCAGCATCGAGGAGGAAAAATAATCACATGCAGTGTTTCAAGCTGGAGATTGATTAAACACAACAGGAAATTAGACATGTGCCTCCCTCAAAAATCTGACACAGTAAGAGTTGCCTTAAGCACCACAACCATCTCACCACCTCTTTGCTGTCAGTACTGGGGTGGTTCTCCTATCAGCTCTGGAAACAGAGGGATAACCAGGCTGGCTATCCAGTGATTCATATTCCCAGCAGATGGGAACATTCTTTCACTTGATACTGAACTCATCGTGTAACCCTAGCTGTCTCCAACCAGTGGGCATGGCAAGTCGTTCACTGACTTAATTCAGCCTTATCTAAAGCAGAGGGATTCTATGAAAGCAAATTGAGAATGAGCATAAAAACCAGGAAAATATATTTACTATTTTGCCTGTTCACTTTGCTGTCTTAGCCCATAGGGATATGTTGAGTCTTCTTTTGTATTGGGATTTATTTTGTCTTTTAAACACTTAACAAGGTTCACTTGAAAAAGCTCAGCAGAAGGAGATTTCAAAAATATGTTAATTAAACATTGACAGGAATCTCTGTGGACACCCACAAAAGCAAGATACGACGAAAATGTCTGTTAAAATCTCCAAATCTGTGCAAGAAGACTAATTTTAATCACATTTTTCTGAATTTATATTTATGAATCAATGCCACAATCAGTCTTTTATGGCCTTTTATTTCAAACTATTCTGCATGGAGCCCTGCCAGAAAGGAACTCACAGCCCTGGCAAGCTGTTGAATGAGCCTGAGTTAATGCATGTAAGAATACTGCTTGCTTTTACTTAGTTTTTAGAAAAAGATTGTGAAGATGTGATTGAGACCCTCCAGTGTGGCTTTTGATTGTTGGTTTTCTGTGGGATTTTCTTTTGATCCTACCACTTAGGTAATCTTCAGTTTCATCAAGCTGCCCTTAATTAAAGGGAAATCATAGGAGGTGTTTCAGGACAAATCTTATCCCACTTTATTGTAAAATTGCAGTCCATTCCAGGGGACAGTGGAACTATTTTCCAGCCAGATGGGATGCTACCAACAATGGTAGTACAGAGAAAAAACAAAAACAGTCAAATGTACTGCAATTATCCACTTAGATGCCAAAATTTGAGTAGGAATTTTAAATCTTCTTTTTGCATTAGTTGGAAAAAATTCTTGAGTCAATCTTCACCTGATCTCCTCAGCTGCCATATGAATCACCCAGAGAAATGCTGCACAATGATGCAGAACACAATTCCCACTGTGATCAATACTGCACTGCATATTTTTCCTCCATAGGATATATAAAACAAGCATTAAATATTAAAAAACTGTTTGAAAAGTAAGCATAAAGATGACATGCATAATTACTATACTCTTAAAAAGTTAAAGTGATTCATATTCAAACTTGTTAAGGGAAGTACAAATATAATACAAGCATCAATTTCAAAAAACCATACTCTAGTAAGAATAATTCAGTAAGATGCAGAATTATAGATTTAGAAATCTAATACAGATTGCAAATACTATTCCTTTGATACGGGTGCTGCAAGAGAAAACAAATTGCAAAGGCCTAACCATTGCTATGTTGGCTGAAAAGAAACTGAAAATCACAATCACAGGAGCTTTGCCTAAGGCTGCGTGCTTGAGAGCAAGCAGTGAGCTGGCAGAAGGAAAGAATACTTGCTGACATGACAAAATTTTTTTGTCAAAGCTCTGGAATCTGCAGCCTCCCATCTTGACAACAGAGCCCCTCGCAGAGGCAGAAGGAACTGGGTGTACTCACATGTACTCCCTGTGTGCAGAGTGCACAGCGGCTGCGTTGCTGTAACGCCACAGAACTATCGCTGACGACAAAACATCCAGGGTGGCATCAAACTGAAACACAGACAGAGGCAATTGTTTTGTGGGCCATTAAATGTGCCCTGCACTAAGAGCAATGCATTTACCATCCTGCTGCACAGGCACAAAGCAGCTTCAAATAAATCACTTTAATGAAAGCAGGATTTACGTGTATTGAATTGATCTTCACATTTTCGCCGTGTGTTATTGCACAGTGATACACTTCAGAGCTCATAAAGTCAATCAAGGGATTTCAAAAATTTTAATTTTTAATCTATCACCTGTGAAGAAGTTAAGAACAAAATAAACACCACAGTCTGCCACTGTAACACCCCAAGAGATAAAATACTAACATGATTCTAACAAAGTCTGTAAAGAAATAAGTGCAGAAAAATGCCTGTCAAACATTCCTTTTTCCTGCAGTCACTAACTTCCTGCAATAGCTTTTGCTTCCCACCAAGAAAATATTAACTTTTTTTCCAAAATCCCACCCAGATTTCATTCTTTATGAATGTATTATTTGTGGATCATCAACAAAATTGCCATGTTTGTATTCCAAACGAATGCAGATGTATAGACTTGTTTCACTGTAAGAACTTTCATGTCAAACTTCCTACAGAGTCAATCTGACCTTCAAAACTGAAAGCTAAAGATAAATTATTTGATATGAGTCATTGCTTGTCATTAGGAATTTTTTGCTCTGATACTAATCCAGAAAGTCAAGGCAAGGAGGGGAAAGCTGTCATTCTGCTAAAGTCCATAGCAGTCTTACCATCAGCTTGAATGGGAAAAGTTCAGAAGGGAACTTCAGAATCTGGCTTAAGTTCAACAGCAAAACTGATTTTTAATTAAGAGATTTTGTATCTGGTGGATAACATCTGCCAACAATAAGGTATAAGCATGGGTAATAACTCCAGGATATGACTTAATGAGCAGAAACTGAACAAGTGCAATTACAGTATCTTTGCCTTTCCAATGCCTGACTTTAGCACTATTTTTTCTAATCCATTATTGACTTTGCACACCTTTCCATGAATTTACCATAAGAAAAACATGCAGTATTCCATGTTCAGAAAAAGCATTTGGAAAAGAAAAAGAAGTAGATAATATTGAATCTCTACTTACAGCAAATCCAAAGGATGATGCACTGTACCTCATTACGGAGACAGCTAAAGGAAAGAAAATATTATTTAGAATAACTTTAAACTTTCTTTGCATTTTTTTTTCTGTTGTTCAAAATCTGCAAAACCAGTTTGAACACATGGATTTACTTTCACTCAATTCTCACTAGAACAACCTGACCCAACACTTTAAAAATGTCTACAAAAAGACCTTGTGCCACAGGAAATGGTTAGAAAACTCCAGAGATTTCTTCAGAAACTCTTATGGGGAAGATCGAGCAGCATTCAGAAAGTCTGAAACAAGATGTGTTTTAAATGCATGTTTGAGCAAAACCATTTTGAAATCACAATATCAAACTCTCAGAAAACTTAACACATCTCAAAGTGGTCTTTGCTGCTGCCAGGAGTTTCAGGCCACCTGAGCAGGGTGACAGAAAATGGCACATGCCCATTGAGATTTCTTGAGTGCCATCTTTTCAGCAAAAAGCCCAAGAGTACCTCACACAGCCCCAAAAATGCTTCAGATCCCATCATTTCTGTGGCTTCCAATGGAAAAATATCAGTAGGAATAGTTTTGACCAGCCCTGGTTTGGACCACATAGTACATTCTAAAAAATAATCAATACTGAAAATGGGTTAATACCTAGAAAAAAACCCACTTTTTTATATTTTATTCCTCACATCCTACTTCCATCACCTCAGTTTCCAATTCTAGGAAGGCCTGTGCCAGAACAAATACTTCAACAGCCCAGAGGAATACCAGGGAAGAAGAAGGGACCAGTGGAAGAGAAGTCTCCTGGAGATGGGACTTCATCAAACGCAGCTCTCAGACTCTCAGCAATCCCAGCCAAGCTCTCAGGCATTACTGAGCAGCTCCACCCTTCTTGCTGTGCTTTGTGAAGGACCATCTGAACCTCTGCTCCCTGAGTAAACTCACAGAACTCCAGCTCCAGTATTAAGAGGGCTTGAAATAAAGCCTGAAAGGATTGATTTGAGTACTCTTATATGAGCAGATATCAACTAACTTAACATTTTTGTAGGAAAAACACTTAAATAAACCAAAACAACAGACTCATCTATGGCTTTGTCAATCTTAGGCTGACAAATGCAGTATCTCATTCTCAGTGTTCATTAGAGCAGCTTGGCAGAACAGAGACTATGATTTGACTGTTCTTTTCAGTAACAGCAAGCTGAAGTTCTGTGGCACCTACCTTGATAAACAGAAATTAAATTTTTTTGGGAAAAAAAACCCCTTTGTTATGGATCTAAGACCTAGGTGTGGCCACAAGCATGCCAGATGTCACAAATACTTGGACTTTTATCACTGCTTTTGGCTAAAACACTAAGAAAAGTCATCAAGGTTCCTCTCCAGACTCCAATTTTCTCAAAGTTGAAGAGTATTGAAACAGTGCAGATTTACATCTCCCTCTCATTTTAAAACCATGATTTCCCACTCTTCATTCCCTAGATAAAAAAAGAAACTATATTTCTTGGTCATACTTGCCAGTGATCTGCAAATTTCAACACTTCACTGCATAATAATAGATTGCCTATCAAATTTTCATTGTCTGCCTCCTTAGAGGCACATAGTTTCAAAATCTGCAGCAGTTGCAAAAATAAAAAAAAAATATGGGGATTCACAGGTACATACAAACTTGCAATGTTCCTGTCATTGCTGCTTCCATATGATACAGTTCAAAGCAACACTTTTACTCCTACTTCTATTTCTAGCTTATCCTTCTAGTGGAATTAACTCTTCAGTTTTTACTAAATTGCCCGTTCCTTTCCCAAACAGACCCAGATTTTAAACAAACTAATTTTATGGTTCCTTTAAAAATGAATATGCAATTTCCTTGGTGATGAACTGCATACAGATAACCACACCTTAAGGATGGTAGAGGGAACAAATTTGGTATATTTAAAGCACAGGGAATTCAGCATGAGAACTATTTTTATTTTATGTATTCTATCACAGCAGTAACACACAATCTGTTTGTCCTGAGCTATCTAAAACAGCAATGAAAAACAAATATTAACTAACAGTGTCACAACTCTGCTCAAACCTTTTTGCTAATTAGTGAATATGACTAGGACTGGCATCCTACAACACTAACTTTCAGTTGTAGAAAGCCATAATAAAGGTAATAAAGATATTTTAAGCACTGTAAAGATATATTTCTATATTATTTATTTACATTTTGTTTTTCTAATGGAATAAACAATGCATTTCTCTTTTTTTCACAGTCATAACAACGTTAAAGCATTTTCAGCCCCGACTTAAGTACATTAATATTTCTGGCTGGCAAGTACAGTCATAAAGCTTCCCAGTAAGTCATCCCAGCTTAAACAGGATGTTTGTCCATGAGTCCAGGCTCTGTGGCAGTAAAAGCAGCTCTAATATTGGATTACAGGGAATTAACCAATACAGGCTGCAACAGACTAACCACATCCACTAAAAACAACTGGTTCCCACTCCAGACACTGAAGCTCAAAGGACTCTTGGGGAAGGATTTCTTAGCAGCCAAGCACTTGAGAGACCTGAGAAAAGGAATAATTGATGTCTCCAGTATCACTGCTGGGCTCCAGGAGCAATGTAGGGCACTGCAGGGATGGTCCACAGAACTTTTGCTGATCCCTCACCTTCCCAAAGTGTATTTTCAGCTACTCCCAGATGGGAATTAAAAAAAAAAAAAACAAAAAAAAAAAACCCAGAGATTCCTAATCTCCATACTGAGTCAGAAGAATGTAGGAAACAATGAGGAAAGAACAGAGCAGGCAGTTTAAAACCACTGTGAGGCCACATTTAGCAGCTACACTGCCATGACAGTGGGAGCCTGCTTTTAGCTGTTTTACTGGCTAAACTGGACAATGTTTTATTACCTCCACAATAAAACAGATAATCCTAATGCATTTTCCTGCCATTTTTAAACAGAACTTGCAAGTAGTCAGAAACTAAAAATAGAGCCAGCACAGTAAGCAACAAATCTTCTGCTGTCTCCACCTGCACAGCAATATCAATTTGTGAAGTCTGCCAGCCTGTAGGTGAGGTTTTGCTGGAATTCCTTCACCCCTTTCAAAGTGATTTCCAATTTTAAAAACAATAACCTATTTCCCACAGCTTCTACCCTCACCAAAATATGGCTCTTACTCCTTTCATGTGCCTCAGAAAGGAATCATGTAACTAGGACCTTAAATCCACAAAATAGCTCCAATTTAACTTTCCGGACATCTAATCTGCCACCAGCCTTTATCAGGTTTAATCCAGCTCAGATTTGTTCTAGGGTGAGACCCTGCAGTTACCCTGGGACTCTCGTTTCCTCCCCTGTGTTGGGAGAGCTCCCTGGCACCTTTTTGTACAAACCTAGGAGACAAGAAATAGGAGAGAAAATTAACTCTGACTCCAGGCCTTTCAAACAAAAATTTTGGGATGAGTTTGACTACAATTGAGAGATGGTACATAAAAACTGCTCCTCCACCTGTCATAAAAACCTCCTCTTACCTACTTAGGATGGGAAAAATTCTTTTTAGGCAGCTCCTCTAGATGGAACAATCACTCCATCATGTCTGCTTTGAAATTAGTCTTTCTGAAAGACAAGCTTGGATGTCAGCACATAAAATACCAAGGCTTCAAAAACACATGACCTGGACTTGGCAGAAATCAGTCAGGCAATTTGAACACTGCTGAAAGTGGTGGGTTTATGTCTATATATTACCATGCAGATCTTGCAGGTTGTATAGTCACAAGCAAGAGGAACTGGAGGTTCTGCTGAATCAGAAATTATACTGAAATACAGTCTGTTTTCATTGCCTAGTGTTGGTAAAACATCTAAAACTAATGTTACAACAAATATTTCAAAATAAATCCATTCCAAACTGAGAAAAACAAGCAGTTATTTTATAAAAAGCCCTCACAACAACTGAAGGCAAAGAACAGACATGTCTGATAATGTTAATACTTGTTAAAAGAGCTACTAACCCAGATCAACAGGAGCACATACCTTTCCTCAGGTGTCTTCTCCCTTCCCCAAAATTCTAGCAGAGGAAAAATTTAAGGATTTTTATGCACATGCATTAAATTTTTGCAATCAGCAGCTACAAGTGGCTGGCACACATTCAGTTATCTCAGACACAAGTCGGCCAGATACCTTATCTACATGGGTAAATCCAGAGCTATCCATCAGTGTCATCCTTCTAGATCCATATTTCTATCCCAAAGTAATTTGCAAAAGTGTACCAACATTATCTATACAAAACCTTTGGCTCATTTTCTAAGTTTATACTGCATCAACATGGTAAAGGCCCTCACTCCTGCTCAGTACCATTACACTGCTATGCATCTACCAAGTGAAGCCTAAATTTAATGTACATCAAACCTGGATCTTCATCTCATTTGAATCTACGACCAATTTTAAAGAAATCCCTAAGAGGGTTCATTTTTCCACCTGCCTGAAAGGTGTCACAGCAATGCTGTGCAGAATGAACTGCAGGAAAGTCCTTGGAGATTTCAGTCCTTGGGTGTCCCACAAAGGGGCCAGACTGGCCAAACTCACAGGACTGCCCACTCCTGAACTGAGAAATAATCCTACTACAGAAAACAAGGTATAACTTTTCAAATGATGAAAACATTCCCCTTGTGGAGAACACAGTGAGCCAACTACAGCACAGCAAACTGAGCATAGCAGTGATATAAATCCTCTGAATGACAGAGACACACACTGACAGTAAATCTGTTCCTTATTTCAGGAAAAGAAATGTCTGGGATATCTTTTAACAGCTGCTGAAATATCTTCTATCGACACCGAGCTTTCCCTGCCACCCTTCAGTGAGTAGAGCACTAATAAATGGTCAGCCAACTATACTAGAGCTGTCGATTTTCTATGGCACTCTCCCAGCATCACCAGAGATGAACACTAGGAACCATTTCCTTAGGGAAAGCTGTTTGTAAACAGAAATCAGGCAACTACCATCAGGCAGAGTTAGCAGCAATTTCCAAGGCTGCTTAGAGCCCATACAGGAGCAATATTCCAGCAATATTCCAGCATGTACAAGTGCTCTGCAAGCACAGGAAACAGCAGGATCCCTCCTGTCTGGCATCCCACTGCTTCACACACTCCTGTGCTTCCTCTCTCAGGTGCCAACCTTCTGTTTTCAAACAAGATCATCTCAAGAAAAAAAAAAAAATAAACTGAGCAAAGGAGGACTTGGTCTTTTTGTTTAGTTTTGGCTTTCCAGGGGGCTGGAACTAAAAGAGGGCTCATATGTTACAGCTCCAGTTGAGCTTTATTGGGATACTAAATGCATACGCTGGCATTTCAGAATAGAAATAATGAAACTTTTAGATCTATAAAAAACCAGCTAGATTTGTGGCGCAAACTCTCTGTAACTGAATGTACAGGTGCATACTTTCATCTGTTTTATTTCAAATGAGGTCACTTGAAATGCCCAAAATAACTCACTGCAATGACATTAAAGCACATTGTCTTTTAATGAAACTATGTATTATTGATGCCCCCACTCCAAATATAACAACTGAAATGGCCTAGAATGTTGCAAATGCTTGTAACTGCACATTTACCAGGAAGGTTTTTGCAGCTTATGTCTCCGATCTGCAAGTTTTGTAATTTTGAGTCTGGAGTGATCTTCCAAAACTGAAGGAAGCACTTTGACCCTGAACAGGGATGAGGAAGGAGTGGTACCTTGTCTAAAAAAAGCCACAAATTACCACAAATGTTGGGTGATATCAGACACACTCAACAGCTGTTTCTAAAGCCCTCTGGCCAAGATTTGTAACTTCTTGTACCCAGAGCAGGGTTATCTAGATTTAATGACCTGGGAAACTCTCCAAACATAAAATTTCTCCCATTTTTTGTTTTACTGACTGGAGGCAAGAGAAGCATTGAGGTCCTACTCAGCACAAAAGAAAAAATAAAATACAAAAAAATTAATAACCAACAAAAATTGTTCTTGAGAGTCTGAACAGTTGATTTAAAACAAAATTAACAGAATAAACCAGGACACTGAGGTGAAGAACATTATCTGACCTAAAGGGTTCCTGGAAGCTTCATAGGGATTCAACAAACTCATGTTTTATTAATGTATCCTCAAACCTGTGACAGCTTGGACACAGATTAAACATTTTTGTCAGTCATTGGTGGTTTTGAATTGTTAATCAAAGAGATGAAACACTGCCATTATTCTCAGGTTCTGGTAAGTTCTTGTCATGTGGTCACATTAGGAAGATGAAGAGATCCTTTCAGAAAGATAATTAAAGACAGATATTGTACAAAAGCTCAGATGTATTAACATAGAATTTGTATGCAAGGATACAGGCCAACTGCAGCACAGCCAACAATGAATGTATGAATATCATTGGCCATGCTATTGGCTGTGTATTGGTGTCTGTAAGAAAAAAATATTGTTAATAACTTTTATTTAGAAGCACAGCTCACTTAAAAGAGCATGACCAGTGCGGACGGCATCCCCTACCCCTGGCAGGGTTATTTGTCTCCATTCCTGTAAAGAAGTCTACTTTCATTTCAAAAAAGATGCTCAATTTGAAGTTTGCCAGATTTAGGCTAGAATAAATATATCAGAAATGTCCAAGTGCCAAAGCTACAGATTCTGGCTATTTTTCTATTTATTTTTGCTCTCTATTTTCATGTTACTATTTCAAACTTGACTGTGAACAAGTTGGGGTATTTTAGAAATTGAGAGTATTAAAACTTTTCCTTTCAGTGTGTGTGTGTGGAGGAAGTTATGGGTTATTATAGACAAGTAACTATACTTAACAATTACATTAAAAAAAAAAGTCTTCCTATTTCAGAAGAAAGGAAACAGAACTGGATCAAGGACCACAGGAGATATTTGAAGATCAGAGATCCAGAATAAGCTGAATAATCCAGAAGAACAGGACTCTGAAGAGAGAGTGGAACTGTGTGAAAAGGCAGGTAGGTCCAGGTGGCTGGCACAGTCCCACACACCTTACTGCCAACCCTGAGACATTTTCTTTCCTAGGATTCTAATCTCTACAACAGGGTGCAAGTACTTCCACAGTTCAGCATGTCATACACAGGGAAAATCATTCTACCATATGAAAGAATGGAGTAATTCTGCAGAGTGACAGCAGGCACCATCAATATCTTATCTATTTGAATAAACTGTGTGGTGCTATGACCTGCCTTTTGTACTGCACATTGTCAAAGCCTTAACTTTTAGAACTGCAAACTTTACCCATGGAAAACAGTACCCCAATTAGAAACCTTCTGTAGGAGCTTTATGGCATTCCCACAACTCAACAGTTGTGAGGGACTATTTTTATACTGAAAGTATTTGAACAGGCTTCTGAAAATCAAAGCAGATTTCTTCTATAGAGAAATACAGCATGGCTTCAAAAGTCTATCAAGTGCTGAAAATAACTTTCATTTTGAAAATTACTTTGCATTGTCCCTTAACTTTCATTAGTATAATGTAATTATAATTACTGAAACTGATGTGACTTGTGCACCCCCACTGGTAGGTTTTAAAGCTTGTTTTTGTCCTGCTGAAACCTCTAGAACACAAATGCAGTGGGAGCCATGAATGCAAAGGTGACTATTTTAAGCATCTCTCATTTTAGCTCCCTATGAAAAGTTCTGAATTTGGATCAGAGAAAAATGAGTCCATACAAAACTGACAGCTGGACACCAAATAATGAATACACCCAAAAAAAATTATAAGAGCTATTAAAAATTACATTCAAACTCAGGGATCTGAGAACATAGAGGCAGGCTGAAACTTTTTTAAAAATACTTTTCTAGTTTAGCCACCTATCTATGTTCCATTTTTTTATGATGGTAAAAGAATGCTTGTCATTTTCTTTGATATTCTAGTTTGGTTCCTCCCTTAACTCATAGGTGGTTGTCTTGCAATGCTGCTCTTGAAGAAGTTAAATAGAAATATAATAAATTCTCTTCACATTTACATTTGGGATTTAGAGACCTAAGGCTACTATCCTGATTGGAGCTCATCCACACCTGACCAAAACCAAAACTGGAGATTTATATTGATTTCTCTGTGCATGGCTCTCCTGAACATTCCAAGAATGGATTAAGGTGTGTGAGCACAAGACCAGAAAAAATTCATACTCATGATGTTTCATCTCATACAAAATGCTTGTTCTCTGAGCATTTTAATGAACTTAGATATATGAAAACGGGGGAAGATCCAAACGGAAAAGCATTGGTTGCTGCAAGATAATTAGTTGCCTTCACAGCCCTTTTCATCATCCCTATTGATTTCAGAGACAAGACACATTTCAGGGCACCCCTATTTAATTAGAGCAGCTCCAGAGCCAAAACAAGCTGCCAAGTGCAATTAAGCAGGCTGCCAGAATACAGCACAATCTTAGAGATTTTCCTTTTATAAAGAGAGATTAGGAATGAACCATCCCAGACAGCTGTGACTTACTGGAGAAACTTTAAAACCTGGTTTTACATACATGTCTAAACAGAATTCCAATTTATTTTTTTTTTAAATTTGCTTTTTGATGTAAAAAAATTTAGATACCCCAACTAGCTGTGGGAAAGGACACCTGACCAGACTTCTCCAGCCCATTTTAGTATCTAGGAGCCTGAGGACCTGTTCTCAGAAATTAAAGACACAGCATGTCATGCTAAAAACATTTCTACATAGTTCTTCACAGCTATTCCATAGCCCGTTAAATCCTTCTATTTAATCTTCAGTTTTGACAAGTGAGAGTTCAGTTCCTGCCATTTAACATAAAAACTAGTAAAACTCCAACAGAGGTGTTCCCACACTCTAAATCTGCAGTTTAAAAAATGCAAAGTCATTTGCTGTCCCTTTACTGGTCAGTTTGTTCAAGAATTTCTTTACAAAGCACCAAAATTCACACCTGGAAGGATTATATTGCAATAAAGCAACAGATATTATGGAACTGAGAGTAAATTGGGAGAAATACCACAATTATAATTAATTTTGCTAGTAAACCTACAAAATACCAATACAATGGTCACTCTGAATAAGCAAGTTTATTCATAATGTAATCTCAGTACTGCCCTATCAGTATTTATTTACATTTACTGTATTGTCCGATAATCTGTGCTAGTTTATCACTTAGATTGTTACACTAAAAACTCATTTCTATGATCAGATAACTTGAAATAAAGAGATGAGTGAAAATGTTACTTTGTTCAGTTAGACTAAATGGCAGATTTTATCACTTATTTCCATATATTTTATCATGGGTCATGATCAAAGTAACATTAAACTACCATTTCCATCTCTGACAGGGAAAATGATGTTATTTGTACAAAGATGTGAAACAGTCCAGGTAACTCAAGTAAAATGGATTGATTTCAGCTCACCAACTAGAAGATAGTAGATGGGCTCTACTTCTTGTACAGCTGCTGGAATGCCAGGAAATCTTCAAGTTTGAAGTGGATTACTAATGCTTCTTTAATAAAAACCACTAGGCAATGGGAATTCACCCTTCTTGCACAAATTTAATTGAACAGTCAAGTTCTGAACACAAACAATTCTGTTAAATCAAAAGTCAGAAAGAAAAATAGAAAAAGAAAATCCTCTGTGCTATCTTTTATCTTTTTAAGCTGAAATATAATATAAACAAACCTGGGGAGAGAAGCAACTGTCTGCTGCTTTTCAGTTGAATGTAACTGTAGGGAGGAATTGCAGGCCCTTCAGACAAATCTCTTCCTCAGACAATGTGTTAATCTCAACAATCTATTGCTAAAGGCTGC
Organism: Cinclus cinclus; assembly: GCF_963662255.1. Lineage (NCBI taxonomy): Eukaryota > Metazoa > Chordata > Aves > Passeriformes > Cinclidae > Cinclus > Cinclus cinclus. Next base: position 22,830,147 of record NC_085054.1, read on the forward strand.
AACAAAGAGCCCTGTCATCAATCCTCCTTCAGAGCTGTAGCAGGGGATGCTCTGCCAGCAAGGATGCCACAGACACACAGCACACATAAAATAGCTCTGCACTCAGGCTCAGCCTACAGCTCAAGAGCAAACCCAATATATCACATCAGCTGTGAGCCCTAAGTCATTAAGCAAAAATTAAAATGAAATGTGAGCCTTCCTGACGAATTTCCTTTGTTCTGAGTTTTTTAAAGCAACTTCTGTTAGTAGCTTTTAAATGCCTTAATTCTAAATAAACCATCTTGCAACATTTTAGAACTGTTGCCATTTTCTTCCAATGGCATGGTCCTGACAACAGGCAGCAATAGGAAATCATATCCAGCCATTCAAAGACTGGGAAGGGCTTCCCTGACAGACCCAGAGTCGTAAAACCAAAAGAAAACCCACTGAGTGACTGACATGCCACACTGCTCTGCATCTGCCCAATTCTAGAGTAATTGGCTTGACACATCTTCTTCTAATTCTGATCAAAGTAACAGAGGACTTGCAATCCTTTCTGATGAGATGAGTTTAATTTATTTGGACAGAAAACAGTGCAGATAATATCATAAAAAATGTGATGATAAGACAGAGGGATATTACAAGGTTGTACATTGCTATTTATAACGTGTAATCATGTCAATAAAACTCAAACTACATAAATTATTTTTTTCTGTTCCATGCACAACAGCTCTTGAAAAGCTCTTGAAAAGCCTTACAAACATATTCCCAGGATAAAACCTGTTATGTCAAGCAGGATATATGTATGTTTTTAACATACAAAGAATTTCTCCTGTTGATCTTATTGCTTTTCTTTCCTGTTATGCGGTCTTCAAAACAAAGATTAAAATGTTATGTGTCAGTACAAAGGGAATGTTTAAAGAAGAATTGATATGCACTTCATTTGGAGTCCAAATGCATTTTCAGTAGAAGACACTAAGCACCAACAACCCATGGAATTATCTAAGATATCCTGACTTAATTTTTCTGAAATGATAAGCATAGTCTGTGAAAATCTAGTTTCAAGATTTCTGCAGTTGCTCTTCTGAAAATGGAGGTAACTTTAAATGGGTTAAAATGTCTTCTACAATCATCAGACAACAAAAGTTTTAAAATTTTTTGGCAATACGATATTTTTTTAAACTTTTTTTCAGATTATTGAAAGCAAAAAACCCAAACACACACAGACACTTTTATAATTCTTAGATATTCATATTCTCTCCTTTTAGACATCAGCCAGTATCTACTCATTGTCTGGCTCCACATATCAGAAATGATGGGTTTGGGTTGGGTTTGGTTTTTTATTCATTTCTAAATCATGTTAAGAATACTTGCTGATTTTAAAAAGCAGAAACCTAGAATTATTAACACCAGCACGCTGGACTAGTATTTATAAAAAATCCAATGTTCTGGACTCATAGTGACCAATCCTGATCCTTGATCCTGAGATTAATTTAGTAGAAGTGGTGGGTTTTGTGATGCCTGAGATTGTAACACCACTGCAGCACTGCAGATTGAGCAGAGATGTCTTGCTGACCATCCCCACAGTGCCAGACTTGGTGTTTTCCTTCCTTGGCAAGGTGAGGCTTTGAACCTCCTTGGCCTGATGCAGCAGTGCAGCCCCAGCCTGAGTGATGTATGACACAAACCCTGCTGTCCCCCTGATTCCAGCCCTGATTCCACTCGGGATTTCCCTCTCCTGCTGCCTGAGGAGGGACACACGTTCCTTCTGCAAAGCCTTCCAAGCCAAAGCAGGTATTTCATATTCAATGGAAGCTCTAAGTTAGCTCAGCCACTGCTCTTGATGACCTCCCAGCCTCCCCCACAGGTGAGACATCCTTTTAAACTTACAAGTTATTGCATCCTTTTAAGTTTACAAGTTATTGCATTGTTTTCCCTGGGCTGCTCTTACTCATCCTACCAGCTGCCTGGTGGTCAGGGCCATAAAACAATGCTAAGTCTGCTTTGCAGCAGCACAAAAGAGACTGCAGCAAGTTCATTCAGCCACTTTAAGAGAAAAATCAAGAATAAAAAAATCAGCAGAGCAAAATGAATGTAAGTGATTTGTAGTCAATGCATGCAAGAACACGAGTTAGTTATCTTTGTAGTCTTGTTATAGAAGAGTCTAAAAAATATTTTCCCTCTACCCCCATATTGACACAGGAAATACTATTGCAACAATCAAAAAAATAGATTATATTATTAGGTTAATAGTAGCTTACTTTTGGTCTTTACCTGTGCAAAGAAAACTGCAGTGAGTCCCAGAGTACTCTGAATTCACCTCACTGTGTATTTCATGGTAACTTGATTGCATACACAGGAGGTAAAAGTCCAGAGACTCAAACTGTGTAAATTTATACCAAGTTCCTCAGATATGCTTATTTATACTACTTGATTATCTTATCTTCACACAATTGTCTGTGTTTGTAACACTCAGATGAAATTTAAAATTTTCCATTTTGAATAGAGTGTAGTAAAGAAGTCAAAAAATTTCCATGGATATTATTGAGATAACCTGATTAGTGATAGTGCTGGATATAAGAATACTTAGAAGTGAAAACACTACTTTGCAAATATATGTTTGAAATGCTGAAAGATAGTATCCTTTCTTCAAATGAGAATTTTTAACACCTTCTTAAGTATTCTGATTAATTCCTTGTGCATACTGTCTCTTAAAAGATATGTTGCCACACACTACTCCATTCTATCAAAAAATAAAGTAAAGGAAATTGAAAGGAATCTCCACAGAGAAAGAAAATTATTTCAGAGCTAGAGCTGAGGCTCCTCTGGGGTAGGAAGTAGGAATGACACAGCTGCTCCAGATGGAAGCCATGAGATTAGTCACAGTTCACACATAAAGTCTTGAAAGGGCTTAAGAACAATTCTGAAAGTTCTTCTGCAGCAAGAATTTATCCTTGTACAGGAAAGGAGGTGATCACTCTGAACATACACAGTGCAGACAAGTAGTTCTAATAATGTTTGCAAAATGGATTTGAGATTTCCCATGTGTCAAAAAGCTCTCATGACACAGAAAGCAATCTTTAGCTCTCCAGCTATGCTAAACAAAACTCTGGTACACAAATGACCTCTTGGAATGACAGTTCACTTTCAACAGACATTCCAAACTGATGTAATCAAAATCCTGAAAATGTTCTGATGGATCCAAATCAAAACAAGGAAAATTCAGAGGAGGAAAAGATCAAAATCACTAAATTATACTCTAAAGATTCCATTTATTTACTTTTTAAGCTTTTTTTCCTTCACATGCATGATCTTTCCAGGAATGCATAGTAAATGTATTCCTCTTTTGTATAAAAGACTTCTTTGAAATTGGCTTTTGTCATAAGCCATAACAGGAACAAAATGTCAGATCCCTACCTGGCCAGCTGCGTGTTAAAGCCAACACTGACTGATTCCCACCTGATTTCACTGTTAGAGCTGTGCTTTGATTTAACAAAATCAACAGATTACAAACTTCACTGTGGGAATTATGAGCAAACTCACCCACTGGCATGGCTTTTAATATTCTTCTAATTTCCAGCCTAGAAGGGAAATACCTGTTTTTACCTGTTCTTGTACAATTATAATTATTTATAAAATTAATCTTGCCCATTAGTGGCTCAAATACCTCCTCCCCATGACTCTGACTGGCAGCCACACTGTCCAAGGCTGGCTCCCCTGTGCTGGGCTGGCCCAGATCTCATCTCACAGTGACACAGCACCAGCCCACAGCTGGCACCTCACTGTTATCTGAGCACAGACGTCTGATAATCACTGACTTATGCATTTGCAGAACACTTGCATTAACACTAATTCAATTGGAAATATTTTCAATATCGGAATCTCAGAAGATAATGACCTGTTGGGGTGTGATACTGATGAAGTAGGGTCTAAAATAAGCCATCTCCTTAAGAACTGCGCAATGATTTTTGACCAGTTATTGCTTTTGCTGCAAATGAAGCATTTACTCAAAAACAAATACAATAAAGGAGTAAAAGGTACTTATCAGGAGTTATTAAATAAATATGATGGCAAGAACTTTAAATAAAATTGTGGATTATTTTTGTTCATCCTGTACATTAAGAAACATTATTCTCTCTATTGTTTCTGCCATTATTTCATATCATGGAACAACAAGAAAGAGTGATTATTTGATCCATATCTTTGATGTTCTTTAACAAATTCAGGATTAAAAGTCTGCAGCTTTATACTGGTGTAAATGGAATCAATGAATTCTTCAATTCTACTCTGAAAGAAATTGTAAAAGAAGGTGATGGCACTTGGGAACTGCAGTACTGAACACAGGCCAGATGATTACTTTCATGGCAGGTACCATGGAGAGCAGTCTCAGAAAGAAAAGTTCATTGAGACAGCTCGAAGAACATGTGCACAAACAAGTGGAAAAAAATTTATAAATACTCAGTAAGATTAGACATTTAGCATTCATTCAGATTGGCTGTTTGTGCCAATCTAGTTTCCCTATATAATTCAGGTTCCACCTATCTAAAAAACAATCTTTACTGTTTATTGATACAACTAGTTTAGCAGATAGACAGAAGTCTGAATTGGCACCCAGCAATAATCAGATTCAGATTTTTACACCTTAAGAAAAGATTAATTACAGTCATTTTGATTCTTTGCAAATTTGGCTCTGACAATAGTCAGGGGCTGGGCCTTTACCAATGTGTGATGTTCAGACAAATTCTCAGAAAAGAAAAAAAATCGGTTGGTGTTAAATTTTTTTTAAATCCCTGGCAGCTGACCTGCAATGGATGTACAGCATCTGTTTCCTCTCAGCACCACTTTAAATTTGTACAGAGAACCATATCAAGAATATTTTCAATTCCTTATAAAACTCACTCTGTAAGTTCTCATCTATAGGCAAAATAACTGTCAAAATAAAACACATCAGGTACCAGTTCATCCTTAAACTTCAAAAGAACTACTTAAGAATCCAGGTGAAAGTTTGTCACAGTAAGGGTAACGAAAATATCTTTTCTTTCTTAAAGAAACCCTGTGTAGCTTGAAGAACAATTTGTAACTCAGCTTTCATTTTACAACCAGACATAAATATTGTCTGAATAAAAATATCTAGAAACAGCATCAAAGGAAACCCTGTGTAATGTCATTACAGGTTTGTACAGATTATTATAAACTTTAAAAGACAGAGGAGTGTCTGCATAGCAAGTCCTGCAGAGATGAGGTGATTTCCTAAAGAGTTTGGTCAATTAATGATATACCTTGATGTTACTTTAAAGATGCAGGTCCTCTCTAGATAATGATTTAGTAATAGATTTTAGTGCAATGTGTTTCTTGTGACACATAGCTCCATTATCAGAGCATGAAAATGACAAAAATATGTATTCTTATTTTCCCTATGGTTTCTTTTGAAACTACTGCAGAACAAACACCATCCCCAAAGCTGCTCAAGTACGGAAAAACAATATAAACAACTGGCCAAAACCATTCCATCAGCCCCTAGGTGTTACTAAGGATTTGAGAAGCTGTAAGGAAGTACAAAGCAGAATTCATATAGAATCAAATGCTAACTAGCCACTTGTTTACATCTTTCAGCTAAAGAAAAGGACAGCTTAGCCCAGGAAAGGTGCTAAACAAAAGCTTCCATGTGTTTTCCATGTGTGTGTAGGCACGATTACACATGCAGTGGGAGGAGGGAAGGTAAACTGAACTGAGCTGGCAGATATGGCATTTGTGACATTTGTGGAAGGAAACACAGAATGGAAGAAGTAGAGCTGGCCTAAACAATCACAGACAGGAACAGTCCCACTTGTCAGCACCCATCACCAGCAGAAAATGCTTCACATAAGGGAAAACAAAAGGAATTGTCCAGAAACATAAAAAACTCTTCAAACTCATCCCCAAGGCCAGCTACTCCTTTTCCCACCTCCCAGAGCATCTGCTGCCCGAGCAGAGCAAGAGCAGCACAGTTCAGCTCGTGGATGAGAGGCTCAAAACCACAGGTGAGGTTTGGCTCCAGCTTGGGCAAGGCTGAGACCTGCTTCATCCATCCTGCCACATCTTCATCTGTTGCCATGACAACACTGACATCTCCCCATGCTGGGAAGTGCTTTTACTTTAAATATTGTATAAATGAACATAAATCTTGAATATATCTCATGCTGCTGTTGTTTGTGGAATGGGGGCAGTATTCCTCTTAGTTTTATTAGAGGAAGAAATATTACACAGATCAATCATACTGTTATTCACTGAACATTGAAGAATTTCAACAGTGCATACCAGAAAAATGTTAATATTTTTAATGAGAAGCAGCATAGTAAGGATTTCTGTATCTTCGGCATGGACAAGGGCAGTTTCCACTAATTTTCAGTGCTGAAAAATTCAGATGTATCAGAAAGCAAGACTTTCACAATAACTTATTTACAACTAAGAAACTTAAGGTATGTGAAATTGTTCTGTTTTTTTTCAAATGTCTTAATATTCTAAAGTGAATATTTTGTTGAGATTTACAATTAACAGATTTAGGTGTTTTAATTTTTAATTGCTTTAGGATGTTAATCATAAGCATTGAACAGTCTTTTAGGATAATAACATTCCTATCTGTCTCTAAGTGACTTTCAAAGCAGGTACTTGTAAACCAGTAACAGTGATTCATTTATTTTTAATTCTACATTCATATAAGTATTTGAGACAAACTTAAAAATAAATTAAATCATTCTAGCTTTCTGTTTTATTAAAATAATTTAAGAACAAATATGCAAACAAAGAGAGAAAAGAACATCCAGACACATCTTTAATCATTCCCTGCATTTTATTTATAGATATGCAGATAAAATAGATATTTCATCTTCTCATTTGTCTTTCAGGCCCACTTTTGGTGGCTGCTGTAGCATTTAAATAGAGTTAATCAGTTCCCTCCAGAGCAAAGGCTAGTACTGTAAACAGAGCTTCAGGGCTCAAGGGATGTTCAGCAAATGTGTTCAATCAACACTTGCTCCTTCTGGAATAAAGAGGATGTGCCTCTGCATCAGATTCAGCCCTTGTCTGCTGTTTGAACAGTGTGGGGGCCTCTGCCTGTGCCACGAGGAGATTTGGGTTGAGGGGAAAAGGCCAAGGGGTTGCTCTAAAACCCAATTGCAACGCCCAGTTGCCATCTAATGAGGATTATCTCATTTGCATTTGAAAACCAGCACCCACCCCAAACATGAGAGTCACAAAAGGAGGCACGTGCAGGGCTGGAGCTGCTGGTGGGGAGGCAGACTTCAGTTTATTCTCCCAGGACTCTTAATCTGTATGAACATATCGATTATTATCACAGAAATAAAGATTTTTATTAAGTAAACTAATACAATCTTGAAGAATAATGTTATATTTTTTTCTGATTAAGTTATTTTTAATAGAAAATATCAAGCTTACGATCTTAGCAATTTTTGGCACGTGAGATGGTGCAAAATTTGCTGCTCTTAAGTATGATGGCAAAAAAAAAGTAATTTAGTCATAATAAGCATTAAAGAAAGGATCCTGATGAATGTCACCAATAAATAAGTATCAAGTGGAAATCCTGTTTTTTTAAACTACCACATAGAAATTGGCAATTTTAGCCATGTCCAATATCTCCTTTAAATTGGCTAAGATTACCCAAATTCTTACATGTAACTGTCTCTCTCATTATTTTAGTAGATTATAGGTTAATTCTGAGGAGGTTTAGAGCCTTCCCAACCTATCATTTTACATCCCAGAAGTCCTTGAAGGAAAAAACTCAGGGCCATTGTGCACACAGACACATAGGTTCCTTTCATCTCTAGAGCCAAGCTGCATGACTCCAATTTCCCATTAGATAATCTTTCAGAGGATTATTTGCTAATTATCCTCAGTGGGTTTTCAGCATATGAAAAAATACACAGAAGAAAGAAAGAAAATACCGAGACTTCTCTAAGAAACCTGGAATGTTACATGGAGAGAAATATGGGAATGCCCCACAGATGCTCCGGAATCCTTTGACCACGACATTCCAGGTGTAACAACCTACTTGTGTTAACTGCTCTGGGTAACAAATACCCAAGGTCTACCAGACTTCAAACTCATCCAGCACCAGACAGGACTTTAAAATAACATTATTTCACTAAAAAGTGTGTTGAAGCAACTCCTTGACAGATTTGTAAACATCCATAAAAAATAAGTGTGATGTCTAATAGCTATGTGTCATTTATTAGCTGTGAGAATTTCCTTCTTTTTCATTCTGCTAGCAGAGCTAAGGGCAGACACAGGAGGGATTTTTGCATTTGTAATGACCAAGGACCAATTCTTAAATGAAGCCAGTTTTCCATGCAGTCTCTTCCTAAACAGAAGCACTTGCTTGGGAATTTTTCCTCATAAACCTCCCTACTAGGAACTTATTAATCTGCCAGTTCTATCTTCAATGTTTCATCCTGACACGAAATTCAAGCAAGACATATTTGCCAGTTCCTTACTAATGAAATGCTATTTGTGGCAGTCTTATGATGCTACATGTTGGTGCTTTTGAAGCATGCAGCCCTTTCTGCCAGACCTAAAGTATTAACATGGGATATACTAAGGATATATTCATATGCTAACAGGATTCATTCTGCCACAACAACTCATGTCCTGGTACATAATATGTATTTTGACAATCCCTTTTCACACAACATGGTTACTGCCACTAAGAAGTTTATGCTAACTTTTGCATCTGATCAAAAACTCTGTGGCAGATGAATTGAAATTTGAGGATTCTGATGTATTTGGGTAAGGTTACAACTTCATCAGTATTTCCAGGATTTGAAGGGCATGAGTTTTCTACACACTCTTGCTGCCTACATGCTTTATACAATACCACATAAATAAAGGTATCAAAATGACTCAATCTACTGGTCAAATGGGCTGAACAAGAAATGTTGAACTACCTCCTCCATTAGTGCTGGATATATGGTAATAAACAATCCTTCTTTTTCCAGCCTTGCATTTGTAACTATTCATTCTTACAGACTTTCTTTCACTTCCTTTCTTTCCCTCACACAGTTAAACTGCAGTTGCTGGGTACTAATGTTATCAGCTGACATAAGAGATGCCTGGTTCTGGGGTTTGAGTTTCTGCACATCCACCCAGGAATTGCATCTATAACCAGTGAATCTCTCCCAAAACTTGACAAATTCGACATCTGTAGACAGAAATGATGAGACAGGAAGGAGCTGTCAGATTTATCCTAGCAGCTGCAGAATTTTCTTCCTTCACCTACTCCCAGCTAACCAAAACATGGCACAGAGCTCTGGCTGCTGTTCTTGGCTGTTCCAGCTGGTGGCTGCCATACCCTCCTCCATTTTTTCTAAGGCATAGAAATGCCAGGTCTGTTCCAGGATCTCCCACACCCAAAATCTCAGCAGCAATGTGCAGGCAACATGACTTGTTGAAACTGAGACCAGCAAAATGATACATCAGCCAGCTATCCAGAGAAAGGATGGATCAATGCTGGCAGCTGCAGAGCACTGCCTTGTTTGCTGCTGAGTCAAGCATTTGCAGCACGTTGGACAGCAGCAGACACAGCCAAGTGTGGTTTAAGTTTCAGCAGCGTGGAAACATCCAGCCAGCAATTCCAGAGCCACTAAAACCCTAACAAAAACATCATCCGAGTTCATTAGCCTCCAAGTACTAAATGGATTTGAACTTGGGTCACTCAAGTCAAGAGAGATATTCAGAGAAAGTCAAGCATTGTTTTATGCAGTTGGAGAATTTCCTTTAAAGGAAAGGTAAAATCCTTAGTTTCACAAATAATAATGAATAAATTCATAATGATAGTAGATTCATAAATACCTCCTATGTTACATTTCTGGGGTAATGTGCTGAAGTTTCGAGTTACTGTAGATTGAGTAAACCCAAGAAAATGCATATTTTTTTCTGTAGCCCCTGTACATAGCATACTCCTGCTGAGATAACTAGATTTTTTGGTTTGACAGAAATAAAAGAAAAACATGTATAAACTGCTTAACAAGAGTTGATGGTTTTCTTAGAGGACTTTAGAAATGGATTAAATGTTCACCTCACAGAGCTGCCTATATATCCTTAAAGTATTGCTTTTATAAAGTAGTAAGGCACTTAAGTTTTGAACTTAAAATAATGAAATAAAAAATATTCCAGTCTTATGTTCTTTAGTTGTCTGCAGTCTAAAAGTCCTTGTATCAGATCCAATATGCATATTAGGGAAAAAAGAAATCTGTTTGATTTCTATTTTTAAAATAACTGGAATAAAACAACGGGTACAAGGCTTCATATGTATAATAAGCAGCCTGGAACAGACTTCATTTCCCAGCAGAATTCCTATTACATATGCAGGCCATGAAACATAAATATTAATGACAACAACAAAAATAATTTGTATTTATATCTGTTTGTGAGCAAAACAAATGCACTTAGTAACACCAATCATGCCACTATAGTCTGCTGCAAAACATGACTTTCTAAAGTATATTAAACACCTTAAAGGTAGGGTTTTTTGAAGACTCATTAAAATCTCCACATAAATACTGGATCTTCCAGTGAGTTTAAAGCCACTGTATTTTTGTAGTCAGTCCTTTCCCAAAAACAAGACATAAAACTGTATGTACAGAGTAAGAGATTGCTCAAATCAAAGCAAAGTTATAGAGAGTTTATAATTAAAATTCTACACTTACATTATGCCAGTTCTGTCTAACCAAACACAAAGAACAACAATGTATGGCCAAACAGATGAGATTCTGTTTTACACTTTAAAGGAAAAAATAGTCACAAAAGACCAGAGTAAAATTTCTACACAGATACAAAACTCATCCTGCTTTGGTAGAGTGTAGTATCAGTTTTGCTGCTGAAAATACTTCTGCACACACCAAGTTCCTATAAACTTACTTTTTTCTACTCCTATTGGAGAGTCACACACAGACCTTTGCAGGATTTGACAACTTGCAGTCTAAAATCATCCTGGAGATGGCTAACACAACTGGGCTGAAAATAAACTCAGATTTCAACCATGAAGCATTTTCAATTCAAGCTCTAGCACATGCACTGAGGCAGTTCCATTTGTGTAGAATGGAACTAAATTTTAAAAATTCAAATAAAGAAATGTAAATAAGTAACATATATAATATTGCTGCTTATTCTGAAACTACCTTTTTTCCCAAGCTCTCCCCTTCCACCCAGTCTGATATTCTAAGAATATAATCCAGCAAACTTTGGATTTATCAACGAAGAAGCCGGAAAGAACAATAACCAAAGCTGTATGTATGAATAAGGTGCCCTTTCTTCCCCCACTACACCTAATTCCCATGATCACCAAATGAACCTCACAGAGCTGGCCTCAGTCCTCTGATCCAGCCTGTCCAGATGCCCCTGCAGAGCCTTCCTGCCCTCCTGCAGATCCACACTCCTGCCCAGTTTGATGTTGTCTGTGAAGTTGCTGAGAGTGCCCTCGATCCCCTTGTCCAGATCACCAGGGGAGATGTTAAACAGGGCTGGGCCCTGGGAAGCAGCGCTGGTGACAGCCCCAGCTGGATGTAACTCCAGTCACCACTGCTCCCTGGGGCTGGATGTCAGACAGGTTTTTACCCAGCAAACTGCACCAGTCCAAGCCATGGGCAGCCAGTTTTTCCAGCAGAATTCTGTGGGAAGTGGTGTCTTTACTAAAGGCCAGGTAGAGGCATCCCCAGCCTTTCCTCCATCCACTACATGGGCTTTGTTGTAGAAGGAGATCAGGTTGGTCAAGCAGGAGCTGAGCCTCATAACCCCACAGAGGCTGTCCTGTTCTAGGGAATGATGTGTTAGGCAAACATCAGCTTATGAAACACCTGAATGCTGAAGTAAAACTGCCTCCTGGTACTCACAGCACTAACACTTTGTTTTACCATTATGTGGGCAATCCACCAGTATTTCAATTCTTTAGATAACTGCAGCCGTGGACAGTGCAGTTAAACACAATCTAATAAAATATGTAGCAAGTACAGGAAGCTGAATTCAACACAACAGCCCTCTGCCAAAACAGACCCTCACAGGAGTCCCAACATCAAAAATCTGAGTAAGAGGCAAGAAAAAAATAATTGAATTGGAACCATTAATCTTCAGTGAAGGACTTTTACTGGTCAAAACTTATGGCAGCTGATGACAGCAGTAGCTATCTTACTACAAATTAGAGATAAAATCATAGCTCCAAAGTCCTTGCCAAATTCCAACAGTACTTTTGAGCAATTCTTAGCCCTTCTGACTCAGTTTTTGAACTGTCAGTTGAGTGGGAGGTGTGAATTGAGGAAATGTTTTCATGAGTTTCCTCATTTAGCCATTTTTCCATAACATACATTGGCAGAGCTCAGAGGGAAAAAAAAAAAAAACACCACTCTGCAGACTGTTCACTGTTTTCTGAGTGAATTACTCAGCTCTTTAGCTAAGCCAACACTTACACCTTCCAAGGTTTCCAGAAATGCTGAAGGCTGTAATTCTTACTCCTCAACACAAAGAATCAAATCCCAGGAACAAACCTCTTTCCACAATCAGATTTTTGCAGGTCCCTCATCATATACATATCCACATGAAACCTACTAAACTGCTAAACTCCAAGCTATTTCTGAAAGGAAAAAGAACTGCTTGGGACTTCAATGCCAATAAGAAACAGATAAAATAACAATTATCATCATAACTTAAATATTTATTTTGAACTTCAGAAAAACTTGAGCAGGATGGAGTAGTTCGGAATTCCAGGGCAAGAAGGCAAAGACATCTCTAGCACTTAGGCCAGGATTTGGCAGTCTGATCTCTGGGGTCCCATTTCCAGCTTTGCTACTGCCTGATTCTGTGACTTCAGAGAGAATGATGCAAAATGCAAAACATAACAATCCCTGCAGGGCCCAATCAGCTCTGTAAGTTTTGGCCTGCCTTTATGAATTCATAACAGAGGGAATAAGAAACATCCATCTGTCTTTGAAACTCCTACTTGAAAGGGGGTGAACATTCAGCATTCCCTGTCTATGAGAAGAAAATGTCAGGATTCAAGAAATCCCTACAGGAACGGTGAGAAGACAGAAATAAAATGTATGCCCAAAACTGGCTGTGCTAAAGAGAATGAGGGGAAAATGAAGAAACTTTTGAAACAAAGAAACATAACCATTTGTAACAGCAGGAAATAAACAGCATGGGAAGATCAGTAATCCAAGGCGTGCCTGGCACTACCTGGAGCAGCACTACAGCCCTGCCCAGGAGCTGCAGGGCAGCCTCCTTAGCAGGCTCCATGTGGAGGCAGCACTCCAAGCCATTGGACAACACCAGGAACACCAAGGGTAGGACCCAGCACATCCAAAGACCCCAGGGAGTGCCGAGGATGTGCCTTGGAGGACACACAGAACACCCACATCTGTCACCACTGGAGGGGTGGCAGCACATCCAGCACATGCCCAGGGAAGGCTCCAAACTTTATTTTCTATAATGAAGGGATGGGGGTGCACATACAAACTTGGGGAGGTTAGGGTTAGGTATACCAGCATATTGGGAATTTGATGTTGCAAATAGACATTTTTCAAATGTCTAATGTTGTCGTTTATCCATTGCACTACTGGCGTTGATCCTTAATGTGCAATTTACTGATTGCCAGCTAATTACCTGCCATCAATAAATCAGTGAACCACTTTGATCCCTCTTTGATTTAATCCATGCTACCAGAGCAGTTTGTCCCTGAAACCAGCATTTGAATGAAGTGTCACTGCTGGAGGAAATCCAGAAGTCACTATTGCCTAACTAATTACCCTAAATAATTTTGTATGTCCCCAAATAACAATTCCTTGGTGGGCCACAAAATAGAGGGAGAACTCCAGGGCAGACAGCATTTCCAGACAGAGCAGCTGTGCTCTCCAAATACACACAGAAATCCAGGTTATCATTGGATTGCTGGAAATCATTATGCATGCAAACTATTATTTAAAGGTATTTGTATTTCTGTGCCCCTATTTATAGAGTACTTTGCAATGTTTGAAGGAGAGCCCATAGTCTAATAAATAAAAGATTAACCTTTGAAGGAATCATCACTGGGAAAAGTGTTTTTTAAGTACAATGTACCACCAAGAATCTTTGGAATCTTCTCAGTTTGAGACAATATCACTTTTGCATAGCAACAGCTATCATGCACAGTCTGTGGAAATGGATTTCAATGGATCTGTAATCCTATTACTGCTGATTTTATTTAAAAGATAATAAGAATGAAATTAGCAGGGAGATAAAAAGTAAGTAGAAAAAAATAAAATCCAAATACATTTTAAACATAATCCTCTCCAGTGGGTCAAATTACTTATCTTTTCCATGCCTGCCATTATGAGAGCAGTTTTCTGTTACACTGGTTTACTAATTGCCAGTCTCCCCACAAAATATTGACAAAACCAACCCAAAAACAACAAACAGTAGAATACACAGCACCGCTTTCTCAAGGGACACATATGTGTTGATGCATGACTGGAACATGAATAATTCAGAATCTTCCCATCTGAAAACAGTTTTTGCATAACTAAGGTATAAAACCCCCTACATTCATTAAGAAATATTAATAGCTAAACTGAAAATTCAGAGATTTCTTTCTGTCATTATACTTAGTGCTTAGAATATGAGTTTTATATAAGCAAGGGACAATTATCTCCTGTCCATGCTCTGCATCTTTTGAATAAATCACTCAGTAGTTTCTCCATAAAATGCATTTTAATGATATTGATTTTTCAGGTGTGCCATATTAAAAATACACCACTTAAAATAACATTAGGGTAAACAGCTAAATAAAAAGCTAAAAGGAAGCTTCTGCTAAGCCACAGGCAGCAAAATGCCATTTTGTGTCATACTCCTGACAATTCTGAATAAATAAGGTGTACACCTACATGGTTCACAGAGACTCACCCTGGTCCAAAAGAAAACGTGTAGCAGGAGGGAGGAAAGGCAGTGGATCTACGAAATCCATCTTCTCCTCTGCTAGGGAGAGACATCTCTACTCTCTGCTTTCAGGAGACATTATTAGATGGGGTGTGTTACCAAGTGCTACAGTGAATTTTGGCTAATCATGGTTACCACAAAGGATGCTGAAATTGAGATAGGGGTGGTGAGGGAAGTGAGGGACAGGAAATCCTCGAGGTTTCTGTTTGTGTGGTGTCCTAAGTCCAGTTAACCATGCTGCATTCTGTTCAAGTAGACACCAGCAAGCCCTCTCTGCTATACCTGTCACTTGAGAGTTAGCAAAGAATGCTGTCCAACTATTAGCTTTAAACATATTTTTATGGCAGAAAATGTGTTTATGCTTCCAAAGAGCAGCCTCTTCCAAGAAAAACAGAGTACCAAACCATAAATGAAATATCCCATAACACTTTATAAGTGATTCTTCTCTATTAAACAAGGTTAAATGAGCCTCACTTAAATGATTCTATTGACATATTTATGATTTGTATTTGTGGATTTTGTCTTGCTCTGCAGAGTCCACTAATGATAATAGGGCAATTCAATATATGTGCACTACTCAGTACTATCCCATCAGCAAAATATATCAAGCCCAGCTATCAAAAGATCTCTGATGGTTGTGATCCTTAAATTGTATCCCAAAAGTCTAAGGGCTGTCTATGCAACTCCATCAGATTTTTAAGGTTTTAAATGCATTAGAAGAGCAAATGCTGAAATGTTTACTCAGGTTCCTCATGCCAGATTGATTATATCAAACATCTAAGTCCATTGCTTAAGTTTTAATTCCTAACTACTCCAGAAACAGCACAAACACTGATCAATAACTTACAGAGTTTCCTTTCTTCAAAGCATAACATTATTCTGTAAAAGGCAAGAACTTCAGATACTGTCATTAATTTCTGGGAATTGCTGAAGACGTGTCTGGAGAACCACTGTTGTCTTCACAGACCCTTGAAATTAAACCACTGCAAGACTCCTTGGAGACACAGAAAATGAGCCAAACACCTCCTTCTGTGCCTGTGCTGTGAGACCTTCAGAAGCAAACACATGTAAAGAGCTGAAATGCATTTGATTGCAAACCTAAATAAAGAATGTGATCAGCTCAACAGATCCACTAAGAAAGTTTCTTTCTCCCAGTGAAGCTTTGAACCTTCTCCTTTGCAAGGTGAGGTGCTCAGCTCAGCTCAGACACAGCCATCCAGCTCAGACAGGGGCCACTGTTTTAAGAGTGAATTGTGAATGTTCAAAGGATAAAATTAGCAGGAAACCAAAGAACTGCTCCAAGGAAGTACCTCTTCCTATCTCATTTGCTGTTTCATTGCTCTCTTCAGTCCTTTTAGTCCAGGTCTGCACAAAATAAGCCCATAGGCCGAGTATATCTGGCAGCCACCAGTAAGACTATACTGTATTATGTTATAAATGATATTTCAAGAACACTGAATAATTTATATCAAGTATCACTTGTACTTCCAAATGCTAAGACATCAGAAGGCACTACTCCAGGATTAGAAATAATCACTGCATAAGTTGGAAAGAGCTGTTCCCCTTAGGTAAAATATTAGCTACCAAAAATATAAGTGAGATTTTCGAGTTCCTCCAAATGTTTTCAACTTGCAAAATCAGAACGAGAAAAGCTCACGCTATGAAGTCAATAGTGAAGGTCACAGCACTACCATTCCAATATTTAATTGGTCTGCAGTGAGCACATACATATATATAGATGATGGTGATAAAAAGTCAGTATTAGGAAAAATTATGGAAAACTTGGGCTAACAATACTATTCAATAAAAATACTGCATCTGGGAGACAGAATTCACTATAGGGAGAAACATTCTCATATGCCAGGAGGGGAAACAGGGTCTGTTCTTGGATATATAGATTTTACAGAGTATACACCTAGTATAAAGGTTATGAAGTATTTTTCAGTGAGGAGAGCTTTCAGTGCTTGCACATTAGATCTCCTAGTTCCAAAATTTATGCAGGAAAGATGTTTCATGTACTTCTCTTGGTATGGATCTCCACAGTAGGCTTTTGATTTAGTTAAAAAATCATTTCCCACTAAAAGCAACAAGATGCTTTAAAGGATGGAATTACTAAATTAAATTTTCTAGCATCTTTTTGTTGATATTTTCTTCTGAGGTCTTTCTTATTCTAGATCCATGAACATTTTAATTGAAACACACAATTGTAGGAACTAAAAAATACAATATACCTCAAAAAAGTCTCTATCTCTACATAAGATCTTCATTTCCAACATTGCCTTGAACAAACTTTTACACTAGAATGGCTGACTGCATAATTACCATTAAATTATCAGATGAAACAGATCAGACACCTCAGAGGCCCTTTCTTTGATAGCCTTGCTGATTTAATAGCAATGCATCCTCCCCAGCTGCCATGTGACGTGTGAAAGCTGCTGGAGTAGAACTCCACAGTGGTAGCACCTTCATATTCTGACACAAACACAGCTTTAATCTATTCATTTATACAGCACAGAGCTTGTTAAAACAGTTTGGTGTTTTGAGTTGGTATAAATTTAACTCATGGTGCAATTTTTTAAATCACAATTTCCCCCAGTAATTCGCTTCAAAGCATAGTGGTAAATTTATAAGATTCCTCCTGAACTCCTGCACTAATAAAATAAATATTTAATTGGAAATAATTTTTCAATTTCTTTCTCTTTTCAAAAATCAATGCACATTTAGGACTGCTATTCAGTGAACTCAATTATATTTATTACTGGAAGTACCCATGAGGACTGTTACCACACTCTGCTCTCTGTCTGATAATTACAGTGTTGTTACACATGGAAACCCAACAGATGCCCAAGTCAGGCTGCAGGTCAGAAGCCAGAAATACATAAATGTTTGTCAGTAATTCACTAATACACTTCTCAGCTACACAACCATTTCTCCATCTTTGGTTCCTAGTGAAATGCGCTTCAACCAACATTGTGTTTTCCAAAGATATTTGTTACAAAAAAGCTCCTCACAAGAAGTTGTTAACCAACCCAGCCATCAGCACTCATGGGCTTCCTCCTTAAATTCTGAATGCTGACAGAGAGTTGACTCAAACTTCACAAATTCATCTACTTCAATCCCTAACTTGATAAATTTCAAAAGCTGCCTGTTAACACAGGGCACACCACAACAAACACAAATCTGAAATCCCAAGTGGCTAATCCTCAGCAGTGGGTTAGATCTTCAAAACAACAAATATGATGGAAGGCCACTGCCCTGGCCTATGAGTCCACAAGCATTAATAAGCATAAATATAATTCTGCAAATATTGCAGACAAATCTCCCTTAAAATGAAGAAGATACGGAAAAAAGTTGCAATATTTCTATAACAACTCCTCTTAAACATTTTAAGAAAACATCATGTAATGCAAAACTATCCACTGGGAGAATGTTCAAAGAGGTGATCTGAGATACTAGGAGTCAAAATTAGGCTTCTAAAATCAGTATTCAAATTATTCTTCTTCAGTTTAACCTTCCCAGTGGCATGGAATAGTAAACATGATCCAATTCACAGGAATTTAGTGATAAATAATGAAACAGAAACATAAAATACTGCAACACAGTATAGATTTGGGATCTGAATATACACTTCTGAGACATGATCAAAACAGCAGAGTTAGAGCCAGGGAAACCACAGAAACAAAGAGGAGCTGGTTAAAATACTCTTGACACCACACAGCAAGGATATCAGTGTTCATCTTCTTTAAAGACAGGTAACAGTAAATTAGAACCAGTAAGAACAGGTACCTACCCCTGAAGTCAATAATCATTGCATACATAACCAAGACCACATACTTTCACCTAAGAATGATTAAAAGGTAATAAAAAATGTCATTTTCAGTGATCAGAATGGTCTGAAATGTACTGTTTAAGCACTTGAACAAAGCATAACTTGAGATTCAAAACAAGTGGGCACTTGGGAAAAAAAATAAGCACAAAACCAACAGGTACATGGGGGAAAAATGGGAGGAAGAGAAAGGGAATGTGCACTTCTTTAAAACTGTATCACGTCTAAAATAGTATCTTATATCACTAAGCATGTAATGTAATTCTAATGGAGTTTTTATTCTAAAGAATTTTTTATTCAGAAAATAAAAAAAATGTCGCTGTTTTTCAGAAGATAAAGGTAAAATTAAAGAGAAGTATCAGAAGGGAACAAGTTACCTGCTGATTTGTTTCCCAGTAACCCACCGTGTCCACTAGACCTGACTCTGAGTTTGTATTCATCTTCCTTTAAAAGTCAGTAGCACCTCAACAGAAAACTGGAATTTGGGCTGCATCTGTGTTCTCTCCATCTGGAGGAGAGGAGCAGGAGCTACTGGTTTACTCCTGCAGGGGTTGAAGTGCAGGCAAACAATTTCTGTCTTTCTTAGGACCCTCAATCTCTCTCACTCAACAAACAGCATTTAGGGTAATGTGCTTTTCCAGAATAAGACTGCTTCTCCCTCTCCAACCTTTCCTTTTCAATCCTAAACCTCAATGACAAAACAATTGCTTTCTCAAGAAAACAATTACTTCTGGAGAACCTAATTTAATTTTTTTAGGATTACAAGCCATTCAGATGCTAGGGACTGAAAACCATTCAAACATATTGCTTTGAGGACTACTATATTCAAGGCTGACCTAACTCTTGCTAAAGGCATATTAACCATAATTAACCATATGAGCTATATCAGCAAGACAGTTCTGCAACATGAAATATC
The DNA here is from genome assembly GCF_963662255.1 of Cinclus cinclus. Taxonomy (NCBI): domain Eukaryota; kingdom Metazoa; phylum Chordata; class Aves; order Passeriformes; family Cinclidae; genus Cinclus; species Cinclus cinclus. The sequence goes on from NC_085054.1 coordinate 22,849,820, forward strand.
TGAAATATTGCATCATTACCACTGCAGTGAGCAGAGAGGAGACTGCCTAATATTATTATCTGTTTGATAAATCAATCATCTATCTACACAAGAAATTAAAAAAAAAATAAAAGCTAAGAAACTTTTCTATTTGAAAAATGGTTTCATTTGATGGAAAAGTATGGAAGTGCATAAAGAATTCATGCCTCCAGGTTCTGTTGCTTTCCTATCCCTTAAAGCTAAATTCTCTCTTTCTATGATCCAAACAAACAAGGGAAGAAAGTAAAGAAATTGTCAATTAATTTTTGAGTCAGAAACTCGATAGTTGCTTGAAGCAGCCATCCCTACTATTTTTACTAATCTCCAAATTCAACATGTGCTCCATGCAGAATTATGAATCACTTTGTTATTTTCTAAAGCAGCTCAGATTTAATCACCATTTCACTAAACAGCAAAGTAACAGGATGTTCTGCATCCCTCACCAGTGTCTGTGGAAGTGGGCACGGCACTAGAGGCAAACACTACGTGTGACTCAGGACAACAGCTGCTGTGAAATCAAACACAGAGCAGGGCAGCCCTTGCCAAAGATGGTGAATGAAAATTTGAGAAGATTAATAACTCTCAATGCCCAAACTTCCCTGTTCCCAGCTGTCAAATAGACAAAAGTTTGCATGGAGTAAGAAGAAAATCAGGGTTACCACACCCCTGTATTGCTGCCACTGAAAAAAGTGGGACATGAAGGATTAGGTTTTGGTCTTCCACTTGGAGCTGACCACCACTGGAAATGAACACAGCAAGATCAACAAATGTTTCATGTACAGAAAACTATATTCACAATGGGGACTACATCACAGCAATCAAAGGCAGAAAACATTTCAGAATGGTCATCTGAGGTAAGGGGAATGATTTCTAATGGGGAAAGCCAAATATTCCTTGCAATCATTAATACTGTTAGCAAACTAAATTCTGAACCTATTGAAGAAAGAGGAAAAATCCTACAAAACCACCTCTGAGGCCAGGGGTTTTTTCCCTATCTATTGGAATTCTGAACAATCCTGTTTGGGGCTTTTTTAATAGATGAAACTAAAAGGAGGAAATTCAACAAAACCACATGAAACTGCTTCCATACCTCCTTCAAGATCCTTCTTCTGTATTTCTTTGCTTTCTATAACTATCTAGAACAGTCATTTTTTTGCCTAAAACTGGAGGAATTCTATACCATATTCTACTCTATCAACACTTAGAAAAATACATTCTATCATTAAAATCTCAAAGCTCAAGATCATGGATCTTATTAAGGCTCAGGAACACAATGTGAATAATCTCAATGAAAACAAAACAAATTACATCAGTAAACTAAAATTCTAATTTCTATTTAATTTCTAATGCTTCATCCTAAATCAGAATTACTAAAACCAAGTGCAGCCCTCAAAACCTAAGTGGTAACAGAAAAGTTAAGTGCCCTACCAGCCCCAGAACTGGAAACTGAATTCAGATTTTCCTAATGCCATGCACTTTTTTGCATGTCAAATTCAGCTATTGATGCTGTTCTACATCAAAGGATTTCTATTGATTGCAGTGAAGATAATGAATACCAAGTATCTCCCAAACAGAACCCCTTTATCAACCTCTTCTGCTGACCCAGGGCCTTGACATTCCTTATCTTAATCATCAGCATCACAAGACAAGACACAGAAGCACACAAAGGCAAAAATCAATTCTGATTGAAGTTACAGAAGTGAAATCAAGGCAGATATATTCCTGGAGCAGGGGAGCTCCACAGCATCATTAATGGGATACATTTTATTAACTTCCCTGCATCTTACCTAACCTAATGAAATCATTGTATACACATACGGAAAGTTAGAGCTGAGAAAACAGATTGTAAATGTTTAGGTCTAAAAGGTGTCCTTGTAGTGTGTAGTAACACACATTTTTAGCAGTTCTCTCTGCCAGCAAATGTGAAGCCCAGGCCTCCAGGAAAGGAAAAGCACACCATTTCCATTCCTTCCTAATTGGACTCCAGAGAGGGACACATTTAAAACAAAGATCAAATCTACTGCTTCTTGGAACTAAACTGCATTGTAACTGTCAATCTGCCTATAAAGGACAGGTAGCAATACTATTTCTTAAACTAACTTCAGAATGTATCACCTGAATGACAGCTAAATACATTCATTTACAAGCAAAGGTCATCTCCTCATGTGACCTCTACTGTTGTTGAATAACCTACTCATACTTGTATGAGAAATTAAAACAACCAAAACAGAGATAAATGTTTTACCAGAAGCTCCAGAAAACTCAGTTCTTTCCTTTCAAAAGTATATTTTCTCCAAAGATTTCTGAGTGTTTCAAACGCTGACAGTATAGGACACTCCTGAATAAAACCAGTATTGTATCATTTTCTGCCATAAGCACCCTTGCTTCCAGTGCCAAGAAGCAAAGGAACTGACTGTAGTGCACAAGAGTGCAAGCCTGGTTTTATAACCCTTGTCCCTCAGCAGCCACCGAGAGCTTTCACTTGGTCTGGAACTGAGAACGTGCTTTTAGAAACACTACATCCCCCTAAAGTAATTTCTTATTACACAGTATTATCAAGACCCATAGTTTCTGCCCTTGCTTTAAACCACAGAATCTGCACACTTATATTTATACATCTGTGTGAGATTTCCAAACCAATTTGTTAGTCCTGCAGCTTCTTTGCAACCCAGTTGTGCAATCTGTTTTCCCACGTGTCCTCTACTATGTAGGGCAGGATGGCAGAACATCACCTCCCCGTTTGTGTTCTGCTGCCAGGTTTGATGGGTTTTACCCTGGATGATCCACTTAAGAGTCTGTTTTCACTTGTATTTAGTACTGACATCAGTGGATTCCATCCCTTCTTTCCAGCTGAGAGTATGTCTGCTTTCTTCAATTATATGAAAGTCACTGAATCCTCGGGCCCAACTATGTTTTTAAGACTGCCATTGAAAGAAAGGCTGATTGTGCTCACCTCCATACAAGAGCACATAAAAACCAAGAATGCCAAAGGCAAAGCATGTATCGAAACAACTGCCACCTCTAAAAGCACCCAAGTCATCGGCCCATATGATGATCAAAAAACCCTTTGGCTTTTCCTCATTCTAGGAACACTGAGCTTTGCCAGTGCACGTGATAGGCAAAGACACTGGGACTGAAAGCAGCTCTTTACACATAGTCTGTTTCAAAGATTTGACAACAGGACTGTGACACACAGGACACTGAAACATTCCCAGGATTAACCTGTAGACCCAACAGATGCACTGTTAGCACGTAATCATCTGTTCCTCAGAACTTCTCTGTATGTCTTCCACACTTCCCATCCACATCCTCAAATGCCATACAAGGCTGCTGCAGCTGCAAAGATAAGGCAAGACAACAATCTTTTGGTAGTTCTTCCTCAAACCATCTACCTGAAGTTCCTCTCCATGACAGGCACTGCAATAAAGGTATAACAGCCTCAGAAAAGAACACAGCATCACAGGAACATGCCCTTTAAACAAGTGATGTGCATTTGGTTATGAAAAATTTATTTAATCAGTTATAAGCACCATCTACCCTGATTTTTAAAGAACCTAAACCCAGCATTTGGGGTGCTTTTTTACGTATTCTAAGTCATACCATATTTAGCAAACCTTTTCTCCTCTGCTACAGAAGTTATTTTGACTTGTTTTTTTGAAAAAGCAAAATTAGCAAGGTATTTTACTGCTAAGCAGAAACCTGCAATGCAGCAGGAAGCCTATGCAGAAAATGTGCACAGTACCCAGCAAGGGTAACAAATCACCAACTCACTAAACTCCAGTGTGCCTCACGGTCACTGCAGAACAGCATTTATTTCACAATGCACTCTAAACACACCAGGGGGAGATATAAAGGGAAACTTCATATGCAGAAAGCTGTTTATTATGGTTCTAGGACAACATGGAAAGACTGACTTCTCCATTCTATAGCAGGGAAATGCAAACTTCCAGCTACCTAAGAAAACCATCAGGGACACCATTCTGCTTGACAGTGCTCATGCTGGCACACTTCCTTAGCCTTCATAAATGGATTTTTGCATAGCTTTTCAGCTACAAGGGGTAGGGACACATCCTCCAACAGCACAGTAATCTCCAGGGACATACCTGCTGTACCTGCTCTGATCCATTTAGACACCCATTTCACTTCCCTGTGTCATGCCCTGAAAAATATTCACAGCTCAGTTACAAATCACCAGCAGATTCTTACAGGGTACTAAATGCAGTGACCAGTCTTATTCTCTTATTCTGTGAATAATGTAACCTACCTAGTTTTAAACTGCCACACCTGAGCCAGCCAAACCTCAAATGTCTGTTCAACTCTTGGCAAAATTTTTAAAAAAAAGGAAAACATTTGGTAACCTCAGGGAATCCAACTGCACTTTTTGTACTTTTTATACAGCTTTCAAACCTTACTTTGAAGTCTGGACTGCTGAGATTTGTTACAAAAACCTCTGGCTCAGTTTTTCCCAAAAAGAGAAAAAAGTACATGCAACAAACCTAGCATAACCCTACAAAAAAATAACATCAAACATGAAAAGTTACTCTGAACACCGGGTCAAAGAGATACAGGGCAAAATAGGTTCTTCCTTGAGAGTCAAGGCCTCACTAATGTGTTCCAGACAACTGTCAAAAGTTAAAGCCATCTTACTTGCTGCTCAAAGATAGATTCAAATTTTTTAAACTGCCATGCTCTGTAAAGATTTCCTCCTTGATCTCAAGAACTTCATGCACTTAGGACTCAAGGCAGGTTATTTCCTAGAATTCTCCTGTTCTTTTTATTTCTCAATTGTACTCACTTGACAGCATCTTCAAGTTGTAAAAATTCTTTCCAAACTCTACCTGACCAATGAAAATGGTTACTCTAGAAAGAGAACAAACGTAAGTTTGCCAGCACTGGAAAACCAATATTAATAACATTTACATTTCTCTACCACTTACAAAAGAAGGAAGAAAAATGAGAAAGCATTAAAAAAAAAAAAAAAAAAAAAAAAGTCAAGCCCCTAATTACTACAGGGACCTTGAGAGGCCCTGCACAAAGTGAAGCTGTTCCACCAAGAGCCACCACTCTATGGCACTGACCAACCCTGTCCTCTTACTCTACATTGTCTCCAAATAGTTCCAGCTCATCAGTAACTGGATTAACTGCACCACCAGAATACATCAGGAGTAGCACCATATTCCTCAAAGCCCACCAGCTCAAAACACATCACTTAGCCATAAAGTTACCCCTGCACAGGCAACAAGTCAAACACATCTAAATACATTCAGTACATTACAGCATTAGAAATTCTGTGAATTTGAAACAACTTCCCTAAGTTAAACCACAACAAACTCTGGAAATTATCCCATAAATCAGTAGGTCCAATGCTGAGATGGAGCAGCCAGTAATGCCTTCCTACAACTGCACATACAAATTTCAGAGCATGTTGTCACTCTGAAAGACTTGGGTTGCATATGAACATCTCAGCTACTATGTGCAAAACACTCCAATTTTTGGCAGAAAAATCAGTTATCTTTTTATTTATCAAAGCCTGATGTGTGCAGATGGAGAACAAGCTTATGGCAGCAAAATCATTTTCCCAAAGCCACAAAGAAATCTTGGGTTATGCCCAGGATTAGAACAGTCCCTGGAGCAAATTCTTGGCCCAGCCTCTGTGAACCTAGCAGGATCTGAGTTGCTGTTAATTCACCTTTTTCCCCAGTGTTTAAAAATGCTTGTACGAATCAAGACAGACTGCCTTAAGCAAATATTTCCTCACAAAAGTGAGAAACAACTTACTACCAAAACACCAAGGAAATGCTAAACAGAGTCTGAAAACACCTCATCAAAAAAGTTCATCCTATGGTTTGCCATGCAATTTAGGGACTGATGCTTATTTATTCCAAATTGAAATAAACCCATGGAAGTCAACAAATCTATGGCCTTCAGCTAAAGATCTTCCCCTATAAATTACTTTAAGTATATTCAGGTGATTTCAAGTCTAAAGATTCCATAAACCAATAAACATCATTTGCAACCTTATCCCTTAAATCACAGTCTTGTTTTCATTCACCAGATGTTTCTCAGCAGGCAAATGTACACACAATAACCCCATGAGTATCTCTTAGTGGGAGAGTAACAGGAAATTTCACTTTGAGTAGGGTTTGCTCAAGTGGCAGGACCCAAAATACAAGAAAATGAATCCTTTTCCTGCCCACTTCTCAGTATCAGACATTTGTGGGTTTGGTTTTTTGACACATTCACAGGCAGTAACTACAAGTTTCCCACAATTAGAACTCATATGGTAAAGGGCACATAACTATGATTTCTACCTCTTTAACTAAAAATCTTAATAATTTAATTTGATTACTTATTTTTTCATGGCTAGAGAGAATTGTTAAACAATTTCTCCTTTTCCTGTTGCAGGCAATTACACACAGGAATATCAAGTCATGCTAAATGAGAAGGAGACACAGTTTACTGTTAGTTTTTAATGTGCCACAAAAATGAGCAGATGAATTGGATCTTTTGGGTACTATTAGTTCCACATAGTTAGACATTATAGCCTGATATATGTTAGTCTCAGCAGCAAGTCAGAGAATAGTGATTTCTATCAATTTGGGAGGTACACAATAATCCTCTGGGCATACACACAGCCCTGTTTTACACAACAAGCTGAGACTGATGCCTTACATCTGTCTTCCTTATTCCTGGCAGCACGCTCCAGCACACATGCAAATTGATCCCCATAAACCAGTGCTGTACAGGCTGTCTCGAGCTGCTGAGCAGTTTTCTCACAGCCCCTGAGCCATGTATTTAGGAAGTGATGTGCCACCACTGCAATCACCATCAGTTTTGTCTCTGGCTTCCATGGTGTTGGCCAGCTCTGATGCTGGGTCCTTGGCTCTGCCCTGTGCTTTCCATTGACCTGTTAGCAGCACTTAATTCAATTCACACTAAATGTGAATTTAACATCAACATTTCAAGTGTACCTTAACCTATCTATCGTTCCCTACCAGAATGGGAATGCATGGAGCTACCTTTCTTTCCCAGCTATGCATCCTAGCTGACACTGCAGGCTGCATTTCCATCCTATTAAATCTCCCACTGAACTATAATAAATCTTTCTTCTAAATTTTTTTCTTTTCAGAACCTGGGGAAATACTGTCATTCTTTGGCCATTGAAATGTTTCACTAAAGAATGTGATCCATGCACAATGCACTTAGATGTGTATTTTCTTCATTTAGATATATTGAAAATATATATTGAACTCAACAGTTCCTTGAAGCAAAATCTTTAATAGTACAAGATAAACTATCCTCATATCTGATGAGAAAACTCCATTTAGGATTCAGCTAAAGATCCTGTTCTTCATAGATGTTACTCATTCTCAGCATCACACCTGGCACAAAAATGGCTCAGAGATCTCTCCAGAAAGGAGAGCTTGTGGTGCAAGTGCCAAAAGCCACTTATCCTGCAACAGTTCCTGGAAGGCAGATGCCTCTTGTCTACCTATTTTTATGGTATCTGTCAGACTATCCCACTTCCTCTGCAGTCTAGCAAAATACCAGCTGGTTATTTCTGGTCATTCTTCTTTGACTAAGCACTGACTAATCTTCTTTGAATTCTGAAGATAAGCTTCTCTGTCCCTTTTTCTGCAATATCCAGAGAGAAAAAGTAATGGAAGTCATACATGAAAGTCAGAAGAGATACACAGGAGCTCTTAATGGTTTTTCTGAAGAGGATTGCTTTGCAAATGAAGGGTAGCGCCCGTTAAAAGTTATCTTGTCTTTTCCAGTCTCTGGACTTTTTGCTTCTGTCTTTACCAAAGATTATGATAATGTTTATTTGAACCAAACTAATTCAAGCAGTTTGTACCATCTGTTTAGTACAATGTATCAAAGTTCTGCAACCTTTAGATTTATCAAACTGGGTTTTTCACACATCCTAGTACTAGTGTGCTTCCTCTTACAAAGTGTCATGGCATGGGACCAGCAGGAGTACCCAGGACCCGAGGTTCATGCTCTTGCTGGTGGTATTTTCAGAAACCAAAGAAACCAAAGTGTCCTTCAGCTCACACTGGGTTATTGACCTCAGCAGGGGCGGTGCCACCCATTCACAAAACCTCATTCTGTTATTTTCTCTGCTACCACTCTGTGTATCCCTCCCAGCTCCCAGATGCTCCCAATTCTCACTGAGCACTACCATGGCTGCACATCCAGCTTCAATGTATGGAGCTGCTGGGAGCTCAAATACATATCATTTATGAGATTATTTTACTAAGTCCTCCTACAGTGGAGTTTTAATAAAATGAGCCATTTACAAATAATATTCTGTGTTGAGAAAGTATTAAAATCTAACAAATTCCTACTTTCAGTGTAAGGAAATCAAACACTGTTACTGAAAAATCACAGAAAATAAGCGCCAGAAAGGAAACATTAAGCACTATCAACCTCCCTAGTAAAGCAAAATTTACAAATGTTATTAAAAAAAATTAACTGAGGTACAAGTTTACATTTTGTTTCTTACATTTTGTTGCATATTAAGTTAAAAAACATGAATATTTTAAAATTTTGGACAGAAGAAAACCTAGTAAGGAAACTGTGCACTGATTTATTTTCATTACTTTCACTGCTGCTCATGAAGTTTGAATCCAGTAGTGCTTTAAAAATTCACAAAATTCGAACAATAAAGTGAAACTACACAATGAATATTAAACATACATTTTCTGTCATTAATATTGATTTTCAGCTCCAGGTACAAACAATTAGAAGTTCACTTTTGCCAATAAGCAAAGAAATGCATTTTTTAATTGGGACAGCAGAGAAAATATTAAATTATCTATGAAAACCAAATTCTATTGGTATATGAGGCATTCATAAAGAAATCTGTTAATATATTCATGCCTCTGCACAAGCCTGCAACAGCTGAGGCACTACTTTGTGAAACTGATACTACAGCAATTGATTGAAAATACATTTGACTTTTCAGACTGCAGGGATGGTCCTTCAAAGGGCAGATGTACACCCACCTGTGTGATGCAGAAAATACAGCAAGAGCAACAACTGACACTTGTGCTAGAGGATCATTTATTTTCAATTTTATATATAAAATTCCAGCAGGTTTTTTATGGATAACAGTTAACACCAATCACATGCAATAAACTCAATATTACTTTTTTTTCCCCTAACTACTTCCATCTGCTTTTAGTCAAGACACATTTTCCACTCAGTACAAGCTAGGGATGGTTGAAGGGCACATTGTTCCCATACCTCCCAGTTAGCACCAAGTGGCCTGCCTAAAACTGTCTCCATTCAGTGTTAAATTCTTCTCCCATAAGAAAAATTATCCCTCTACCTACACCTGTCTGTAATGGCACAGTAGAATTCTCTCAGGGATAGGAGTAGGATCCATGTCATCCATGCAATTACTTAACAATAATTACACTTATTTGTATATTGCACCTTGATACACAACCTTATTCTCATCATTGGAACCTCTGAACCATCAAACACAGAATCCAAGCAGGGATCTGATGGCAAAACTGAAGACCAAATTTCAAGTGTGTAAAACCTCCTGCTGTGATTGAAATATAACATATATTACCCACATTACATAACCTAGATGTCAATTCATTTGAAAGACTTTACCATTCTTACTGGTTTAAATGTTGCATAGACTCATTTCAATCTTTTCCACACAAAATAAACCCAAATAAATAAATAAATAAATAAATAAATAAATTTTTAAAAAACACCTTGGGAAGGAAAAATAAAACAACAAAGGAAGGAACTGTGATTATGATAGACAATGTACTTGCACATTTCTCACTCTTCATGAAGTCGTGTTACAGTGCTGGCTTTTCCTCATCATCAGCACCCTGTTTTAAATTCAAAATTCTTTGGGATGATCTTCTCACATGAGAAAAGAATAACTACTTAAGACAAGGAATTGAAATTTTCTAAGGCAAAAATGCAACCAACCAATGAGTTTTAAAGGTTAGCATTTAAACACAAATTCAACTGATTTAACAAACTTCCACCACAGCAACAATTTTTAATTGTTTGCTGTTCAAATACACTATATCACTATCTAGCCTGTTCTGGATTTCACAGATTTCCACCATCATTTTCCTTGCCAGCTAAGGAAAAGATTTCATGAAGTGTGAAGCACTGCAGATTTTAGACCCACACTTCTGCTCAACAGCTATCAGTCTTGAACTTGACATCCATATGTTATTTTCTCCTCCCAAGAAAGTCACTTAGAGCTTTGTATGACTGAAAAAAAAAACAGGCCCTTACTGGTCTCTCATTTAATTTTCAGTGAATGAAAATTGCATTTTGTCATTATTAAGTGCACACTGACCTATACAAAAGGCTGTCTTCTGCCAGTGTTGCACAAGCAATGGATTTTTTGTCCTTTAGATTTTATCTGTAACATGGTTAGGACCAAACTCTATTTTCACCTGTAGTGGTGCAGCTATAACGAGGATGACAGGGGAGCACAAGAGTTACCAATATCAGAACTGTACCTTGGGAATTTGAGTTCCATATTTCATTAATGTTTCAGCCCTGAGGCATCTGTCTTTTTTTTTCACTGACGTAATTAAACAACCTGAGAAATATGCAATATCTGCATACTGTCACAGAGGAGCTTTAGTCTGTATTTAGTCTTTACTTGCTTTTAAGTGTTTGCATGGAATTGTGACTTGAAATGTAAATTTCTGTACTCTACTCAAGAAAAAAAAAATCTACATAAAACCTCTTCTCAGGTCTTTAGGAGTAAGAGATGGAATTCTGCATTCCTGGAACAGAAAAAACAAAGACCGAGACTTTTCACATTTTCTGTGATCCTGGAGAGTTCTGTTTAGGTTCCCAGATGAGACACTCTAACCCCAGCCTGAGTGCTGAATGCCCATCATTTGTCTGAAATTAGTGACCTTTAAAGAATTAAATATCCAAACTAAAGAGCTTCAGACCCATGGACCTGCCCTACATTTTTTATTAGTGGTGTTACTATGATTCACAGGTGTGCCCAGGATACACTAAGTATTGTGCAAACATCAGGGAAAGCCCACACATATTTAATTTTTCAAGCATGAATAGGAATGGGCCACAGAGAAAACGATATATTCATCAATACATTAATATAGTCACTCCCCATCTCAGTTGTCTGAGGAGTGACAGATTACATCAGTACATCCACATGTGAGCATCCAGATGACAGCAGCTTCAATTGCTCAAGGTTTGTCCCATGTGACTTCATTTGCATGCACCAAAATGGAGGAAAACCAGTAGTCTTGTTCTATAGCTAACCCATATAAGACTTTATGACTCAATGCAGTCATTCCAATGACAAAAGTGAGCCTGGATACACAATTTCTAAGTTTGTTGGCATTTATAGCTGTTAGAATCTGAATTAGCATAAAGCATTAATCTGAAAGCAAAACCTACCCTGAAACTTGTAAGCATTTGCACCACACATTTCATACAAAATGCCTCTCAGTATGTGGAAGCTCACTGTGATAAATCATTTTTCAGCAGTTCATTCTGAAACACAAATAATTTTTAATATAAAATCAGAATGTCAGTGTCTGCATTTACATTTAATATCTTATCCATGGGTCAATAGCTAATCCTGTAAAATACTCCCACTCACAGAATTCTACCTGCTGAGTTTCCACCTGAGATTTGATCCAGATAAATGGAATTCACCTTCTCATAATACCAGCACCTCTTACTACACCAGACTAAACACTTAGCAGGATGTGACTTTTTGCTGCATTGTTATTTCTGTACAGCTGAACCTTACCTGTGCCTGTGGTGAGCTGAAAGGGGGGATCTCCAGAGCAGCCCTGGGGATAGGTGTGAGCACCCAGCTGCCTGCTATTTCCCAGCACTCTGCAAACAGCCAGCCCCTGTGACTCCCCCAGTGACCGGGGCCGATGCAGACCTGCCCTGGCCAGGCTGGGGCAGGCTGGCTGCAGCCCTTCACAAAGCTCACATTTAACAAACCCATACATTCTAAATCTTCTCTCAGTCTCCCACTACAAAGAAAGCCTTCAGTGCAGAATTTGGTCTATACATTGTTTTGATGTATTGATAGGACTCCTCCATTCACTGTGAAGCAATTTTGGATAATCAGATCAGGAAGATGAATGAGCATGCTGCTTTCTGTGAATCACAAGTCTACACTGGACAAAAAAATACCAGACAGAATGAGCTTGTTTTCTGCTTTGACAATATTATCAGAGATTAGCTGCCTGAGCAGAAACTGAACTGCAACAGCAGAAGCTGTATTTGTATATTTTTCAAAATTATGCTTTAGTAACATAAATGTCAAGAAACTAAGAATAATGGGTTTCAAAACACCAGAGTTCTATTCCACCTGTTCTTTATTATGATTCTTAAACTTGGCTCAGTATGAACACATAATACTGCAGCTATGGAAAGAAATAATCGTTGTTATGAAATGACTGCAGCCTTATATTACACAGACATACACTGCAAAAAAAAAAAAGTTCTTAGTCTGTTATCATTCTTTTCTCTGTTATCATTCTTCTCTTATGTTACTGTAATCCAAAAATAATTATATTGGAATTATTATTCTGGTACTTAATTTGGGGTGCTAAGGAATAATTTAATGTACATTTTAATAACCTTTATCATGCTCAGACTCTGTTTATTGCTATATGCTTATAACAAAGTAAATCCACTCTTGATGAAAATTCTACAAGTATGCGTATTTCAGGCAACACTGAAACGAAGAGCAAAATTAATTTATTGACTAGGCATTGACTAGTATTTGAATCATGCAAGTATTGCTCAAAACAATAGTGCCAGAATATTTTGAGAGCACCAAATTTTCAGCCACTGATGATGATACATGAGGCTCCAGTGACCTCAAGGATCTCCCACATTTAAGTCTATGGAGATTTTACTGAAGCCTTGTGCAATTTCATGCTGGAGAGCAGCATCTGCAACAGCTCTCAGAGCCATGAGACCACAGTGGTTACCACAGAGTGCAGAACCTGCATCAGAGACAGCAGCTAGAACTTCTAAATGGTCTTTTACAAGTGCAGCATTTCTGCAGTAAAATGAAGTTTATTAAGTGCTTGACAGTAAGAGATCTGTTCTTTCAGCTAAGTGGAAAAGCTGATTTCATGGTCTAAGTCCTACTTGTCAGTATTAGTGAATGGAAGGTGACAACTTCATTTTCCCTTAAGCAGTCATTCTGCTCACACCCAGCCTAGCCTACTTCAGCTTTCTCTGAAAGGGTGGTCAGGCACTGGAAAAGTCTGCACAGGGAAGTGGTAGAATCATCATCTCTGGAAGTGTTCAAAAAATGTGTAAATGTGGCACTTAGGGATGCTGTTTAGTCATAAACGTGGCAGTGCTGGGTTAATAGTCGGACTCGATCTTAGAGGTCTTTTCCAACCTTAAAATTCTGTGATTCTATGATCTCAAGCCTCATTTGCTATAAACATAACCTTACAAGGAAACTACTTTCATGTATTCAGATCAACATGAGATTTTTCAGTCTCCTTCAAAATTACCAAGTCAAAATCAGAGTTCAGCTAGGGCAGCATCATAATCCCACCACAAGAAAACATCTAGTACCAGTCAAGAAAAAACATTCCAACTTACTCTAATGCTGGAAAAATTTAGTGCTGAAGGCAACTAGAGCAGTCTTGAAAGGAAGGACGGGAAGTGGACCATAAAAAGGAAAGGCAGTCTACTTGCAAACACCTGGTTGAAAAAGGAGGCTCCTGAACCTCTTCCCTTCTCTTCTACATGGGCATCACTCCCTTGGGCATTTTTCCTACAGTTATCAAGTAACATCAATTCCCTGTCCTAGTATCTTGACTATATCATGTGGGATACACTTGGAAGAAAATATTTTGAAGCCTAAAGGGGATTAAACAGAAAATTAAATAAGGAATTGATAGTGGAGTCAGGAAGAGCAGTAAGATTAGTCAGTGTAGCCTGACAATTACCACAACAGGCCCCTTTTTTCACTGAAATGGAACATCAGGGCTGTATTTCTAACACTTCACCATTACAGACAGGAGGTAAAATGGAAAGAGGGTGCTTTAAATAGCACTTGCTTGCAAAGAATTGTCAATGTCAGATACCCTAAAGTGACAAGTAGGCATTTATATCAAACAGGCAGCAATCGTGGCCACCTGGCATCCCTCCCAACCCATGGATTGGCTAGAGGAACCTGCTAAAAGGACAGAACTGAGGAAGAGACCAGCCAGTGTGAGACAATAAAATGAGCAGGACTTCTGAAATTGCATGGGGACGGCAAATTGATCCTAGAAACCACTGTATTTTCCTCAAAGATTGCAATTTTTAATAGTAAACACATGAAAAGCCCTGGCAATGCTTTTGTGGCACATAAGCTAACTGCCAACTGCCTATTAAAAGATTCCATACAGATTTAATATGTATCTGTTTGCTGATTCCTCTTTTATTCTTCATAAATTTTGCCTCAGCAAACCACGGGGAAAAATACATTCCAAAAACATATAATTAGTCTACTGATTTTAGCAGTTCAGTGCCTATCCCCTCCAGCTGAACATGCAGCCACAGTATATCCAGACAGGGGCTACAATCTTTGCTGTTGTTTGTTTCTCTAAATACTACCAGAGTGTCAAAAATAAGGAAAGAAAGAAAAAAAATAAGCCTAAGTAATCTTTTAAAATGTTTATAAGGATCCTTTTAAAAGACACAGTTTTAGTTACCTATATTACACTTAATTTTTGCAACCTTGACAAATGAAAAATAAAATTAAGCCATAACCTGGTATTTCTTGACAGTGTAGTGATCATAGGCAAAAAAAGTTATTCTGTAACATGGTATTTACCTTTATGTTGCTTCAGTAGCAAAGACCACTGTAATACCATGAAGCAGAACAAAATGGAAACTTGTTTCACTCTCTTGTCAGTGTTCAAATTCTTCACTGTGTCAGATTGTGCTTTTAAGTGTTCCTCCTCTTTTTTCTTATTTCTGAACCAAGTTATTGTACCTGTGTTTCCATATAAATTGCTCTGAGTAATAAATGTTGAGTTTTCAGAGACCATTTGGTCAGATTTTAATCACCTCTCCCGGGAGCTGACACCAACTTCCAGCAGCAGGTCATACAATGCAGATTAGAATAACAAAAGACACGCTGCTGTGATTCCAAAAGAAAAAAAAGAAAAAAAAAGGAAAAAAATAATACAAGCCTGTCTTTATCAAGCTTAATAATGATGTTTTGAGACTCCTTTGATGTCTCTGAGACAGAACCTTCCTATTGTTGGTATTAAAGCATAAATTCAATCACTTATGACTTTTCCTTCTCTAAAACAGAGAATGTGCCACTGCAAAGATTTTGTTCCACATTGCATTTTTTCTTTTTGTCTTTAATGTGTTACTTAATTGCTCAAGATATAGATCTTGTATTTTGCAAGTTTGCATTGAACTGAAATTTGTATTTACACAATATTGCATTTTTTCCTGTTTTGAAATAAAAGAAATAGATTTCATTTTTTCCCATAAAAAAATGGTTTGGGTTTAGTTTGGGTTTTTTCCCCACTCGAATTCTTTGTTTAAATGTAAAATGAAAAATTTTAGAAATTTGAAAATTGAATAGTCATGAAACCTAGAGAAAAGTACTGGTCTAAAAAGAAAATAGAATTTCTCTTCCAGATTAGCTTTGTCTTAGGTTGTCTATCAGTGTAATGCAGATAAATTATATGCTTCTGCCTTACAATTCTTTATTATATCACTATTCTTTATTATAGCATTCCCACTACAAATCCCAAGCAGATTAAGACCTGTCATATTTGACCTCCTTGGTAAAAGGCAACCCACTGCATAATGATTTTTACACTATTCTCCAAAATGAACAGTTCCACATGTATAAATGCTAGCAGGAATCAACATCTCCTGTTTCTTTCTCTGACCTTCAACAACCCTATACTCTGCAGAAAAAAAACAACAGTTTTACTAATTTATAAGCACCATGCAGACATAGGCAGTCTAGAGAGAAACCTCTTTAGCAGTTGCAAAGAAAAAACATGAGAAAGCTTCCACAAAGAAAGAAATTCTGAGACACCAAAAGAAAAACAAAAAGGAAGAGGTGTGAAGATTTAAAATATTCCCAATACTCACTGAAAGCAGCCACTGCAAGAGCCAGTGTGACAATAATGGAGACCCAGGAAACCCACAATGCCTTCTTTCTGTAGCTTTGAGCTTCATGAGGTTTTAGCCTTGTACTGCTTTCTAGTAAACCTGATAAGTAATAAGCAAAGAATGTATGAACAATGCATTGCTCCTTTTAAAAACACAGCTGTGTTAGTTCAGCCCTAGAACATACATTTGTATTCTATATTACACACAGAAGCAGCACAGAATCAAACCCTGCTCACATTATTAAGGTTAAGTGAATGAGGCCACCAGAAACACGTGAGTAAGCAAGAAGAGCACACACAAGCTGTTTTGACTCCACACAGACCCACACATCAATCCCCTAAAAAGAGCACTGTATTCCAGTCGTGGAAATTCACAAATCATTATTTCCACCTGTACCTCTACACAAGAAATGGCTCAGTTCTATACTCCATCAGATCAAAACTTGTTTCAGAACTTGAGGATCCTGGGGCTAATTAACATAAGAGAAAGACTCCTGCTCACCAGTCCCTGTGGAATAACCTCCCAATGCCCAGGGATGCACTGCACATATTGATCATCAAAGCACAAGTGGGCATGCCTCAGAATCAAAGCTATCACAGCTGAAAAGGCCTCCTGAAGCACCCTGTCCTGCATTTGGGCTAAGAACACATTCCCATCTAGAACTAACCAAAGAGCCAATTCTGTCCTTGCTGCAATCAGTGCAGAAGGCTATTGAACACAAGGGAATGTTACTGCTTTTTCTCCTTTTTGATGCTTTCAGTTTGTGGAAATCTTTTGTCCACTGATCTTAAATTACAGAGAATACAGGTTAAAGATAAATTAATAACATTCTTTGGTTTTTATTCTCTCAGTCTGAGTCTTACGTCACTTCTAAAATGCATTCAGAATTTTACGTATTTCCAATCTGTATATCCCATTCTGATTATTTTATGCTTAATACACTCATCTAATTTGAAACATACATTCTTTTTCACCATCAAGTTTCAGCTCAAATCTGTTTAAGTGGAGAGAAAACCTGATGGCTTTGAATTTCTTAATGAGTTACTCCAGATGTGGGTGGCTCCTCTCAGATGATGAGCACTTTTCAAGGAGATTTGCTTGCACTGAATGCACTGAACTGAGACACTGGTTTAACAGCACGACTTTCAGCCTAAAGTCTTAGACAAAGAGTGGAGAACAGGAGCTCTGTCAAACACAGCATCAGATTAAAACATAAGAGTTGAGGCTGTTACTATCCTCACCTTCCCCAGTTTTCTCTCTCATGGCTATTGCCACTTTCAAGGCAGGGACATCTGACATGGTTCTCAGTGTACTCCTGAAGCCACACCATGTTTAACCAAGTTTATTAACCTTTACAGATTTTAATTTCAACTGACTGTAATACACTGGCTGAAAACTGCAATGGTTTTGGAATCAATTCAGAACTGAATCAGACATCTCTGCCTGGGGGGCAGCAATGTGTCAGCAGAGGGGCAGGCATCCAGGGGTGGTCAAATTTCAGCCATCAGATTTTATTCTGCCACTTTGAGTCTGTTAAAATTACTGGTTGTAAGTAATCCTAGCATAATTGGTGGGATACATGCTGTCTTGGAATTTTTTTTTTATTTTTACACCTCAGTTACAATAAAGCACATAGTTTCTTTATGGGATTTCAGAGAGCCACTCTGAGAATTTCATGTTTGTACAGTAATTTTAGAAAATTTTAAATATTATCACACTTTTTGCTACACACTCCCCCCTTCATGAATGGAAAAGAATCTACAAACCTGCATGGACCAGGCCCTACACTGAAATTATGTCTATTTCCTATTAAGTGCATTCTTTGTCTGTCTAATACATGAAAACTGATAAATGACAACTCCAAAAGCTTTAAGTCTTTTACTGATAGTGTTGCACAGCTATTTCTCACATGCTTGCTTTTATTTGTGTGAATTTTTTTTTTTTTTTTTTTGCCCACAACTCTTTGGCCTATCTTCTGCTACTATATATAACAATGTACAGTTTAACTGCTGTCTGGTATGAGGTAATTCAACAGCACATCTTGAAACATAGGAAAGATTTCTACTAATACAAACACAGAGGAAACACAGCTTCTCACATTTTATGTGTTCACCCTCCCTGTCCCCTCCCCAAACCAAGAATTTTAAATTATGGCCCAAATCTGTTTGGAACATAAAGCAAATGTTTTCTCAGCCAATTTTAGCTCTCAATCTTTCAAACCTCAAATAAACACAGATGAGAATGACAGATATCCTCACCTGTTTCTTCCTTTTAAGACATCTTTTAATTCATGGCTACAGCTCACTATTGCCTGGGAAGTCCAACATACACAGCTGATACTAACAAATCAAATAATATCCTAATTAAACTGAGGAATGAATAATAAGCCCCAGAGCTAGTGCAGCACTCCTGATTACTATTCACATGTCAAGCACGTGTCCAGTATGACAGAGACTGCGGACCTTACAAAACTCAACCACTTCTGCCATGTGCGTGTGTGTGTTTCTCTGTCTCTCAAAATGGCTGGCATATTCCTGCTGTCAGCGATGTGATCCCTTCCTTCTTGAAATAATTCAAATACCTTTTCTGTATTTAAAATTTTCACCCCGAGGAAAGATCATATAATTCTTATGAGTGTCCTGAGAGCAGCACAGAAAAACACAAACTCATTCACACAAATACCAAGCCCATAGAATAAAAATTATTTAGAAGCCACAACAGCCAATTAACACAGAAGAACAAAATTTGCAAGGTAAACCTCCATATTTTTTCAATGACCATAAGAAAGCAAGTTTTAAGCATCCACAGGAGGACGAAAGTTAATCTTTCAGTATGAACTGCACTGCTACAAAAATAAAAAGCTAGCATCTACAAATGAAATTCCTCCGCCCTGAAATTAGCATACTGAGTAATTTTATTGCCAATAATTTATTAACACGTGGATGTCCTTAAGGCTTAGAAAAGATGATGAACTGGTTACATTCACTGGATTTTTAATTTATCTTTCAGTATCTTCACATATTAACAGATTTTCTTCCCATAAAAAAAATCAGAGGGAGAAAAAAACCTGCCCAACAGTTGCAGAACACAAGCTTGGCATATTTGTGAAGTGATTCTAGGATATTCTTTACCATATGCTGACTTACCAGAAGTTCTTTTCTATTTGGCTAAGGGATCATTTTAAAATGTCAAGTTAGAAATTGTGCAAGAGATAAGGCTAATAAAAAAACCTGTTCACCTAAGGATGTTAATTTAAGGATCCCATCCACAAAATAATCACTGATTTTTGGATCTGGCTCTTAAAGAGCAAATATCTTGTTCCAAAATTTATGGTTAGTATTTATTTTTAGCAAACATGGAAGCATCATCTCTATAACTGGATCTGGTATGATTCATTGGACAGGATTGTAGGAAAAAGTACAATCTAAAAGGACAGACTGTTAACATTTGCAACAGGGACAACCTGCAAAAAGCATGCCAGATTTCCCTCTACAATGACTGTGAATTATACTGGTATAGATGGAATCAGTAACTACAGGAAAGACTAAAAGAAAGGTACTGCAAGGGCCATAGAAGGAGCATGTAGGCAAGGAAAAAAAATATGGAGCTTTAGCTTCATCTCCCTCATAGAAAGAGATAAGTTAGGTACAACAGACACTATCTTTATGGAATTACCCTTAATGCCAAAACGGACAACTTTCACCTTTAGCTCTGTCATACTGGGCACAAATTAAAATTTTCTGTAACCAAACTTCAGTGTTTGAACCTTAATCAAAATTCCTCACTCATGTAAAAGAGAGCTGAAACCCTCAGACTGCCCCTGGGCAGGCACAACGTCTGTCCTCAGCCACTGGCAGTGACAGTGAGGGTACCCCTTGAACAAGGGCTGTCCCCAGCCCCAGAAGGACTGGAACCTGTCAGGAAGGTGGTGAATGCTCTTCCCCCTCACGCCTCTACTTTATGTCTACGATTTGTGAGCAGAGACAGGCTTCGGGAAGCTGGGCAAAGAACGGGAGACAGAGGGGGTTACATGCAAAGGGGTTATGGATGATGACTGAGAACACAAAAGGGACTCCTGGATGATGAAAGCAAAACTGAAAAGGAAGAAAAGGCAACAGAGAGGCTAAGGGAAGCCAGTAGATGAAATTAAAAGATGGAGACCAATGGTGTGGAAGAGGAGCCCGGAGGCGTTGTGGAGGACAGGGCAGTGGGGAGGGACGGAGGGTTAAAATGGCAGCTGCCTTTGTGGGCGGCAGGTGAGTGAGCCCTGAACAGATGTCCGAGATGGATGTGCTTCGCACTAAACCGCAGCGAGGTTTGGAAGCCGGCAGCTTTCCGTCCCTGCTCAGGTATTTAAGTAAATAACAAAAAAACCGAGTTGTGTGGAAGTGCACAGTTCGGCGGGGGAAGGGAGACAAGGCGTGAGACAAGTGCCCCGACTTCAACCCCCAGCCTGGCTGGGGCGGACCCCGAGGAACGCCCGGTTGTGCTCCTGTCACCCCGCCGGCTTGGGCACCTCAGCGGCGTCCCCAGGGAACCCCCGGCCCTGCCCGGCCCGGTCCGGCCCTCCGGGAGCCCCGCGCCCCTTGCCGGGCGCTGCCTGTGGAGCCAAGTGCCGCCGGCAGCCGCTCCGCCGCCAGGCAGGCAAGTTCTCGGGCGAGCCGGGAACAGCCACGAATAGAGTTTATAAAAATACTTCAAAGCTGTCGCGGAGAGCTCGCACGGGAGCTAAAACGGGGCAGAGCTTCGAGGGCGGCGCGGGGAGATGTTAAGCGGCTGCCAGCGGCGGGATGAGGGGTGGGAGAGCGGGGCTGGAGCGGGAAGTTCGGGGGGCAAGAGCCGATGTGCGGCTGCTAGGGCTGAAGGGGAGGGTGCGGGCAGGGCTGCTGCGGCGGCTTGGGGAGGGTACGGGTCCAGGGGAGCGAGAGAAAGGATGCTGCGGAGAGGGTGTCGGAGGAGCCGTCGGAATGGGTGTCAGGCGCCTCGGGACGCACGGAAGGTGGTGGGGCTCGCCACAGCGGAGGGCAGCGTGCAGGAAAGCGGGGGTCGGACGGACGGACGGACGGGCGCTCACCTCTATCCTCCAGCCCCTCGCTGAACTGCCCGCTCTCCCCGATCCGCAGCTGCTCCTGCTGCTGCTGCTCCCGGGGGGCCCCCGGCGGGTTGGCTCCTGGGGGCTGCACGATGGCGGGGTCCGGAGTGGTGTCCAGGGGGGCAGCGGACGGCTCCATTTCTTGCGGGGCGGCGGGAAGCGGCCGGCGGCTGTGGCAGGGAAGCGAGGAGCGAGCGGAGCATCCAGCCCGGGTGCGAGCCCGGGGAGAGGAGGAGACTCCGTCTCAGAGCATCAGGGAGACGGAGACGGGCAGCGAACAAACTCCGGGTGCTCCGTGCCGGCCGCTGCCCGCGGCCGCCTCATCACTGCCCGCGGCGGAGAGGGGCAGGTGGGAGCGCGGTGCCGCCTCCCGGCGCTGCCCGTCCCCTCCCCGCCCCGCCGAGCTCCCGCCGGCGGGAGCGCCTCAGGAAGCGGGAGCCTCCTCGGCCTCCCCTCGCCACAGCGGGCTCTGCCTCCTCCTCCCTCTCCTCCCCTCCTCCTCCCGCAGCCGAGCCCAGAGGGGAAGAGCTGTCCAGGGACTGTCCAAGGCCGGAGCCCTCCCGCCGCTCCCGAGGGCTGCGGGTGCCGGCCCTGCATGCAGCGAGGCCTCGTCCGCCTCGCCTCCCCTCACACAGGTAAAGACGCAGCTCCCCTTTGCTGGGGATTGCTCGTTCTCCATCTGCCGTCCCTTTTCCGGGATCCGAGCAGAGCCGCCTCACGCAGGCACATCTCAGACCCCGCAGCACTGAGGTTCTGTCACCCTCGGAGTTGCCTTAAAACTGCCCTCGAACATCCAGCAATCTCATGCTGAAGCATGGGGTTGGACTTGCTGCCCTTCACATTGCTCACCTGCCTTTCCTAGGGCTGCAGAAGAACATAGGGATAAAACTAAAATCTCAGGAGCACAGAAATGTTTTTTTAAAATGTAGAATTTTACAGATAAATCTGTGCCAGGGCTGCTTGTTTCGTCTGTGCTAGTTTCTAATGACTAGATGGAAAGGTGCAAAGAAACAAAGCATTCTTTGTGCAAGCACGGTATCCCAGTTGCATGCTTACTAGCATGCAGATATGTTTTGAAGCTGCATCATGTTTTGGCTTGAAAATTTTAACTAGGAAAATATCAAAAGACAACTAACCATTGCAGCCCTCATCCTTTGGTGATACACAAGGATACAATCCCCATTTAGATTGAAGGAAGATCAGGTTTCCTTTCTTGTTTGAGAAATCAGTGAATTTGGGGATTATAGAAAGGCCAGCAGGAAATATTTATGCCAGCATAGGGACATGATTTTATGAACTGTCAGAATCTTGCTGATGTCAGCCTTACAAAAGGCTTTGTAGTAATACCTGCCTAAAAATCATCATTGCAACAATATTACCAAAATGTCTTAATTTTTAAAAATGCTTCTTAAAACTGCATACTAATCTTCAAAATATTTTCTTCTGAATTTTAAATCATTAATTATTTTTAAAAGTATAAGTAAAATGTAAGTAAATGCTAAGTGACATAAAACTGATTGGAATTTTGGCAATCTTGTGAAATGGAGATGGATGTTGTAATGTGAGGGATTGGTGTTTTTACCTAAAGTTATGATTTCTTTGTGTAAAGCATACCATACCTACTCTATGAAATATTTTTGAAGCCTTCATGCTTCTCACCTAAATTTCACCTTCATCCCTTGCTATCCTACCTTGTTTTGTGATCCCAGAGATCTTGCTTTTCTAGTCAGATCAGCATTAATACGAATACAAGCAATGGCAAAATTACTTGTTTTTTCCTCATGAAATGGACGGCCAATTGCAACATGCCTATTTGATGTTAATGTCAAAAGAGTTTTGTTCTCATGTGCATAAGTTAACACAAGTGAGATCTTTTGAGGGAACTGTTATTTTGAGGTTCGGGCTCAGTTGGGAGGGGTTGAAAACGAGTAACTGCATTTAAAAAACTGATTTTTTTTCATTAAGGGCTCTTTATTAAGCTCTGGTTACCTTGAACTTGCAAGATGCTAGAGCAGATGGATGTATGCACGTGAGAGGGGAATGAAAAGAAGAAAAGAAAAAGCACCTTCAGTTGCTTACCATAAAAATAGATCTATATAAATATATAATCTATATAAAAATGGATTGTGAGGTGTGTCTTTCACTTAAAATGTATCTGTAAAGTGAGAATCCTTAAATGATAGAACCAGTTTTGTAACCTGGTCAGAGACAAGGAATGGGGACAGACCACTCTACAGGACCTTGCAGGGACACAGAAACCTCTGGTGACACCATCCTGTGCAGAGTGCGGCCAGGACAAACCATGAAGAGTCCCTTGAAATTGCTGCAAAAGACACAATGCTCCCTAATGCAGTTATTGCAGGATCTCTCCTCTTTTATGGAGATAAATCCATATCTGATCCATTCCAGTAAGACCTTTCTTATTCCTTGCCTAAATGAGAAAGTGACCAGTGACTCTCCTTGAACACTGCTTCCTTTCTCTTTGTCTCTCAAGCTATTTTGGTACTCATAACTTCCAGAAATCAAACCAAGAGGAAAGTGCCTGGAGATTCCTAATTCCATTTCTTTAAAACAAGGTCAAAGGGTTTGGTCAAAGTTTCCAAATGAATTAGAGAAAAATAGGAACTAAGAACACCAAAGCATAAGTTTTAAACTTTAATGTGTTTCTTTCTGCTTTTTTCAGTTGCCCTCAATTGCTGTTCTTACATAAAACTGTGTCTGGCAGGGACTGGAGCTGCCCCTAATTGTATAATTGCTATAGTGTTCAGGCTATAGAGAAGAATATGAGGCCTGCAAAGAGTATTATAGTTTCTTTTAAATGACTCTCTTCAGTGCTTTCAAACACAGCCTTGCATGAGAAGGGTCAGACACTCCATTTAGCAAATATAAATTCAAAACATTAGGCAGATCCACAATGAAGGGCCTTTCAGATCACACCACTGTCTATACAAGCTGGCTGCTAAGAAGCAGAAAGACTGTTATATCATAGTTGCTGGAAGCTGCTTTCCAGCATTGCCTCTTATTTCTCATGACATTCACACAAAGTCTATTCCATTGGATAAAGATGCAGAGCTAGATTTTTAAAGGTATGGATCCTGTTCTCCAGCCCTGTTGGACTTCTTGTGTATGAAACCCATAGGTAAAGTCAATGAAGATAAAAAGAGTCACTCTAATAGCCATATTAATACATTATTTTATTTCTTGGCCTCTCAAACCTCCCTTTGTTGGATGGGACTAATGGAAAGCCAAAATCAATTAAAAAAAAAAAAGGCACGTCCCTGGATTCAATCTAACTAGACTGACACAATCCTATCTTCTGTAGCTGCTGCAAGATTAATACACACTTGCAGAACTTTGTTCCCAGCTGGAGCTGCCTGTAATTTCCATAATATTTTGACTTCCAGAAAAAGGAGATTTCAGATGAGATGGAAATGCATCACAGCAAACTGCAATAACACAAAGAACTTCTTCTTTCTTATCTGTATTGTCTGTGGTCTGCTTTTGTTGTGGTTCTTATACCTTCCTTCCTTCCTTCCTTCCTTCCTTCCTTCCTTCCTTCCTTCCTTCCTTCCTTCCTTCCTTCCTTCCTTCCAATGAATAGTATCAATCAGATTTAAATTTCTTCACTTCTGACTGGAATGTTTTCACTTGAATTAGAACACAGTGATGCACTCAAAGGCTTCTGAGAAGGAATTTTGCTTGGTTTCATTGATAGTAACTTGTCTATGTTCCATATTGACCAGCATCTTAAGTGCAGCACTTAATTTAAGAGCACTCTTGCAGATTTGGAAAGAGCTGCTCAGCTGACCTGGTGATTATTTTTTACTCTGCTTAAAGGCATAAGAGCAAGATAGTGCCATACACCATTTTGTTTGCCATGTTGCATTTCACACATATACGAAATACAAAACTTCCCCTTTTTGGCAACAAAATCCAGTGTTTGTCAGTGGCATTGTGTTACAGTATCAGGATGTGCAAATGCCAGCCAGGATGGTTTATTAGTTTGCTCTATCAGACATTTCATGGCTAAAAAACTAAAGAAAATGTTAGCTTCTTACTTGATCAATATGCCTTTCATGGCCCTACAGCAGGAGCAGTTCTGCAGGGGACACGTGTCAAACAGAACTAAGAACCAATTGAGTTCTGAAGGCACAGGTAGCCATCGGTCCCTTAAAGGTCATCACAACAGCTCATCTTCAGTGTCACTCCTATGGGACCAAAGTCTGAAACTGAGTTCTCCTTATACTCCAAAACCTTCCATAAGCAGTTTTGCACTACAGATCCCTATCTGTGTGTGTCTGTGGATGAGGTGATAAGGTACTTGAGATCATTTAAACATGTCCTTCTCCAATGGCTAGATTAAATATGTCTCTTTAGTGATGAAAACCTCTAGATTCTGTGCTTCACATTTTTTTCACAAATCTAATAATTTATTTTAATAGTCCCTCAACCATCCTGTGAGACATTGGCTGCTATAGTTCTCTTTTCTCCTACAAACAAATAGTTTTCTTCTAGAAACAAGTTAGGCTATATGCTGTAGGATGTCTTTAAACTCTTTGTTTGTTTGTTTGTCTGTTTGTTTGCTTGTTTATTTGGTGGCATGCAGGCAGAGGCAGACACAGATATTGTTCTGTAGCTCACCTGTGGCCCCACAGCATTTTCAGTGATCAATAGGATGAGAACACCAGGTTCTTTTAACCTGGTCTAAATACCTCCCAGCCTAGTAATACCTTGATTTTCAAATTTAAAGCAAAAAAATAATGTTGATGTTGGTACAAAACACTACATTAATTTTTAAAACACAGAGTGTGCTTAAATTCTTATCCAATGTATGTTGGTGATTTAGTGTTTTCCTCTTGCACTGGGTTAAATTGAGTTAAATTGAGAATTTAAGTTAAAATAGTCTCTCTTCTTGGCATTTTTAGACTGAATATTAACTTCTCAAAAGTAATCAGAATGTTATTTTTGAAAAAGAATATGATAATTCAGTACCTTTTCCTTCAGGCTATTACGAGTGCCCATAATATGATTCCCAGAGAATACAGCATGCAGTGACCTTGGTAAGTAATTGGTGACACCTCACATAAGCACCTACCCTTTCCCTATACAATGTTGTTGCAGGATCATATTTGCAAAAAAATGCCACAGCCAGCATGAGCCACAAGCATTGATAGATTCCATCATGGCAACAAAGGAGAAATAAAACCAGGATGCAAAATGAAAATCTGAAAATGAGCAGAAAATCTTGGAAAATATTCTTTACAATGAGCATTTTCCAACTATTTTAAGAGTTGTTCTTAATTCAAGATAAAACTGCAGTGTAAATATGGGAAACCATAAAAAATAATCTGACAATTTTGTTCAGAGAAATATTTTGCAGTTAAGCAAAACTAAGTGTGTCTATCCTACACAATGCTGTTTCTTTACACCACTGTAGAGCTCTCATTTCCAGGTCTTGTGTAACAATAAAACTGGCTTATTTGACAGTGGTTTTATTTCATTGTTAATGTTCACAAGTATTGAAGAGAAGTGGAAGGGAAAATTCATTTTCAAGAGGCAGAAACTTGTTATTTAACTCATAATATTCCTCTTTTTGACTTTTTTCTGCTTTCCACACTATGTAGAGATCTTATTTCCAATGAGACTAACCATAGCCTAATGGACGATGTGATATTAAGCAGCTGATATTTCATTTTTGCATCAAAGAAAAGAAAAAAAAGAAAGCTAGGAAATTCCTAGGAAGCAAAATAATATAATTTTGTAAAAAACTTATCCAATTGCTTATAATTACTTGATGATAATTCCCATCCTAAATCATCTTAACAATCAGACAATTCCAACATATTTGCATAACTTCAAGTTTCCCTGCATTTATCTTAAAAATTTATTACACAATTTTCCATTAAGTTAATCTGATTAAGCGTGAACTACAGAAATCACAAAACATTCTTTTTATCATATATAGAGTCACTTTTCTTCTTGCTAAGTTCCCCCCGAGGTACCTGATTACCAAGCCCTTTTCCCACCAAGCCAGACCCAGGTTTTGTTAAAAAGGCTGCATTAACACCTAGATACAAATTTACTTCATACTCAGATTCCACCCATACATGTATGAAATATTTATACTTTATAAATTTTACCCTGTGCATTAGGAAAAAAAAAAAAAGAAAAATATAACAGTGGTAATCCCTACTTTGAAGGTAATGGGAAACCCCATTTCCTTATGGTATTTGCCTATGTCAGAAAAGACATGCAGTAGCTTTTATGGGGAATAGTGCCCAATTCACATCTTTCCTCATATTTTAAGCTGTAATTTCTGATTCGGTTTGATATGTTATTTCTTGTGTCATCAGCAACACAATTTTTTTCTTGCTGTATTTTTATCTTTATCAAAAGACCCTGTGTGAATATGTGAGTGAATTACCTTTCTATTCCTCTATAGCAATAATACTTAGATGGCTTCTTCTCTGCTCTGTGTACGTCCTCCACAGCTCACTTTTGCTCTAAGTTGTGTCATAAACTCTATGAGATGATAATATTTCTGCATTTGATCAAGGAGTATTTTATTCTTTTCTCATGCCAAATGAATTGTTGCTAGGGTTCTGCACATTCCCACATGAATATTTAGCAAGGATAACTATAGAGAGTATTTGAAAAAAAATCCTGATAACCACTGCCAAAATGAGTATTTTGTAAAGCATGTTCTTCATAGCCAGGAAACTAAACACATTTCTCTGTGTGCCAGTTTTGGGGGCTTTTTTACACCTTCTCAAGCAGGTGCTTGATACTTTAAATCAAACTCTGCTAGGTCATGATGGACATCAGATTTCTAATACCTAGAGGAATTTGTTACCCACTAAATGTTTTTTCCTCTTTGATTTTGTTACTGCTATTTTTTTTTTCTGGAGGAAATAAAATTAGTTTTCTGAGTACTAACATACAAATTGGGTTCAAATACTTCATTTTAATGAAGGGAGATGCTGTAGGTAAAATAATTATATTCTCTAGATACTAATTTATCTAGAGATAAATAGAGATAAATTTATCTAGATACTAATAATTCTCTAGATTTTGAAAGAGGCAGAAATATTGTCAAGCACATACAGAGAAGCTATAATAGATTTCTGCATTCTTTATTCTCACAATATATTGATTGTTTCTCATCCCCCTAAAGAGTGAATCACATAATTCATGTCATTCTTCTTGTAAGAAGAAATAGGGGCCATTTTTTAGTGGAATTCAACCCCAGAAGTTTGAATCCAAAAGCCAGGCCCTTCTCTGCATCCAGCAGTAGGAAAAGCAATGGATCTCTATTTGGTCTTGCATGGGGAAATACAGTGTGAATACTGACATTTGTCTATGCATAGCAAACACTGTCAGATCTGGATTTATGGAAGATGGATAAGGTAGTTGGTTAATAACCCCACTAAAACATTTATGTTATATGATAGAGTGATGGAGTTGTGCATGGCTGTTAGCATTTGCCAATTTTACAAGGGAGAAGAGCATCTTTAGGAAATTGAAGAACTTCTCTGTAGAATGAAGAATGTTAAATCCACTTCACCTACAAATGCCTTCTTAAAAAAACCAGTAAAATTGAAATTTAAATTCAATTGAAGTTTGAAGCTCAAAATGTCCGTGAAATTTTGAACCTCTACTGCAATAAAATTGTCCTGTAACCAAAAAGAAAAATGACCATGTCAATCATATAATTTAATCACACTATGATAAAAGTCAATTTCTGCCTCATTCAGATTCTGACTAAAGCTTTTGCTAATGCCTAGAAGTTATCAAGGGACAAGCAGTCACAGAGTCATGCAGACAGCTCCCTCTCCATCATCAAGACCACTGATACTTTTGGTATTGGAGTGCAGGGATTCCTTAATAGCCACAAAAGTTTCACTTAATTTTCCCACTCTTCTATTAGAAAATATGTATTTTAAGAGGCTGTATTTTACTGACAGAATTGACATCGTTTAATTATGTTTTTTCTCTATTCACTGACTAGCACAGCTGATACCAGACTATACAAATTGATTGTAGTTATATATTGAGGGAAACAGAGGTACTATCTGTAAATAGAAATAATGTGTTTTATTAAACCAACTGGTTTATTTAATTTCCAAATAATATGCTCAAAAAGTGTAGCTAGGTGTACAGTCTTCCTGACTTCAGGATTTGCATGCCCAAAAGTACCTGCTTCCTTCACTCTTTTTTTAATTAAATACTGTCCACAGACTTTGCCTTGCCTTTGTACCAAACTGTCTTCATTTCACGTGTCTGCGTTTTGTCACATTTAGGATACCAATGCATAATTTTTTGGCAGGAGATGCATCACAAAGTGACTTTTCAGGTTGAGTCAACTACAAGCCATATTTGGATCAGACAGGATTTTTTTGTGTGTTTCACAAGAAAAATGTTCCTTCCTATAAAGTTTGAAATTCAGCTAATGGAGTCAAGGTGATATGTTTTTTAATTAGCTGGACTTTTAACAAGTGGACCAATATTGTAACACAGACATGTGAAGCAGATAAAGGCCTCACTGTGGCAGTCACAGCCTCAAAATACTGTTACAGAACCACTGCACGTTTTGTGTACAAAAGGAGCCCAGAAGCACACTTCTTGCACCAGACAATACTTTAAGAGATTATTAGTGTTTGGGTGTAGTTGTTATATAGTTATAAAATAGATCTGGGTTTTTGCTTCGTGTTTCATAACTTCCACTTCTCTAACTTTGCTCTGGATAGCTCTTTCTTGGCTTACTTATTTGAGCCTTATTTGCAGGCTGAGGATTTGGGGGGGCCACAGTTCCTGCACATAAGATAATTTTTTTCTCCATTATTCTGCTGTGTAAAATCTCTTTTACTGCTATAGTAGAATTGCTTGCTTCCCTTTTCAAAACTGAAGAGGGAGAATGAAAATGAATGGTCTGAGCCATTCACAAACTTCGTCATGAGAGGTTCAGATGGAACATTAGGAAAATGTTCTTCACTATTATGTTGGTGCAGCCCCAGAAGAGAGGTGGTAGAATCTTGCCTCTTGGAGGATTTCCAAGTTCAGGTACCACAAAAGCCACAGGTAACCACAGCTGACCTAGGATTTGCACGGGGTCCTTCAGGCCCAAAGTTCTTTGGTTTAACCAATATAAACATCAGGGGTTATATTGCTGTAAGGTTTTACCTTGTAAATGATAAATAAAGTAATATCGAAGCAGGTTGACACAAAATGTGCAGAGGTTTTTAGAGAAAGTGATAATTCCAGCCCAAGAGCAGGTTAATTTACCAATAAAGGACAAGTGCTATGTCCTCCTGAAGGATAAAATACTGATGATTTACTCCTCTTGGATTGTTGCTTTACTGTTGATTTTAGACATGCTCTCAATGGAGTACATTACTTATCTGATAGTCTATCTAAGCCCCTTATTCTACTCTTATCTTTTTATGATCAGCCTACTGAATTTTGGTCGCTTTGTTTCCTTTTTTATTTATGGGTACAGAAAAGTAAACTCATACTTATGATGATCATTAATTGTGAAACTCTCCAGAATTACAGGTTGTTTGACTGATGTATCAGTAAACTTTAAATTTTCTCCTTTATCAGCCTGAAGTTTGTATAATTGTGTTTACCAAAAATTCAGTCTCTAAATGAAATTTAATCAGGAAATAAAATCAATAAGCTACCAAGGTCTGTTTCACATCCCATAATAATTTTTTATAGAAGTTCATTGAGATTGTTTTGCTTATCTTAACTTTGAAGATAAAACATATTTGGAAGGCATTTAAATTTTCATGGAGTCACAGAACAATTTGAGTTGGAAGGGACATTAATTATCATCTGTGAAGATTTGTTTTTGTGGAGGTTGTTTTGCTTTAAACTTATTTCTGTATTAAAGCTGTCCAGTGGTTGCAACACCAATCACGTTGATATTGTATGGGATATCCAGACTTGTTGCATCTAAACTTGTTGATTTTCCCACTAGATGCCATTATGCATTAAGTGCAAGTTAATTTTTAGGTTCACTATAATTGCACATGCTATATATTTTAAAAATGGCAATGATCTATTGTTTTTGCTGTTAGCCTATGCTTAGAACTGTGGCTTAAAAATCACTTGACCTACTTCTACCTAACAGCAAACCAATCCATCCTTAATGCATCAAATATGGATTTACTAAAAGCAATAAAGGAAGTCAGCCATGGCAACAATATCTAATCATGTGTGCAATGTGCTTTTTAGAATAAAACTTGTCCAACCATTTCTGCATTTAACATTTAAAGAGTGACTTTAATGCTGCAGATTGCTTCCTTTCTGGCTGCATGGCTTCAGCTGAAGTGATAGGAAGTGTCCTAAGTAAAGCTGCAGTGCTGAAGATGGTTTTTAAATAAAGAGCCTCACATGAGCTTTTTTTAAAATTAGTAGCTAATTCAGGATAGGTAATCAGAATAATTTATCACTTCAGGCTTAAATATAGAGATGCTGCTGTTTCCTCCACCCGGATGAACTATTAGCAATCCCCTCACAAACTCATGTGGTGCTCAAGAGTGAGGCTTCTAGAACCTAAGGTCCTGACCAGTGAAGCACCATCTGAGGTGGAGCAGAAGTCCAACATCTTCAAAAGAACTGATCAGATCAGGGTACACTTCCCTGTAGTCTGTATTCTGAGCTGTGTTTTTTCTTTATTCTTTATGTAGAGTGTAAGAGGCTCCAGGCTGGAAAGGGCTAATCCAATATTGCAACATTTTACTGTAAGAGAGGGGTAGAACATGAGCTGGATGAACCAGTTCGGTTGGCCTGGGACAATACTGGAAAAGTGTCCAAGTACAAGAAATCAAGTAAATATTAACTTAGTATTAAGAAGTATTTAAAAGTATTATTATTTAAATCCTTATGCTGTTGGAACACATAATAGAAAAGTAGAATCTGTGCTTGTTTCTAAATTGGCTTTTGTGAAGAGGACAGATTAATGCCACCTGGAGAAACTTACCAAAAGATTGCCATCAACTCAGCTGTTCAACTGTTCATGTTTTCTGTTTACAACTTTATTTTACTCATGCTGTGCCCTGATGTTTGATAAACTATGATTTTAATTGTCCTGTGCTGACAATGTTGATGCTGACACTGACATGGCTGTAGATAATGCAATGTATGATTCCTTGACATAAAAGTGTTTATGGTTTGTATTTGCCTATGATGGGTGATGGGATTCAACCCTTTTGTAACACTGCTATAAAAAATACCTCATGAGAGCTGCCTTCAACCAAATTGTTGAAGTACCTAAAAACTGCAAATATGAACTAGGGTATGCATCCACCGAATTAGAGCAACTGGTTTCCTCTTGTCACTTGAGATGAAGAGATTGAATGTACCTTTTAGTTGGTTAGTAAAATTATAAATTAGTAGACATTAGTTATTTTATTATGGGTTAATTTCATATTTCATTACTGGGATCCAAAACTTGAGAGTTTCACAAATGTTATGAAATCTTATTGCTAATTAACATTTTCATATGGAAAGGTTAGTGACAGACATTGCCTTTATTATTTAATCACTGGTGAACACTTAGTAACAATCAACATCCCAATCCTGGTATTTGAAGCATGTGTTCTACGCTGGGATCCTAATGATTGTGCTCCAAGCCCCCAAGGGATTTTGATACTCCCAGCTGTTCAATAATATACAGCAGAAGCAAGCAAGCGTGTTAGAAAAGTGGATATTTGGAGGCATGTGCTTCCTTCCAGTTGCTAAAAAAGCTGAATTACTAGAGACAAAGGGATTGAAAACACCCATTCACCAGCCAGTGCATGATATGAATGTGTAAAACATTGATTACAGATCACCAGCGGGCTCAGCAGCAGCTCAGCCCAGCGCTGCTCTGACACTGCAGCATCGGCCACGGGGAGGGAGCGCAGCCTGCATCAGCCCCCACGGGCAAACCCCGCGGCATCAGCAGGAGATCAGAGCTCTCTGGGACCTCTGCAGTCACTGCTTGCTGCTCTACGAACTGCAGCCTGCAGCATTCACAGGGAGCTGCACAAACATTATTAACAAATTTCTGATGGATAATGCAGATCTTGCTCTTGAGGCACCAAGCTGGCATGGGCCATCAGACCCCGTCCAAAACCAGCACGCTGGTGTTTAATTACTGAACTCCAGGCAAGGTTTGCCTGTGATTCCTCATTTAAATGGGTCTGTCTTTCCAGGGGCTCAAAATTACTTTTTGAATCTCCACTTGATTGATCTCTTCTGTAACAACTAGGTTTCCTGGTGACTTAAGAGGTCTTTCTGTTGCGTCTGAAATTATTAATTACCATAGAGTTCTTCTAAAACACCTGCAGTTTTTTTCAATTGTTAAAATGTTTACATGAAACATTAGATGCAGATGAGTGCCAATATCCTGAAGGGGAAAATAGATCTCATTTAGAAGCAGGTTTTTTTTCTGATCTTCACACTCAGAAATTAACACAGATATTTTGGTGTATCTGCAGTAGAGTCCTGGCTGTAGCTGTGACCAAGAAAGTGCCAATTTCTTAATCTATTTTAGCAAATAAAGAAAAAAATCAAGCAAATTAGTAAAGCACATTTAAACACAGCCAGGAAGTCATGGATCTATTTTAGTAATTGTGAAGAAGGTGGCTCATCCTCAGAGGGTGTTATTCAATTCCTAATGTCAGAATAAAAAACAAAGGCAGTACCTGCCTGTTTGTAGCTGGACTCAGCAAGTGAAAGCAGGCTCCAGAAATGTTCTGTGGAGGAATTCCTCTGCCAAGCTCCCCACTCCAGATGGATGAATAAATGCAGCTGCAGCACAAAACCCCAAACATTTACATCACAAACATCTGCAGAGCTGGAGAGGTCTTTGCTTTGGCACTCACTTCTTCTCTGAAGCGGTGAAAGCTCTGAGACTGTCCTTGTCCCCAAAATTCAGATGTGCCGAAAGAGTGGCACAGAGAGACCTCTGCAAAGAGGGAAAAGTGAGGATTTGACTATCTAGCACCCAGGAAAAAATGTTGTTGAGACAACATACGGCAGGACTTACTATTTATTTGTTTTAGGCACCAGCCTTCTAAATAATTGAAACAGTTTCAAATTTTACAATACAGTATTAACTTCAAAATTATGACTTTTTGGTATCTGTAAGCTTCATTCCATCTATTCTTTCCACGTTTATGCTGCTGGTATCTGTCTGGTTGCTCCCACTGCACAGAAGTGACACTTGGCCTTGTACATGCTTAAATAGAGTTGGTTTGGGTTTTTTTGCTTGAATCTACACATGA
Organism: Cinclus cinclus; assembly: GCF_963662255.1. NCBI lineage: Eukaryota > Metazoa > Chordata > Aves > Passeriformes > Cinclidae > Cinclus > Cinclus cinclus. The sequence goes on from NC_085054.1 coordinate 22,884,362, forward strand.
GGGAGAAAAATAAAGTTTTATTTTTCTCATACTGTCATTTTATAAAATACCTATTTAATTAACATGTTTAGAAGTGTTTGGAAGTAGAAGATTTCTATGCAAGATAAATGCATGCTAAGTGTAAATTGCAGAATTGCAATTGTAGTGTATTAGGAAAATAATTGTTATTTTAAGGTTAGCCTCTTAATTTTTCTTTTATTCTTTTAGAATGGCAGTTGAATTTCAACAATGTAATATTTTTTAGAAATAAGGAATTTTTTAATGGCTTCAGTTAGGCAGTAGAGAATACAGTAATGGTCACAAATTTGGCAGAGGAAGTTTGCTTTCACCACTGTGTGATTCATCAGAACTCTGGTAGGATGATGGTCACAGAGCAGTGCAGGGCTGCCAAAGGCATCAGCAACCTCGGACAACCAAGGTTGCATCAGCAACCTTTACACTACACATTTTAGTGACACAAAAAGGCTGTGGCACTCTAATAGAGAGCCCACCTGGGGACCATCACCCTGAGCTTGTGCAACTGTGAAGCTTCACTGTACAGAGTTAATAGCTGAGATCTTGGAAGCATCAGAGATTTCGGCAGCAGTACAGTACACCTGAGCTAAAAAGCCCAACTTCCATGCAAGGTTAATGGGCTCAGGATACAGAGCAGCAGCAGCTCTGATGTCTGTCTAAACAGAGGCTCTTATAGTTGTTTGTTTCTGCAAAGGCTTTTTAATAGCAAAGTGAAAAATCTACTGCTCTTCAGCATTTAAAGATGAGTACACCTGCACTGCTGCCACCTTGAGCTGGTTTAGCTGGCTGTGGATTGGAGCTGTGTGCACCTTTTCAGTTGCATTCTGTAAATGTGTATAAAGGAAACCCTGGCATTGCAGTCCAGCTGGCTGTGTGAACCACCAGGAGCTTAGGCAGTCACACTGGAGTGTTTGGTTTATTGCTTGGAGAACAGGGAATCATAATACCACCCACTCTCTGGGAAACATCTTGGTTAAGGACTTTACTGGTGTAGCTGTAGCTGGATATGTCCTCCTGGTGTAGCTCTGCTAGGTGAAATAATGATTTCCTGTGAAAAATAGCACTTGGGAGCTACACATGGGAAGTGCTGCATGGGAACTGCATAATGTTATTCCTCATTAGGAGGGAAACCATAAACATTGCTGCTGTTCCCTGCAGAACTCAGACCACACCACTCCCACTGAAGTCTGTGTTTCTTCAGAGTCCCAGAAGAGGTTTAAGTTCTGTGATCACGCTAATTTAATAGGAGAGGTTTAATTATTTGATACCACAGGAAAAAAAATAGAATTACTGACTTTTGCATCCTTTCCAAATCTGACATTTCCAAGCAGGTCTGTAATGGCAGTCTCAAAGGACCCGTGCAGTCCCCAGCACAGCCAAAGGATAACCTGTTGCTAAGCAACCAATATAAGTGTGCTGCTCAACATTTATTTCATTTGGAAAGGAACGTATTCTTTAAGTACTTCATCTTAGCTACTGAGCACAAAGAGTTTGCCACTTGTTTTTCTGTAGCTGTGCACATGTGTAAAACAGCCCATTTGCACAATCAAATGTGCACTTCCAAGGAAAGGTGTAAAAACTGGCACGAATGCATTAGTCCTTTCTAAGATTAGCATCCTGAATTTGCTTCTTTGTGTCTTTGTTCAGCCTAATTGAAAATGGGCTGCCTTGGAAGCATGGATGTGGAAACATTTCTTGCAGCATGGAAAGCAGAGCTTTCTGCAGAGCTTACCAGTGTTTGTTGATGCAGCCTTTTTTGAAGATGTCAGGGTTTTCCCACTGATACGAAGAAACACTTTTAACCCTGAGAAGAAAAGGCCAGAACCCAATTTCTGTCCTGAAGACTCCAAATCTCGGATTCTGCACTTGTTTCAGAAAAGCAGCTAAATAGCTTCAGAAAAGAGTACTTAATGCCCTATAATTAACACCATTTTCACTTTAGTGCTTGTCCCTACCGTGAAATAAAACCTTATAGATCTGCTAGGCTTGTATGTGTGTATCTGAAAGCAGCCTTGGCTGAATAGTCTGTAGCTAGATTGTCCTTGAAGGAGTTGTTAGTCATGTTTTCCAGTTTAGAGTACATTGGGTGCCTGTGCCTCTGAAGAGCTTTTTGTTCCTAGGCAGTGAAGATCTTTCTGCTGCTGACCCGATGGATCATGCTGGATGTAGGCAGATGTCTCACTGCCCTTTGATCAAGTGACATGGATACACATTTTGACTTCATCTGGTGTGGTTTCCAAATGATGTGTTTTGTCAAATGAAATGCAGTGTGGGAGTACTACAGTGTTTGCAAGCTAAGCTGTGTCTTGGGAGCAGTAACTAACAACTACGGCTTTTTATAGAGCTGAGGAAAATTAAGCTCAGTGTTAAAGAAATGCAACTGAGCTCTGCATGGAATCCTGCAGCTTTGGTGACTGAAGACTCTTAGTGTCTTAGACTACTCAGGTGCACAAATCTCTCCCTGCCCCTCTTCCCTCACTTCACTCTGCTTTCCATGCTTAGGTAGGGAATTGTCTTCCAGACATCTCTCCACTGGAGGACTCACTTTAAGTGTTTGCCTCCCATCTGTGCATTCATGATGCACGTCCCCCAGATCTGAATCAATACTTCTTTCTCCTGTCAGATGTAGTCCATGCAGGAACACTGCTGTCAGCTGGCTGACACTGCAGTGCCACATCACACAGTGTGGCTGTCACATCTGGGAGCAGGAGAGCAAATTTGCTGCTTAACCTGGCAGCCTGGTCATGAAGAGATTGATTTTGGTTTTGAGACAGAAAAAATTGCCCTTTTCAATCCCAGAGTTTTGATCTGTTAAAGTAAATTGTTGTCTGTCTTGCTTTATTTAGGGAGTACTTTCCCAAAAGTGCTGCTATCTATTTCTTTGGAACACTCAGTCTTCAGTGACCTCTTGCTGCAGAGAAGTACAAGATCAACCAACCAACCCTGTCACAAGAAGTTGACATGAACAATGACTCCTAAGAAAGTTATCTGACCAAATCCAAGGCAGACTTGCTTAATGAGTGAACAAGTAGGGAAATACAAGGGTCTGGGTTTTTTTTCCAAGCCCAAATAAAATAGAGAAGTAAGGAAAAAGATAAAGCAGAAGGGGCCACTTATTTTTTCAAGATGCTTGATTTCAAGTTGCAAGATTCACAACAGCATTTGGGTTTGGGGAAAAAAACACCATTTTTCACTATAAACACTAATTAGGGAATGGTTAACAAACACTCACAAGAGGACGTTGTGTGAGTAACATATACTGAAATAAAACTACAGGGGGAATAAATTACAGACAAAAATACAGCACAAACAAAGAGCAAGGGTATCTTAAGCAAAGTGTAATTCTAAATTGAGGAAAGGGCAAAAGATGAAATGTAGTTTCGCAGGAAATCTGAAATAGCACACATTAAGCTTAACTTAGGATGCAAAAGCTGTTATATTTGAAATACATCTATGTATTACTGTATAACTGAGGCATCTTGAGAGGCTGTAAGCACCATTATGAAGCAGCTTGTGTAAATATCCTGAGTGAACCAATGATGAGGAGGGGGAATATATAATGCAGAGCATAGATTTGGCTAAAATTCAATATTTTGGAGAGGGTTCAATATAACTTTAAAGAAACTGCAAGAGAAAAAATGTGAATAGATGAGGATGTGTGACTCTGCCAAGGGTATATTATATGCCCTCTACAAATTATTTCACAACCTAAGAGGGAAAAAGGAGGAAATTCAAGCCAGCATGCTTAATACATTTATTCTAACTCAATTTTATTGAATTATTTTCGACATTTTAGATTCTGTGAAAAATAAATCCCTTCATAGTGCCAATATAAACAAGTATTTTCCCTTTGCCCTTGGTCGGCTGCAGTTTATGCATTAAGAGCTCAAAGCTGTTGTTCTTTTGGAGAGCCACTCCTCTGGAATTAGGCTCCCTGGTTGGCCACTGTACCTCATTCTCCTGATAGGACAGCAGGTGGATCTGGACAGCAGCCAAAGAGAATAACCTGTGACCCAGGGACAGGAGGGATAGCAGCACTGACACAGAAAACATTAGCACTGAAGGAGCATTTCTCCTCTTCAAAAATGAAAATTGATATTCATAGCCACATTCTACCTAAGGAATGGCCTGACCTAAAAAAGGTAATAAGAGTTCAGATATTCAGTGTCTTGTGTTATCAGCAACCATTTCTACCAGTGTGGTTTTTGAAAGAAAAATGAGTGAAGGTTTCTGTGGTAAATATCTGTAGATTTTCATCTAATTTGGGATTTTTTCCAACTGTAAAATATTTGTATTGCACTACTTTGAAAAACAAGAGTCCAGTCAGAAGGGGATGTAAAACTGGGCTCTCTTCCCCACTTTTTATTTATCCTGAAGTAATTCCTAAAGCTTTCCTTGAGTTTTTTGAGACACAAAATTTTTTGGATGATAATATAAGTTCCACTTTCTTGACAAAAATACAGCTGTTCTGCTCCATTCCTAAATGGTATTCACTTCTGTTTTAAATGAAATAAATAATGAAATATTAGACAAAATTAATGTTAACTAAGACAAATTTATTCACATCATTATACCCACAGGCATGAAATCATTGACTTCAATGGGAGTGGAGTCACTCTGAGAACAGCTAATTGGTGATGAAAATTTTCTAATATCGGTTCTTTTTTTAATTACTGGAAAAAAGTAGTATTGTATGTAAAATAGAAAATCTCAGTTGTCAGAACACTGAAGCTATAAGTGAATTTCTGTTAACTTGTTGTTGTTCTTGTTGTTGTTCTTGTTGTTATTCAGTGGCATAAATTTATTCTTGTCCACAATATTTTTCATGATCCTGTGAAATGTATTTTAGAATGAAAAATGTCATTTAGGTTTTAATATAATCAATCTCAGAGGGTTTCATATCTATTATCTCTGCATTTCTGTGATTTTAAGCAGTCCAGTTTCAGTCAATATTAGAGACAGAGCAGCTGGGAAATGTAAACAGCATATTAGGAAAAAAGTAATGAAAAAACCTGGCATTAAAAACATACATAGGATTATTTCTTCATTAGTCGTGAAAAATAACATCATTATGCACAAAACCTACTGGAAAGGAATGTTTGTTTCCTTGTTTAGCTAGGAATGTTTTGATAAATATCTGTTTGAACCTCCTATTTGTAATAATAACAGCTCCTTATGAAAACCACATACACCGGATAATGTAGGTGAGGGTGCAGATACTTTTAGAATAATTATGTCTGTTCTAAATAGGAGTTTAAATATCCAGACTACAAAGACATGTTACTTTCGCATGTTTCAGATTTTGTTGTCTTTGCACAATAACTTCATAAAAACACCTGTAGAATTCCTTCATTCTGCTGTTATATCAGTTTTTTTTAAAAAACTTAATATTTTTGTCTGTAAGTTCTTTAAAAGGGCAATAAATTCACTGAAATGAAATGGCCCCAAGAATTCCTTGATGTTCAGAGATGTACATCCAGACTAAATTCACTAATGTTAACCACTGTGGGCCAGTACTGCATTTCCTTAAACAGAGATAAAGAGGCAAATACCAGATTTTTAAAATTTAATTTCCACCTGCTAGCTTATTTTTCCCTCTGTTCTGAGCGATTCAATGGTTTATTAATGGGCTCAGAGTAGAAAACAACTCTCAGAATTCCCTGGAGTCCTCTGGAAATTCAAGCCTTTAACACAGATCTCTCCATTTCATGCAAGGAAAACCAATAAGGCATCTTAACATGCACAGATTTAGTCAGTGCTAGACTTCTCTTTCTTGTTTCCAGCTTTGTAAATACTGGACTTTCAAACTAGAAAATTCTATTGACAAGATACTGATCTAACAGCCTAGGAAAATATTACAAGTATTAAAAAATCACAGAAAAAGCAGATATGGACTGTCAATACCTACAACTAATATCTGGGGGGAAGAAAGAATAAAATCAGTTCAAAATAAGTTCAAAACCAGACCAGTGAGTTTCTCTATTGCCTATGGGCTCCTTTAGTATCCATTTCAGGTATTTGTTTTCTGCTCAGCTTACAATTGCAATTAGCATGGGTCTAATTTAAAGTTCTCATTAGTTGTCACTCATTAAACTCTCCCAAAATTTCAGTATTTTATATGCGTATAAACCTAAAAATGTATAAATTTAAATAAAATCTACATAGTTGCATAATTACACATAGCACACAGCCTCAGTGATTGCTTCTCTGGCTGAGGTTAGGAGGTTTGGCATTAAGTACTGATCTGCTATCACAGGAAATTCAGGACTGTGTCCAAATCATTTACACTTCAGTGAAACTAATGCATGCTCTTAGTTTCCTTTTAAATGTTTCTTTTTTGGAGAAATGGGAATTCTGAGCATTGTTTTCACTCAGAGATTTCAGGAGTTCATTCCCTTCTAACTGATAATTCATGAAAATAAAAGGAAATCAGCACCTTATGTAGGTTTTACATTTTTTGCATAAATAATTCTGACTCTCTGGAAGAATCAATGAACATCTAAGCTTCTCCTTTTTAGCTTCTCCTCCCTGTTTAAATATTAATAGACAAGAGGCTGACCTTCACTCCTGCTGCTGAATCATGGAAGCTGAAAAGTGGAATCAATGCATCTTTGTGCTTAATGATTAACTGATCACAGATTGGAAAGTTGTCAGCTCAATTTTCACACTGCCAGATGCTTAATTTAATATTTTCTGTGTCAAAATTATTTCAGTTAGAACCTCAATGTAGTAAGCAACTTTAAACATTTTTAAAGCAGTTGTTTAAAAATGTTGTTGAACTGGAAACTAAAATTCCAGCTATACTGACACCATTAGTCCAGTCCAGCTCCACTTCAGCACTTCTGCTGAAGTCAGTGAGGCTACTCTGGCACAAAGCTGAGCATGTCTAAGTGTTACTCCTGAATGAGGTATTTTTGTAAGAACTGCTATTATTACTATTATTATTACTATTATTATTATTATTATTATTTATTTACTACTACTTCAGAGGGCTAACTAGCACTGGCTTTCTCTTCTTTCCTCCACAGAGATATGGATATGGTGGATGGGTACAGCTGGATCATCACTGCAAGGTTTGGGCTGTTTGGTGCTCAGAGCTGATCTTGTGTCCTCATCAGAAACTCAGAGTAGTTCTAGTAAGAAACAAGGTGGCAATAAGACTGGCTCTGTCTTTGATACAGATTTCTCTAGAGGTCTATTTCCTATGAAGAAGTATCAGGCCAAGTCCTAATATACCTGAGCAGAACCTTTTGCCTGAAAGATGAAACTCACACTCTCTTGTATGGAGCAGCATCCATTCTTCTTTATCATCTCATTTTAACACATGGAATGGATAGCTCTGAGAAAGTCTTTTCAACAAGATAGGTCAGGCTAAAGCAGATTACATATAGATTAGGGTTGAGTTAAATGCATTCATCTGTATAAGAAGCAAACCTAAAAGGAACTGATATTTTAATAAACAAGAACAAGCAACCTGCAGAGCCAAAGCATGGATGGCACAGATTTTGGGATATGTGGCAGCTGCAGGAAGGAGACAAGGACTGGACACCTTTCTGGGGATTTTGCTACAGGTCTGATGCTGAAATTCTGTGCTAAAAACAGTTTGGAGAGGAACTCTGTGGCAAGTCAATAATGGCCTTACGTGCTCTGCCAGGAATTCTATCTGGCCTACTTCCATCTGGAAATTTTGCATGACAAAAAGTGCATGGCAAAATAAAATCCTGTTCAGACATGTGGAACTGGAGATGTCAGCTCCTAAGATTAAAAAAAACAAAAACAAACAAAGAAAAAAAAAACAAAAAAACAAACAAACAAAAAAAAAAACCTACAAAACAAAACAACCCAAAGGCTTCCCATATAATTCTCTGAAGCACCAGGGTCAAACTGGAAGAAAATAATTATGTGCGTATTTTGAAAGTGCAGTTTGGGATGTGACTGCGTAGTTTAGTGATGGGAGAATTTTAAATGTGGTTTGTTGAACCAAATCAGCCTGCAGGACTTAATTTTTAAATGTCTCTCTCTTAATTTCCACAGACATTAATTAAAACGTTTAGTATTAGATAATTTTTAGGATGGGCTAGAGTAGAGAAATATAGACTAGAATGGAACAGTAAAGTCCATGTGATCTATTCATACGTGATGAAGTGCTCAGTTTTACTCTGCCTTTTTCTGACACCCCAAATATGTTTTTGTTTATTGGACCACCTGCATCAATGCACTAAACTTTTCTTAATGTATTTGGGTGCATGGCTACAACAAACCTCTCCATCAGGTTGGAAAACCAGTTTTACAAGAACCTGAAGTATTTCACCAGGGTTCAGGACCCTGCAGTTGTAATGTTTCAAGTAATTTTCACAACCCATGATACAGCTAACAAGTAACTTGACAGGTTGCCAAGGCAGCACACTTAGATTTGTTGAGGAGGGCTTTAAAATATTCATTAGGACAGTATATTTGTGAATGATATATGAAGTTAATAATAAATTCAAGGTTAAGAACAGTATGAGTTCTCAGAAGAAGGGGACAGAAACCCCCCGGGCTGAGTAGTAAATAGCAGTAAATATTCTGATTTAACAGGTTCTTTTCTTTAGAAAAATTGACAGGATCCTAATTAAGACCAATTCTGTAAGGAAAAATAAAGTGGCCTTTGGAGATAGAGAGAGATAAATCCTTTTCTCAAAGGGCCCGAAGACTGCCTTGCCCTCAGGTCCTTGTTTACTGCCAAGGTGAAGGAATAGCTGCTGTATTTTCTTGTGTGGGTTTCAGTTTTTACCTGCAGATGGAGTGTGCTCTCTGCCCAGTGCATCTGCTGCATGACTGCATTTACCCACCCCATGTGCACAGCATCTTCTGACTTTCCATTTACCCCTGCAGTGGGTTAAAACAACCGAGAAATACTCAGGGCTTGCAGGTGGTGGTGAATTGTACCTCATCCATTTGTGCCAACAGAAATCCTGTTGTGTCTGTAGCAGCTGGTGGGTACCTCCAATAGTAACAGACAATTTGCTTAATGTGGTGACACTGTGCCTCTCTTTGAGCAATTCACACATCAACCAAATATGAGATTTTAAAAGTTTCCATGCTGATAAAGGAACATTAAATTTCATTACTGTGATAACATTTTGAACTTCCTAAGTCTAGAAATTGGTAGTGTATGAGGAAGGTTTTACACTAATTCAGGTCATGGGTTTATATTGTGTTTAAGTTTTGTTTGAGATTTTTTTTTTCCCCCAAATTCTTCAGTTTTTTTTTTTTCTTCCCAAGGAGAAAACATAATCTGAAAATGACACATTAGGTCTCCTTTTGTAGCAGTTTCACTCATGAAAAGAAATCCCTGGACCAAAATTAACTGTGTTGCACAATTATTTTTGTAGTTACTGGAATCACTCTGATGGTACTGCCTTTAAAATAACACATACATACCCAAAGGGAAAATTTAGTACAGATTTAATTAGAGCATTGTTTTGAGGTCAAAATTTGGTTTGAGGATAAACTTGGATTAAGGTACCTGGTATCTTTTCCAAATAAATATAGAGTGATATGCATAGCAAAAAGAAGGGGATTTTTTTATTATTATTATTCTGAAGAATTAAATGACTGTTCTATTAATGTCAATTTTCAAAACAGTCTGTTTAAAAATACCTACTGTATAGAAAAAAAAATCAAAACTTTGCCACTGAATTTCTGTAAGGAGCACAATATACTCAAGAGACTATAAATCAGCAGGTACTACTTTGTCACATTTATAATATATGAAAATGTCATTTCACAGGGACAGGCAAAGATGATGAAGGATGGGAAGGTTTTTAGAGTTATCCAAGAGAACTGCTGGGATCCAGAAGTCCGGATTAAAGAGATGGACCAGTCAGGTACCTCCATGAAGGAATTCAAATCATTGTGCTTCATTTAGAATAACAACTTCTCTGTTGGTCCACCTGAAAGTGCTCAACAACAATATAAAAAAGAAGGTTTAGCATGCTAATTCCTTGGTTTAAATCTGTTGAAAGTCATTGGAAACTAATATGCTTTATACTCGGAAGGAACCTGTGCCCATAACTTTCCTCATTCTCAGTATCAATTTATTCCCCGCTAGAATTTAATAATTTTGTTGGGATTTAAGGTACTAAGGAACTCATTGTCAAAAAGAGGATGACTGACCCTGAACTTGAAATGGCACCACCATATATACCAGTTAAAACGTGATTCACATAAAGGAGGAGGAAGCCCTTTAATTTTTGTTCCAAATATTAAAAATATTCTTTTTACACATAGGATTTCTTGTATGTCTGTTTCCTTTTCTAATACCATTTTTCTGTTTAGACATGTTGCACCTTCATTGTGTGTTTCTGTTGGAGGACTCTAAGCCTAGAGAACTGGTACAATTACTTTGTCTGAAAAGGGAGTTTTCCTAATTTAGAAACTTAACCAGATGCCAAATTTGCAAATTTATTTTCCATCATGTTACATGCAAGCCACTAAATAAGGTTGATAAGATGGGAGACTGAGGATGAGGGATGGAATTTCTAGGCTGGTCAATTCTTTCTGCTAGTTCTTATTAACACTGTAATTCCAAAATACTCCTGTGACAGAAATATTATGTTATTAAAGATTATTTTTTATTAGATTGAGGCCTTCATCAGAGATGAGTCCCTTCATCAGTTTCCCAGTAGACACAACTTGAATATATTCATATATTCCTTTTCATAAGGAACAAACACCTGAATTGCTTAAAAGAACAGATATTATACAAGTAGCACCTTTATGATTCTTGTTTCCTCCTCTCAGGCCTTATCACTCTTGACAAGCACATGAAAGAGGTTGTAGCCAGAGGGGAGTTGGTCTCTTCTCCAAGATAATGAGTAATAAACAAGAAGAAATGGCCTGAAATTGCACCAGGGAAGGTTTAGATTGGATATTAGGAAAAATTTCTTCACTAAAAGTGTTGTCAAGCCCTAGAACAGCCCTGGTGGAGTCCCCAACCCTGGAGGGATTTAAAGGCTGTGTAGATGAGCTGCCTGGGGACGTGGTTCAGTGGTGGGCTTGGCCACCACTGGATTAGTGGTTGCAATCAATCATCTTAGAGAACTTTTCCAACCTAAATTATTTGTTCTTCTGTGTTAGGAGATACTCTGGGTTATTCTTCTTAGGGAGGTCTTAGTGCAACACGTAACATAGGCTAGCTTGGGAATTCACCAGGTAGTAAGCAATTTATGTAAACACGATTTAGACGATTTTCATCTACTTCATTTCCACCCTGGAAAAGCAGTATTTGAAACTCCAGCCATTAGACATTTAATGGGAATTCCAGAAAGCCTTTGCAAACTCTGAAATATGCTGCCTTGTCACAGAATCATAGTATCATGCCTTGACTAGACTGTAATGTTTCTCTGATTCAGTTCAGGGATTTTGGGGATTACCAAATCACTCAACTACAGTGGATCATAAATAGCCTTTGGGCATCTTTCTCTTTCAGATATTTCCCTCAACACTAATGGCAAGTTTCTACAAAGCAGTTCTGCCCCCTATATTTGTTATAGACAAAGGGAAAACACAGGAGGATTTTTTTTTTTCAAATTTTTGCAACAGCTCTCCAGAAAAGAAAATGTATCATGAAAGCAGCATCACAATATTTCTTCATGAACTAAACAGTGCTCACTTGGTTAAAGAAATAAAAATCTAAACCTGTATGTTACAGCACCATCTGGTGAATTGTGCCCTTAAAAATGTCCCTTTTCATTACAGCACTCCAGACATACAGGTATCAGCCAATTAGTTATGTGGGGAGGGGTGGGGGGGGGGAAGGCCTTGGTGTTTTTCATTCTTTCATCCTTACTGTTCAGCCAATGATAAAGACTATGGACCACAGTTACTCCTTTTTGGTTTAGAAAGCTGTAGCTACTTAGTTCAAAGACTGCTTTCTCTTACACAGGCTGATAGATTATACTCAAAAATTTAACCTGCAAACATGGCATAATTTTGAGACAAAGATGCAAGGAGTCTCCCAGCTGAACAAAACTAGAATCAGTCACTGAAAGGTATTTTTAACTCGGAGAGGTAACTTAGAGCTTGGTTGCTAAAAGGCTTTGTTTGTGCAATGCCCAAGAAATCTTGCCAGTAATAAGAAATGGTCTTCAGTGGACCAAAGAGACTCAATTATTTCTCCTAATCATATGTCCTAGGTCTAATTGATGTTCATACTTCTGTCTTGATCCACTCAATAAAACAAGCTCTCCATGTAACTCAATAAAACGAGCTATAAAAGTAATTAACAACAGAGTTCTGTGACACAAATCATCACAATTTTGTTTGAGAAAATATATCAGTTCATCCTAACTGCCTTTCCTTGTTATTTTCTCCTTTGTAAAACCCTCTGAAGAAAGTAAAAAAAGTAGAGGCTTTTCTGTGCTGATTATTCTTCCTAAAGATAATGTCTAGCAACAGTCAGCTTGGAAATGCACCTTTAAGGTTTATGTTAAATTTGCTCAGAAGTGTAAAAATGGGTTGAAAGCAGATACAATGGTTATTGTGGAAAACATGGAGAATGTTCTCAACAGACTAATCAGGTGTCCATATTGGTGGATGATCCAACTTGGATAATTCAGTATTTATGTAATTTTGCAGACCTAATCCTTATCATTAAACCATTGCTGCTCTACATAATATTAATCAGATCTTGTAGCAATCTGAGTCATCTTCTCCTCTTGTTTCCTACTTAAACTTCGGCAGAGGAGGATAAATTACTTTAATCATTCAAATGTTTTGGCAAGCCATTATCTTAGAGTTCTCCAGGAGCTCGTTCTCCTGGTTTTATTCTCTTCCCTCTTTTGTCCTAGTAGTTTTACTACTAACAACCAAGTTAATTTTTTTAAAGCATGTCAAGATATGTGCAAAAATATTACAAACAGATCTAAAAAAAAAAGCCAAAACAAAACTATTTTGCATGTAACTATTTTGTGCATTCCTAATTACTGTTATTGTTTTTCTGCCAGGTTTGTTGTTTTCATTCCTGTAACCTGTCATACACAGTGTTATGATACAGATTTGTGTTTGAGCACAAGAAAACAGCATGGACTTAATTCTTTTTATTGTTAACATCAAAGTTATTTCTGAAAGCAGGCAAATGTTTTTATATTTACAACCTCAGTAGTCCAGACACAAGACCAATGAAACCTAACACAGTATAACTTTGGGAACTCTTAGGAAAACATTGTTTAACAACCATTGTTAACATAATGTTACTTATCTTTTGGCTAATTCATTTATTTATTTAATATATATGACAAATTAACCCCAAAGTAAACTTGAGTTATTGTATTCTGTTGGTTTAATGTCAGTTTCATTCATATAAGTAATACTAAATTTCTATTTTAATTGTTTGTACATGTACATACTAAATACTTCTAAAATCAAAAAACCTAATTTCATAGATTATCTAGTATGAATATGGTAGTGTTTTTCCTTTCTACTTAGCAAAAATATCCAAATCCTAATAAACTGATATACTATGAAGTTTATTGCCATGACTCTTATTTAAAGAAAAAAAATTCTCTATGTCACTGTTAAATCAATCTTTCTTATCATTAAAGCTTTTACATTCTGCCTTTCAAACCAAAGTACTTTCTTATTTGAAACATTTCATCAAAAACAAAACAGGAAGCATTAATATTTACTTTTTCTTACTCAGGAGTCACGGTCCAAGTCCTGTCCACAGTCCCTGTAATGTTCAGCTACTGGGTAGGTTCCAACTAACATGTTTTGTAATTCATATGTAGCAACATTTTTAACATGCAAAAGCATTTTCCTACAAATTGAAGTCGTTTAAGTGTTCTGCTGTGCAAATGAAAAGGCAAAAAAGGAGTGCAGGTATGACAAGATGTCTGCAGGATGTCCTGGCAAAGCTCCACACAGGAGCATACACAGTGAGAAAAGATGAAACAAAAGCTGAATTTCTTCTGGGGGCCTTATGGGGGGCAGCTGGAAACAGAGAGAAAAAATCTATCCAACATGAATCCATGGTCAGCAGGCAGACATATATGTATACATTCCATGGAATCTAGACATCAGTCACTATTTTCTAAGGAAAGAAAAACAGATGTTTTTGTGGCCTTGTCCCACTTTCTTTTAAGTGTGGCATGGGCCTCATTAACCTAGAATGCTTTGAATCTTAAAATTCAGGAGCAAATTTAAGTTCCTATGTTCCCCACGTGGTGATCTTGAATGCTTCAAAGAAATAAAAAAAGGCTGAGGAGATAAATCACAGCAAAATGCTGCTCTAAATACATTCTAATTCTGACTATTTAGCCATGTGCACAGGTCCAGATGTTTATATGTAAATGGATTTGTGCATTAAGAACCATTGTGTTAAGCCCACATATAAGAAATAACATTGATATTCAGAATTTCTTGTTGGTAACATCTCCTCAAAATTTTATTCTGGTATCTAAGGGAATATTTGCCATTAAATATGTATTGGGGGGAAAAATAGATTGATTGCATGGATATTGCACTTCCTTATTAGAATTATGGATTTTATCTCCTTCTAAATGTTAGACATCTACTCAACTTTCTCTGTAGAATTTGCATGCTTCAGCATCTCGCATTTCTTTTTTTTTTTCTTCAGCTCCAGTAATAGGAGAGTAAATATTCATTGCTATGTATAAAAATTATACGTAGATTTTTGCATCAGGATAAACAAAACCAGGGGACTGCTTTACACAAAAGACCAGGTACTTATATGCATGAGCTGGGCTTCATTACACTCATGCTGATCAGCAAAGGCAACAGCAGTTGATCAAATATTGAAGAGAAAAAGCAGAACTGCACCCAGAGGTTTTTAAAGTGAGGCAGAATTTAGCCCTTCTGGTTTCCAGCTATTCAGAACTGTAAAGCATATTTGGGTTCAAACCCTATCAGTTGTTTGCAATGACATTTATCCAATAACTTCCAAAGGTGGTAACATTTGAGAGCTATATTTCAATGTACTGTTCTGCTTCATATCTTACCAGGCCAAACCTCAGGACACTTTAGATCTTGCCCAGATATTAAATAATGACTTAGCTGCTACGGTAAAAAAGCACCCCAAGAGGTTTGTTGGGCTGGGCACGTTACCTCTGCAAGCTCCAGAGCTGGCTGTGAAGGAAATGCATCGCTGTGTGAATGAGCTGGGGTTTCCTGGAGTGCAGATAGGATCTCATGTCAATGAGTGGGACCTGAACGCCCCAGAGCTCTACGATATTTATGCTGTGAGTAGCTGCTGTTTTCCTTCTTTGTGGGAATACTGTGATATGGAAATCTGTCTAAAAATATCTTGGAGCACATTCAGTCATCATTTGAGCCTTCTAATCTGCTTAGTGATCAGAGAGACTCAGCTTTAATTGTAAAGTGTAATTCTTTATAGGCTATAATGGCAATAATACAATATATTCTGAAGCATATTTTATAATAAGGAATAACAAATTTTGTTTCATTATACGAGTTATCACTGTGCATCTGCTTTCTTAATTTGTGAGGATAAGTGCAGTATCAAATAAGGCATTTCTGCACTGTTTGCAATTGAGTTCAAGTTACTGTATCCAATCTTATTGAAATAATTGATAAATCTTCCTGAGATTATCAGAGATACCTATAGCACCAAAGTATCACACAGAACTACGTAAACAGGACCAAAATTTCCAAACTGAATAAAATTATTATTAAATTAATTCATAGGTAGCATTTCTTAAATAGCCTGAGATGCAGATGAGGGTGCTCATTTGTCTAAATTAGAGGTTTAATCAATGTCCGTTCTGAATCTGTTTCTGAAGTTATTAAAGCTGTCAGATTGGAATTGATTCACAGAGGTTATTTTGCAGAATGCTCAGTTAATTCAAAAAACTCTGTTGGTGCAGGCCCTGAACTATTTGGTTTTATAGCCATACACAGTCAGATATCAGCATCTGCTTGGAGATGCCCACATTTATGGAATCACAGCATGGCTGAAGTTGGGAGGGGCCTCTGGGAACCACCTGGAGCAACCCCGTGCTCAAACACATCCACCTACAGCCAGATCCCAGGACCATGCCCATGGCTTTTAAGTATCTCCAAGGATGCAAACTCCACAATCCCTCTGGGCAACCTGATGTTTCCTGATCTCCACTGAACGTTCTCTTCTAGGGGCCAAACAATCCCAGTTCTCTCAGCATTTCTCCACAGGAGAGATGCTCATTCTCTACATCATCTTGGAACTCTTTCCAGTAACTCCATGTCTCTCTGCTACTGAGATCCTGTGCTACTACTCTCTTGTTCTGAGATCTCTCTCTCATACTGTACATCCTTCAGTTTGTGTTTCACACATGTAGGAAGTAACCCCTTTCATTTTTAGAAACATCTCTGGATAAAACAGATTATGAAATTAAGCCATATTGGATAATGAACTTTGCCAAACTATCAGGCCAGTTATTGAGTTGCTATTTTTAGTTTACAAATGTAGATGGCAATTATTCTCCACGATCCAAAAGTTGCAGCTTTTATTTATGCATGTATGGGTAAATAAACCCAAATTTTTCAAATGTGTGATAATCTCCTTGGCAACAAGAGCATGTCCAGAAATACATCTGACAAAACTAAGCTGTTAAATCCTGGTTAAGCATATGAATGATTCTGATGACTGTGTATTTAAATTTAAGCACACACTTAAATTACACAGTCAGAGTCAGCATCCAACACTAGTCTTCTGTTTTCCTTTTCAAAGATGTCAGTAGTTTTGGAAAAATTACCATACTTGTGTAGAGATGGACTATTGATCAGAATACAACCAGATTTTGAAGTCTTAGGAAGGATTAGGAATATTTTTATATTTTTTAAGCCAGGTGGAGGGCCAAAGGGGACAAATGTAGTGCAACTCAATGAAAATTTCTGAATACAGCTGGAACAACTCTGCAAAACCATTTTCAAATGATTCTGTAAAACATTATGGAAATTCATTTTCATACGAGTACTGAAATCAAAACAATGTTTGCAAGAACTGAGTTTTATACTACAGGATGAATCAAAAAGCACTTTTGTACTCCATTTTTCTGAGAAACACTTGGTTCACTAAAGAGATGTTATCATCTATGCTTCCAGTCCTGTAGTCACAGGAAGACCTGTGAAACTGAGGGAGGGCTTCAGAATATGGCCCAGAGGAATAAATATAGCCAACCATTGCTTTTATTTCTTACCTGTGTTCTCCTACTTCATTACTAGTGCTACTGCTTAGTACAGTTTTGCAGGTCATTGAAAAGCATGGCTAGGATCTAAGATGCATTTTGCTATGATTAGTCAAGATTTAGACTTTTCCCTTTTGCTGCAGGCTGCTGAGAAATTAAATTGCTGTCTCTTTGTACATCCCTGGGACATGCAGATAGATGGGAGGATGTCCAAATATTGGTTTCCCTGGCTAATAGGTAAGTGTATATTTACTTTGCTTAACCTACATTTATGAACTGGATTATGCCCAGGAGATTGTTGCCAAGTAAAGTACAAGTACAGAGAAAATTACATTGCTTTTCTGTCAAACTTTCTTTTTTTTTAAATCCAGCAGTATGATTAAGCCTGTTGTGTAAACTCAGCAGTCATTTGTTCTAAGCTCATTTAATTTTTCTTTAAAATACTTAGAATTAAACTTATTCAGACCAGCAACAGAATATAGTATTCCCTTTGGCCCTAAATACCAAGAGTGGATAACAAGGAAGAAGTGAATCATCTCAGAAATGAGCTCCTCAAAAATAACAGGGGTAAATGAAGGAGTGAGCAAAACCAAACATTACTTCCTAGAATTTATTGGGTTATTTCTTAGAAACAGGCTGATCAGAGAAGAAATAAATATAACTTTACATCAA
Organism: Cinclus cinclus; assembly: GCF_963662255.1. Taxonomy (NCBI): domain Eukaryota; kingdom Metazoa; phylum Chordata; class Aves; order Passeriformes; family Cinclidae; genus Cinclus; species Cinclus cinclus. The sequence continues at coordinate 22,902,235 of NC_085054.1, forward strand.
CTGTAGCTGAAACAACATGTACTTTGAAAGCATTTAGTAGATGCAGGATATTATCTAGTTTCTGTTTTTTCCCTGTTTGATACTGTTTGATAGGTAAATCATAACAGGAGCAGGGTTTTTCTGCTACCCAGGAATATTTAGACCTGAATCTACCCTCATGTATTTTGTTCTGTGTTGGTTTGTTTTACGTGGTTTTGCACTGCCACCAGTTCTGAAAAACATACACAACATACCCATTCTGCCTGGAAAATTTTGCTGTCCCAGTCACCAGTGCATTATCATAAAACAATAGCAGTTACTCTTAATCAGAGCAGGCTCAACAACACAGATTTAAGAAGAAAATAAAATTATTGCATATACTGAACAAAGTGTAAATAGAATATTTTCCTGATAAGCCTAAGAAGGCTTTTAATCTGAGCATATGGTAAAATATTAATGAAACATAACTCTTTGAGCTGTATAGGTGTTGTTTCCCCCATAGATGAGGGGAACTCAGTTCCCAATTTCAAGCTGGATATCTGAAGTTGGGTGTTTAAAAATGGTATGATATTCTAAATATGTTTGGTATGATCAGAAACAGGCTTGCTGTAGGAACCTAAATTCCTGTTCTGTTCCTAACTCTGGGCAACCAATTCAGCCAGGAGCAAAGAGAGAGACAGGTTAGTTGTAAACTGTAGGATCTGGCATCATGTCACAACTAAAGCCCAGCTCTGTGTTGGAATATCCATCAAGGTATCTGCTCCACTTTCCACACAAAAGAAACCCACAGGTGAGAAGACACCCTGGCATATTCCAGACTTATCCTTGAGCAAGGGTAATGGGAATCAGGCCTGTACTGGGCATTTCAGGACATACCCAACCTGTCTATCATCTGTCCTAGTGGCATGGGGTACAAGCTGGATTTAGAATTCAGAAAGACCTTCACTTCCAGGCCTGTGCCTTCATTTCAGTTAATTAGAGTTCAACTCTGTGTCCCCCCAGTAGAAATAATGCATGACCTTTGGCAGCTGCCCTGCAACTATTACTTTTTCAGTTGACTCAAGGCTAATTAAAATAACATTTAAAAATCAAATAGGAAGTTTAAAAAGTAAAGCTCTTATACAATTAAGATGTTTTTCTTCATAGGCATGCCAACAGAAACAACCATGGCCATTTGCTCCATGATTATGGGAGGAATTTTTGAAAAATTCCCCAAGCTGAAAGTTTGCTTTGCACATGGAGGTGAGTAGTGTACCATGGGGAACTCCTGTTCTTTGGCTGAGCATGGTACAGTTGCATTTTCTGGTATCTCAGCTAATGGGGTTACCACGTCAAGGCTGCCACCACCTGAGTACTGTCACCCCAAAGCAGACAGTCTGACAGATCAGCTGCTTTATGAACACTCTCTAGCCTGCAGGGTTTGAGCTGATACAATAGCCTTTAACTGGCACAACAGCCTTTTAGGGAAACAAAAAGGAAGGGGAGGCAGCAGGTGGTTTAACCAAAGGGCTGAGGAAGCAGCAGGAGGACTTTGGGCATCACAGTAGTGAAGAAGTGATAAAAATAGAAAAATAAGCTAATGAAGGTAAAGGAATATAAAAACACACTGGTGCAGAGCACTTTCTTCCTAAAGAGCTGACAGGAAAATTTATGGATCTTTGGTGATATGATTTTTTCCCTCTTACATATTTTCAGCTGATTAAAAGTTATTACAAATTCTTTCTTGCAGGTGGAGCTTTTCCATACACAGTGGGTCGAATCTCCCATGGATTCAACGTGCGCCCTGATTTGTGTGCCATGGATAACAAGGTGGATCCAAGAAAATACCTTGGCTCATTTTACACAGACTCTCTTGTCCATGACCGTGGGGCACTAAGGCTGCTAACAAGTGTAGTAGGAGAGGTGAGTTTTAGTGCTTCCAGAAGTGGGTGAGTCATTCTTCAGTCAATTTTCCAGGAAATAGCAAAAGGAGAAGAGAAGAAAGCAGGAAGAAGACAATGTCACCCGTTGAAATAAATTGATGGGCTTCTGGATGTTGATAATGCTTTTACCATATGGATTTATTGAAATGGTGGGTTTAATCCAGGAAATCATGCACTGTCAACCTTAGTTCCATCCTTCTCTAAGTTTGTTCAGGATGGGACTTCAAGCAAAGACTGCTTAGACTGCTTCAATTTGGAGGCTGGTTTTCCAACAGCTTGATTTTCAAATTCAAGTGCATGCTTGAAGAAATCAAATTGTATTTCCACTTGGGAAGTTATAGACAGATAAAAAATCAGTAATAAGGAAAGCTTTTGTGAGTATCTCAGAGAGACAATTATTATGGGTTTGCAGAAGTATTTTAGTTGTTTGCAAAGAAATTTTTGTAGTTTAGCAAACCATTTAAATGAGGTACTGCACGGGACAGAAAAATCCTAAAACATTCAGATAATCCTTTCTCATTTAGTAAATGCTCAGGAAGGGACTGAAGATGGCATCCCTCATGCCAGATTCCAATGGATCATGCAAATCAACAAGATACCTGTCTTTTTGCTTTGATCTCTGCACCTCAAGGAGTGTCTGCAGCCAGAGGCAGATTCCTCCCAGATGTCAAATCAGAAATGCAAGCTCTAACAGGGATTTTCTTGTCTCAGCAGCTGCAGTCCTGTTTCCTGTATGTCAATGTCTAGGCTCACATGGTATGGGGCTGTTGCTGTCATCAGGGCCTCCTGTATGACCAAAGTTCACAAACACCTCTCAGCTGATTGGGTTTTTTCTACAAAAAAAAGAATCTGTTGATTCCCCAATTTCCTCTCTAATACTCTGAACAGGTTACTGCTGTAATAAATCTGCTCTAGAACTGGTACAGAAGTGACTTGCCTAGACCAGAAAAAAATAGCAATGCAGCACTGTTGCTTTCTTTGTTGTGGTACTCTGAGCTCAGGTATCACACTTTAAAGTTTGTGGGTTTTCAGTTCATGCTGAACAGGAAGGCTGTAGCTTTGTGACTGGACTTCTCCCTGTAGCTCCCCTGCAGGACTTGTGCCTTTTAGGAAAACTTTGCATTTGAAGGTTCATGGAAAATTCAACCACATGACAGCACAACTACAGCTTGAAACAACAGTATGGAAACTTTTGTGAAATGTAGATGTTTGTACAATACAGTAACACTGCAGCTCTAAGGAGTGGAGGCATTATCTTTTTTGTTAAACCCACCCTGAACCAAAAATAAATTTAAGGAAGCCCCATAAAATGTGCAAAGAACCTGCTATGGAGCCTATTTCCATTAAAAACAAGTAAAATTAAACCCAGGTGAATTTACTCAAAAAAAAAAAAAAAAGATGTGCTAATAAGCTGTTAGTACTGAAAAGTTCTGATAACATCAGTGGGTATTAACTCAGGTGGCATTTGCCATCTCTGTGCCAGGGATTAGTTTTAGGCACCAGATGGTTTGCTAATAAAATACTAGGGCTCCCACCCAACAGTGATTTCTTTTAATTTCTGTTGCCAGCCTCTAAATAGGAAATAGATTGTGGTCCACAGCCCAGTAGTTTTTGATATGCATTATCTTTTAAATCTAACTGTAGCTTAGAGTAAGCAAATGGCTTTAAGGTGTTTTTTAACAATAGATTTTAAAATTTTACTCTGTGTGATGTCCACATCCATTTTGAAAAACAACCAAAGGCTTATGGAGTAACAAATCAACACTTGCCTCTGTCACCTCCTCTTCTGAGAAATCTCCCCAAATCCAGGCCATGTTCATTTTAAATATATTTTTGTTCTACATGCAGTTCTAGTACACAAGGATGAGTCTAGCTCTTGAATTTTAAATTGCCAGTGCAAGGAGAAAAGGTCACTTGCTTGTTTCTTTTTACCCATTTTAAAATGTTGGGAGACTGTTTTGCCATTGTTAGAAAGACCTTGGTAAATTAACAGCTGTGTGACTCAGCCTGGCTGAGACTACAGATTCTTTCTGTCATCTGAATCTGTTAAGCCGAACTGTAGAAGTCAAGAGCAAAGCAGGAGGGAAAGTACAACAGAATGCTGAATCCATTGCTGAAGAATGGAAGTTTTTTTTCTGTCTGAGCTTGTGTAGCACAAAGTCTCAGGGTACCTCTGCTTCAGAGTCAGCTTTGCGTGTCAAGGCTGCTCTAAACTATTGCTGTTATGGGAAAGCTGCTGTCCTTGCACCACATTTTAATTTTTCTACTTTCCATTCTAAGAAGTTACACATAGACTCTGGTCCTTAATTGTCATTAGTTTTTGCAACTGGAATTTAGTTTTTTTAGGAGAGAGACATTATGGACTGTAATTTGATAACCTAAAAGTCACTCCACATTAGCCTCTCTGGTGTCTGATTTATTTCGTCAGCAAACTTTTAAAATTAAGAGTCTTAACACAATAAATTTGGCCAGCATGATACACAGGATGTCGGTGTCTTCTTTAATTCTCATCTGAGTAATTTGGGCTCAAACAATGTGACATCAGGTGCAATTCTAATGCTGAAAAGTCATGAGTCAGATACCAAAAACATAACTGTTTTTTACATGCAGGAGAACTAACTTTCTCTTTTCAATAGCCTAAGGCATCTTGTCCTCGAAAACAAAAACATTCACATCATGGTTTCAAACTTTATTTTATAACCATGAAGATTAAAAAGTTCCCTCTTTTTTCTAAGGAAAGTTGACATTCTCACATATCACCCTTCCATGAATCAAATGCTTAAAGAAACACAAAATATCTCAGCGCTTTCTGTGCAGTCATGTGTTGGCAGAGTAACACATATTAGATTAATAAATGCTGGGCTAAAAACCATGTGATGGAGTCTTGAGGCTGACACTGTAACTTTGTGAGCTGGAGGATTGAAATAGGCCAGCTCTCCAGAGAACAGCTCAGAGCCGTGCAGGAAGGGCATCAGTGTGAGGGAAGATGTGCTTGGACATGGCTTTGGGTCCCTGGGGAACAGCCACTGCCTGGCACCACCGTGTGGCATGCTGGCCTTGAGCTGATCAACGTTAAAATCCACTGACAGCTGTGATGAGCTGTGTCCATTTCATCTCCTCCCTTCTTAGTCTGAGGTGCAGGTTAATTGGGGATGGGAGCAGAAATACACATTTCTGAGAAAGAATTCTGTAAGAGTGTAGAATCGCTGCAGTTCTCCCCTCCCCCAGTGATGGGGTAGCATGAGGTGAATGCAAATAAACACAAAATCCCCAGCCTTGCTGACTATAAAAAGTGAACAACTGAGTTGACATGGGATTAAATGATTCAGTGCATCTTTCCAAAAACTTCCCCATGGTGACTCCTCCAGAGTCATCATCCAAAGACAAAGCATTCTCTGGCCAGAGGTTGGAGCTGAACTGACTGTAGCATTCGGGACTTTTTTCAGGTGTATCATGGTTGTAGGAAAGAAGGCAAAATTCAAGGCAAACACCATTTTTCCTTATGTAAGAGGATGAAGTAATGCTTAGAGCTTTTTAAGATTCATTTTCAGATTTGGGTCCTTATTACTGTGAAAAAAAGTTGTGCTGAGTAGCAGGGTCCACTGAGGTTAATCATTAGCCCCATGTACCTCTCTAATAGGAGAGATGTGCTAATTAAGGAATCGACCTTCAAGTCTTCTAGGGAAAATTGACTTTGTTGATATAGTTTGGAATAATATAACAGTACTTCCCTTATGCTAGGAGCATTATCCACCTGCAGAGGCTCCACTTCTCTGATGCTGGTTGCTGCAGACAGGTATTGCAACCCCCATTTTATAGATGGGTACAAAGCTGAAGCTCAAAGGGTACAAATAAACAGCCTAAGATCACTGGGAGCACAGCAAGAATGCTGCTTCTAATTTGTTTTTACTGATTTACAGCTCTTAATTTTACTACTAATGAATAGATCCCATGATTAGCTGTGAAATACTTTAAAATAAAGGGAAAATATATCTACACAGAGAGGAAAAGAAATATATTATTCCAGTGAGGATGTGGGATTTCTTTCTTGTTTAGTATATAGAAGATGTAAATAAGAATTTACAAACCCTTCTGTCTAACATGGCTTTCCCTAGTAAAGAGATGGACAAATTCTGTGTTTCCTTCTCTTTTACTTAGAAATCCACTTTTTCATATAAACCTGGTGGGTCTTTTAGTTGGGTTTTTTATCATAAAATACATGACATTTGTTTTTCTTATCTGAATAAAGCATCTTGGTATTTATTTGAATATTATAAATAAAAGAATATATTTAGCTGCTTCAAAGTGCACACATCCCAATCTATTTTGTTTCGTCTGTGCTCAGAATTGGATTTATTAGACAGAGGGTATAAATTTTCCCATGTTAATCTTATGTTAATTCTATAATAAATTAGAGCACAGGACAGAACATAGGAGAGAACAATAGAATGTGTCTCTTCTGTTTAGATTTTAGGTAAGGTTTGTGTAGGTTCTTTCAGAGACTTTTGGGTGACATCTAGTGGAGATTAATTTTTTTTAAAAAAAAAGCATTTGACAAGTAAGAAAAAACAAACCATTTCAGAAAATAACCCAATGGTGTTTTCTTCACCCTACTGCAGTACTGAACTCCGGCAACAGAGTTCAAACATTACAACAGGTGTCCAAAATCCATCATTTCAACTTCAAATCCATGAGACGTTTGAAAACATACATTTTTAATGAAAACTCTGGTTTTTCAAATACTCCTGTCTTCAGAAGATGAAGCGTAAAGGAAAACAGACTTTTGATAAAATCAAGAGAGTTGGCAGTATGCACTCTCCAAGGCTGATAAAATGGGGAAATATCATTCCAGAGAGAAAATGAGCCTGGAACAATGCGGTCCTATTGAGGATCTGCTCATTTATTTTCATCTCTGATAACAGGAATGTACCACACAGATTCTTATTGAATTTTCTTCTCACTGATTTACTTTCAGAAACAAGTCATATTGTGTTACCCATATTTTCAGGTGCGTGTTTCAAATTCACAGTTAATATCCAGTCCCAGCCAAAGACAGTGACATTTTTAAAAAGCTGCAGACTTCCTTAAATATATAAAATTTTGTAAATGAGATTTAAGTTTTGTTATCTGAAGTTGAATACCAGTTAAATTATTTGTTTTTAATTTAAGTATTTGTAGTAATTTCATACTGTATCATATTTTCAGTGGTACCCCATTGCCATTATTACACCTTTTTAAGCAGCATAGAGAAAACAGTTTTTATTGTTTTGTATTTCTTATTACACATTCTTCTCACCCGCTGATAATTTTAAATTTGTGTGGGTGCATTTAGCCAAAAATTTCAAATTCGGGACTGCAAATCCAAGCATCTTTTCTGAGTTTGGTGGAGGACTTCCTGAGATTCTTAAAGAAATGTATCCAAAAGTCTCACACACATTTTGTACTTCACACACCAGTGCAGAGCATGGAATGAGTAAGTCAAAACTCAGAAAGAAGAATTCTAGTATCCTTTATTGGCCATTTAATTACAGCAACACTTAACCAAGATTAACCATTGCAGTTCATGCAGACCACTTGCAGGGGCTGTTACCTTTCAAAGCAGCACCACAGGACAGAAAATCAGTCTAAGTAGAAAATGTGTTCTAAAAATGTTTTTTTTTTTTTTTTTTGTTTAAATGAAGCATTTGACGAGTAAGAAAAACAAACCATTTCAGAAAAAAAAACCTGAATTATGCTTTCTTCACCCTATTTCAGTATTGAATTCTGGTAAAGAATTCAAACATTTTAACAAGTTCTAACTGTATTTTATTCACCCAAGCCATAGACACTCATGCCACAGGCCTGGGATTTGCATTTGCAGCTTTCTGCTCATCAGATTTAAAATACCATACCTTCAGTTAGACACCACAAAAGTCATTAATATTATTAATAATGATTAATAATAATACCTGCATTTTTTTCCCAAATAAAATTAATCAAAAAAACCCTTGAGTCATTGTGTTCAAGCTTTGTTCTTTTCCTAGTGGAAGTTATGATCTTCATATTCACTTTCATAATTAATCAGTTCAATATATAGATCTAATTTCTTGTATTTCATTATACATTCCAGAAAGCATGTGCTCTATTGTTTAATGTTAATTGAAAAGAAATTAAAAATATGAAAGAATTAAAATGTTGCAGTTTAAAATATAATATTAATGTTACTATAATGTTGTATCACATTAATATTATTATTATTATTAATTAAACTCTACTGTTTAATGTTACTACAAAATGTACAATTTTTTTTTTTTATTACCAGGACAAAGTTATTTTGGGTACAGATTACCCTTTTCCACTTGGGGAACTGGAACCTGGAAAATTGATTGATTCAATGGATGATTTTGACCATAAACTGAAGGTAGGATTTTTACATTTGAGGGGTTTTCCTTCCATTTTAAGTCTCTGTTTGAAACATGAGAGCAAACACTGAAAAATCAGTGTAGTACATGGATTTCTGCAAAGACTGGAAGAGGCCCCTCAGTCTCTTTGCAGCAGTTCCTTTTAAAGCACAAGTAAAAACATTTGAGTTAAATATAAGCTAAGCACAAATATATATATATGTGTTTTGTTTTTACAGGATAAACTCAAGGCTGGAAATGCTCTGGAATTTTTGGGTCTTAGCAGAAAACAATTTGAATAATTATGAAGTACCAAAATGGCTAAACTTCAGAAATAATATCCTTATATTTCTATTGGCATGTGCAATTGTACACATAAAAAATAAAATTGACAATTATCTGACAGTCTCCTGTTATTTCCAAAACAAAAGCAAGGGTACTGGAAATGAGTATGCACAGATATTGACTGAGAATTTAGGCTGTTTTTAAACAAATCTGAGATCCCTGCTTTCATAATAAAGAAGAGATTTCATCTTTTGCAGTTGTAATAAGAATCTATGAAATATAATCAATGCCATGTTATTAGTACTTGATTCTCAGGAAAGAAAGAGCTGAGAAAGTGGTGTACCCACTACATTCCCATCTTTGTTATAATGAAAAAAAACCAGAATTTGAAAGAACATTAAAACAGATTTTAAACAATACTGATGCCAAATAAAAGCCAACATTTGCTTTTATCCGCTGGTGGAAAATGCAGCACACCACACTCAGCTCAGTGCTGCAGGTGCACTTGTGCTTTGTCAATGTTGTGACAGAATGGGAAAGGTCTGTGTGGGGACTTTACATTTTAGCTGCCACCTACACCACTGGGAACTTATTAATCAGAAACAATCTGAACAATATGGTTGTAGGTGCAGAAATAATGTGTTTGTGTGGGTAATACTTGGTATGTCTCTGTCACTGTCACAATAAATACTGGCAAATATATAAAGTGTTTGGCAACAGTATGGGTTGACATTCTATTCCTTACAAAATGCTTCCTCAAAGGCTGGGTACTTTAAATGTTGAAGTGCTAATGCTCTGCCTAGCTTGAGCTCTGCTACAGGAATGGAAAGATGGTTTGCTTCACAGACTATTGATTGAAACAGGTTTTCATTATTATCCACTGAGTGCACAGGCATCCTCCTCCCGAGAGAATTTCGTACCAGGCAGAAAAATGCAGATTAGCACTTACAGTCTTTGTTCTCATGGGAACATTGGCTGGCTGTGGTGTCACCATTCTTCTGTTCAGTCTTGGAACATTTCCTGCAAAACAGTATTCTTTAATAAAATTAAGTTGTTTTTAGCTCTGGACATAGCTGTCACATACTGAACCTGAAGGGTGTTGAACATCAGCAGCTCCTGCTGATCCCAACTTCTGTTGGATTACAAAGAAAGCTCTGTCCTTCTTTACAGTGTCAACCCCACAGAAAAAAAAAAAGTCAGCAGCTCAGAGGTTTAGAGGTTTAGAAAATCAAGTTTTTATGTAAGAGGGAAATAGCTTTAACATTATTTATTGACCTAGGTTCATAAGACTTCTGTTGACTGTTTTTATTTAAATACCCACACACAAGCATTGAGTTTTCAGCATGTATGATTTTTCAACCACATTGTTTTGACTTTCTCAAAGTCAAAAGAAAATTTCATTCTCATATTTCCCTTCAGTGTACATAATTCTCACACATGTTGAAATGGACTTAAGAGGAAAATATATTGTGATTCCTCCAATACATTTTAATTGGATTAATTCTTCAAATTTTTATGAATGAAGCCAGTTAAGTTAATGAAAATGCAATGTCACATCTTTGGGGACCAAGGTCTGGAACCTCTCCAATAGCAAGAACAGTATTTAATTACCTTAACCTGTGACTAAATGGCTGATTACAGTAACCTGCATGGGAGTTAATTAATGTGCATACCCTGCATAAATCATATTCATTATGCACTGTCATTATTTAATGATATTCTACCTATTCTTGATATGTTACGATTTTTAAGACAGGGATATATATATATATAATCTTCATCTTTTCATTTCATTAACAAAGCTAATGTAAAATTCTAATTGCAGTCAGATGAGAACATTCTTAATACTCCTCCAGCAATTACTGCAGGAATAAAGACTCTAAGTTGAACACCCAAACTCCATAAGCTTTACACAGTGACTCAAACAATGAGGTAAAACATCATACCTTGATTGTTACAGACACAAAAACATGAAATGGAGATCAGCTAATTACACGTGAAGTTTTTGAGGTTAAATTTCCTCTCCACATGCAGGATGTTAAAGATTATGTACATTTGGGAAGATCAGGCAATTTGTATCTGTGCTGCATTATACATCTGTATATTTCATCAGTATTCTGTTGGGTCTAGTTCTAAGATTACAACTACTGGTAAAAAATTGACACCAAAGTTGTAAAAGAACTCATTGTGATGTAACTTCAGGTGAACAAAACCACTGCAGACTGGTACAGAGCAGAACACGAGCAGAACACTCAGAGCTCTCATTTTCATCCATGCTGATCAGAACCTGAAATACCTTTTTGCACCCTTTGCACCCTGAATCCATGAAGTCGACCAGCGCTGAGAATCCACGGCTAAGCAGTGTCCCAGGGAGGACACCCCGCACGCTGCAGGAGCCCCGCTGCCATCCTGGAGCCACTCATCTGCAATGGCACAAGGACCATGGCTTTATCGTGCATTTCTCAAGGGTCTCCATGCTGCTATTGCCAGCAGACGGGAATTTGCTCGGAACTAGTTGTGCAAAATCCTTCCTTCCCTTCCTTTCCACGTCCTTCTCCAAGTAGGCTGTTCTGTGATTTGCTTACATGAAAAAAAGGAATCCTTACTTCTAACACTTCTAATTTGTTTTTCACTTTATTAAGCATAAAGATATCCAGACCGAGGTTAGATGTTCGAGCAATCGTATAAAACAGATTCGCAGTTATAGAGTGGTCAGGCAATGAGATAGGTGGTGGTGCAGTCAGCGTCCCTGGAGGCGATCCAGGTGTTCAACCCTGGCACTGGGCGATTTGGTTTATTGGTTCATAGGGGCGACAGTGGCGGTACTGGCCTGACGGTCGCACTGGATGACCTCGGAGGTCCCTCCCGGGCTCCACAGTCCCTTCTCCTCACCGCCCCTCATCCCGCGGCCGCCATGGCCGCCCCTCATCACCCGCAGACCACGTGACCCCGCACTGCGCGCGGCCGCCCCGCCGCGAGACTCTATGGCGGAGGGCGCGCGCGGGCCCGGGAGCTCTCGCGAGAACCGCGATGGAGGCGGCGGGAGGCGGCGCCGGAGGAGGAGGAGGAGGAGGTGTCATGGCGGCGGCGGGCGCGGGCTCCGCGGGGTCCGCGGCGCGGGGCGGCGGCGGCTCTTCGGCCGCGTCGCGCTGGTTCTTCAGCCGCGAGCAGCTGGAGAACACACCCTCGCGGCGCTGCGGTGTGGAGGCCGACAAGGAGCTCTCGTACCGGCAGCAGGCGGCCAACCTCATCCAAGACATGGGCCAGCGCCTCAACGTGTATCCGAGCGGGGCCGGGCGGGACGGGCATGAGGGTGGCGGGGGCCGCGTGTGGAGGAGCGGCGGGAGACCTTTTCCCTCGTGTGGGAGCGCTCCCCGGGGCGCTTCCCGCTGCTCCGCGGCCCCGGCCGGCGCTCCCGCGGGATGGAGCCGTGGCCTGGAGGCACAGAATGGGAGGAGGAGCCTGGCGAAGCCCCCGCGCCGCGCTCTTTGTCGGCGGCTGAGGGACTCGGGTCCCGGCTGCCCTCTCCGCCGCGTTCCGGGCCCTAGATGCGGGCTGGGGCATTTCTAAAGTAAATCCCAGCTGTTTTCCCCGAAACGGGCGATTCCTCTTTAGCCGTTCTTTAATGTGGTTTTTAAAAGGGAAAAAAAAAAATCGATCAGAGCAAGGCCAAACCCTCGAATCCTTTACTGAAATAGTTGTACTGGAACAAAACAAAAGCACTTGAGAGAGTGTTTCAGTGTAGGTCGCCCATTGAGGAGTTTTCATTCTGTGGGTGACTGTAGGGAGCCTGGCGTAGGAATCTCCGCATGGTCTGCGAAACAGATGGGAATGTTCATATCAGTTGAGGATGTGTTAATATCGGCTAAGTTCCGAAGTGTCACGTCCCTAATCCATTTTCGGCTGAAGACAGTGTGTTGAGAGCAGTGATTGATGTGGAAAGCGCGTCACTTCCAGTTCTTGTCGACAGTTTTCTTAATATGTAGTGTTTCCTTAATTTAATCTTCCAGATCTCAGCTTACGATAAATACTGCAATTGTTTACATGCACAGGTTTTATATGCATCATTCCTTCACAAAATTTAATCGAAACGTAAGTATGATTTTATGTTTGGTAATAACGTGCCCATAATTTTGGCTGTTCCTGACTGAGAAATGTTAAGTGCAGGATTGTGAACTGGGATTTGTTTTTAGGAATTCTACCTTCTTATCAGTGGTTTAGAAGCAATAATGATACTTGTTTTCAGCTTTGGATTACTTTAACTAATGACAACTGGATTTTATCTTCTGCTGTCAAAATTAAAAGAAATAAATAGGTACCATCAGCAAGCACATTTCAGATGTGTGAAGAAGACATTTAGATGTCTCAAATGTGGCTGGTGCTTATGTGCTGAAGTTTGAAAGGCTAATGTATAGGAGCACACATTTTTCTTGGTGAAGTCAGTGGAAGTTCTGGCATGGTGTGTCTGACAATGAAAATGTGTGTGTTTATCCATATGGATTATGTAGCTGTTTCTGAAGCAGCATAAATTCTTTTAGCTAGTCTAGTCTTAAATGGTGTGTTAAGTCTGATTAGACATGAAAAATTTTTACATCTGATGAGGTAAATCTTGTTTTACCTAATAACCTGGACATGTTGACTCTGAACACGGAATGTGTTGTTTAGAACAGATTTTTTTCAGTAAAAATACCAGCTGTTATTGAGGAATATTGTAACAGATATGGAACTGGAGATAACAACGTGTAAATGTCAGACTTTTTAATTTAATGTCCAATAGTGGATGCAGTAGGTGGAGAAATAATAATATAATATTCTAGATGTTCTTGGGGTTTGCTTGTTTGTTTGTTTTAAGGAAGAACAGTTAATAGTGGTGGTGGTGGTTTGTCATTAAGTGTTGAGTTTTCTTAGATCTTTTAATAACAAAAGAAACAGATTGAGGCTGTGGCAGATGTTAGGTCTAGATCAGAGCAGATCTTTATCTACCAAGGGGTTGACTTGCAAACCTTGCACTGTCTGCAGTTGGGGTAGGTACAGAGTGCCAAGTACAAGGAAAGCCAACTCTTCCTTCTGTCATGAATTTATTATTGTTGGCTGAGTAAGTGGGCATCTTATTTGGTGCCTGTTTAGCTGGAAGTATATGTTTGTTTGTAGGTACATTTCAGAAGTGTATATAAATTATTTTTCAGGCAAAATCTGAGCTAAACTCAAATTTCCAGCAGCTTACCAAAACTGCAGTGTTCATCCATACAAGTTCCTCTTCCTCCCCTCCTGCTGCTGTTCTGCCCATGTAGCAGTTACGTGGAGCTGGTGGAAGAGGAACTGGTGAAGCATCCAAAGTTTTCTGGGACTGTGAATGACTGACAGGCTTAATAAATTAGAGCTGTTTGGAGTGGAGAGATGGCTCAGTGTAGAGCTGCTGTGTTTCTAAATAGACCCCCATAACTGTTGTATCACCTGCTGGAGTACTGTTTGTACTGTACTGTCAGCTGGTAATCTGGGCTAGATTCAGGCAGCAAGAAGCTTTGGCTGCTGTGTTTGTGTTTTCACTGGATACTGGTAAATGACAGTCACTTGGAACTGGCAGCACAGTCGTGTTTGAATGTAGAGTGCTCTTTACATGAAAACTATGGCTTAGGTTAAATTATGAATCTTAAAATTCTCGAGTAAGCTGTATACGGGCAGAATGCCATGGAAACTACAACTATTAAAGTGGAGGGAATTGTACTGTTTAATTAATTCTCAGGCAATAATGTTCAAAGTTAAAGGCAAGTGAACTGCAGATTGTACCTCAGTAATACTGATTCTTGCTGAACTCCTTTTTGTAATTCTTAATGAGCATAAGGCCAGAGTGTGGCTTTGTGTATGTGCTGATGGGCAAGAGCATTTTCCTTTTACAATTCTGTAGGGTAAGGAGGGTCTCAGTGAATGGACCCACTTCTAAAATACTCCCCAACCGTCCATTAGGTCCTCTTTAGAGAAAGCAAAAGTGAGAACTCTAATAAATACTTAATATCAGGTCTCCAGAGTACTTGGCAAGCTAAAAAATGTAACAGTATTCATCTCTGCAAGAAGAAAGAAACCCTTAGAAAGGAATAGTAAGGTACTGGCAGTCTCAAAGGCAAGACCTAGATAAGCTGTCCTACAGCACATGCAGTATATCTCTAATATTTCTTTGTTGTGTGCACGTGGTGCTGTTTATCCATGGCAGGAAGGAATCTGAGTGCTGGGGCTAGAATATTAGTTGGCCATTAGTCAGAATGCCTTAAGATCTTCAGCTGAAGACATGTGGCCTGTGTTGTCTTGTTTTATTGGTAGATTAATGTTTTTAGTCTGGTAATAACCACTTGCACATTTATCATCATGTATAACTGCCAGGTTATACAAATATACATGTATGTTAGGTATGAGACATGCACTGAAATGTTAACAAACAGAGCTTCTAATGGAAGTTCACTTGCTGAATAGATGTTGCCTTAATTTTATGGGGTTTTTTCTTCAGTATAAGTTACTGTTAAACAGTTTTACAGGCTTTCAGGAGTTTGAGTCATCTGTGAACAGGGCACAGAATTCCCAACAGTATCTTCAATCTGTAGAGCCACAGGAGTGGCATGTGCCAGTTAATATAGCCTTGGTTCATTGAGAATGTATTACATGTACTGCTCTGATGGCCAGATATCCCTTTTTTTGTGGAGTTACTGTGAGCTAGCAAGTCACTTAAGAGTTGTTCTGGATTACCTACGGAGTCCATGCATTTAGGTGCAAAGAAGAAAGGATTGAGGTTTTTATGTTGCAGTCAAGGCAGGAGAAGTCCTTGCAAGGTTGCTGTGCCCCATTGAGGATGGAAATTTGCTTTCCCAACTCTGGGAAGCAGAATTGGATGCCCTGACTACTAACATAGCCACTCCCTGGCTGTGCAAATTACAGGAACTACTGTGGATCTCCTCAGCACAAATTATTCTTTTCTACACTGCTGACCAGGGCATAGGAACTTTGGGTTGCTGAGTATAAAGTTAGTCTGTGCTAATATTGGGATGGGGAGGGAGCTTGCTGGCTTTTTATAGGCAGTACTAGCCTTGCTATTATACTTTAAGAGATCTTCAAAATTAAAATTCTGCTGCAAATACTTTTTCTATAGTACTTGGTGTGTTACATTGTTATATAGCAAATAGTTCTTTTAAATGCTTATTCTTCAGTACACTGTGATTTGAAGAACAGAAAGAGGCAAAATCCTTCATATGCTGGCAATGAGAGGTAAGGCATCCAAATGGTAGCTGTAGTTTTTAAATATAATCCTCAGAAATGCCATGTGGAATACCAAACAACCAGTTGGAAATAGTCTTGTCGATGTCAAGGGGGTTTTGTGACATGCAGTGGAACTTAGTGAAGAGCCTAAAGAAGGCTGCATGAGGGATTTTTTTCTTTCAAATGCAAGGTAGGTGAGTTGTGTGGAGGGTATTTTGTTTCCTTCTGCATTCCCTTCCTTGTGCCTGGTCCAAATCACAGTATTAAACAGTTGACTTTGCAGTTTTGCAAAGTTCTTAAAACTTTCATAATACGCTTCTAGCTTTAATGAGGCTGTTTTGGGTACTTCAGTTCTGGTTTTAATATAGCAATTTAACATATTTGCTGCTTTTATGCAATGTGAGCTCCTGGTTATAATAAAAAAATTCCTTACAGCTCTTTGTGTTTGAACTTGAAAAACCTCTCATGGACTGGAAGCACTTAATGTCTTAGGCTAAACTGTATCAAATCGAAAAACATACTACCATTGGCTATCAAATCTAAAAACATACTACCATTGGCTATCAAATCTAAAAACATGCTAACGTTGGCATTAGAAGGGAGAAGGAGATCTCACATCACACGTGCTGCTGATGTGTTCTGAGATTTTTCTGAATGCCTTTGTCTTTACACTTTTTAAGTACTTTTAAGTGACAAAAGGCTTGTACCACAGTTCCCAATGAAAGTTGCTGCACAATGCTTTTGGACTGTGTTAACAAGGCTCTTATGTTTTGGAGTTTTTTCCTATTTCTGTGGGACTTCGTTTCAGAGATTCTTAGCTAGTAATAAAATAGGATTTAGTGTCATATATCAGATGTGTTCTGAAGATTTTTCAAAGTCTTTTAGACTATTTTGGGTGCATAGTATAAAATTAAATTATTTTGATTGATATCAAATTAAGATATTTATATATAGGAAATATATTATTGCTTTGTCAAGTATGTTTCTTTAATTTCGCTTATTTTGTTCTACTTTGCTTGGGTGTTTTGCCATTTTTGGTAATTGGAAATGAATGAAAGCATCTAAGTAACTTTGCCAGTTAATACACTTAGCAGGGTGTGTTTGCTGCAGACTACATTTGTGCCAAGTCTGGAATTCTACTAGGATGTCTATTTTTCTGAATCAATACCAAGGGAGCTAAAAATAATGGCCTACTCTAAACAGGGAGTGAGAACCCTTGTCCTAGATAAGACAAAGACCTGAAATTCTTTGGCCAGAAGCCAACACTTCTTTTTGAAGGAAATAGTTAATTAGGCTGTACTTAGATTTCTGACAAACCAGAGTTAGATGACAGTTAATCAGTTTGACTTAATCAGCTTCCAGAGCTGTGTTTTGTTTAAGGTCTTGGAGATCAGGAATTATGTGGAGAATCCTTGGCCAGATCTGATCTGCTTCAGTAAATCAGAAGAGATCCTGAAGTCAGCCTGATGGTGCTTTTTTGGAAAGAAGTAGAACTTTGGTGCAGTCAGGCACAGAGTAACAGTGTGTGAGAATTTGCTGATTATTTAATAGTGCAGTCAGTGGTAACTTGGTTCAAATAATGCCTCTGTGAAATGGAAATGTTTTCTGCCATGGCAGTTGTTGAGAATTGGGTTCTGTAAAATACCATTATATGATATGTCTGTGTTGGGTTATGCTTGTGTGTGCTGCCTTGCATCTTCTGTGTTTTCTGCCACTTCAGAGCTGTTGATACTCTCACCTTCTGAAATCCAGGAAGTGTTTCCGTCATATTTACTGTTTAAAAGTTTTATCTCCCAGTGTGGGACACATTTCAAGTAGTATGTCCCTGGCAAAGGAAATTCCTTCCAGAATTTCAAATCATTACTTCAAGCCATGAGGATAGGACCTTCTACAGAATCATCAGAAGTATTAAATGACAATGCTAATAGGGCCTTGTTCAGCAACACTTCACTTTGGGTTTTTATTTTATTTGTTCATCAGGCTTAGGTTACAAGATTCTTGAAAAGAAAACAGGGGTTCTTGTCTCCCTTGTAAAAGAATTTGCTCCCTGTGACTTGTTTTGGGTGGTTGGTTTTTATAGACTGAGATTTTTGCTAGATTTCTCATGGCACACTTCTACTCATCAAAGGGCATTTCTTTACTGGGGCATCAGCTTTCAAGTCTGCCAATTTTAAAGTTTTACTTAAGATCCAAGCAGACATTTCAAAATTATTTAAGGATGCAAAAGGTACTCTCAGTACATTTGAAAGCTTCTGAAATTTAATTCCTTAAATGTTTAATTAGTTTGTTGCTCTTTTGCATGTATTGTAAATTTTTATAGCAAACATTTCATTTTGGCATTAAAAAAAAGGCTGCTTACTGGCAAAAAAAAGCAAATGTGACTTTAGCGGGGCAGTGCCTCCTATTCAGCCTTTTTCTATTTGGTCATTGAATGAGAAATCCAATACCTGCTCTGTTTGCACTATGCATTAATAAATACTCAGCAAGCAGCTATTTCAGTCTCTGAATAAATGCTTTATACTGGCTTAATTTTAACCATGTTAATCAGTTTATGTCTAGATGATTTCTAGTACCATTTTAATTCCTGGTTAACATGGGCAGCTTTTGCATGCAAAGATAACCTAATTAGTCAGTGACTTGTGGTCTGCTGTGTTCTGTCTGTACCCATCAGTCATTCTAGCTGACAACAGGCACCCAAAATTCTACTTCACAGCTAATTCTTAGGTGATTGTGAACTGCCACCTTATGACACCTGTTGTTTGATATAAATTTTCATCTTTAAATGTAATGTGTATTCTTTATGAACACCTGATATAACTGTTTCACGAATCCTTATGCTTTGCTCTCCAGATACTGCTGGGCATATAGTAAAGTTTCTAAGAATATATGTGTATATATAAAGTTTCTTCTACTTGTAGAGCCTGTGTTTATATAACAGGCTGTTTTTATTAAAGTTCTCTACAAAGTTTCTCGCTCTTTGCTGATGAATGCCAGCAGAACTTGTGATCAGCTCTTTTACTGAAAAGATGGCATAGTGACTCGCTCTGTGCAAGAAACTGGATGAACTTTCTCACGAAGTATATTTAACTTGAAACAGCCTGTTCTACTGTGACTAAGTCTTCTGGGCCAAAATACTTTTTTTTATGTTGAACTAGAATTAGTTTGACCTCAGACATCTTGCTCACAAATGTAATTTAACATTATGCTACTCCTTCCCTGTGCTGCTGAGAGGATTGCATCAGTTACAAAATAAAACATGACTAGTTATGTTTTTGTTGCCTTGCATGACTTCAAAACTGAAAAAAAAAGCCACAAATCCAACTTCTAAAACTTTTTCTGTGCTAATTTAGACTCCATAAAAAATCAAGTCCTACCTGTAAAATGTTAAAAAATACACGTGTTTTTTTCTTCTTCAGATAATGTCTCCCACGGCATTGTTTTTGGCTGCAAAAGTGGAAGAACAGCCACGGAAGCTTGAACATGTTATAAAAGTAGCAAATGCCTGTCTTCATCCTCAAGAGCCACAACTGGATACAAAGAGTGATGTAGGTGGAAGTTATGGTTTCAAAGATACATGGTTTGAAAGATGACATTTCGTCTAATGATTTGTTACATTGTCTTACTGGATTAGTGATGTCTGCAGCCTACAAAAAAAGCCTTTGCTTTTGCACCATTTAAGTCTTTCTATTACTTAATGCAGTTTCTTAAAGACTCATTTATTTGTTATGGAGCTTGATGAGATTGCTCCATTTTGACATTCTTACAGCACCCACCTGACCTCCCAGAAATGCTTTGCTGGAATAGAATTGTCTGAAATCCAGACTAAGGAGCTCTCCGTGTGGAAGGCAGGCTGGTGGAACTGAATTTGTAGCAGTGCTTGTAGTGGTGGAAGGAAGTAACCCCACTGTGAAGTGTTGTGAATTGTCCCTGCTCACTGGCATGGGTACTGCTCTCGTGTTGCCAGTGCTGTGTCAGGGAGGCAGTGTGTGAATGAAGTTCTGGGGCAATCCATTGCTGTGTCCTCACCTGTCTGCTTGTTTGTTTCAGGCATACCTTCAACAAGCCCAAGAGCTGGTTATACTTGAAACAATAATGCTTCAAACTTTAGGTATGTCTTTCTAAATACCTCCCGTGCAGCCAGCTTGCCATGAAGAGCTAGTGGGACCCAAATAACTGGATTTTTGATGTGCTATTGGTACACTAGAATTGAACTGTATAACTTCTGACCTGTGAATTCAGTTTTGTGTTAGCAGTTCTGTTGTGTTCACTTTGGAGAAGAAAGGTGTGTCTGTATTTGTGAAAGCAATGTTTCTGACAGTTTGAGTTAGAAATGTGTAGGCTTCCAAATAGGGTTTTACTCCAGGTAGTAATTACATTGACATTGCTTCCCATAAGGTAACGTGGTGTAGTAGGCTGGCTGTGCGTGTGTCCTGAGGCAGGTGGAAAGAGAACATTATGTAATTGAGCAGGTGCTGACTCTGAACAACACAAGTTGTAGTATAACCACTTAATGGATTCAGATGATTCCAAAATTTGAAGTGGAATGTTCTGTCAAGACACTCTTCTGACTAAAATACTGCTGAGACAATTACAGCCAGAGGCCTGAAAACACCTACTTGCTTAGATATTCTTAAATACCACTTGGGGTATTGTTAAAAAAATAGCTTACAGTAGTGACCTAATTCTTAAAACAGTGTCATAAACCAAGAAGGGTTTCTTAACTCACTGATCAACAAATTGACTTAATTTCTAATTTCATACATGCAATATGTTTAAGTGCTAGAAATCAATTAAAAGTACACATGCACAGACATATTTCATTGTGTTTGCAGTACAGTTTTTACTGACTTAGTAACTTGCTAGAAATTGTTCAGATATATTCAGGTTTAAAAATATAGCAATTTCCCAGGTTATGTGTGTACAGGATTTGAGATTACTGGAGGAGTATTTTAGTAATGGATTACAAAGTGGCTTTACCATCTGCCATTCAAAAGAATGAAAAGGTAAAGGATAAAAGGCACTTAAATAGTGTTACTTGCTAAACCTTTGCAGTGCAGAGTAAGTATTTTAGGTCTGTGGGGAATCATAAGGGGTTTGCTTTTTATTTTAGAGATGCAAATGTATAATTCTAAAATGTATTTGTAACTCCTCAGGTTTTGAGATTACCATTGAACATCCACACACAGATGTTGTGAAATGTACACAGTTAGTGAGAGGTCAGTGACTTTTAACCACTTCTGTAAGTCCTTTTTTACCTTTCTAGTAAAATTTGATAGTAATGTTATTTGTCTGTTATGGTTTTTTACCAACTATGTTATCCAAAAAGTATGTTTAAAGCAAATTATTAAAAGTTTGATCTTAACCTTTAGAGATTCATGGCGTCCAGTCCTCTGTCCTTCATAATTTTTTTGTTTTCTTATTAGCTTTGATTTTAATAGTACCTGTTCCATTTGTTCTGGAATGACAGAAGCAGTCAGCAGTTCCAAACTGATTGGCCAGATCCATAGTATCACTCTGAGCTGACAGTTTTCACTCTGAAATAGCTTTGCCCATTGATGGCTAACGCCAGCTTTGTGTCTTAGCAAATCTTTTCAGGTAATGGACTGAGGAATAAAGAGAGAGCATGGCAAGTCTGCTGGGACATGCAAATAGGTGTGACTGATTTTTCTGGAGCAGTGTGTCCTTACTTGTTTTGGATGGTAGCACAAAATCCCAAGCCTTTAGTTAAACATGTCATGTACCTTGTATGGAGCTCAGTGTGACTGGCTAGAAATCTGTTTTGTTCTCTATATTTTTTGTGGCATTTTGGCACATCTTAAATTCTTGAATTGATTTCATTTGGAGCTTTAAAAAGAGATTAAAACACCCTCTTGTAAGATGTAAGATGAACAAAATTAGCAATCAGTTGTAAAAGCATCTAGAATAAGCTTTTCAATTTGTTTCTTAAGTAAGAAATGTTTTGAAATGATTAGACCATGGTTGTTAGTCTCTAGTCATTAGCTGGTATTGCAGTTAAAAATGTCTAAGTGCCGCAAAGTTTTTGGTATGTTTTCTTCTCTATAAAATATGTGAAAGTTAGGGACAGCCTAATCCTGTTAACTAGATTTGGTTTGTAGTAACTCTGAAATTAATGGTATTCTTTTAAAAAGGAGCATCTCTTACTTGCTGTAGCTTCCTGGTGTAGTGTCTTTGGACACTGAGTAGGACTGGTGCTATAACTTATTTGCATATAAAATAGATTTACTTCTGGCCTTGCTATAAGAGAAGGATTCTCTGCTTTCTACCCAGATTTGGTTGTGAGTTTGTGCATGAGTCCAGTTGCACCAAGTCTCAGTAATCTGCACCAGCTGCTCTGTAGGGTTTTGCTTTGGTTTTTCTTAGCTGTTGGTCACTGTAAATGTGAGCACATTTTACTGTCTTGGAGCCCCTGTGCTTCTGTTTGGTGTTTGGGGCTGTGGGGAGGAGTGGGGGCAATGTTGTATTGCCTCAGGATATCCACATCAGTGTGTGTCACTTAAGCCTACAGGCACACTGCTACACAAACTGGATTTCCTTTCATCGAGGGCAGATACCACTCTAAGGCAGTTCAGCTTTTCCCTTTGTGTTTTGTAAGCTAATTTTTTTGTACTGACACAATTTAAACTTGGAAGATACTGTGAATTTTTTTAATTTGACATCTTTGAACTAGTATTTAACGTCAGCAGACTTGAAAAAAATACTTAGAAGTCTGAAGTGATATCAAGTCTTGAAATCTGTATACTTGAGCAAGGGCTGAAAATCCATGTAGCTCAAGGACTGATGCACTGTGAATGTAACGTCTCTGATATTTGAAAAGCTGCTTACTGGAGGAGGTGTGCTCCTTAGTGTGTGTGTATGGAATCCTTGGGAACATGTGTCTCTAGGAGTAGTGTAGGCTGTGAACATAAGATTTGACTACTTCATACTACAATAAGAAAAAGGACACTAATTAATTCACTTAAAACATCAGCATGAAATTTGAAGTCGTGCATGCAAATCAAGCAAGGACAGAATAATTGCCATGGAACATTAGTTTTAGGTGTTGAGAGGACAAAGAGATGGGCCTGTGGGCACAGTGATTATCTTCAAAGACACAGTGTGGTATGAGTTCAGTTTTCTGTCCCTGAATATTTATTTATTGGACAGTGTGAGTTTCCCATGTCAGTAGATGCAACACTCAGATGAGTCCTGAAGCTTTGAAAATATATCTAAGATTTGTCAGTGTTAAATCTCTGGTGCGAAAGGGAGTGAGTGGGAAGTTAAATAAATCCAAGGTTACTTCATCCAGTTCTGGTAACGTCATCTTGAACAAAAAGCACCATTTCAGATGGCAGAGATACCTTTTTTGAAAAAAAGATGAACTTACCCAAGACTGTTATGATTAAAACTTCCAACTGCATGTTTGGAGGGAGGAGGAAGGGAGGTCTGACTGAATATTGAAAGAGAGGCAGCAAAGTTAGCTGAGGTCTGCAAGTGTGCTTCAGGATTTGGCTTAGGGTTTGTGCACTGCATTGTCAGGTGGAGAGAAAGGGCCCTTTGGCTGACTAAATGGTGGTGCCTCAGAGGATGGCTGACTCTCCATCACTTTTTGCTGTCTTGCATTCAGGGTAATTTCTTTTATGCAGTCACCCACTTATGTTACCTGTTATTAAGCTGTAATCTATCCCCTTTAATAACAAAGTGAAAGAATAAAAACCCAGATGTTGTTGATGATGCTCAAATCATTCAGCCAAGTCCTTTGTCAGAAGACTGTCTAGTCTAGCAGTGGCACACCAGAATCAATTGCTGGAAGCTGAAGATGAACCAGTAAGTGGGAATTGGTTCAAATAAATCTAATTGCTTCAACATACAACTAAAGAATCAATGAATCCTTCTCTAAGATTGAAAGCCCTTTTGAAGGTGTTATTAGACAACAACACATCCTTGCAGAGAAGGGGTGACTGGATGGATAGATAATGATTGATGATGTTCAGGCATACAAGATCTAGTTAGTCCTTCTGGTGTTCAGAGGCTTATGGGTTAATGAAATTGTTCCATCTTTGCAGTTTGGTCAGTACAGCAGACAAGGAAAATGGTGTGGGCTTAGTATTGTTTCTGCACCATTCTTCCTCAGTGTCAAGAGACTGAGAAGAGGAGACAGGACCATCATTCCTTAGGATCCCACAGGTCCAAGGAATCTGAAGGCAGTGGATATGTGAGGGCCTGTCAGCAAGCTTCAGTGCCCATTCCAAGAATGCTCCAGTAGTGATGAGAAGAAAGGAAAAAAAGGGAAAAGAAACTCACCAAAACACCAAAAACTGTTCTGGTTTTGAACCTTGCTGCCTTCAACACTAGCTGAATGATCAGCAGTGAAACTGCCCTGGTGTCAAGACTGTGGCATGGTCCTCTTACAGTGTGGTGCAAAATCAGTCTGTTCTCAGCCTGCTTCTGGTCAAACTTGGAATCTGTATCCACATCTCCATCTTGGGAAGTCTTCAGTCACTCCTTTATGTTGGAACACAACCTTTTGGAACTGAAGATGAGATCTCAAGGATTTCTAGGATTGTTCTCGCTACTCTGCAGGTTATCAGGTATCTTGAACACCCATGATCCTTACTAATCTTTTGTGGAAATTGCACTGTCAAATCCTTCAAATATCCCATAGTATCTGTGTGCAGATTCCATTGCTTAAATCATGCTGAAAAAGACAAAGTCAGCAGAAGAGGAGGTGAAAATGCATCAGCTTTCTCAGAGAGTATTCTCATGAGGAAAATTTAAATCTTAGTGGTGTGGAAAGATATGAAACACCAGCTGCACTCCAGCACCGTTACAGGTGGCCTTCCCATTCTGAACTTTGATCTCAGGCTTTTATAGGCCTGCTCCCAAGCTTTAAATACTTTCAAGAAAATAAAGCCACCAGGACTGCTCAGACCTGAATGCCTACACCATGGCCTCCTCCAGCCTTTTCCAGATACAACAGGCACCCTCCAGCATCCCTCTCTTCAGAACCTGGGGCTTTTTGCTTTTGCCAGAAGGACTTCAGCAGGCTTCTCTCTTCTGATGCTGACTGGCTTACCTGCAATCTCCTGTTTCTGGGGAATGCTCCCACATTGTCAGGGACCAGGCATAGCCAATTACCAGCTCTTAATGGGGACTTGGCAGTCACATTTTCATGAGCATCCCAAAGTCCAAGATAAGCTGTGTTGAAGAAATGACTCGGGTATCTTGGAATTGCAGGTGGTTGAATTGTGTGGCTGTGCCCAATAAAAAGAATTTTGGTTTCCAGTTGGCAGTTTCTTGGAGACAGCCTTTCAGAAGGTGTGTCAGAAAGCAAGTCCTGTTTCAAAATACTGTTGACTATTTCACTCATCCCTATTTTATGGCTGCTTCTGCAGCAGTGAGACAGGATGGATGTTTTAAATCACTCCTGAATGCTAAAATCGAAAACTGGTCATTCATGGCTGATGTTGTAGCCATTGGTCCTGCAGCTTGTGAGTTATAAGAGCAGCTCTGCTGGCTTGTTTTAGCCCCTGCTTCAAGAAGATTTAAATTTCAGGGATGCACTTTCCACTACTGTAATGGAAATATACCACCAAAATACAGGAACCAAAATTCATTAGATTTCATTTCACTGATGGGTTCTGCTAAACCAAAGCTGCCCTACATAGAAGAGTTTGGGATGGATATTTTCAGTTGTCCCTTGTGTTATCAAAGGCTTTAGTTGCAAGCTGAAATCTCTTCCTGTTTTTGGCAATTATTATTTAGCTGTAAATAAGTTGAAACAGAATCAAACTACTCGTAGTATAGGTAAGGTATTTAGCACAGTAATTTTTGATTGGGGCTAAAGGGTGTGTTTCAAGATGTGATTCTTTTCTTCCAGGTGTGTTTTGATTTACTCATCTTTCAAGCTGATGTTAAATAGAAGTTTTCTGGCATCTGCTTCTCTTCCTTGTTCAAAAGGAACATTTCAGTGAGAGTAGAGATGTTTCTTGGTCTTGCTCCCTTAATTCAAACATGTAACTTTAGGGAGTATATAAACCATTGAAGATCCTTTAGGCACTGCTTTGATGAAAAACAAAGAGCAAGACATCAGTTTCACTCTTACTCAACCATTGTGTATTTTTATTTGTTATGACAGTCTCATTTCACTTTTTCTTTTTTTGTAATTCCACCTTATAGCATAACACGTTGTGAGTTCACCTTTTGATTATTATAAGTAGGTGAGTGGATAAGTAGTATTTGTATGTAGGAACAGGTCCTGTTACATTGTAACTTCCACATTCTTCTCAGATTATGACACTGCCTGTCTGTGTAGCATAAAGACAAATCTGAATTTTATTCCTTGGCAACTATTAGAAGTTGAGTTGAATCACATTTTAATATACTTTTTAAAAACTAAATTTTAAAAGCCACTGTAGTATTTATCAAACTTTATAGAATTATTATTATTAAAAGTGTAACAGTATTCCCTTTGACATAAAATTCAACACTACGCTTTCTGCAGGTAGCACTGATTTCAAGTGATAGTGTCAAAGTAAGAATTCAATGAAGGCTGCATTCAATCTGCGGTTAAACCCCTTGTGCCCAGCTATTCCATTAAATGCATGTTACAGTAAGTTCTCTTACCTGAGTGAGGAGCATTGGGGTGTCACTCTAGGGGTCAGCACTCTGTGACTGTAACAGCCCAAGTCAGTTTTCCACTTCTGGCATGTTGCAGTCCTGTGATTTGTTTCAGTATTTTTTTCTGACTAATTCAAACGAATTTGTCTGTTTCCTATTGAAGCTTTGCCATAGGTTTAACAAATACGGAGCAAAATGTTATTACTACAGTGCTCTTAATTAGAAGGAGCAGAAAACAGAATTTTTTTCCCATGTAGCTTGGGGGCTTGCTGTGTTACAGGGCTTTGGGAGAGAGATGTGGCTGTTCCTGGGGAGGTGGGAGGGTGTCCTGCCATGCCCCTCTCCAAGAGCAGGACAAGCAGTGTGCTGTGAATTGCCTGGGACTGACTGCCTGCTGCACTCCCAGGTCAAGGCAGGGATTCCCCTGCAGGTGAGGGTGGGGCAGCAGTGCTTCCCAGAGGAGAGTGCTCACCTGTCAGGTGCTGGAGGGGTGCAGCAGCAGAGAGGAGCTGTCCTTTGGGCTGTGCAGGGGGAGGGAGGGGCACTGAAAGGAATGGCAGCTCCAGCTCCAGTACTGAGTGTGTCTCAGTCTTCTTTGTCTCTGAAAGATTATTTTAAACACTAATTAGCTAAAGCCAGATCAGTACTTTAGAAATACCCTGCAGTGATTTTTTTGGAAGGTAAACTGCTTGAATTTTGGAATGAACCTGACAAATTAGTGGAGATCTTTAATCTCTCTGTTTTTCTTTTCTTACAGCAAGCAAGGATTTGGCACAGACATCCTATTTCATGGCTACCAACAGGTTGTTATCCTGAACCTCTTTGTTGCACTGTTGTAGCACACTATAGCTTCCTTTACTGCAGGGCCCCCTGATGTGTCTTACCCTTGTTGCAGAGGGGGACTGGGCCACCTCCAGTGGTGGTACCTCCCTGCCTGCAGTGCGGTGTATTGGACAAGGGCCTGATGGCACAAAGGGCTTAAATGCACAATGAGAAGTGTAGTGGTGCTTTCTGATGACTTTTTCTCGATTGTGAGTGCATAAGTCTAAAATTGGTAGCCTGAATAGCAGCTAAAGATTACAAAGAGATAAACTTAACCTAGAAATCCGAGCATCTTGGTAAGTACAAAACTATTTTTAGTTTACACTTGTAGTTAATGGCAGTTTTCTCTTAACTTTAAGTATATTGATCCAGTCTTAACTTAGAAAATTCTAGTGGGCCTAAGATATTCTCAACTAGCTGATTATTCTTTTTAGATAGACTAGTACTAGCTTCACGTTATTTCTTTCAGAAACAGCTTTTTAACCTTAATATATAGTATTAAAACTTAAGTACTTACATAAATTTATAGTTCTAGGCTTTCAAGTGGGTGTTTTGTAGACATAGCCTGTCATAGAATTAGAGAGCAGACTTTAGTCTTGATTTCTTGATTACTTCAATTTGCCTCTTGCAAACTACTTTTAACCTTTACTTAAGAGGATTACATTATGTGTAGATACAGTTTTTAAACAGTATCTGAACTCTTCAGAAATGAATAAATAAATCTTGTTGGCTCCTTGATGGGCAAGATTCTGTACTTAAGCAGTTGTTAAGAGAAGTTATACTAAAGCAGTGAAAGCATATCACAATGTGTTTGTGGTGCTGGAAGCCGAAGACAAGGTCACAAATGTCACAGATCCAGGCCTGGTGAAAGCAAAGCCCAAATAACTCACCTGGCTGCTGTGGAACTTTCTGATTGTCTCATTCAGAGACTGCACAATCAGCTCTATGCATTCTGCAGAATTTTAATTCACCGTATTATACTGCCCTTTTTAGTACTTTAGTACAGTAGAATAATTGGTAAATTTATTTACTGTTCATGAGGCTTTTGATAGCAAAAACAAATTAAACTTTTCAACCAGATAAATGCCCTGCCCTTTGTTTTCTTAGGGCAGTAAGATATCTTATGATCTTCTTCAACAAGATGTTTAACTGCTGTTGATTGACAAGCTGTCTCATTCTGTATGTTAATGTTTGATTTGTTTGGGTTTTCTGTTTTACATGTTTGATTTCCTTTGGTTCCTCATTACGAAATTTGTGCAACAGCCTTCACCTTACCACATTCTGTCTTCAGTACAAGCCCACAGTGATAGCATGTGTGTGCATTCACTTGGCCTGCAAGTGGTCCAACTGGGAGATTCCAGTATCAACTGATGGAAAACACTGGTGGGAATATGTAGATCCCTCAGTTACTCTAGAACTACTAGATGGTAAGTCATTCTCCTTTCTCAGTTTGAAATTCAAGGCTTTGTTCATGTAAGGATGGAGCACAGTATGTAGTGAGAGCTTTCAGCTGAAATGGAGTCTCGCTGACTTCATGTGCTGTATCTTCAGTGAAGGAAAGGGATAGGAGTGGGGGGAACTTCAGATGACAAACTTGGTTTGGCTGTTGGCTGGGGTGTCCACATACCTTTTGCAGGTACAGGATAGAATCCTGCTTTTAAATGCTTTTCAGAACCAAGACAGAAATGGAAATCTGCTAGTGCAAATTCATGCAGTTCTGGTTGTTTCAGGTACCTCAGTGTTGGTTCAGTGACAGTGTTCATAAGGCTGTACATAACATTGCCATTTTTATGAAGGCAGTTCTGTGTTAACAGTTTGGTGTAGCTTGGGGGATTTTAGACTCTGGGAAGAAGCAAGCGTATACCTAGAACACCCTACACCTAGAAGTTTACTGTTTTTTATTATAGTATTTACTACATTGGAGTGTGAATTTAAGGGCCAGATGTGCTGCTGTAGTGGAGGTGGGAGCTTCTGAGGCTTTCAGACCTTTGTTGGTCCTGGAGTGAAACATTTGTTTCATAGTAGTGGTGGAAATCTCCTGGCTTCACATGGCCCAGCATTGAATCTCTGTGCCTGCTGCTTTCCTCTGCTGAGCTGTTCTTTCTTAATGGCACTTTGAGGAGGGAGGGTTTGAAAGTGAGAAACTGAGTACATGTCATGTGAAGCACAGAACTAGAGCGAGCTTCAAAGTCCAGGTTCAAACATCTCTGTCTTACTGGGCTTCTTTAAGCTGTAGCTGCAGTTCCAAACACCATCCTGCTTCCTTCCCACCTGGCTGTGGCTTTGCTAAACATGCGTTGTTTGGATTTGTAAAATTCCCCAAGGGAATGCTGTGAGCTGCTCGTCAACATCACTTAATCCTTCAAGCATTTATGGCACGGAGGTGTTTAATGGACCCAGGTAGACCAAAGAACTGAGGTAGTTTTGCACTTGGGAGCAGCTTAGGTTATAACTTGCAGAATTCTGGAGAAGCCAGTTCTTCCAAATCTGTAGAAGATGTACTTTTACATTCAAATTCTGACTATACCCAGTTATTTTTAGCTTATGACTAGAATTAAGTCTCAATGAATTATTTTTATTTGCATCTGTTAAGCATGGAGACCTGTGTTTTTCTGTGGGCATACTAATTGTAAGGATCTTTGTTTTATTAACACAGCCAGCTACTCCACCTTGAAAACAAATTATTTCGAAGCTGTTGCTGTTGTTTAAAACAGAATCCTTCCAATGGGCTGATGGTTATGGTTGTACAGAGTTTATACTGGTTGTTCCCAAAGTTTGATGGAAAGACTGAAACGGGGACTTAGAAATTTATATATTCAAGGAAACTTAACTCCATACAAAAAATGTACTGGCTGAATGGCAAATACGTTATTTTAGAAACTGTTGTTTCTATAGCTTTTGATCTAACAAGCCCAGGTTGTGCAAGAGTAAAAACAAAATATTATAGTTAAAGCTGTTTTTCAGAATGTGTGTCATGTTCAGAAGTCTATCCCAGTGGAATACTGTAGGCTTTTTTGTTCAACACTTGCCTAACAATTTTTTTATTAAAATACTAATTCAGCTCATGCACAGACTGTAGTATCTACTGCAAAAGCTGTATGACCTTAGACTAAGTTTTACCTGTTTATAACAAAAGCAGACGTAAAAATGGCTTTTCTTTTTCTTATTCAGAGCTAACTCATGAGTTTCTGCAAATACTGGAGAAAACACCTAGCAGGCTCAAGAGAATTAGAAATTGGCGGGTAAGAAACTTTCCTGTAGCAGTGTCTAGCAAGCAGTGATGAACTTTATGAACCAAGGGAAGAAGTTTAGTTATGTTGTACTTGCTCTTTATTCCTGTGTCTGGGTTAGGAGGTGATGAAACCTTGAGCCAACTTTTATCCTCACCTCTGAGCTAAATTCAGACGGCCTGTACAAATATTCTGAGATGTATTTTCTCACTTCTTTCTTTTTTGCTTAGGCTAATCAGGCAGCTAAGAAACCTAAAGGTGATGGACAGGTATCTGAGAACTCACTTCTTGGTTCATCTTTGGTCCAGAATTCCATTTTGGTGGATACAGTTAGTGGTGTAGCTGCAAACACAACTTTCCAAAAACCATCGACATCGTTTCCTGCACCAGTACCTCTGACCTCAGGAAGTATTTCTGTTCCAGACAGTCATGCACCTGAAAATTTGGCAATATTAGCTACAGGAATGCCAAGTACCTCATACAGTTTGGCATCACACCAGGAATGGCCTCAGCACCAAGAACAAACAAGGACAGAACAAATATACTCTCAGAAGCAGGAGACACTGCCTGCTAGTCAGTACAACATGAACTTCCAAGCAGGGACGTCCGTGCAGTTGCACTCTGGAGTACACCACAGAGCTGACAAACTTGCTGAGCATTCTACTGTCAAACAAGAATATTCTCATAAGTCAACAAACAAACACCATGGACAAGTTGCTGCTCCTGTAATAATTCCTCAGAAAATGTCTTTGGATAAATACAGAGAGAAGCGCAAACTAGAAACCCTGGAACTGGATGTCAGAGAACACTATGTAGCAACCCCAGGTGAGCAGCAGCATAAAAAGCACCTGCAGCCACAGGCAGCCAGCAGTTCTGTTACATCTCCCATTAAAATGAAAATTCCTATTGCAAATGCTGAGAAGCCTGAAAAACATTTGTCTGATAAGAAAGAGAAGGGTGGCTCGCTCAAACTCCGTATTCCCATCCCACCCACAGAAAAGGGTGCCAGTAAGGAGGAGCTGAAAATGAAAATCAAGGTTTCTTCCTCAGAAAGG